>NC_135813.1:82897340-83497340 GCF_964213995.1 Mustelus asterias | reverse complement strand
ACAAGCTGCCAGAGGTGGTAGGAGAGGCGGGTACAATTTTATCTTTTAAAAAGCATTTAGATAGTTACATGGGTAAGATGGGTATAGAGGGATATGGGCCAAATGCGGGCAATTGGGATTAGCTTAGGGGTTTTAAAAAAAAGGGCGGCATGGACAAGTTGGGCCGAAGGGCCTGTTTCCATGCTGTAAACCTCTATGACTATGACTCTAAATCCAGGATATGGGGAAAGAGGAGAGTGGGACTAATTGAATAGCTCTTTTAAAGAGATAGGAGAGGGGCAATGGGCAGAAAGGCCTGCTGTGATGATCACTCTTTTCACATCGTTACCAGGTGTCCAATACACTGCAGAGAGAAAGGCGATGTGATCACTGTGGCTGGGTGTGAACCCGTGTGTGTCGCTGTTTGATAATCCGGGTGTACAGAAACCGCTCTGTACAGGATCAATGCAATGTTGCAGAGAGGGAAAGCAGCACCTCTGAACCTGTGTGAGTGTAAATGGTTCATTTTGACCACGAGAACGCCTGCCTGATTTTCGGTGGCTATTTGAGGCGATGGGAGTCTTTGCTCGGGTGGCTCCAGGCAGCTGCGACACACTGGGTGAACAATGTCAATACTTACCTTTGAAAAATACAATTTTGTGATCTGTGGTTCTCTCATACACACAGTCCACGCCATCCATGTTGCTGGGTAACCCACGCCAGAAGCGTTGGATCTCTGCTGGTTGGAAGGAGACCAGATGCTTGTTTCGTGTCAGCCTCCAGAAATATTTCCCTATTGGACAAAGGCAAAACATTACTGAGAGGCCTGAGTTCACAGCCTGAACAGCAATGGTTCACATTCCACCCCTCTAACCTCCCCCAACACTTACATTGCACACTACCTCTGTAACCTCCTCCAGCGCCTACACTCCATCCCTATCTCTGTAACCTCCTCCAGCCCCTACAACCTTCCCTATCTCTGTAACCTCCTCCAGCACCTACACCCCTCCCTATCTCTGTAACCTCCTCCGATACCTATAACCCTCCCTATCTCTATAACCTCCTCCAGCACCTACACCCCTCCCTATCTCTGTAACCTCCTCCAGCCCCTACAACCTTCCCTATCTCTGTAACCTCCTCCGATACCTATAACCCTCCCTATCTCTGTAACCTCCCCCAGCCCCTACACCCCTCCCCATCTCTGTAACATCCTCCAAGCCCAACAACTCTCCCTATCTCTGTAACCCCCTCCAGACCCTACAACCTTCCCTATCTCTGTAACCTCCTCCAGGCCCTACAACCCTCCCTATATCTGTAACTCCTCCAGCCCCCTACACCCCTCCCTATCTCTGGAACCTCCCCCAGCCCCTACAACCCTCCCTATCTCTGTAACCTCCTCCAGCCCCTACACCCCTCCCTATCTCTGTAACCTCCCCCAGCCCCTACAACCCTCCCTATATCTGTAACTCCTCCAGCCCCCTACACCCCTCCCTATCTCTGGAACCTCCCCCAGCCCCTACAACCCTCCCTATCTCTGTAACCTCCTCCAGCCCCTACACCCCTCCCTATCTCTGTAACCTCCCCCAGCCCCTACAACCCTCCCTATCTCTGTAACCTCCTCCAGCCCCCTACACCCCTCCCTATCTCTGTAACCTCCCCCAGCCCCTACACCTCTCCCTATCTCTGTAATCTCCTCCAGTCCCCACAAAGCTCTCTCACAGTGGTTAGCACAGCTGCCTCACAGCGTCAGGGACCAAGGTTCCATTCCGGCCTCGTGTGACTGAGTGGAGTTTGCACGTTCTCCCCGTGTCTGCGTGGGTTTCCTCCGGGTTCCCCGGTTTCCTCCCACAGTCCAAAGATGTGCGGGTTAGGTAGATTGGGCATGCTACATTGCCCTTAGTGTCAGGGGGACTAGCTAGGGTAAATACGTGGGGTTATGGGGATAGGGCATGGGAGTTGTTGGTACAGACTCGATGGGCTGAATGTCCACCACATACACTGTTGGGATTCTATAATCCCCCAGAACGTTACTGTGCTGTACTGTATGTTGTATTTGATATTCATCTGGATGAAGGGGTTTGTACATCAAATACAACACACAATAACCAAGCTGGAAAGGGAATGAGAACCGGGGCTTGGTTCCTGCAGTTTTTGTGCATTCCAGCAGATGGGGCTATGAGTCTAACTGGAGACATTTCAATCAGGTGAATGCTGCATCGATAGCACAATCAGAAATCATAATGTTTAATAACACTGCATCCAACTCAATACAGCAAATCTCTCCATTCTGCTCAGCAGCTTCCTCTTCCCAGCATTTGTCAAATCGTTCAGTAACAGCTTTAATGTATCGTTTCAGCTCCAGGCTTATTCATTGGGAATTGTGGTTACAAATGTCAGTTTTGCGCAGGTTATGAATCACAATCGATTCAACAGCAGTGATTTGGGAACTGGCCCTCTGGCAGCGCTGAGAGGGGAACAAACACAGGAAGGTGAGTCGGCCATCCGGCCCATCAAACTGCTACTCTAATTGCCGTGGACGGCACGGTGGCAGCGGTTAGCACTGCTGCCTCACAGTGCCAGGGACCCAGGTTCAATTTCCGAGCTTGGGTCACTGTCTGTGTGGAGCTGTCTGACAAAGCATACCGTTCATAGAGAAGGAAAGGAGAGAGGGCAGAATGTAGTGCGACAGTCATAGCTAGGGTGTAGAGAAAGATCAACTTAATGCGAGGCAGGTCCATTCAAAAGTCTGATGGCAGCAGGGAAGAAGCTGTTCTTGAGTCGGTTGGTACGTGACCTCAGACTTTTCTATCTTTTTCCCGACGGAAGAAGGTGGAAGAGAGAATGTCCGGGGTGCGTGGGGTCCTTAATTATGCTGGCTGCTTTGCCGAGGCAGCGGGAAGTGTAGACAGAGTTAATGGATGGGAGGCTGGTTTGCGTGATAGATTGGGCTACATTCACGACCTTTTGTAGTTCCTTGCGGTCTTGGGCAGAGCAGGAGCCATTCCAAGCTGTGATACAACCAGAAAGAATGCTTTCTATGGCGCATCTGTAAAAGTTGGTGAGAGTCGTAGCTGACATGCCAAATTTCCTTAGTCTTCTGAGAAAGTAGAGGCGTTGGTGGGCTTTCTTACCCGATTAGGCGCTGGAGTGTGGCAACTCGGGGATTTTCACAGTAACTTCATTGCAGTGTCAATGTAAGCCTACTTGTGACACTAATAAATAAACTTAAAAATGAAACTCGAATCCTGCGAATCTTTGTGGGTGAGATGGATAATTTGAGGGACTGGAGGAAGGTCCATGCTAGGATTGGAAAATCCCGCCCTACACTGACTATACTTCAAGGTCCTTTGTGATATCCAGTGGTTGTGAAAGGTGCTATATAAATGCAAGTCTTCCCCTGTCGGGGTCTGCCGTGGCACTGTTTACATCCATGACAAATGTACCTTTTAATCCTCAATCTCTGCCTGTGATAAAGCATCACCTACAATTTACAGCCCAGAAACCTACCTCAACCCAACAGCTCTGTCCTGGTGTTAATGCTCCACATGAACTTTCCGCCACCCTCTCCTCATATCCTTCTATTCCTTTCTCCCACCTGTTTATCCAGCTTCCCCTTAAACATATCTACACCAGCGATGGGCAACCTGGGCGGGTGAGTGGGCCACATGAGTGACCCGCCTTCATCTGAGTGGGCCACAGCATTGAAATGGGGCTTGTTCACCAACCCAAACCCCATGAATGTGAGGTGATTCATTTTGGTAGGACTATTTAAATGTGGATTACAGGGTCAAAGGTAGGGTTCTGAAGACTGTGGAGGAACAGAGAGATCTTGGGGTCTATATCCACAGATCTCTAAAGGTTGCCACTCAAGTGGATAGAGCTGTGAAGAAGGCCTATAGTGTGTTAGCTTTTATTAACAGGGGGTTGGAGTTTAAGAGCCGTGGGGTTATGCTGCAACTGTACAGGACCTTGGTGAGACCACATTTGGAATATTGTGTGCAGTTCTGGTCACCTCACTATAAGAAGGATGTGGAAGCGCTGGAAAGAGTGCAGAGGAGATTTACCAGGATGCTGCCTGGTTTGGAGGGTAGGTCTTATGAGGAAAGGTTGAGGGAGCTAGGGCTGTTCTCTCTGGAGCGGAGGAGGCTGAGGGGAGACTTAATAGAGGTTTATAAAATGATGAAGGGGATAGATAGAGTGAACGTTCAAAGACTATTTCCTCGGGTGGATGGAGCTATTACAAGGGGGCATAACTATAGGGTTCGTGGTGGGAGATACAGGAAGGATATCAGAGGTAGGTTCTTTACGCAGAGAGTGGTTGGGGTGTGGAATGGACTGCCTGCAGTGATAGTGGAGTCAGACACTTTAGGAACATTTAAGCGGTTATTGGATAGGCACATGGAGCACACCAGGATGATAGAGAGTGGGATAGCTTGATCTTGGTTTCAGATAAAGCTCGGCACAACATCGTGGGCCGAAGGGCCTGTTCTGTGCTGTACTGTTCTATGTTCTAATGAATAAGATTAAATACATTTAATACACGCCAAATATTTCAAAAAGAGTTATAGAGAATGCTTCATCATTTATATATTATTGGAACTCTCGTCAACTTCAGATGGTTAAAAACAAAAGAAGTATTGATGTGGACACAGAGGGAGCGCACGGCTCTCACACTCAATGTTGTGAGCAATCAGCACGCACCTCACCTCACTCACCTCTTGCTTTACTTCACTTCAGTCAGACCGGCAGGAAAAAAAACACGGACGGGAATCAGCGGAATGCGGTAACCCTGCTCGAGCGTCAGCAGAATGTCTTGTGGGGACCGCACTCAGAACCTAGATGGGCCGCATGTGGCCCCCAGACAGCAGGCTGCCCACCGCTGATCTATACTATTCACCTTCGCCACTCATTGCCAGTGTCAGGGGGGGCATGACCCTCTCCCCCGTGAGCCACGCACTCACCTGAGCTCCCCCCTGGGGTGGCCCGCCCTCCAGGTGTAAGCGTCAGGGGATCACGCAGTCACATTCTCCGGTCCCACCCTCAAGCTGAGAGGAACGGGTTTTCTGATTGGGTAGGGTGGTCGGTGCCTGATAATAATGTGTCAATGAATGCAAATGATATTCCTAACATTGAACGTTGGCAAATGCTCCCTCTCACTGATTGGGGGGGAGAGCGGTGGGGGGAGGGGAGGGGAAAGCAGGTCACGTGTCTATGTTGGTGTAAAACAGGATTTGGCTTTTCCCCTTGAAATTTTCCATTCCCGTTGCCGAACCCACCCGATGTAACCAGGAGCCGAAAATTCCAGCGTCTGTGATTCTTTGAAGAGGGAAAATTGGGACGGTAAATGAGAGGGAATTGGAATAGAGTGTCCAATTCTGGTCGCCACACTATCAGAAAGATGTGGAGGCTTTGGAGAGGGTACAGAAAAGATTTACCAGGATGTTGCCTGGTATGGAGGGCATTAGCTATGAGGAGAGGTTGGAGAAACTTGGTTTGTTCTCACCGGAACGACAGAGGTTGACGGGCGATCTGATAGAAGTCTACCAGATTATGAGGGGCATGGACAGAGTGGATAGTCAGAAGCTTTCTCCCAGGGTGGAAGAGTCAATTACTAGGGGGCACAGGTTTAAGGTGCGAGGGGCAAGGTTTAAAGGAGATGTACGAGGCAACTTTTTTCACACAGAGGGTGGTGGGTGCCTGGAACCTGTTGCCGGGGGAGGTAGTGGAAGCAGATACGATAGTGAGTTTTAAGGGGCGTCTTGACAAGTACATGAATAGGATGGAAATAGAGGGATATGGTCCCCGGAAGGGTAGGGGGTTTTAGTTAAGTCAGGCAGCATGGTCGGTGCAGGCTTGGAGGGCCGAAGGGCCTGTCCCTGTGCTGTAATTTTCTTTGTTCTTTCTTCTTTGTTCTTTGGACAGAGGCACGCACTGCGATGCACACTTCTTTCTCTCAACGGTGCGGTCAGATGGAGCCCAGTTCAATTATATTTCACTCCTCAACATAAATAATTCTTCAGCCGTCCGGCTGGAAGCAGAGCCACGGGTCTTGCGAGGGTTCGACCTCACGCCGGGAGTCCGTCTCCACCTCCTGTCCAACGCTGGCGTTTATACAGAAATACACTCTCTCGGGGTGCCTCGCTGTCACACAGTCAATATCCTGACCATTCCATCACTGTCAATATTTGCATAAACAGGCGCCGGGAAATTGGAGACAGCTGCCTGCTCTTAGCAGTGTGAGAAAAAACAAATTGTTGCCATTGGCTAGCGGAACGCAATGTTGGATGGAGGTCTTGGCCTGAGCATTTGTCAAGGCATTGCTGCATTCCACCTGCAAATTGTGTGATTCAATGTGTTCGTAACGAGTCTAGACATGATTGGAAATCACAGTGGGAGACAGCATCGAACAATGCAAAACAGAAATAACTTCCTTCCCATCACTGCCACCAACTGTTCCTGTAATGATTCCAAAGCCTTTGCCTCCTCATATCTCTTCATGCTGATACACTCTGTGAAACTTTGCTGCTCAGATTTGCCTTTTGTAAGTTGGAACTCATTCTCTTAATTCCCTTCGCACAACATGGTTGGCAGCAGACTTTAAAGTTACATCTTTTTGATCGGCTGAATTTGTGCCGACTTCTGAGGCTGGAGTTTTTCCAACGATTTTCATTATTCTGTCCTGCTGACATCTTCTCACAGCGGCACCTTCAGAGACTTCAATATATCTCTGCTCGGAGGCACCAGGACGGGACACAGTGCTCCAGGTGTGAACTGACCAGAACTGGACACAGTGCTCCAGGTGTGAACTGACCAGAACTGGACACAGTGCTCCAGGTGTGAACTGACCAGAACTGGACACAGTGCTCGAGGTGAATCTGACCAGAACTGGACACAGTGCTCCAGGTGAGAACTGACCAGAACTGGACACAGTGCTCCAGGTGAGAACTGACCAGAACTGGACATAGTGCTCCAGGTGAATCTGACCAGAACTGGACACAGTGCTCCAGGTGAATCTGACCAGAACTGGACACAGTGCTCCAGGTGTGAACTGACCAGAACTGGACACAGTGCTCCAGGTGAGAACTGACCAGAACTGGACACAGTGCCCTAGGTGAGAACTGACCAGAACTGGACACAGTGCTCTAGGTGAATCTGACCAGAGGTGGACAGAGTGCTCCAGGTGAATCTGACCAGAACTGGACACAGTGGTCCAGGTGAGAACTGACCAGAACTGGACACAGTGCTCTAGGTGAATCTGACCAGAACTGGACACAGTGCTCCAGGTGAGAACTGACCAGAACTGGACACAGTGCTCCAGGTGAGAACTGACCAGAACTGGACACAGTGCTCCAGGTGAGAACTGACCAGAACTGGACACAGTGGCCTAGGTGAGAACTGACCAGAACTGGACACAGTGCTCCAGGTGAGAACTGACCAGAACTGGACACAGTGCTCTTGGTGAATTTGGCCAGAAATAGATAGGGGATGAGGGAGGAATATTAACCAGTATCCAGAAATAACTATAGGTAGGAGATAGGGGGATCAATACTCACAGTTTGTGGTAAGATGTGGGTGAGAATATGTGTTTTTGTGCTTGCTAACACAATCTCGCTGGAGATAGATAAATATAGAACAAATATCCTTACCTTTGAAAAAGAATGCTTCTCCTCTGATCTGGGCCACAGCATCAAAGTTGGTATTGCATCTGTCAGCAACGTCTGTTCTTGGTCTGCATGAGAAAGAAACCTGATCAGAGCTATATCTTATCCGAATCATACACCATGCTGTCACTGTGCAGAACTCCACAACTGATTCACCTTTCATCGACACAGGATGTGCTGGCAACCACTCAGCAAATAAGGCAGTATCTGTAGTACGGGGTTTATCAGTGTTCAGGATTGCCCGAGTGTCCTTAGGAATTGAAAATTAATCTCTAGGACACTGTTCTGACCAAAAGGATTCAGAGGTTCTCGCTTTGTAGTACCGACCTTGAATCTTGCTGTAAAGACAAGAGTTGCTGAAACTTTTCATGTCAAACTCATCAGGACAAATGTAAGAATACCAAATTTCAAACAGTCCCAAGAATTTACACTACAGGAGAAAAGGGTGCTGATTGGTTGCCAGGTCTCCACTGGTTTTGAATTGCTGTGGTAGATAGATTTTTGAACAGTAAAGGAATTAAGGGTTAGGGTGAGCGAGCGGGTAAGTGGAGCTGAGTCCACGAAAAGATCAGCCATGATCTTATTGAATGGCGGAGCAGGCCCGAGGTGCCAGATGGCCTACTCCTGCTCTTAGTTCTTATGTTCTTCTGTTTGAAATTTGGCATTCTTGTGTTTGTCCTGGTGAGTGCGAGACAAGAAACTTCAGCAACAGGTCTCTCTTTTCAGGAATATTCAAAATCAGAGGCATTAAAAAAACCTTAAACACTTCTGCTGAGCAGCAACAATATCCCTTTGACTGATCATCCAATCAATTCAATGAAGAGCCTCGCTCGTCCCAAAACCGTAATATCCCGCCCAAGGTCACCGGACCGTCCCATGATCCATCCCTTGCCTGCTCCGATTCCCGGTCGATAAAGTTCTGGTCCCTGACTCTGAAACAATCTGTCATTCTTGTTCATTGCGGGATTTCAAGGCTCGGTTAAACTAACAAGTGAAAAGAAACCACCACAGGTCCCAGAATCATCAAATCCCTGCAGTCCAGAAGGAGGCCATTCGGCCCATCGAGTCTGCACTGACTCTCCAACAGAACACCCCACCAAAGTCCTAGCCCCATAACCACAATACGTACCCTGCTAATCCCCCTAACCTACATATCCCGGGACACTAAGGGGCAATTCAATATGGCCGATCCACCTTGCACATCTTTGGACTGTGGGAGGAAACCGGAGCACCCAGACGAAAGCCACGTGGACGCGGGGAGAACTTGCAAACTCCATGCATGTTTTACTAAATGGGTGTCAATCAAAAGAAGGTGGGTATACATGAAACAAAGGGTGCTATTATAAACGGCTACTCCTTTGACAGCACCTTCCAAATCGTCCACCATCTCGAAGGACAAGGGCAGCAGATACCTGGGAACACCACCTCTTGGAACTTCCCCTTCAAGCCACTCACCATCCTGACTTGGAAATATATCGCCGTTCCTTCACTGAGTCAAAATCCTGGAACTCCCTTCCTAACAGCACAGTGGGTGTACCTACACCATAAGGTCTGCAACGGTTCAAGGTGGCAGCTCACCACCACCTTCTCAAGGGCAATTAGGGATGGGCAATAAATGCTGGCCCAGCCAGCAATGCCCACATCCCATAGAATCCATGAAGAAAAATGTGCAGTGTTGATTTTTGGCACATGCTACACAGAATCTCTGACTCTTTGCTATCTCTGTAATTAGTTGGATTCACTCGAGTGGGGCCATCTAGCAAAAAGCACTTTGGGATTGATGGAAATCAGTGCACAGGAAGTATCTGAGGAAGAAACACTCTGTTCACTTCAAACCTCAGTGTCCCAGCAGCAATCATCCCAGCTTCCAAACATCTGACAGTAAGAGAGAGAGTCTTTCCACTCAGTTGCTTATCCAGTCAGAGTGAAAGAGTGACTGGGGAACTGTGTGCATTCCCGTTCCACTGACAGCCACATACCCTGAATCAATGTTCCACAAACATGGCTGCTGATCCCGCTGAGTGTCAAGAAAGAGCAGGGCCAACGTTTCGAGTCAGGGTGGCGGTCATCTTGACTCGAAACTTTGGCTCTAATCTCTCTCCAGAGATCTTGCCAGACCTGCTGAGATTTTCCATAAGACCAAAAGATATAGGAGCAGAATTAGGCCACTCGGCCCATCGAGTCTGCTCCGCCATTCAATCATGGCTGATATAATTCTCATCCCCATTCTCCTGCCTTCTCCCCATAACCCTTGATCCCCTTATTAATCAAGAACCTATCTATCTCTGTCTTAAAGACACTCAATGACCTGGCCTCCACAGCCTTCTGTGGCAAAGAGTTCCACAGATTCACCACCCTCTGGCTGAAGAAATTCCTCCTCATCTCAGTTTTAAAGGAGCGTCCCTTCACTCTGAGGTTGTGCCCTCTGTTTCTAGTCTCACCCACTGGTGGAAACATCCTCTCCACGTCCACTCTATCCAGGCTTCTCAGTGTTCTGTATTTTCCATCATTTTCTGTTTTTGTTTCAGATTCCAGAATCCGCGGTATTTTGCTTTTATCTCTGAGCGTCAGGTTGGCTTCATAGCTTCTCTCAACTTGCGGGACAATTGGCTATAAGTTTTTAAGTTTTTATTTATTTAGTCACAAGTAGGCTTACATTAACACTGCAATGAAGTTACTGTGAAAATCCCTGAGTCGCCACACTCCTGCGCCTGTTTGGGTACACTGAGGGAGAATTTAGCATGGTCAATCCACCTAACCAGCATATCTTTTGGACTGTGGGAGAAAACCGGAGCACCCGGAGGGAACCCAGGCAGACACGGGGAGAACCTGCAGACTCAATACAGACAGTGACCCAAGCCGGGAATCGAACCCAGGTCCCTGATGCCGTGAGGCAGCAGTGCTAACCGCTGATTTTGATTTCAAAAGAGAAAATGCTGGAAAATCTCAGCAGGTCTGGCAGCATCTGTAAGGAGAGAAAAGAGCTGACGTTTCGAGTCCAGATGACCCTTTGTCAGAGCTTTGTCGGGTCACCTGGACTCGAAACGTCAGCTCTTTTCTCTCCTTACAAACGCTGCCAGACCTGCTGAGATTTTTCAGTGTTTTCTCTTTTGGTTTCAGATTCCAGCATCCGCAGTACAAAGAACAAAAAACAAAGAAAATTACAGCACAGGAACAGGCCCTTCGGCCCTCCAAGCCTGCACCGACCATGCTGCCCGACTGAACTAAAACCCCCTACCCTTCCGGGGACCATATCCCTCTATTCCCATCTTATTCATGTATCTGTCAAGATGCCCCTTAAAAGTCACTACCGTATCCGCTTCCACTATCTCCCCCGGCAACGAGTTCCAGGCACCCATTACTCTCTGTGTACAAAATCTGCCTCGTACATCTCCTTTAAACCTTGCCCCTTAAACCTGTGCCCCCTAGTAATTGACTCTTCCACCCTGGGAAAAAGCTTCTGACTATCTGCTCTGTCCATGCCTCTCGTAATCTTGTAGACTTCTATCAGGTCTCCCCTCAACCTCCGTCGCTCCAGTGAGAACAAACCAAGTTTCTCCAACCTCTCCTCATAGCTAATGCCCTCCATACCAGGCAACATCCTGGTAAATCTTTCCTGTACCCTCTCCAAAGCCTCCACATCCTTCTGGTAGCGTGGCGACCAGAATTGAACACTATATTCCAAGTGTGGCCTCACTAAGGTTCTATAAAGCTGCAACATGACTTGACAATTTTTAAACTCAATACCCCGGCCGATGAAGGCAAGCATGCCGTATGCCTTCTTGACTGCCTTCTCCACCTGCATTGCCACTTTCAGTGACCTGTGTACCTGTACACCCAGATCCCTCTGCCTATCAATACTCTTAAGGGTTCTGCCATTTACTGTATATTTCCTATCTGTATTAGACTTTCAAAATGCATTACCTCACATTTGTCCGGATTAAACTCCATCTGCCATCTCTCCGCCCAAGTCTCCAACTGATCTATATCCTGCTGTATCCTCTGATGGTCCTCATCGCTATCCACAAATCCACCAACCTTTGTGCGTCGGCAAACTTACTAATCAACCAGTTATATTTTCCTCCAAATCATTTATATATATTACAAACAGCAAAGGTCCCAGCACTGATCCCTGAGGAACGCCACTTGTCACAGCCCTCCATTCAGAAACGCACCCTTCCACTGCTACCCTCTGTCTTCTTTGACCGAGCCAGTTTTGTATCCAATTTGCTTTTTTCTGCTGATTTTGATTTGATTTGATTTATTATTGTCACGTGTATTTGTATACAGTGAAAAGTATTGTTTCTATACAGACAATGCATACTGTACATAGAGAAGGAAAGGAGAGAGTGCAGAATGTAGCGTTACAGCCATAGCTAGGGTGTAGAATAAAGTTTTAAAAGCATAGAATGAGGGTAAAAGATAGAATGAGAAGGTATGCTGGGCACCGCTTGCAAGAAGTCACCTCGCTCCGGTGCCACTGTCCCACTGTGCAGTACAAGAAGGGAGATGTGGGGAGGGGTGCGGAGTTGGGGGGGTGGGTGGGAAGTTTAGAAAATGATTGATTAAACTGCAACCCCCCTCCCCCAGCCCCACCAGCCCCTGGTACTCACTGAGCAGTTGGACGCTTCGCTGGAGGCTCCGGGAGCACAGGGTGGGCTGATGAATTGTCCCCTTGGGGTTGGCTGGTGGGGAACAGTAACTCTCTGACACCTCAACGTAGAGAGGAAGAGAAAGGAACACAGTAAAAAAAAACACACACACAAACCGCCTCTATCCTGACTAAAACCGAATTAAATAAAAAACGAATCAAGTTTGAAAGTACGGTCACGTAAAGTCTCTTCTAACAGGCATTAATTTCATCCCCTTTGGTACAGCTCGGTTAATTTGAATGGTTTAGAGTAATCAGCAACTTGCAAGAATCCACAAATGCAATCGTTCAGTCCCCCTGCAAAGACGGTTGGTTTCTCATTTAGATCTGAGCAATTTCCTTCTTTCCACATACGTATTAAATCAATGAGTGACATTTCTAATTAGCAATATTCTTTCCAGTTCACCAAACATCCCATTTACTCTTTTATGCCCAGGGAATTTACTACAGCTTTCTGTATCAGCTTGTAACGTGTCAAGCGAACATCAGAGAGCCGCGGTAAGATTGAGGGTCGGTGAAATCGTCCAACGCACGGCTTCTGCCATTCTTTCGAGAATACTTCAACCTTCTGTCACCCTGTCGTCACATGCGATTGTATTTGGGGCAGCTAACAGGGTCCTGGGTTCAAATCTCACTCCTGGGGCCTCCGTAGAAAATTGGTTTGACACCGTTTGCCCTTGAACTGAGGGCATTTTCAGAGTCTGTGGCTCTGGAGTCGCATGTAACATAGAAACATAGAACCTAGAAGCCCTTCGAGCCTGCTCCACCATTCATTTTGATCATGGCTGATTATCAAATTCAAATTCAATATCCTGATCCCTTCTTCCCTGCTTTTTCCCTTGATCCCTAAGGGCGATATCTAATTTCTTCTTGATAGAAACATAGAAAGGCCATGTAGGCCAGACCGGGTAAGGGCGGCTGATTTCCTTCCCTAAAGAACGTTAGTGAACCAAATGGGTTTTTCTGACAATCGACAATGGTTCCGTGGCCATCAGTAGATTCTTTATTCCAGATATTTTATTGAATTCAAATTCCACCATCTGCTGTGGTGGGATTCGAACCCGGGTCCCCAGAGGATTAGCTGAGTTTCTGGATTACTAGTCCAGTGACAATACCACAACGCCACGACTTCCCCAGTCAGAGGGTCGGTACTGAGATGCCGTGGTCACTATCCGAAGAACAGAAGGACATTCACCCCAGAGTCCGGGCCAACATTTATCTCTCATCACTGAAACAGATGAACTCTTCACATCTCTTTTTCTCCTTGTGTGAGCTTCCTGTGTAAAATCTGCCTGTTAAACTGGCCTGTTCCCACATTTCAGAAAAACATATTCAATGATTGGGGCTATCCTGTGGATGTATGAGGGATTTTGGTATGTATCACACCCATTTTCCAATATTTATACAGCATCCTCAGGGATAATGGCCAATAATGTGGTCCATAAATCAGACTTGAAGTGGAGTCGCTGTTATGTTGGCAATTGGATCAGCTCATCCACGCACAGCAAGATCCCACAAACAGCCAGGCAGTTAAATGAAAAGTGATTCTATCTCTGCTGACATTGGTTAGAAGGGGAGGCTTAGCATAAGCTATACCCCACTGACCTTCCACAAGACGGCACCGCTGGGGTCTATTGTAATCACTCAAGGAGTTGGTCTGACACCCCATCCATAAAGCAGCACCCCTGACACTGCAGCACTCCCTCGCTGGGAATAGCGGCCCCCAGGTCATGTGCAAAGTCTGAGGAGTGACTTCTATTTGGGATAATCTGTTACCCAACAGTTTGAGGCTGTTTCCCTCCACCTTCAGGGGGTTGAGGGGGAATAAGAAGACTGGACAGTTTCTAACATTTTGAAGGTCTTCAGTTGGTCAGTGGACGCTGAGGCGCAGGAAATTTAATGTGAAAATGTTTTTAACGGTTTTTGTTTTAATTGATTCACAGGTTTTCTCTAATTACCCTTGAGGAGGTGGTGTCAAGTTTCCTTCCACCAATCCAACATCCGGTGCTGGATGAGAATTTGCTCCAATTAAATACTGGGAAGAGTGAAGCCATTGGGTGGGATTTGGATGGTTGGAGTTTGGGATTCTCCCCCATGCAGGGTGTTTTGGGTGGCAGAGGTGGCCCGCCATTGGCCAGTGGCAGGATCTTCTGATTCCGCTGCTGTTGATGGGTTTTCCCATTGTTTGCACCCTGTGCCACCGGCGGCCCATTGGCAAGACCAGAAGATCCCATCGACAGGGGCGTCTGGAAAACTTTAGTCCCCGCTACAAATCTGCTCCCTTGCCACTGCTTCTCCCCTCTCCCTCGCAAGCTTTGGATTTCACTCCCTACACCACTCTGCCTCACTTCCTCACTTTCCTCATTTAGGATGTTCCTTTAAACCTGCCTCTGTGACCCAGCTTTGACCTTCTGCCTTACTATCTTGTGTGGCTCTTTACCATATTTGTTTTGATACATCTGTGAAAAACCTTGGGACACTTAATTATATTCAAGTAAAAATGATCTGGCGCTGTGGGTTAATGTCCCTGTCCCTGAGCCAGAAGCTCTGGCTTCGAGTCCCATCCTGGACTGGATGGCCAAGGAAGGTGCCATCATGCACCAACCAGATTGAGTGTCGACCTGCAAAATCCTTCCAACACGTCAATGGCTGGTGGTAAGAGTGAGAGAGACGCCTGGTCAGCCATGCTTGATGTGGAGTGACGCCCCTCAAGCTATAAGTCTCTGGTGACAGACGAGTGATCTGTTCCGGGAATAACTAGCCATTAAAACAGATGATGCATTTCCTTAGTGCATCACGAGGAGTGGGAAGAGGTATAAGAAAATAAATACAAGACAGCTTGCGGTGCGTGGGGAGGAACTGGGGTGTGTGGGCCTCTCCCAGTCTCTCCCCATTGCAGCCTAAGGAACTACCACGCGCCCCCCCTCCCCTCTCGCCAGCCTGCCCACTCTGCACTTTTGATCGCTGGAGACAATGGGCGGGATTTTCCAGCCGCGCTCACCCCAAAACCGCCTGAGGTCAACAAACCTTTCCACGGTCCATCTCGCTCCCCCCCTACCCACCGCGCTCCCCCCCCTCTCCCCCCCCCCCCCCCACCCCCCCCACCCCCACCACCGCCCGCTACAATTCCTGTGGCGGGCGGAACCGGAAAATCCACCCCCCGTGGGTCTCACAAGGCCTGACTCTCCTCAATGACTTTGCCCCATTAGCAACGATGACACGATTCTCACTAGCTTTGGACAGGAGTCTTGCTCGGTCCAAAGAAGCTCAAACCTCCCCGGCCTAGCTTCTGACTGGCCTGGGTGGTTTGACCTTCCTCACGAATTCAAGTCGGCCCTTTAGTCTTCAGTAAAACACGACTGGCGCTGCATGTGATCACGGGGACCTGAGCTGTAACCAGAATCTTTCAAGGGGGTGGGTGGGGGGGCGGTGCTGATGAATGTGGAGCCAACTTGCCGTCACCATTCATCTTGGCTCAAAGCACAATACAGGGACGTTTAAATCTAAGCTTTTAATATCAAAGGCCGTCACAAGTAATATATTCCTGTTAGGCAGATGTGAAGGTTGTTTACAACGAGAACACAGCTGGAAGTCAAACACATCCTTCCAGACAGTTTGCATTTTATTAAATTCTCGCAATGATTGATTGGCACAGAGAAAGCATAAATCTTTTAACATAAAGAGCTCAGCTGGTCGAGGACATTGGGTTCAGACTCATCATTAAATAAATGGAAATGGTGACAGCAAGAGAATGTTGTCGAGGTGATTCTTAGTTGGAATAATAGGCTGTTTTTTTTACCGAGCAAGCTTTCCTGTACGTAGTCCGGGGTAACTCAAACTGGGAACGCAGGAATTACCAGAGAAGGAAAGGCCAAGGTCCCTTGTGGTCACCTCGCCCTACCCTAACGGTCACATGACACAATGTTGTTGACCAATCCCAGTGATCAATCCCTAATGAGTGTGCCAAACATGAGGTGAGGACCCAAACCTGAGGTGAGGGAAACTGTCAGTGGGGGAGAACTTTGAGAACCGTGGGTCCAAAGCCACCTTATCCCCAGTGCACTCCACTCACTACACGTCAGGCCTCAAATTATTCAGCCCTCGATGCCAAAATGTGACTTCTCAAAGAATTCAAAATAATTTGCATTTGAATGAATCAATCCTCCGTGTCTGCATCGGATCCCATCTTACATAAATGGAAGAAAGGTGCAAGGGGATAGGGTCCGAACCGTATATCTGCCAGATTCTCAATTGGTCATCATAAGGCAAGTGATACTGGAGAGGGTCGCCCACAGGTCCCTGGTAGTAAGGTCTCATTATGGATTCATTGACCGAGGAATGCGACAGTCCAATGGCATGGCCGAATTCATGGACCGCTACGGCAAACAGGTCCATCTCCAGAGGATCTGCAAAAAAAATAGAGACACCTTCTCAAGCTGGCTGAGAGATCACCCATCATTCTCATCCCTGTTTTCAAATCCCTCCATCCTTCTCTACCACTGTAAACGGCTCCACAACAGTTACCCCAACCCTAAACCCGCCTACTACAACCCCCCACACATCCCCCAACAGCCCACCCCCCCACCCCTATACCCCCTTCCCCCGCTGGAAAGAGTTTCTTTTTCCACCCTCTCATTTCTTTTCAAATTCTCAAACACTTCAATCAGATCACCCCCTTAATCTTCTATATTCCAGAGAACATAAGACAAGTTTATGACATTTCTCTTCAGAATCTAACCCTTAGAGTTTTACGAACATTTTTTTGAATTCCATAGAATAGAATCACAGAATCATACAGTGCAGAAGGAGGCCATTTGGCCCGTCCACTCTGCACTGACCACAATCCCATCCAAGGCCCTATTCCCGTAACCCCATGCATTTACCCTGCTAATCTCCCTGACACTAAGGGACAATTTAGCATGGCCAATCAACCTAACCCGCAGATCTTTGGAGTGTGGGAGGAAACCCGGAACACCCGGAGGAAACCCACGAAGACACGGGGAGAACGTGCAAACTCCACACAGACAGTAAGCCAAGGCCAGAATTGAACCCGGGTCCCTGGTGCTTTGAGGCAGCACTGTGCCACCATGCTGCCCCATATTGCTTTCCCTCCAAATCCAATATACCCTTACTAAGGTGCAGTGCCCAGAACCCTACACCCCGGTGCTCCGATGTGGTCCAAGCAGGACTTTTGTACGGTTGCTCCAATACTTCCTTCACTTCATACTCCTGCTCTCTCGTTATGGTGGCTAACATTCCCATTAGGCTTTTTTCTGATTACGTTGAAGAACCTCACAGCCTCCTGAAACCTGGGAGTAAACATCGCAAAGAGGGCAACGTCAGACCTCAAGGCAAGAGGCTGAGCCCATTTTAATCCCATCGCCCCCACCCCGAATGCCCTATTCACACCAATCTCCCCGACATGTTTCTCAACACCCTAGTTATGACTGTAACACTACATTCTGCACTGTCTCCTTTCCTTCTCTATGAATGGTATGCTTTGTATAGCGCACAAGAAACAATACTTTTCACTGTATGTTAATACGTGACAATAATAAATCAAATCAAATACAACCTTTTACAAAGTTGATAGATGTTAAATAGGCAAGCAGATGAACAAGCAAGCAATATAACTGACTTGTAAACTATTCTCCCTACGTGTGGCACTAGGACCCTGTTAAACATCTTATCTAAGTATGTTTGCTAGGTTTAAATGTCTCCTCTAGCCAGCGGCCGAACGGAGCGTTCGATGTCTATTTAATGCATTCCCTCATTTTGCTGACATTCCCTTCAAAAAGAAGAGGCATCTGAGCAGATTCCCTCAGAGACTCCAATAAAGGTCTCTCCTTCGTGTACCCGGCACTTATACAGTCAATGCATCAATATGTTTCTGACAGCAAGGTATTTTTGACAACTTGGACCATTTCATCAGCCAAAGGTTAGATGTGAAGAATTACTCGAAAACAGAGGCTACACCAACTGTATGTTCCGTCAGGAGAATTAGTGGGGGAGAGGATTAGGAGAATCCCTTTCAAAACCCAGCGAGTTGTTGTGCGCTGCCTGAGAGAGAGGGGGGTGGAAGCAGATTCAATAATAACTTTCACAAGGAGATTGGATAAACACATGAAGGGGAGTCAAAACCGCCAGAGTGTTGGGCCTGAGTGAGAGAGTGGGACGAAATGGGTAGTTCTTTCAAAGGGCTGGCAGAGGCATGGTTGGCTGAATGGCCTCCTGTGGTGCCGTATGATTATAAAACACGGGGGCAAATGTTTTGCTGCAGCTTCCACGATACACTTCCTGTCTGTAATGTGACAGTTAATGAAAAAGGCGTCAATGTGTTGCGTTCAGAGGTTGCTGTTAGTCTCCTAGCACACCCTGACAGGATTTGAACTCCTTCATTTGACTGCCAGATGTTGTCCAGATGTTGTTCCCAATGACGACTATCGATGCCTCTTTGGGAACTAACAGTTGATGCCACCCTGTAATCAGTTGGCTTCTTCACATGTAACCTTTCACAAAAATAATCGTGCTATCAACTTAAAAAAATATTAGACAGCGCTGTAGTGTAGTGACGATAGAATCCAAATCGTAGAATGACACATGAGAGGCAGCTATACAAGGCGTATTCTCACTCTCCCCCTGCGCTCTTTCTCCAAAGCTCCATGATTTCTTTCCCCTCAACTAATTCTCCAATTTTCCTTTGGAAGTTATTATTGAATCTGCTTCTGCTGCCCTTTCAGGCAGTGAATTCCAAATCGCAGTAACTCACTCTGCCATGTAAGAAAATCTCAGCAGGTCTGACAAGCATCTGCGGAGAGGGAATAGAGCCAACGTTTTGAGCCGGGATGACCCTTTGTCAGCGCTGGAGTCCATAGAAAATGGGATGAGCTTTATACTGTGGTGAGGATGCGAGGAAGATGTGGGAGTACACATCCATCACCGACGCTCAGTAGCAGCAGTGTGTGCTATCTACAAGATGCACTGCAGCAATTCACCAAAGATCCATAGACAGCACCTTCCAAACCCATGGCCACTTCCATCCACAAGGACAAAGGGCAGTAGATACATGGGAACACCACCATCTGCAAGTTCCCCTCCAAGCCACTCACCATCTTGACTTGGAAATAGATCGCCGTTCCTTCACAGTCACTGGGTCAAAATCCTGGAATTCCCTCCCTAACGGCATTGTGGGTCAACCCACAGCACGTGGACTGCAGCGATTCAAGAAGGCAGCTCACCACCACCTTCTCAAGGGCAACTAGGGATGGGCAATAAATGCTGGCCAGCCAGCGACGCCCATGTCCCACGAATGGATAAAGAAAAGAGATGATGTGGAGATGCCGGCGTTGGACTGGGGTAAATACAGTAAGAGGTCTAACAACACCAGGTTAAAGTCCAACAGGTTTATTTGGTAGCAAAAGGCACGAGCTGAGGACGGCCTATCCCGGTGGAGGCCGTCCTCAGCAAGTGGCTTTTGCTACCAAATAAACCTGTTGGACTTTAACCTGGTGTTGTTAGACTTCTTACTAAAGAAAAGAGAGCCAGATGGGAGAGATTCACAAATACGTCATAGACAAAAAGCCAAAGGGAATGGAAATGATGGTAATCATGGCTAAGGATGGTGCTGATAGCGGCCATTACGAGATCAGAATGTGTAAATGGCGTCAAAGGACAACCTGGGACATGTAACAGGTGGCCCAGTGGGGTGGGGGGGGGGGGGGGGGGGGGGGAGACAGTGATGGGGGGAAAAAGATGGAAAGTGAGATTTTTTAAAATTTGAAAAGTGAAACAATGGAAGAAATTAAAATAAAAAATAAATAAAATAAAAATAACTAAATTGATGGCATTGGGGTGAAGGTGGAGGGGAAAGTTGATGCTCTGAAGTTGTTGAACTCAATGTTAAGTCCAGAAGGCTGTGAAGTAGCCAATCAAAAAGTTCAGATGCTGCCCTGAGTTCGGTTCTCTCTCCACAGACGCTGTTGGAGCTGCTGGGATTTTCCGGTAATTTCTATTTTTGTTTCAGATTCGCGCACCCAGAGTAATTTGAGTTTATTTTAGTGCCGTGTAAGGAAGTGTTTCCCCCCCAGTGCCTCTTGTTCTTTTGCTGACCAACACCTCTGCTTACCAACCTACTGCCACTGGGAGCAGCTTCTCCTTCTCTACTCCAGCAAATCCAGTCATGATGAATTGGTCTATCAAATCATCCCTTAACTTTCTTATCTCTAAGGAGAATAGTACTGACCCTCTGACAGTATGGCACTCCCTCAGCACTGACCCTCTGACAGTGCAGCACTCCCTCAGTGTTGACCCTCTGACAGTGCAGCACTCCCTCAGCACTGACCCTCTGACAGTGCGGCACTCCGTCAGTACTGACCCTCTGATAGTGCGGCACTCCCTCAGTACTGACCCTCTGACAGTGCAGCACTCCCTCAGCACTGACCCTCTGACAGTGCAGCACTCCCTCAGCACTGACCCTCTGACAGTGCAGCACTCCCTCAGTACTGATCCTCTGATAGTGCGGCACTCCCTCAGTACTGATCCTTTGACAGTGCAGCACTCCCTCAGTATTGACCATCTGACAGCGCGGCACTCCCTCAGTACTGACCCTCTGACAGTGCAGCACTCCCTCAGTACTGACCCTCTGACAGTGCGGCACTCCCTCAGTACTGACCCTCTGACAGTGCGGTACTCCCTCAGTACTGACCCTCTGACAGTGCAGCACTCCCTCCGTATTGACCCTCCGATAGTGCGGCACTTCCTCAGTACTGAACCTCTGACAGTACAGCTCTCCCTCAGCACTGACCCTCTGACAGTGCAGCTCTCCCTCAGTACTGACCCTCTGACAGTGCAACACTCCCTCGGTACTGACCCTCTGACAGAGCGGCACTCCCTCAGCACTGACCCTCGGACGGAGCGACCCTGGCCCTCAGTGCTAGCAGTGAATATATGAGACTGGATTCCGTGCTTCGCTCCCTGGTGCGGGGCTTGTTCCTCTCTGACTGAGAGGTGAGAGAATGTTCCCCACGGAGCCAGGAGCCAGCCCCCTGTCCCACCAGCTCTAACCGCTGGAAATACCTGAAGATCGGAACGTCCAGGCCTCATCATCATCGAAGTGGACATCTCCCGCGTTTGGACTGTCTCCGGGGAAGAAGGCGTGAGCGACCGCACCCCCTGGCCCATCGAAGGGGTAATGGTCTTTGTGGTGTGATTTCGGGAAATCAATCAGGATATCCGCGTTATCCCCCGCCACCTCGTGGAAGTTGAGCGGCGCGATGTCACTCCAAACCTTCAGAGCGTAGTACATGAGGGCACGGATGGTGTCGTGACCCAGACGAGAGGCCTTGGGAAACGTTCTGACTCTGAGGATGATAAAGACCAAGCTTGAAGCCTCGACCTCATTACGGCTAATTAGTGACAAAAACGCTCTGAATCACTTGTCCACATTAACAGAGACAAGCGTGATAATTTGCTCTTTTAAGCTTCAGCTGAAAAGTGATAATGCTTTCAGCAACTGACATTTGCATTAAGATTAAAATGTCAATAACTTACTCCAGGGCTGCTTTGTCAGAAAGCAGGCTTACCAACGCTGACCATTTATCACTCCGTACAGCGACTGGTCCTAAATGGTATTAATGCACAACATTTTTCTTAAAGGGTCAGCCATGGCTTCTTGTTCCAATTTATCTCCCCGAGGGGAAAGAATTAATGGGAACCTGAGGAGTAACTTCTTTCCACAGAGGGTGGTACGTGTGTGGAACGAGCTGCCGGAGGAAGTGGTTGAGGCAGGGACATTGACAACATTTAAAAGGCATTTGGACAGATACATGGATAGGAAAGGTTTAGAGGGATATGGGCCAAATGCAGGCAAATGGGGTTAGCTTAGATGGGCTTCTTGGTCAACATGGACCAGTTTGGGCCGAAGGGCCTGTCTCCGTGCCGTAAATTCTATGATTCTATGACTAAGGAGCCTCCGAGAGGGCAAAGGGGAGATTTATCCGAGGTGGGGGTCTTCTGTTACGTGGAGAGACTAGGATCGTTCTTCTCAGAGTGGAGATGGTTAAGGGGAGATTTAATCGAGGTGTTCAAAACTGTGGGGGGTTTCGATGGAGTAAATAAGGAGAAGTTATTTCCACTGTTGGGAGGGTCAGTAACCAGAGGGACACAGATTGAGGAGAATGAGCAAAGGAACCAGAGGGGGTAGATGAGGAGAATGTTTTTGATGCCGCGAGTTGTTGTAATCTGGAAGGTGCTGCTTGAAAGGGAGATGGAAGCAGATTCAATAGGAACTTTCAAAATGGAATAGGATACATACTGGAAAAGAATAAGTTTACAGGGCTATGGAGGAAAGAGCAGGGAGTGGGACGAACTGGATAACTCTTTCCATGAGCTGGCCCAACCATGATGGGCCGAATGGACTCATTCAAAGTGCTGGCCATGGTGGGCTGATTGGACTCTTTTGAAGAACTGGCAGGATAAGGATGGGCTGAATGGACTCTTTCTGTGTTGTATGCTTCTCATTAAACAAAAGAAACATTTAGGATTGGGCGGCACGGTAGCACAGTGGTTAGCACTGCTGCTTCACAGCTCCAGGGACCTGGGTTCGAATCCTGGCTCGGGTCACTGTCTGTGTGGAGTTTGCACATTCTCCTCGTGTCTGCGTGGGTTTCCTCCGGGTGCTCCGGTTTCCTCCCACAGTCCAAAGATGTGCGGGCTCGGTTGATTGGCCATTTTAAATTGCCCCTTAGTGTCCTGGGGTGCATAGGTTAGAGGGATTAGTGGGTAAAATATGTAGGAATATCGGGGTGGGGCCTGGGTGGGATTGTGGTCGGTGCAGACTCCGATGGGCTGAATGGCCTCTTTCTGCCCTGTAAGGATTCT
The DNA here is from genome assembly GCF_964213995.1 of Mustelus asterias. Classification (NCBI taxonomy): domain Eukaryota; kingdom Metazoa; phylum Chordata; class Chondrichthyes; order Carcharhiniformes; family Triakidae; genus Mustelus; species Mustelus asterias. The sequence goes on along the minus strand of NC_135813.1, from coordinate 83,474,171 downwards.
ATGATTCTAAGTTTGGAAGTCTTATCCCTCTCTGGGTGTAGAATTAGCCGATCTCAGTCGGGGCAATAGCTGGGGTTTTGTGTTTGATGCTGACATCAGATCTTTGTCCAAAGATGTGCGGGTTAGGTTGATTGGCCATGCTAAAATTACCCCTTAGTGTCCTGAGATGCATAAATTAGAGGGATTAGTGGGTGTAATATGTAGGAATATCGGGGTGGGGCCTGGGTGGGATTGTGGTCGGTGCAGACTCGATGGGCCGAATGACCTCTTTCTGTACTGTAGGGTTTGTATGTTTGTATGATTTCTGACAGTGTGGTCTGTGAAGCTGGGGTGATTCTCACTCTTGCTGCCAGTGTAAGTGAATCGAGAGAGGCACAAGTCTGGGCACCAGGTGAGGAGAGATTATGTTTAGCTGTGAATGGACTCTCTCTCTCTCTCTCTATCTGTCTCTCCCTCTGCTTTCTCTCTCTCTCTCTCTGTCTCACTCAGTGAATCTGTGCTTCAGTCCCTGCTTGGGAGAACATGCAGAAAATCATAGAATTGTTTCAGCACAGGAGAAGTCCATTCGGCCTGTCATATCTGTGCTAGCTCCCCGCAAGGTCAAGTTGCTGAATGCCATTTCCCCATTCTTCTCTTGCGCTCTGCTACACTTTGTCCCTTCTGGTGTTTGTCTGATTCCCTTTCAGAATCTGCCTCCTCCCCCCACTCTCATTCCGGACTCGAACCACTGACTCACAATGCCTTTGGCATTTTTGGCATTCACCGATTGTGTGAAAGTTGTGTGCAGTACCGGTGGATAAAACACCAGAGAGTTCCCAGCCCTCGAGGATATGTTGGCTATTCTGAGTCAAGAGCCAGGAGGCAAAAATATTTCTCTTTACATTTCCTTTAATTGAGCTCCTTCATAACGAAAAGTCAAACACGAAGAGGAGGTTCTTCTGATTTGGTAGACTAGAGGGAAATCCATTTCATCCAATCACAGAAACTTCTCCCTCTCATGGGGCGACTTTGGGTCAAGTGGCCAGAAACATAAGATCTTAGAATCCTACAGTGCAAAAAGAGGCCATTCGGCCCATTGAGTCTGCACCGACCACAATCCCACCCAGGCCCTATCTCCATAGCCCCACATATTTGCCCTGCTAACCCCCCTGTCACTAAGGGGCAATTTAGCATGGCCAACCAACCTAACCCGCACATCTTTCGGACTGTGGGAGGAAACCGGAGCACCCGGAGGAAACCCACGAAGACACGGGGAGAACGTGCAGACTCCACACAGACAGTGACCCGAGGCCGGAATTAAACCCAGGACCCTGGCGCTGTGAGGCAGCAGTGCTAACCACTGTGCCACCCTGCGGATTACAGCCAGAACATCAGGAAGCACACAAAAAGGTAGTGGAAAATTTGGAACACACTCTGTTAAGTCTGGGGTGTGAACTATGTCTGATTGACGGATAGATTTTTATTGGGTGAGGATACCAAGGGATAAGGAGCAAAGGTGGGGAAACAGATTTGAGTTACAGATCAAGCATTTTTAAAAATTCATTCATGGGACGTGGGCGTCGCTGTCTGCCAGCATCTATTGCCCATCCCCAGTCGCACTTGGAAGGCAGTTGAGAGTCAACCACATTGCTGTGGCTCTGGAGTCACATGTAGGCCAGACCGGGTAAGGACGGCAGATTTCCTTCCCTAAAGGACATTAGTGAACCAGATGGGTATTTCTGACAATTTCATGGTCATCGGTAGATTCTTAATTCCAGATATTTTTTAATTGAATTCAAATTCCACCATCTGCCGTGGCGGGATTCGAACCCGGGTCCCCAAAACATTAGCTGAGTTTCTGGATTAAGAGTCCAGCGATAATACCACTGGGCCATCGCCTGTCCTATGTTCTAATTGAATGGTGGTCAACAGGCCCAAGGGGTTGAACTGCCTCCTGCTGTACAATGTGGTTTAAAACCCAGGCTGGGATAAAACCTTGATTGCCTTTTTTCATTCCTTCTAAAGAAGCCTCGGCTGTCAGTTACCTCCTTGGCATTCATTAAAGGGTGTTGTTGTCTGATATCAATCCTGGAAGTTTAATCAGTAAAAGAACTGCAGCTAACAACAGGACAGTTCCTTGTTCGTTACGAGGCAGTCATTCATCAATATTTATTGCGGTGAAGATTGATGCATCTCGCTCTTCAGGGTAGTAAGGAGTTGATCAAAGAATATCATAACTCAATACAGATACCAGCATTCTAATCCCAAACCCTATATTCAATAAATGATCTCCTCGCTTTTGGGATTTGTGAATATTCCCAAATTCTGCAAACAAGCAAATAAAACTCAGGATATGTCAATGGCGGCTAGAACTGGCGCAGCAATGGGCTGTTCAAGTAGTTTCTTTAATTTCACCTTCTGTGCAGTCTAGGTAAATTTTAAGTTTGTTTATTAGTGTCACAAGTAGGCTTACATTAACACTGCAATGAAAATCCTCTAGTCGCCACACTCCAGCGCCTGTTCGGGTACACTGAGGGAGAATTTAGCCTGGACAATGCACCTAACCAGCACGTACAAAGAACAAAGAAAACTACAGCACAGGAACAGGCCTTTCGGCCCTCCAAGCCTGCACGGACTATGCTGCCCGACTGAACTAAAACCCCCTACCCTTCCAGGGACCGTATCCCTCTATTCCCATCCTGTTCATGTATTTGTCAAAACGTAAAAGTCATTATCGTATCTGTTTCCACTACCTCCCCCGGCAGCGAGTTCCAGGCACCCACCACTCTCCTTGTAAAAACCTTCCCTGTACATCCCCTTTAAACCTTGCCCCTCGCACCTTAAACCTGTGTCCCTTGTAATTGACTCTTCCACCATGGGAAAAAGCTTCTGACTATCCACCCTGTCCATGCCCCTCATAATCTTGTAGACTTCTATCAGGTCGGCCCTCAACCTCCATCGTTCCAATGAGAACGTCTTTCCAACTGTGGGAAAAAACCCAGAGGAAACCCACGCAGACATGGGGAGAACGTGCAGACTCCGCACAGACAGTGACCCAAGCCAGAAATTGAACCCAGGTCCCTGGTGCTGTGAGGCAGCAGTGCTAACCACTGTGCCACCGTGGCACCCCAGATAAACCCAGCCTCCTCCTGTATGATAACCTTTTGAGCTCTCTGCGCTCCTCTAATTCATAGAATCCCTACAGTGCAGAATTCACTGTGCAGATTTAACAATTCATCCCAGCGAATCTGCACCAACTCTCCAATAAAGCATCCCACCCAGGCACCATCCCTATAACCCCATATATATTTTCCCCTCTAACCTCTTAACCTACACATCTTGGGACACTGAGGGGCAATTTAGCATGGTCAATCCACCCAACCATTTTTGACCTGTGGAAGGACACCTGAGCACCTGGAGGAATCCCCATGCAGACACGGGGAGAACGTGCAAACACCACACAGACAGTGACCCGAGGCCGGAATCGAACCCGGTACCCTGGCGCTGTGAGGCAGCGGTGCTAACCCACTGTGCCCACCGTGCTGCCCAACAAGAAAAAATTCCAAAACCTGCCAGCAGCCGACCCTGGAGAGAGCATTTCAAATTGATGTTTCCAAATGACTTAGGAGGAGAAAGAGACCTGATTAAGTGGAAGAGAAACAAAGCAAGTACCTGGACAAGCATCATTTGTAATAAAAAAAAAGTGAAATGACTTATAGCACTTAAAAATATTACATTTCCCCAAAGCAAGTAGCCTTGTTCCTAAAGTGCTATTGCCAATAAATTTTACATCAGATTAACTGAAGCAGCTTTCATCTTATCACAACTATCCATTAATAACCTCAAATATGACGATGCAATTAAATGATTGACGATTACCTCCAGGATATATTTCTTTTATTCCATTTAGTTCCAAGTTGGGCAGATCTCTTTCTCCTGCTTTTTTCTGGTTCAGCGATATCGGGCAGTGAACAACGAGGTGTCTTCATTAGTGCCAGCGTGGCTTGATCTACAATTCAAACAAATCAATTGCCTTTTCACACAGGGACAAAGGAACTGAGCAGTTAAGATTATTTTTTTGAAAGAACTTTGGTGAAGCCTTCACTAAAAGTTTCCATTTCTGCTGCTCCCTAATGCTATCTCCACTCAGGGAAAGGAAGAAGGATGGTGACACTGACTTGATGGGCTGAATGGCCTCTTATTGAGCTGCAAGGCTCTGCATAGAGGGAGGAGGAGAAAGATGGACGGGGGGAGGAAGAGAAATGAGAAGAGGAAGGGGAGGGGAACGGCAGCAGGAATAAAGAGATGGAGGAATGAAGGGAAAAAGGGAATGGGAAGAGTAGGTGGCAAAATCAAGGCAGGACATACTGGCTGGAATTCTCTGGGCTTTCACACCCTACTGCCATTGCCAGCAAGAATGGAGAACCTGGCGCTCAGTCAAGTCTCTGTTCACTGCGGTGGGACTGGAGAATCCCAGCCACAGGTGAGGTCAGAGAATCCCGGTCAATGTTTTTGAAACATAAAAAGATTTTTTATTATTAAGACCATAGATGAGGAGGAATTTCTTCAGCCAAAGGTGAATCTGTGTAACTCTTTGCCGCAGAAGGCTGTGGAGGCCAGGTCATTGAGTGTCTTTAAGACAGAGATAGATAGGTTCTTGATTAATAAGGGGATCAGGGGTTATGGGGAAAAGGCAGGAGAATGGGGATGAGAAAAATATCAGCCATGATTGAATGGCGGAGCAGACTCGATGGGCCGAGTGGCCTAATTCTGCTCCTATGTCTTATGGTCTCATAGTTAAAACACTGCGAATACGGATATGCAACACAATCTGATGTTTAAAATTGGATTCTATGAATTACTAATGTGATGACTTCTGTAACGTTAGTGTACCTTTAAGAGTTCTTTTTTAGTTATGTTCTTTGTAGCTCACAGCCTCAGCTGATGTCATTGGCACCGGGTTGTCCACTAGGAGCCCCTGTTATTGCTCCTTCAGTGGTTTGAATGGGGTTTGTTTATTTTGAATTTGGGAATTATTTTTAATTGTCAGGAGGAGGAATATTAGCAGGTCAGCTGACAGGAGCTCTTCCATTTTCAGTTCTGAGCTGCAGGTTGTAGTTTAGAAGGGAGTGGACATCAGACTGAAAGCAGCGTCTCTCTCTTTCGGAAATTCTGCCGAGTAGCCGCAAGTCTTCTTGGAGTAGAATATCTGCCGTTGGTGACTTGATCAGAGAGTTTCCCTGGTGTTATGGGACCCTGTTCTGACTTCAAACTGTTCTGAGTGTATCAACAGAACTGCACCATTCAACCAAAGGACCTAATTCCAATATCACGTGAGCATTAGTCTTTGCTATGTTAGACTGTGGAAAGGGTTTTGTCCAAAGGAAGTTTTGGTTTGATTAAACCATAGAATCATAGAATCCCTACAATGCAGAAGGAGGCCATTTGGCCCATCGGGTCTGCACCGACCACAATCCCACCCAGGCCCTATCCCCATAGCCCCATGCATTTATCCTGCTTGCCTCCCTGACAGTAAGGGCAATTTAGCATGGTCAATGCACCTAACCCGCACATCTTTGGAGTATGGGAGGAAACCGGAGCACCCACAGGAAACCCACGCGGATACGGGGAGAATGTGCAAACTTCACACAGACAGTGACCCAAGCCGGGAATCGAACCCGGGTCTGTGAGGCAGCAGTGCTAACCACTGTGCAACTGGGCCACCCGATGATTGGATCATCTTAAGGGTTGGTTAAGTGTCATACATTATTATAGCTGTTTTGTTTTTGTTTGTGATTAATAAATGTTATTGCTAATTTTCTTTCCATACATGTTAACTATATTCTTAAATAAACTTTGTTTGATGAAAGCTCCCGAGTGGGTCATTTGAATCACACCTGAAGTGAAACATCCCATGCTTATCCTAGCCAAATTCAAGATGCAAAACGTATGATCCGGGCGGGCTCCATAAAACTTTGGAGTTTCTGACCTGAACCATAACACTTCCAACTTCACAAGATGGATGCTTAGAATAGACAGTGCAGAAATAGGCCATTCAGCCCAGCTAATCCATGCTGGTCTTTATGCTCCACATTCCATTCTATCTGCTCAATCTCAGTCTTTCCGCGTATCTTCCTGGCCCCTTTTCCCTCATGTCCTCAGCTAGTTTCCTTTGGAAAGTTCCAAAGCTTTTTTGCTTAACCACTCCCTGTGGTGGTGACTTCAACATTCTGAGCCCAGGGTTTCCAATGGGGGTCGTAGGATGTTCATTTGGCATCACAACCTCACCCAGAAGCAACGTTGACCGTTGACTGTGATGGGATAGTCCTGGGATCCGGACTGAGGGTCCATTACACGGTGCACAATTATTATCTCCAGGGGCCTCATCGGAGTATTTAAAACGGTGTGGACAAAACCATAAGCACCCGTTCAACAACTTTCCCCCACTCCCCCCTCCCACCCTCTCACTCAACAACTCCCCCTGACCCCACCCAACAACCAACCCTCCTCCCACCCCCTTCCCGCTCTCCATCTGGGCCGCACCAATGTTTAAGCATTAAAATTAGGGTCCCGATGGGAAGACACTTGGGAAGCAGGGTTCCAACCACTCTCTGAGCATAGAAATTTCTCCTTCTTTTCCTAATGGATTCATCTTGTCCTTACGGTCCCTAGTTTTTGATACTGTCACAAATGGAAACATCTCTCCACATTGCCAGCGCATTCATCAATTTACCCGCCCTGGTTAATAAATGCCGGCCAAGCCAGCGATGCCCACATCCCGTGAATGTTTTTTTAAGTATTTAAAGGACTTCTATCAGTTCACCCTGACGTCTCTTAAAACACCAATCTGTCCATTTTCCTGCCAACTGCAATCTGATGTGAAGATGAGCATAAGTTTTACATTATTGAGTTAGTAATCCAGAGATCTAATGATCTAAATCCATGGGAAAAGGTTAGAGGGGCTACTAACTCTACGAATAGAAGGGGCTAATCACCAAACCAATTTTAAACTCACACAAGCTGCAAGTCGTGATACTCAGCCACACATGAAAACTAGGAGAAACCTTAGGCTGCACTTTTAAGCAGACACAGATAAGAGTTAAACTCCCAGTTGAATCATGGAAAAATCATAGAATCCCTACAATGCAGAAGCAGGCCATTCAGCCTGCATCCACTCTCTGAAACAGCATCTTATCAAGATCTTATCCCCTCAGCCCCACGTATTTACCCTGCTAATCCCCCGACATATCTTTGAAGGGATCATTTAGTATGGCCAATCAACCTAACCTGCACATCTTTGGACTGTGGGAGGAAACCAGAGCATCCGGAAGAAACCCACGCAGACACGGGGAGAACGTGCAAACTCCACACAGACCGTTACCAGAGGCCGGAATTGAACCCAGGTCCCCGGCACTGTGAGACAGCAGTGCTAACCACTGTGCTGCCGTGCTGCTCAGTTACAAGGGAGGCCTCAGGTGCACAGATACACACAAGAACTCCATTGAATTACGCACATACAGCTTGTCAGTGTCTGTTATAACAAGGAACAATGAATATGGGAGGACGTGGGAGCTTGATATACCATTGGTTAGACATATAGCTATCGTATTGATATTTGGAAGCTAGTTAAAGTTTAAAGTTTATTTATTAGTCACAAGCGGGCTTACATTCACATTGTAATGAAGTTACTGTGAAAATCCCTTAGTCGCCAGACTCTGGCGCCTGTTCGGGTACACTGAGAGAGAATTTAGCATGGCCAATGCACCTAACCAGCACGTCTTTCGGACTGTGGGAGGAAATCGGAGCACTCGGAGGAAACCCACGCAGACACGGGGAGAACGTGCAGACTCCTATAGCAAGAAATACGTGCTTGATGATACTATAATTAAATAGACGTGCTCAAGCTGTAATTGGACAATACAATTGAAAAGGATTAGCACCTACCCATTACTCCATTAATCTCAAGGCCCCCGAATTTCTGCATTGCTTTAATGGCCTTTGTTAAAGCTTCTTGCGTTTGAAGTTGTCCAGTAACAGGATCCGGAGGAGGCAGGTATCCAAACTTAGTCAGCCACTCCTGTGGAATTAGAGAAGGTAACAATTTAAGACAGTTCAGAGCTGGAATTCCATTATCTTGAAGTTATGATTAGCAATTCATCCAATTGCTTTTGTTCAGCAAATTGTCAGGATCTGCTGAGGTCAATTTGCAGCAAATTGCTTTTACAGTCCAAACATTTACTTTGTATCCTGCGGAGCATCTTGTGTGAAGGATGGAAGCTTAGGGAACAAGAATATCCAATGAGACTAGGGTAGTGCCTGTCCAAATACACCAGCCACTGACCACATGTGGTGATCCGGGGATCCACATTTAGTTCATTATACTTCTGATCAGTGAATAAATTAATGAGTAATAGACACCGTCATTGGTCACCTGACCTTGATGTGCAGGGTTACGGGGATGGGGTGGAGGGGAGGGCCTGGGTGGGATGCTTTTTCGGAGTGTCGGTGCTGGCTCGATGGGCTGAATGGCCTCTTTCTGCACTATAGGGATTCAAGGTGCAACCTTTTTGCCGGTTTGCTGCCTGAACAGTAAGGAAGACAGTGAATGAAAGCGAGTCGTAATCCTGAGTGCTTTACTCCATAGCTACTGAACTCTTTGTTCTTTCATCTGATGTTGTCCAGACCAGCATTTATTGCCCATCCCTAACTGCCCCTTGAGAAGGTGGTGGTGAGCTGCCTTCTTCAATCGCTGCAGTCCTTGTGGTGTAGGTACACCCACAGTGCTGTTAGGGAGGGAGCTCCAGGATTTTGACCCAGCGGCAATGAAGAAATGGCCGATATATTTCCAAGTCAGGATGGTGAGTGGCTTGGAGGGGAACCTCCAGGTGGTGGTGCTCCCATGTGTCTGCTGCCCTTGTCCTTCTAGACATTAGCGGTTATGGGTTTGGAAGGTGCTGTCGAAGGAAGATGGTGGTAGATGTTGCTTCATTAAATATATATATGTGGAATACATTTATCTGGATTGTGTGTGAAATGTTTTCGACTAAAATGAGTCCATTTGTGTGAAAACACTTTTGCCATTGTCATGCCTGTCGTTAATGTGGGATTTCTATTGGATAACTGTAATTTAGAGCAACACAGGTCAAAGTTAATGTATTAGTCACAAGTAAGGCTTACATTAACACTGCAATGAAGTCACTGTGAAATTCCCCGAGTCGCCACACTCCGGCGCCTGTTCGGGTCAATGCACCCTAACCAGCACGTCTTTCAGACTGTGGGAGGAAACCGGAGCACCCGGAGGAAACCCACGCAGACACAGGGAGAACGTGCAAACTCCACACAGACAGTGACCCAAACCAGGGACTGAACCCGAGTCCCTGGCACTGTGAGGCAGCAGTGCTAACTGCTGTGCCACCGTGCCGCCCCTCAGTGCTGGGTTATTGCTGGGATTGAGTCAGCATTATTGGTTGAAAAAGGAGTGAATCCAGGAGTGGTTGTTTCAAAGTATTTGGATCATTTGCAACGTGGCAGTTGGACAATTATTAACGATTCATTCACGTTTTGGACAAACGTGACACGTTTTGGACACGTGAAGGCACCTTCTTGAGTATCAATGTGAGGCTGACAGAGTAAATACAGACCCAGGAAGGTAGATTTTGCAGCATTGATTCTGCCTGAACTGCCCAAGTTCTCTGACATCATCTCTTTGTTTCACATTAAATGCCTGACCCTTGAATTTCCTCAGAGTTTCTCCCACCCCAGCAGCAGCTGTGTGGCCCAGACCCAGCTGACATCAAGCTGCGGACTGGAGCAGCTCTGAGCAAATTGATTTGATTTGATTTTGATTTGATTTATTATTGTCACATGTATTAGTGTACAGTGAAAAGTATTGTTTCTTGCACGCTATACAGACAAAACATACCGTTCATAGAGAAGTAAAGGAGAGAGTGCAGAATGTAGTGTTACAGTCATAGCTAGGGTGTAGAGAAAGATCAACTTAATGCAAGATAGGTCCGTTCAAAAGTCTGACAGCAGCAGGGAAGAAGCTGTTCTTGAGTCGGTTGGTACATGACCTCAGACTTTTGTCTCTTTTTCCCGACGGAAGAAGGTGGAAGAGAGAATGTCCGGGGTGCGTGGGGTCTTTAATTATGCTGGCTGCTTTGCCGAGGCAGCGGGAAGTGTTGACAGGGTCAATGGATGGGAGGCTGGTTGCCAATCATTTTAGATTCAAACAAAAACTCCTGCCCTCAGCAGCCAACACTCTCCCTCCCCACATTTCAGCCTGATTTTTTTCCATGGTCTTCCCAGCAACTCAAGTGCTATGGACCCAACTTCAATGAACAATGTTGACACAGAATGACAGGAAGTAGGCCCAACTAATCCGTACTGGTTTCTGCTCCACTCGAGCCTCCTCTTCATCTTAGATAAAAATAAAATACTGCAGATGCTGGAATCTGAAACAAAGACAGAAAATGCTGGAAAATGGGCCATCCAGACTCAAAACATTGGCTCTATTCTCTCTCCACAAATGCTGTCAGACCTGCTGAGATTTTCCACCATTTTCTGTTTTTGTCCCTCTTCATCTCAACCTATCCATATTTCCTTCCATCATGTGATTATCCATCTTCCTCTTAAATGTGTCTATCCTATTAAAGAACAAAGAACAGGGACAGGCCCTTCGGCCCACCGAGTCTGTGCTGACACAGTTGCCTCTCTAATCTAATATTTTCTTGCCTCTACATGGTCCATATCCCTCTATTCCCTTTCTATTCATGTATCTATTCAGTTGCCTCTTGAACGTTGCTATAGAATCTGCTTCCACTACCTCCTCTGGCAGCACATTCACCACCCTCTGTGTGAAAAACTTACCCCTTACATCTCCTTTAAACTTTCCCCCTCTCGTTTTCAACCTATGCCCCCGAGTAATTGACCCTTGACCCTGGGAAAAAGACTCTGACTATCCACTCTATCCAAGCCTGTCAGAATCTTGTAAACCTCTATCAGGTCCCTCCCGCATCCTCCAACGCTCCAATGAAAACAATCCAAGTTTGTTCAACTTTTCTTCGTAGTCCATATCCTCCAAACTAGGCAACATCCTGGTAAATCTCTTCTGCACCCTTTCCAATGCATCAACATCCTTCCCGATGGTGTGGTGACCAGAATTGTACACAATACTCCAAATGTGGCTTAATCAAAATATTATACAGCTGCAACATGATTTTCCAGTTCCTATACTCAATGCCCCGACTGATGAAGGCCAGCCTGCCATACGCCTTCTTGACCACCTTGTCCATCTGAGTTGCCACCTTCAGGGAACTGTGGATCTGCATACCTAGATCCCTCTGTATGCTAATATTTCTAAGGGCTCTACCATTTACTGTATACTTTCCTTCTGCAGTACACCTTCCAAATTGCATCACCTCACATTTGTCTGGGTTAAATTCCATCTACCATCTTTCGGCCCAGGTCTCCAGCCGATTTATAACCTGCTGTATCCTCTGACAATCCTCCTCATTATCCGCTACTCCCCCAGTTTTTGTATCATCTGCAAATTTACTAATCAGACCACCTACATTTTCCCCCAAATCATTTATATACATAACAAACAGAGGCCCCAGTGCTGATCCATGTGGAACACCGCTTGTCACAGACCTCCAGTTAGAAAAGTACCCTTCTACTGCTACTCTCTGTTTTCTATGCCCAAGCCAGTTTTGTAACCATCTTACCAGCTCACCTCACACCCATATGACTGCACCTTCTGTATCAGCCTGCCAGGAGGAACCTTATAAAAGGCTTTTCTAAAGTCCATGTATACAACACCTGGTCAATTTTTCTTGTCACTTTCTCAAAGAATTCAATCAAGTTTGTGAGACATGACTTTCCCTTCACAAAACCATGCTGTCTATCACTAATAAGCCTATTCTCTTCCAGATGTGAGTACATCCTGTCCCTAAGAATCTTCTCCAATAATTTTCCCACCACTGATGTAAGGCTCACAGGCCTGTAATTTTTCAGATTGTCTCTTCTGCCCTTCTTAAACAGAGGAACAATGTTAGCTACTCTCCAATCCTCTGGTATCTCGCCCGTGGCTAAAGAAGATTTTGGCCAAGGCCTCAGCAATTTCTTCCCTCGCCTCTCTCAGTATTCTGGGATAGACCCTCTCTGGCCCTGGGGACTTGTCCACCTTAATGTTTTTCAAAACCTCCAATACCTCCTCCCTTTTTATATCAACATGTGTTAGAATGTCAACATCCTCCTTTCTACACTCATCATCCACCATATCCTTCTCCTTTGTGAATACTGATGCAAAGTACTTGTTAAGGACCTCATCCACCTCATCTGGCTCCACACACAAATTCCCTCCACTGTCCTTGAGTGGACCTACCCTCTTCTTCCTTATATACACATAAAAAACCTTGGGATTCTCCTTAACCCTGCCTGCCAAGGACATTTCATGGCCCTTTTTTGCCTTCCTAAGTCCCTGTTTAAGCTCTTTCCTGTTATCTTCGTGTTGCTCAAGAGCCTTATCCGTTTTCAATTTCCTATTCACCTCAACTCTTCCCTAGGGTAACAATTTCTACATTCTCACCACTCAAAATGACAAGATTGCTCCTGAATTCCATATTGGATCTTGCAGTGACTATTTCTTAGTTATTGGCCCCTAGCTCTGATGACCAACATAAAGTGGAAATATGTCCTCTATGTGTAACCTATAAAACAAGCCCCAGCCTGTTCAGACTTTCTTATAACCTCTCAGTTCTGGCATCATTGCCCTTGTAAATCTTTCTTGCAACTTCCCCAGAGTCTACTTCTGTAATATTCCAAGTGTGAGCTGCTAACTGGGTTCTGAGCTCGACGGGGAAGTGTGAAAATCCAAACAAATCCTCTTTCTTGATAGTTGGTTTATTTCCGGAGTTCGGCTTGTCTGCTTCCTATCAACTATCCCAGCGGCCCAGAAATCTTTCATTCTACCCCCTTTAGAAAACACCGGAATTCTCCGACCTCGCCGGCAGCTGGGATTCTCCAGTCCCGCTGCTGTGAATGGAGATTTGGCTGAATGCCAAGCTCTCCGTTCTCACTGGGAGGCGCTGGTATATGACAGTGGAGAATTCTGTCCCATGAATCAAAAATGTGGAGGGGATCAGGTGACAGTCCTGGTATGTTACTGTAACTAAACCAAAACATCAAAGGAAACTAAATATCATTTCAGGGTTGGAGGGGGGGGGGGGGGGGGGGGGGGTGATAATGCACCCACAACCCTCGCGGCGCCTACCAAAATTTTTCTTCATAATCTTTTGAGTATACCTTGAACTAATTTGGTAAATTAGCAGGTGAACAGGTCAAATTAAGTAAACAGAGCAAATCAAGTTAAAGTGATATCCTGTTAAAGGTTAACTATAACAAAGGAAAAAAAAATTTTCAGAGAAAAAGTCAAGTTCAAATTTTATTTTGCAGCCCAATGTTCCAATGCCTCTACTTTCTCAGAAGACTAAGGAAATTTGGCATGTCAGCTACGACTCTCACCAACTTTTACAGATGCACCACAGAAAGCATTCTTTCTGGGTGTATCACAGCTTGGTATGGCTCCTGCTCTGCCCAAGACCACAAGAAACTACAAACGGTTTTGAATGCAGCCCAATCCATCACGCAAACCAGCCTCCCATCCATTGACTCTGTCTACACTTCCCGCTGCCTCGGCAAAGCAGCCAGCATAATTAAGGACCCCGCGCACCCCGGACATTCTCTCTTCCACCTTCTTCCGTCGGGAAAAAGAGACAAAAGTCTGGGGTCACGTATCAACCGACTCAAGAACAGCTTCTTCCCTGCTGCCATCTGACTTTTGAATGACCTTGCATGAAGCTGATCTTTCTCTACACCCTAGCTATGACTGTAACACTACATTCTGCACTCTCTCATTTCCTTCTCTGTGAACGGTATGCTTTGTCTGTATAGCGCGCAAGAAACAATACTTTTCACTGAATGTTAATACATGTGACAATAATAAATCAAAAAACTCAGTGTTGTACCCCAGCCATTGCAGTGCCCACCAGCTGTGGAAGGTCCTCTATTTATACTCTTTCCTAAAATAAAACCAATGATCAGTAAATTAAACAAAATGAGACGCGTTGGGATGCTGTAACTAAAATAGAATGTCAAAGAAACATTCATTTGATGTCATTTTCGGGGATAATATTGCACCCTAACCCCTGCAGCGCCCACTGGAACTTTTCTTTATCTGTGCTCAGGGTACTTAATCAATTGATGCCCTTCACCTGTGTATCAGATGTACCCTTCATCTGTGTACTGTAACACAATTAAAATACCGTTAACATTTTGCCATGTGCATAGATCCCTGAAAGTTGGCACCCAGGTTGACAGGGTTGTTAAGAAGGCGTACGGAGTGTTAGCTTTTATTGGTAGAGGGATTGAGTTTCGGAGCCAGGAGATCATGTTGCAGCTGTACAAAACTCTGGTGCGGCCGCACTTGGAGTATTGTGTACAGTTCTGGTCGCCGCATTACAGGAAGGACGTGGAAGCATTGGAAAGGGTGCAGAGGAGATTTACTAGGATGTTGCCTGGTATGGTGGGAAGGTCTTGTGAGAAAAGGCTGAGGGACTTGAGGTTGTTTTTGTTAGAGAGAAGAAGGTTAAAAGGTGACTTAATAGAGGCATACAAGATGATCAGAGGATTAGATAGGGTGGATAGTGAGAGCCTTTTTCCTCGGATGGTGATAGCTTGCACGAGGGGACATAGCTTTAAATTGATGGGTGATAGATATAGGACAGATGTCAGAGGTAGGTTCTTCACTCAGAGAGTAGTAATGGCGTGGAATGCCCTTCCTGCAGCAGTCGTGGACTCGCCAACATTAAGGGCATTTAAATAGTCATTGGATAAACATATGGATGATATTGGAATAGTGTAGGTTAGATGGGCTTTAGATTGGTTTCACTGGTTGGTGCAACATCGAGGGCCGAAGGGCCTGTACTGCGCTGTAATGTTCTATGTTCTAAATGGTTGTCCCAGTGGGAAAGAAGCTGGAGTCAATTCCCTTGGGAAGAGAGGGCAGATCTGCCCTGGGCCATTGATAAACATCCAATATGAAAATCTCAGCTCTCCTCCATTCTCTACAGCACAAAGTCCAAATACCCGTAACCTCAAATACTCACACTCAGCAATCTGATGCTCATGAAAACCGGAGAAAAGTTTGCTATTTAAAGTATTATAATTCAACTCTGAATACTTCAGCACTTAGCTCTTCAATATTAAGCCAAAGTTTTACATCGATTATAATATATTTATTAGTGTCACAAGTAGGCTTACATTAACACTGCAATGAAGTTACTGTGAAAATCCCCTAGTTGCCACACTCCGGCGCCAGTTCGGCTACACTGCGGGAGAATTTAGCACGGCCAATGCACCCAACCAGCACTTCTTGCAGACTGTGGGAGGAAACCGGAGCACTCGGAGGAAACCCACGCAGACACGAGGAGAACATGCAGACTCCACACAGACAGTGACCCAAGCCGAGAATAGAACCCGGGTCGCTGGCGCTGTGAGGCAGCAGTGCTAACCCACTGTGTCACTGTGCGGCCAAGATTTGAACGCAATTTCTTTTTCAGTCACAAAGTCACTAAATCATTGAAGTTTTGCAGGATATTTTTCCATAAAGGAGGAAAACAGAAAGCTGGAAACTATAGAATCATAGAATCCATACAGTGCCGAAGGAGGCCATTCGGCCCAACAAGTCTACACCGACCGCAATCCCACCCAGGCCCTGTCCCCGTGAAGTTAATGAACTTTTGTAACACTTGAGAGAAATACTTGAGGGTTTGTGATATGCATTGTACTTTTTTCGTGTCTGCAGAGCCTGTTTTTCATGTATCCCAACAGATAAGGGCAGCAGCTGTTGTATACAAAATTATGTTTTTCCCGGCTAATCTGTTCAGGAATGTGGCTAACCCAGCTGGTAGCCATTTTGTGTTCTTTAATATTATGTACTGCTGTGTAACAGTGGAGCCTACATGTAGACCTTCTGTGATCGTATAATGATACATTCATATATATTCATCATATCCTTACTGATATAAATTATACAGGTACCTATGAACATACATAAATTGTTGTATATGGGCCCCTGCACCTCTGTATGCCAGTTAACTTGTTTGTGCGAGACTGCCCCACAGGTGTCCACAGGGAGCAACAACAATTGCAGCCTTGAGACAACCATGAAGGAACCGCCAAGGCAGCAAGGTTCACACGATGGAGGACCAGCCACAGCCTGGGAACCTGAGGGGCCTGGGAAACCGCGGATGTGACAGGCGGGGTATAAATATATGTTCTTAACCTGTATTTGCTGAGAGGCCTGGGACCGTGTGAGGAATCGGACCTCTCCCACAATTGTGCAAATAAACCACTGTATTTGCGACCTATGACTCGTCTGAGGTATTTTTGCCTACAACAATTGGTGCCGAAACCCGGGATCTGTTTACGGGTCCAGTCGAATGGCCACGACCGGGACCACGGAATAGATTACTGAACTTGATGAAGTGGGTCAAAATATAGTGGGTGATCATCTGTGATAAGAGAGTGTCTGAATTGATGAAAGACGTCTGAACTGAGCACATACGGACAAGGAGGCAATTGACTCTGGCACCCAGCCTTAAACTGAATGTTAAGAGGGGAAATCCCCCATGCTGATGTTAGGAAGTTGAAATGGGCGTTAGGGTCTGAAAAGGTTGCCTGAGGTGTGATGTTCAGACGTGAGTGTAGATAGAAACTGTCTGAGTGGTCGCCGGAGTTGAAGGAAAAGCCTTCATGAGATAGCCGGCTTAATAAAAATATTGTGTAAGTGGTGGTGCGGAGGGATCTGATCACCCGTGACAGGTATCACCGAACTCGGATAAGAGAAACCTAGGAGGGGGAGAGCGAGAAAGAAGAATAGAAGTCTCCAGGTGGTGAGTATAACCTTATCGATGATATGGTGGGACAAGGACAGTGGGGGCCCCCGGGGACTCTAATAAATGAATATATAAGAGGGACAAACTCATTAAACAGATGACCAAAGGGGGATGGGATTTAGACCACCCACTGGACCAACAACGAAAATGGTCGGAAAAAGAAAAGAAAGACAGAACTAAGAAAATTGGAGTTCTCTTGGTTCACCAATTGGCCATTAAATCAAAAGGTACCTGTTACAATTGCGGGAAACCAGGCCACTTCGCCTGAGATTGTAGGGCTCCAAAGGGGGATAGTGCAGTCTGTGAAATGGCACATAATGAAGTAATGAGAGGATCTGAAGGTCCTCTCGTTGAAGTGTACATTACAAAGAAACAAGCATTAATAAAGAGGATGCAAAAGGATGGCTGGGATATGTCTCAGAGCTCAGAGCAGCAGAGAAAGTGGATAGATAAAGAAAAGAGAAACAAGACAAAGAAGATAAGAGTATTGTTAATACATCAGTTAGCTCGTCTAATTGAGCAAGATAAAGAAAAGATTAGAGAGTTAGAATCCAGAATAAGAGAATTGGAGAAACAAAACCAAGTGTTGGAAGAAAAACAATGGAGAGGGGAAACTGTTCCTCTACCTCCTAATGAGTCCACACAACCGGGACCAACCGCTCCTCCAGAGGAGTGGGAAGCGCTAGAACACAACTTAGCACCAGTAACCCGAAGGGGAACTGGTGCGCGACCAAAAGCAAATTATAAACCCTTCACCCAGTTTAAAACAGAGATTCAGAGGGTAGATTCAGAGGGTATTAGGGAATGCTCCCACTTACTGGACTGCAAAACAATTAAGAGGGGGAAGAATGCATGTCGAAGAGGGATCAGTGTATGTGATAATGAGGGAAACCCTAAGACTTGGGTAAGATTGAAGTGGGAATGTGAGAGGTATGAGAAGGATAAAAGAGATAGAGTAGAACAAGAGAGACTGCAAAGGAAAGACAAGACCGAGAAAAAAGGATTAGGACGGCAAGCCGAACAAAGGAAAGATAAAAAACCGGAGGTATTTGGCTTGCCAATGTTGTTCCAAAATACCGATACGGATGAACAGGAGGATTGGTGGAATCGACCCATTAGATAATCACAAGAAATCTAAGGTAGCCGTCATTGCCCCGATGAATATGACAGACACCAGCGCCAGTGCCACTGCAAAGACAGAAGGGACTCAAATCAGGCTAAATTGATTAGTTTGAAGCATCAAAGACCATAGAGGGGAGTAAAGGGTTAAAAGAAAACAAGCAGGATGTAAATCTCTCTTGAGAAGGAGAGAGGAGGATGTAATTATGCGATCGAGAGCCTCATGTGGTGGAATAGGGTATAGCAGATCAAAGTGAATTGTTTGCTCTGAGTGTGGGTTTAATAAATTACTTTCCCCAGTTGAAATTTTACAATAGTGCATCAGACAGAGATTTGGGGAATGTGGGAAAAATAGCATTACATTACATCTGAAGAGTCGAAAGGAGAGTTAACCATTTAATCACACAGTAGATTCGATCTTGTATGTGCCTGTGTTGGTTACAAAGGCAGAGCTGTAGAAATAATTAATTCTGCACATTTTGAGCTTAAACCGGAGAGTCTGTAAGAAAGTGTAAATGTCTTAATTTAGTAGGGATATTTAAAAGTGATAAAAATAAATGGATTATTTGGATCAGGCTTTTGTTAAATTTGAAAATATATTCTTAAAAGAATTGACAATGAAAAGATAAATGGAAAGACTTATTCCTGCGTATTTGAAGTGATGATGTTCATCTGAGTGAACTTACTCCTCCGCCTCTCTGCCGAAACATAAGAACATAAGAAATAGGAGCAGGAGTAGGCCATCTAGCCCCTCAAGCCAGCTCCGCCATTCAATAAGATCATGGCCGAAACAAGCAGAGAATTAACCCATCCTGTCCTAGATCTTCGTGTTATAAGACTTGCAGTAATTTCAAGACATAAAGTCAAAATTTAACAGAGAAGGGAGCTACATAAGGTAGAATGGGAGTGCGTGTTTAATGATGGGACTTATGCCACTGCCAAAATGCATTCTAAGTAAAACGTGTTACATGGATATGTGAAGGAGTGAATCAACCATGAAACTGGAGGAGTAGTTCTGAACACAAAGCACACTTGGAACATGGGAAGGTTGGAAGCTTATTAAATGCCAGACGGGCTAAAAGGGAGTGCCCGCCTATAATACCAAATTGACAAATCAGTAAAATTAGAGATGAGGGAAATAATTTGGTGGAATAAATGAGCTGGGGAAGTATTTGTTACAAACTGTTAGAGATTAAAGTGATAAGATTTCTTGAATTTATTTTTGTTTTGAGTTTAATTACAGTTTGGAAGACAGCAGAATAAAAGCAACTGTTAATCAACATTCTGTATTCTCAAATGTTTTGCTTTCATCCCAGTTTAAGATGTTAAGTTTGAATGAATGTTGGAAGCTTCCATGTGTGTCCATGTTCAACAAAGTGGATGTTTTGTTGTTGTTCGCTTTAATGTTTTAATGTTGAGAAGGGAGTTAAACCTTGGAAGGACCATGTGCTCTTTCCTTGTCTTGAAGTTGCAATTATAAGAGTGTAGTTGAGAAGTTAAGTAATAATAAGTAATTCTGTGAAACAAAAAGACATGCAGGAACAAAAGACTGAGGTGAATATATTGTCTATGGGTCAGTTTAAAGTATATCAAATTAGTGAAATGCATCGTAGTTCTGATTACTCCAAGATCCAGCGGGAGATTAATCAGTTAAAACCTCAGTTGTTAATACAGATAAAGATGTTGTCATTGAGTATTTTTAATCTGCATTTGTTGCCAAATATTGAACACCATAAATTATTGGAGCTTGTGTTGCCAGTTAGTTCTAAATAACATTCGGACCAAATGGAATTCAAGGCTTGTCTGATGTTTCGTTAACATGCAACAAATTACATCATCTAACATTGATGATAGTTCTGATAGTGTAGCATTCTGTAACTGGTTAAAATTACATACTGCCATTGGGATTGCATGTGCCATCTATTGTTCAAGGTTTTCTTAAAACCTGGCCAGCTAGGAATCAAACCAAAACATTTAACTATTGTTATTGTCATATGTATTGTGCCTGTTATTGTTCTAAGAATGCAGGGATTGTGATATGGAACTCGGTTTAAAAATGGAAACGGCTTAAATTAAAAGCGTTTGGACGTCACAGTTTCATATAGACCCGAGAATCAAATCAAACCCCCAAAAGCCTTAACCAATTTTAATTGATGAAAACATGATTCTGTAGGAGCTTCCTGTTTTCCTCTGTGGAAGCCATAATTTGTACTAACTTGCACAATTAACACTGACATGACAGGAAGAAAAAAATCGGATTACTTAAGAGAGAGAGAGATAGAGAAAGAGTTGGAGACTGACTTTGCAGCCAGACTCAAAAATCTTGCAGCATTCAACTGAACACAACAGATAGCTCATTATAACTTTTTGGTTATCTGTGTTTTTAAAGAACTGTGTCTGGCTGCATAAACAATTGGCATCTCTGACCACAAAACACTGCTGTTTACCTCATGAAAAAATCTGTCTATAGAAGGATCATGTCTGCTTAAATATCGCACTTTCAAATGTGGTCAAACAAATGATCAAATTAGATATAATGTAAGAATACATCATATAAAGATCGGAGCTGTATGACATGTGATTTTAATGAGGAAAGCGATGTCTTTTAATAGGATTAATGAATGGATGTCCAACTGTAGCCAGTGCAGAGTGTTATTTGATTTACACTCAGCTTTCTATGGAAGGGGGATATGTGGTTAGATGTATAATGCACTGGCTTTTGTGGACAAAGGTATTGCCCGCCATACTAATAAAATTAAGGGCTACCACAAACCGGACAACCAGATTAAGCCCTTATGACTGGACGGGTGATGCAATTTCCAGAAAGCATCATAACAGGTGAAACCGATGTAGGTCCACTAAAAGATAAAATCAGGATATATGTTTTGGAACTAAGCACCCAACTAAAAGGGATGCGCATATTGGTAAGAGATAATCAGGAAATAAGAGACACAGAGAGAGAGAGTTTGAAGTGCTCCCTGACGTCCCAACAGCGGGACGTCCCATTGAAAACACTACCTGCCAAACCAGGGTTTGCACCAAAATGGAATGGGCCGTATGAAGTTATAATTAGTGAAGATACCTGTACCTGTATAGACATAAGAGGGAAAGGTATATGGCAATATTAAACATTAAATTCAGTTGAAAGAATATGCCGAAACTAATTGGGAAAATATGTGATAGACTCCAATTGCAGGTGTGTACAGACAACAACTGACCTCCAAGCAAGCTGAACGGGTTCGCGGGAAGTTGCGCGCGGGCGGTATAGCCTTTGGACCATTGTATAACGGTCGCGCGGGTTATTAGTAAGTGATGAGATGCTTTTCATGCTGCAGGGTATGTTTAATGTCAGCAACAGTGATGTTGTGTTAAAGCTAGGGGGCGGAGGGTGCACTTTATCGACCTTTAAGAAGAAAAATAAACAAAGGGGATCTATCTGCCTGATAAGAAATGGAACCATACCTGTTGGCCGTCGCTACTGTATACAGCAGATTGATATCACTAATGACACTTGGGCCATTGTACAGGTCACAATCCAGTGCTCCAAAGCCACCGTCCCGGTTAGCCTCTCCTCCGCTTATGTAAGCGAGATGACTGCTTATAATGGTACCTATTTTGTCTGTGGAAACAATGCCTATCCGTGGCTTCCCTGGAATTGGGCAGGATCGTGTTATTTGGCATATGTGGTGCCTTATATTCACCATTACACTGACTTACGGAACCACCCCGAGATACACCTGCTTAGGGCTAAGCGAGCCATTAGTGAGACGAAACGGTTCTTCATGATAGCCTACCCACTTTATGGGACAGCAAAGACAGCACAGGAACTTATACGGATAGCCTTGACCCTAGAGAGAATTGCGAATGAGACTAAGGACGGGTTCGAGGAGATGAGCACGGCCGTCTCTGAGATATTAGCAGAGGTCGTAGCTATTCGGACTGTGGCGTTACAGAACCGATTGGCACTCGATTATGTGCGAGCCTCCCAAGGAGGAACATGTGCCATAGTTGGCTCCGAATGCTGTATGTATATTCCCGATGCTTCGGAGAATATAACTCGCTTGGCAGATCATATTAAACACGTGGCGAAAACAATATAGGATGAGGGGAACCAATATCACAATTATAACCCTCCAGGATGGCTGGGGCAATGGTTCGGGTCGTGGGGTGCATGCCTGATGCATGGATTGATTGTATTAATTGTAATTGCTTGCTGTGTTTGTATGGCATTATTGAACACCTGCTGTAAAACTGCAACAGCCCAAATTATGCCAGGTGCAAGTGTACAGGCAGAGGGGACGGACCTCCTGACAAAGGAGCTGGGCCCATATGCTGGTAACCTTTGGTTTTGAGTTGGTCATGGGGCCATGTTTGGACCTGGCACCCGACCAAAAGGGGGGAATGAAGATGGGAAAGGGTTAATGAACTTTTGTAACACTTGAGAGAAATACTTGAGGGTTTGTGAGATGCATTGTACTTGTTTTCGTGTCTGCAGAACCTGTTTTTCATGTATCCCAACAGATAAGGGCAGCAGCTGTTGTATACAAAATTATGTTTTTCCCGGCTAATCTGTTCAGGAATGTGGCTAACCCAGCTGGTAGCCATTTTGTGTTCTTTAATATTATGTACTGCTGCGTAACAGTGGAGCCTACATGTAGGCCTTCTGTGATCGTATAATGATACATTCATATATATTCATCATATCCTTACTGATATAAATTATACAGGTACCTATGAACATACATAAATTGTTGTATATGGGCCCCTGCACCTCTGTAAGCCAGTTAACTTGTTTGTGCGAGACTGCCCTCCACAGGTGTCCACAGAGAGCAACAACAATCGCGGCCTTGAGAGAAAGAAACCGCCAAGCCAGCAAGGTTCACACGATGGAGGACAAGCCACAGCCTGGGAACCTGAGGGGCCTGGGAAACTGCGGACGTGACAGAGGGGGTATAAATATATGTTCTTAACCTGTATTTGCTGAGAGGCCTGGGACCGTGTCAGGAATCGGACCTCTCCCACAATTGTGCAAATAAAGCACTGTATTTTTGACCTACGACTAGTCTGAGGTATTTTTGCCTACAACACCCCGTAACCCCACATATTTACCCTACTAATCCCCCTGACACTAAGGGGTAATTTAGCAAGACCAATCAACATAACCTGCACATCTTTGGAGTGTGGGGGGAAACCGGAGCACCCGGAGGAAACCCAAGCCAATTACCCCAACATCGATCACTGGGAAAATGCATTTGACAAATTTATTGGGAGTTCTTTGAAGGTGTAACAAGAAGTGGATGAAGGGGAACCAGTGGATATGGATTTCCATAAACCATTCAATAAGGAGACACATAGAATCATAGAATCCTACAGTGCAGAAGGAGGCCATTCAACCCATCGAGTCTGCACTGACCACAATCCCACCCAGGCCCTAGCCCCATAACCCCGTGTATTTATCCTACCCACCCTAATCCTCCTGACACTACGGGACAGTTTAGCATGGTGAATCCATCTAACCCGCACGTCTTTGGAGTGTGGGAGGAAACCAGGGGCACCCAGAGGAAACCCAAGCAGACACTGTGAGGACATGCAGAATCTACACAGTCACCTAAGGCCGGAATTGAACCTGGATCCCTGGCAGCAGTGCTAAACGCTGTGCAAGATTACTGCACAAAAAAATGAGCTCATAGTGTTGGGGATAATATATCAGCACGGATAGAACATTGACTATGGAGCGGGGTACAGAGAGTTAGGATAAATGGATGACTTTCAGGTTGGCAAACGGTATGTAGTGGGTTATAACCAGGATCAGTGTTGCAACTTCAACCATGTACAACTTAAATTGTTAACTTGGCTGGAGGGACTGAGTATGTTGTAGCCAAGTTCACTGATATCAAGATAGGTGGGAAAGCATATTGTGAGCAGGACACGGAGGGCGGGATTCTCCGATCTCACCAAGGCCGTCTCGCTGCAAGTGGGAACAGAAAATTTGACGTTCCAGCCAAAACGCCATTCGCTTTCCTTGACACCGGAGAATCCCAGCCGCGAACCAGCACGGAGATTTTCAGCCAGAGTCTGCAAAGGGATGGGTGAAATGAGTGGGTACAAATTGGGCAGATGGTGCACATTTTAGGAGGATGTGAGGTTATCCAATATGGCAGGAAGGGGAGAAAAGCAGAATATTGAAATAGGGGAGAGAGAGAGGCTTGTAGGGTCCAATAATTCCTCAGAGTAGACATGGGGACAACAGTAAGTTGAATGTCTTTTATTGAACAGGTCTTAAAATTCACATTACAGGAAACAAAAAAACTGGGAGAGCGAGAGAGAGATTCTAGCAAAAGCCAGTATTATATTGGAACCAAAAGAGAAAATGCTGGAAAATCTCAGCAGGTCTGGCAGCATCTGTAAGGGGAGAAAAGAGCTGACGTTTTGAGTCCAGATGACCCTTTATCAAAGCTAAAAGGCACAGAAAGTGACAGATAGTTACACTGCAGGGTGAGGGAATGAAAGATGAGTCATAGCCACAGAAACCAGGGGAAAAAACTGCTAATGGCAGTCCACAGAGAGAATAAAGGGTGTGAATGGCCAAACGGCAGAGAAGCTGTAAGCTGTGACAGATGGAGATGTTGGAGAAGGGGGAGGGAAAATGGGACAGAGGTAGAATGTAGAAAAGGGTAAGTGGGGGGAGAAAAGGTGAGGGAAGGGGGATGAAGAAGGAGGAAGAGTGGGAGGGAAGAAAAATGAAGCAAGACAATAAAGAAATAAAAGGTCGAGAACAGTAAAAAATTAAGTAAAATAGAATGAAAACAAAGGGGTCGAGGTGGGGTCGATCTATTCATCTGAAGTTATTGAATTCGACGTTGAGACCGGAAGGCTGTAAAGTGCCCAGCTGGAAGATGAGATGCTGTTCCTCCAGTTTGCGTTGAGCTTCACTGGAACATTGCAGCAGGCCAAGGACAGACATGTGGGCATGGGAACAGGATTGTGTCCAGTATTGTACTGATCTTGAAAACAGTCTTGGCCCAAACATACTCTGGATTGAACTAACTGACATAGAGCTGAATGCAGAATTATAGGTTTTCCATTATCTCGTATTAAAATTGTTTAGTACGCGCTGTCTCTAACCTTCATAAATAATTTGCAGCTGTGGCCATGAAAAGCTTTGTTTTGGCCTATGAGAAAGCCTGTTTCCGCTAGCATTGAAATTTTAAAGAATGCAGTCAATTTTCCAAGCTAATCCCAGCATGCCTGCTGAGTTTAAAATGTAGTCAAGTTAGCTTTAAAAGCTTAGCATTTAAATGTAATTGCATAGGCAGAAATATCTTAAAATGAAGCCCTTGTATTAATGAAGCAAACCACACACAAGATCCACAACAGACTGCAGAATGCTTGATACGGAGGGAAATATTGTCATTGAACATGTCACACATCGTCTGTGTGTAGGTACAGCAAGTAATGAAGGAAGATGGAATATTGTCCTTTATTGCAATAAAGGAGATGGAGAATGTACTGAAATATTGCCACAACTAGAATTTTAAATCCATAGAATCCTTACAGCGAAGGAGACCATTCAGCCCATCGGGTCTGTAACTGACAACAATCCCACCCAGGCCCTATTCCCGTCATCCCATATATTTGCTCCACCAATCCCTCTAACCTACGCATTCTGGGCAATAAGCGGCAATTTAGCATGGCCAATCAACCTAACCCACACATCTTTGGACTATGGGAGGAAACCGGGGCACCCGGAGGAAACCCACGCAGACACAGGGAGAACGTGCAGACTCTGCACAGAGTGACCCAAACTGGGAATCGAACACAGGTCCCTGGAGCAGTGAGGCAGCAGTGCGAACCACCGCGCCACCCAACTGTCTTGGGTTTTGATGAGATCACACCTAGACTACTACATACAGCTTTGATCTCTTTATTTAAGGAAGGAAATACTTATATTGGAGGCAGTAAAGGTTCAATGGGCTGATTCCAGGGATCAAGGTGTTTGCCTTATGAGAAGAGGTTGAGCAGGTTGGGCCTGTGCTCATTGGAGTTTAGAAGAATGAGAGGTGATCTTATTGGAACAATTATGGCTCTGTGGGGGCTTGACAGAGTAAATGCTCAGAGTATGAGTGGGATTTTCAGGCCTTTCCCACCACTGGAATCTTCCGGGTGAGCCGTGCAAAATGTGGTAAATTTTGGTGGGATCTTCCTACCCTACTGTCAGCCAATGGTGAGTCACCTACACTGCGGGAAAACCCGCCCAGTGGGGGCTGCAAAATTCCAGCACATGCTTCTCCACGAGGTGGAATCTAACATGGTGGAGGAGGTGAGGTAGGGGGTAAGTCTCAGGATAATGTGCCACTTATTTAAGACAGAGATGAGGAGGAATTTCTCCTCTCACAGGGTGATGAACCTTTGGTTTTCTCGACACCAGGGAGATGTGGAATCTGGGTATAGAATATATTCAAGGTTGAGATGGACAGATTTTTGAACTACAGGGAGGTTAAGGGGCAATTTAGCATGGCCAAGACCCTCAACACAGACATTTTTGGACATTAAGGGGAAATTTAGCATGGCCAATCCACCTAACCTGCACATCTTTGGACACCAAGAGGTAATTTAACATGGCCAATCCACCTAACCTACACATCTTTGGATACTAAGGGGCAATTTAGCATGGCCAATCCACCTAACCTAGACATCTTTGGGCACTAAGGGGCAATTTAACATGGTCAAGCCCCCTAACCCAGACATCTGTGTACAGTTCTGGTCACCCTATTATAGAAAGGATATTATTAAACCAGAAAGAGTGCAGAAGTGATTTACTAGGATGCTACCGGACTTGATGGTTTGAGTTATAAGGAGAGGCTGGATAGACTGGGACTTTTTTCTCTGGAGCGTAGAAGGCTGAGGGGTGATCTTATAGAGGTCGATAAAATAATGAGGGGCATAGATCAGCTAGATAGTCAATATCTTTTTCCAAAGGTAGGGGAGTCTAAAACCGGAAGGCATAGGTTTAAGGTGAGAGGCAAGAGATACAAAAGTGTCCAGAGGGGCACCTTTTTCACACAGAGGGTGGTGAGTGTCTGGAACAAGCTGCCAGAGGTAGTAGTAGAGGCAGGTACAATTTTGTCTTTTAAAAAGCATTTAGACAGTTACATGGGTAAGATGGGTATAGAGGGATATGGGCCAAATGCGGGCAATTGGAATTAGCTGAGGGGTTTAAAAAAAAGGGCGGCATGGACAAGTTGGGCCGAAGGGTCTGTTTCCATGCTGTGAATCTCTATGAGTCTATGATTAAGTGGAAATTTCACATGGCTAATCCACCTAACCTGCACTCTTTGAACGCTAAGGGGCAATTTAGCATGACCAATCGGCAATTTAGCATGGCCAATCCATCTCACCTGCACATCGTTGGACACTAAGAGGCAATTTAGCGTGGCCAATCCACCTGAACTAGACTCTTTGGACACTAAGGGGCAATTTAGCATGGCCCATCCACCTAACCCACACATCTTTGGACATTAAAGGACAATTTAGTTACATGGCCAACCCATCTAACATGCATGTCCTTAGACTGTGGGAGGAAACTGGAACACCCAGAGGAAACCCACGCAGACACGGTCATGTGGCTAACGAAAGAAGCTGAAGATGGTATCAAAGCGAAAGAAAAAGGATATTCAACAAAGGTGAATGAAAGGACAGAAGATTGGACAGAATATAAAGAAACACAAAAAGTGATTAAAGAATTGTGCAATATCAAAGGGTTTCGAGCTCTGAAACCTTTCAATTAAAAACACGATCTGAATTCTTAATCCTAACTCCAGAATCCTCAGTTGTGCTTGACCTAACAAATGCCATGTAATATTAATTAAGCAGAATTTATGAAGTAAAATGTAAATATACGAGAAGCAGTGATGACACCCTTGATACTCTTTATCCTTAAGGACTTGGATTCTTTGAATGCCGACTGCATAGACAAGATCTGTTTCTTCTGTTTCGGAAATAATGATGGACTATATCTCAGATGACATCTCGCATTGAAGCGATGATAAAAGCTGTGTCTACAAGGACAGTAATTCTCCCAACTTTTATCCTCATTACTCATTATTCGGGACTTCCTTTTTTTGAAATAATCCTAATTTAGCTCCTCTATTGGCCATAGGGGCAAATCCCCCTGTTTTATAAGTCATAAATTGAGACACAACTCTAACTCTTACTTCCTTAGGGCCCCAGAAGTTTACATTCGATTACAAAACAAATGATACATTTCCTTTATTTTTTAAAATTCATTTGTGGGACACGGGTGTTGCTGGCTGGCCAGTATTCATCGCCCATCCCTAGTTGTCCTTGAAATTGAATGGATTGCTTGGCCATTTCAGAGGGCAGTTGAGAGTCAACCACATTGCTGTGGCTCTGGAGTCACATGTGGGCCAGACCGGGTAAGGACGGCAGATTTCCTTCTCTGAAGGACATTAGTGATCCAGATGGGTTTTTCTGACAATCGACAATGGTTTCATGGTCATCAGTTAATTCTTAATTCCAGATATTTTTTATTGAATTCAAATTCCGCCATCTGCCGTGGTTCAAATCTGGGATTTGAACCCAGGTCCCCAGAGCATTAGTTTAATTTCTGAATTAATAGTCTAGCGATAATATCACTAGGCCATCGCCTCCCCTTTAGATACAGAACAGTCATAAAAGTCACATTCTCTTGCCAACATATTTTAACCCAGGCTCCACACTAAGGCTATTAAGATCAACAGTTAAGAATACTTCCGATCATAATATCAGAAAACAAAGGTTTCTTTCTGGTGTAGATCAATTAAAGCAATTCATGGTTTGTTTAAACATAAGGTGCCATCCTAAGTTCACACTATTGAACTCAATCCTATTAACTATTCATTCAAAGCAGAGAGTCCCTTGAATTCAGACTTAGCGGCACCACTGAGGTCTTAAAATGTCTAAGTCATAAAGTCTAAGGGTGGCACGGTGGGCACAGTGATTAGCGCTGCTGCCTCACAGCTCCAGGGATCTGGTTTCGATTCCTGGCTTGGGTCACTGTCTGTGCAGAGTCTGCACATTCTCCTCGTGTCTGCGTGGGTTTCCTCCGGTGCTCCAGTTTCCTCACACAGTCCAAAGATGCGCGGGTTAGGTGGATTGGCCATGCCAAATTTCTCCTTAGTGTCCTGGGATGTGTAGGTTAGAGGAATTGGCGGAGTAAATTTGCTTTCTCAATTACCTACTGCACCTGCAAACCAACTCCTTGAGATTCTTGCACAAGGACACCCAGATCCCTCTGCACAGCAGCATGCTGCAATTTTTTACCATTTAAATTATAGTCCATTTTGCTGTTATTCCTACCAAAATGGATGACCTCACATTTACCAACATTGTACTCCATCTGCCAGACCCTCACCCACTCATTTAGGTTATCTGTATCCCTTTGCAGACTTTCAGCGTCCTCTGCACACTTTGCTCTTCCACCCATCATAGTGTCATCTGCGAATTTTGACACACTACACTTGGTCCCCAACTCCAAATTGTCTATGTAAACCGTAAACAATTGCGGTCCCAGCACTGATCCCTGAGGCACAGCACTAGCCGCTGATCGCCAACCAGAAAAACACCCATTTACCCCCACTCTTGGCTTTCTGTTAGTTAACCAATCCCCTATCCATGCTAATACATTACCCGTAACACTGTGCACCTTAGTTCACAGAATCATAGAATTTTACAGTGCAGAAGAGGCCCTTCAGCCCATTGAGTCTGTGCCTACACATGAAAGGCCCTGACCTGCCCACTTAACCCCACTTGACAGCACTTGGCCCATAGCCTTGAATGTTATGACGTACCAAGTATTCATCCAGACACTTTTTAAAGGATGTGAGGCATCCCGCCTTCACCACCGTCCCAGGTAGTGCATTCCAGACCCTCACCACCTTATGGGTAAAAGATTTTTCCTCAAATCCCCCCTAAACCTCCCACCCCTCACTTTTAACTTGTGTCCCCTCGTAACTGATCCTTCAACTGAAGGGAACAGCTGCTCCCAGTTGTCTGATTAAACCACCCAAACTAGCAGGACTGGTTTGCTGCAGTAAGAATCCGCAGCATCACTAACAACTGAAACCTTATTTAACAAATTTAACAAGGGAGTGGTAAAAATGTGAATTTCTTCAAGTGTCCTTTTGAAATGAAAGTCAACTGTGGGAGGGTTGGGAGTAAAGTGTCTCATTTTAGTCTCCCGCTTTAATTAACTAATTATTATACCTCAAATGAAAACAAACCTCCAAACAATTGGCAATTGAATTCCAGGCTATAATCTTGTCAAGCTTCAAGACGGAACCAATTTAAATGATTAAGTGCATTGAGGAATCTTGATCTGTACAGCCTGGCTGAGAACCTGACTACAAAGGACTTGAAATAAAGAACAGGACGATTGTTAATACTTCATTTTTGAGTTCCGTGATTCAAGATGGGTGAAGAACTCTGATGCGTGTCCATTGCTACATCCACGATGGCTCCATTCCAAATGACAGAAAGATTTATGAGAGAGAGAGAGAGGAGATAAAAAGAATTGCAGTGAAATTATTAAGAACTCTTTACTCAAACAAAGAACCTTCGCAGTAGTCTTGGGAGAAGTCATTCAAAAAGATAAATTAGTCTCCGATGGATTTTGCTCAGTGTCTCAGTGTTAGCGGCAGGCCGAAATTCTCCACCAAAAATTCTAAGCGTCGGATTGACGTGAAAACTGGAGTAATTCATGCTGGTTTTTTCAGTGAGAGTTCACAGAAGGATCTCCCACACTCTGCGCACTGCAGAGGCCACCAGCGCAAATATCATTCAGTTTCAGGGAGCGGGGCCTATCCCCGCTCGGGGAGGCTGAAATCGGCACACTGAGCGCGCTAGCCCGCACGTGCCAATCTGTCAATGCCGAGATCGGTCAGTGCTGAGATCGGTGCGTGCGCAGTGGCCTTGCACTGACTGCTTCCCCCTTTTGCTGGCCAGCTCGATCACTGACCAGCCCAATGGCCCCCGCAACACCAGCATTCTGCCCTCCCACGGCCCGATCATTGGCCCCCATGACCATTCCTGGGACCCCCCCACCCTCCCGGCCCACCCCGATCTCCCACCACCCCTTCCCCGATTCCCCTCCTGACAGTTAACCCCTCCTTGTAATCTCAACCGCCCCCCCCCCCCCCCCCCCCACCGCACCTCCTCCCCTCCCCTCCCCCCAGCCCACCCCGATCACTGGCCTCCCTCCTTCCCCAACCAATCCTTAGGCAGAGTGGCAGTGGGACCCTCCATCCCCACCGATCACCCCCTAGGCCCTGCCTCCCATCAGGCCCTGCCCCTAGGCCCCACACCCATAGGCCCGACCCCCTTGGCAATGCCCCATGCCCGATTTCTGGCGAGGAGGAGACGCTGGTGGGAAATCCGACATTGGAAGACGGAAGCGGGGCGTGAACGCACGCGCAAACCCCACGAATTAGCCGCCGTGGGATTTTCCCGGCCCGCTGCGCTAATGGACAATGCGGTCATAGTTTCTGAAGGTGTAGGGCACAGTCCCCACTCTCCACAGGACCCTGTGGGTGGGGACTAGTGGTATTATCACTAGACCATTAATCCAAAAACTCAGCTAATGTTCT
Source organism: Mustelus asterias (assembly GCF_964213995.1). NCBI lineage: Eukaryota > Metazoa > Chordata > Chondrichthyes > Carcharhiniformes > Triakidae > Mustelus > Mustelus asterias. The sequence continues at coordinate 83,442,472 of NC_135813.1, read as the reverse complement.
GGGGACCTGGGTTCGAATACCGCCACGGCAGATGGTGGAATTTGAATTCAATAAAAAATATGTGGAATTAAGAATCTACTGATGACCATGAAACCATTGTTGATTGATAGGAAAACCCATCTGGTTCACTAATGTCCTTTAGGGAAGGAAATCTGCTGTCCTTGCCTGGTCTGGCCTACGTGTGACTCCAGATCCACAGCAACGTGGTTGACTCTCAACTGACCTCAGGCAACTAGGGATGGGCAATAAATGCTGGCCACCCATGTCCCAAGAATGAATTTAAAAAAATACCCAGTGTGTGGGGACTGGAATATGACTGCTAAATTACTGGATTGACAATAGAACATAGAACATAGAAAGCCACAGCACAAACAGGCCCTTCGGCCCACAAGTTGCGCCGATCACATCCCCACCTCTAGGCCTATCTATAGCCCTCAATCCCATTAAATCCCATGTACTCATCCAGAAGTCTCTTAAAAGACCCCAACGAGTTTGCCTCCACCACCACCGACGTCAGCCGATTCCACTCACCCACCACCCTCTGAGTGAAAAACTTACCTCTGACATCCCCCCTGTACCTACCCCCCAGCACCTTAAACCTGTGTCCTCTCGTAGCAACCATTTCAGCCCTTGGAAATAGCCTCTGAGAGTCCACCCTATCCAGACCCCTCAACATCTTGTAAACCTCTATCAGGTCACCTCTCATCCTTCGTCTCTCCAGGGAGAAGAGACCAAGCTCCCTCAACCTATCCTCATAAGGCATGCCCCCCAATCCAGGCAACATCCTTGTAAATCTCCTCTGCACCCTTTCAATGGCTTCAACATCTTTCCTGTAATGAGGTGACCAGAACTGCGCGCAGTACTCCAAGTGGGGTCTAACCAGGGTCCTATAAAGCTGCAGCATTATCTCCCGACTCCTAAACTCAATCCCTCGATTAATGAAGGCTAGTACGCCATACGTCTTCTTGACCGCATCCTCCACCTGCGAGGCCGATTTAAGAGTCCTATGGACCCGGACCCCAAGGTCCTTCTGATCCTCTACACTGCTAAGAATGGTACCCTTCATTTTATACTGCTGCTCCATCCCATTGGATCTGCCAAAATGGATCACTACACACTTATCCGGGTTGAAGTCCATCTGCCACTTCTCCGCCCAGTCTTGCATTCTATCTATGTCTCGCTGCAACTTCTGACATCCCTCCAAACTATCCACAACACCACCTACCTTGGTGTCGTCAGCAAACTTACCAACCCATCCCTCCACTTCCTCATCCAGGTCATTTATGAAAATGACAAACAGCAAGGGTCCCAGAACAGATCCCTGGGGCACTCCACTGGTCACTGACCTCCATGCAGAGAAAGACCCCTCCACAGCCACTCTCTGCCTTCTGCAGGCAAGCCAGTTCTGGATCCACAAGGCAACAGCCCCTTGGATCCCATGCCCTCTCACTTTCTCAAGAAGTCTTGCATGGGGGACCTTATCGAACGCTTTGCTGAAGTCCATATAGACCACATCCACCGCTCTTCCTTCGTCAATGTGCTTGGTCACATTTTCAAAGAACTCAACCAGGCTCGTAAGGCACGACCTGCCCCTGACAAAGCCGTGCTGACTACTTTTGATCATACTAAACTTCTCTAGATGATCATAAATCCTGTCTCTCAGGATCCTCTCCATCAACTTACCAACCACTGAGGTTAGACTCACCGGTCGGTAATTTCCCGGGCTGTCCCTGTTCCCTTTCTTGAATATAGGGACCACATCCGCAATCCTCCAATCCTCCGGAACCTCTCCCGTCTCCATCGACGATGCAAAGATCATCGCCAAAGGCTCCGCAATCTCCTCCCTCGCCTCCCACAGTAACCTGGGGTACATCCCATCCGGTCCCGGCGACTTACCAACCTTGATGCCATTCAATAGTTCCAACACATCCTCTTTCTTTATGTCCACATGCTCGATCCTTTCTGTCCTCCGCAATCCAGCAGTACAACCACCCAGATCCCTTTCCACCGTGAATACCGAGGTAAAGTATTCATTAAGCACCTCCGCCATTTCTAACGGTTCCGCACAAACTTTTCCCCCTTCACCTTTTAAGGGTCCTATGCCTTCACATCTCATCCTTTTACTCTTGACATATTTGTAGAAAGCCTTGGGATTCTCCTTAATCTTACCCGCCAAGGTCTTCTCATGACCCCTTCTCGCTCTCCTAATTTCCTTCTTAAGCTCCTTCCTACATCGCGTATACTCCTCTAAATCCTTAACACCTCCTAGCTCTCTGAACCTTCTGTACGCCTCTCTTTTCTTATTCACCAGGTTCATCACAACCTTCGTGCACCACGGTTCCCGTACCCTACCAACACCCCCCTGTCTCATCGGAACGTTGTCATGCAGAGCTCCAGACAAACATTCCTTGAAAATCCTCCACTTTCCTTCGGTACTTTTCCCCAAGAATGCCTCCTTCCAATTTACCCGTCTAATTTCCTCCCTGATGACACTGTATTTTCCTTTACTCCAGAGAAACACTTTCCTAGCCTGCCTGACCCTATCTCTTTCCAATGCTATCGTGAAGGAGATAGAATTATGATCGCTATCCCCAAGATGCTCACCCACCGAGAGATCCTCCACCTGTCCAGGTTCATTAGCCAGCACCAGATCAAGAACAGCCTCTCCTCTAGTAGGCTTATCCACATACTGTGTCAGGAAACTCTCCTGGACACACCTAACAAACTCCTCTCCATCCAAACCCCTAGCCCTAGGGATATTCCAATCCTACAGGTTACTTGAAACTGAATGGTGTGACCGTGAGTTTTCAGCCTGTGAGTAATGGATCTCACTCTATGACCAGTGCGACTGATGTCCAATGTCTTGTGCTCCAATCACTGCAGACAGCCCCGTCTCCCAAATTAAAAACCGAATAGGTGTGATTGTCAACCTTGGGATTCAGCCCAATAGGAAAGTATGCTAAACATATAAACTGCGAAGAAAGCAACACAAAACCATCTCAACCCAAGGGAAGAATGAACTTGCATTTCTGCAGCACCTTGCACAAGCTTGGATGTCCCAAGGTGTTTCACAGCCAATGAGGTACCTTTGAAGCAGTGTGATATTGAGTAATGTGGAATTGTTCCTGGCTGATGGCTGAGGAGTCAATGTTGGCCAGCTCACAAAGAGGAACCACCCCTGACCTGGAAATACATTGGCCGTTCCTTCATCATGGCTGCATCGAAAATATGGTACTCCCTAACAGCACTGTGGGTGTACCTACACCACATGAACTGCAGCAGTTCAAGAAGGCCGTACACCCACCACCTCCTCAAGGGCAATTAGGGATGAATAATAAACGCTGGCCTAGCCAGAAGCAGCCACATGATTGAACATAAAGAACTCTTCTGCTCTTTTTCCAATTAGTGCCATGGGATCTTTTACATTCATCTGAAAGGACAGACGGGACCTCAATTTAATGTCTCACTAAGACAGCACTTCTGACAGTACAGCACTCTCTCAGTACTGTCCCGGCAGAGTCAAGTAAGGGGCTTATTTTGTTTTATTCATTCGTGGGACATGAGCGTCGCTGGCTGGCCAGCATTTATTGCCCATCCCTAGTTGCCCTTGAACTGAATGGCTCGCTAGGCCATTTCAGAGGGCAGTTGAGAGTCAGCCACATTGCTGTGGCTTTGGAGTCGCATGTAGGCCGGACCGGGTAAGGACGGCAGATTTCCTTCCCCAAAGTTAAAATGTATTTATTAGTGTCACAATTAGGCTTACATTAACACTGCAATGAAGTTACTGTAAAGGACATTAGCGAACCAGATGGGTTTTCCTGACAATCAACAATGGCTTCATGGTCATCAGTAGATTCTTAATTCCACATATTTTTTATTGAATTCAAATTCCACCATCTGCCGCGACGGGATTCAAGCCCAGGTCCCCAGAACATTAGCTGAGTTACTGGATTAATAGTCTAGTGATAATACCACTAGGTCATTGCACCGCCCCCCCCCCTTCCTTTATGAATGCCGCATGAGAGATTTGAAGTGTGAACTGTGTTTGGGAGAGCAGTCAACAACCTTAATCATCAGGCTTTACCATTACAACAGAGTTCTATAATGGTTCTTCCTCCCCCCCCCTGTAATTGTAAATAAGAATGAGTTAACTCAATGTTCAGTCAATGCTGATCGTCTCCAATTCTGTATCCTATCTTTGAGGCACGGATTACCGCCAGCAGTTTAATTCTCATCCAGCAATCACAAAAAGGCCCGATTCTGGATCAAGGGGGAATAATGCTGACTGAGAGGGAAAATCAGTAACAGACGAAGAGATTTATAGTTTGATAAAAGCACAGAGTGGCTCAATATCACAGTCTGATCAATGAGCACTTGTTAAAGGAACTGAAAGAGTGAAATATATCAATGAAATAAATAAAAACACAAATAAATGAACCTAATATGGGGAGCGGAGAGATAAGTGGATTTGCCAGCATTATGATCCATAATCTTTTAGAAACAAAATAAACAGCAGAGTCACCGAGGGCGGAAGTAATGGCAGCAACTAGATATTTCTGCTGGTTTTATTGCACTGGAGAGAAACTTAATGCTTAGCCACAGAAACAGGCTATTCAACCCATCTGGCCTCTGCTAGTCTTTATAACCCAGTAAGAAGTCTCACAACACCAGGTTAAAGTCCAACAGATTTATTTGGTAGCAAATACCATAAGATTTCGGAGCACTTGAAGTCTTTATAACCCACAGGAGTCTCCTCCTGTTCCATTTCCCACATCTCAGCCTTCCAGCATATCTTTCTATCCTCTTTCCTTTCATACAAATATAGACAAGTTATAACACAGAAGGAGGCCACTCAGCCCATCTTGTCCATGCCAGCCTGAGGACACCCAGGTGCCCTTTCTTATTTCACCTTCCTGCACCTGGCCCATAGCCCTGTAGCTTACAGCACTTAAGTAAAGTTAAAGTTTATCTATTAGTCACAAGTAGGCTTATGTTAACACTGCAATGAAGTTACTGTGAAAATCCCCCAATCACCACACTCCAGCGTCTGTTCGGGTACACTGATGGAGAATTTAGCATGGCCAATGCATCTGACCTTGGGGTGGCATGGTGGCACAGTGGTTGGCACTGCTGCCTCACAGCGCCAGGTACTCAGGTTCGATTCCCGGCTTGGATAACTGTCTGTGTGGAGTTTGCACGTTCTCCCCTTATCTGCGTGGGTTTCCTCCGGGTGCTCCGGTTTTCTCCCACAGCGGGTTAGGTTGATTGGCCAAGCTAAGTTGCCCCTTAGTGTCCCAAGTTGTGTAGGTTAGAGGGATTAGTGGTCAATATGTGGGGCTACTTGGATAGGGGCTGGGTGGGATTGTGGTCGGTGCCGACTCGATGGGCCGAATGGCCTCCCTCCTTCTGCACTGTAGGGATTTGATGATTCTAATCAGCACGTCTTTCGGACTGTGGAAGGAAATCAGAGCACCTGGAGGAAACTCACGCAGACACGGGGAGATTGTGCAAACTCCGCACAGACAGTGACTCAAGCTGGGAATTGAACCCGGTTCCCTTGCGCTGTGAAGCAGCAGTGCTAACCACTGTGCCACTGTGCCACCCCCTGGTGCTGATCCAGGTGCTTTTTAAAAGAGTTTAGGGTCTCTGCCTCCATCACCAACTCAGGCAGCGAATTCCAGGCACTTACTACACTCTGCATAAGAAAGCTTTTCCTCATGTCCCCTCTATACCTACGCCACTTACCTTGAATCTATGTCCTCTGGTTCTAGAATTCTCCACCAAGGAGAACAATGTTATCCTGTCCACTCCATCTCTTCCCCTCATTATTTTGCATACCTCAGCTTTCTCTGTTCCAAGCAAGAAATCTCACAACACCAGGTTAAAGTCCAACAGGTTTATTTGGTAGCAAAAGCCACTAGCTTTCGGAGCGCTGCTCCTTCGTCAGGTGAGTGGGATTTCAGTTCACAAACAGGGCATATAAAGACACAAACTCAATTTACAAAATAATGGTTGGAATGCAAGTCTTTACAGGTAATCAAGTCTTAAAGGTACAGACAGTGTGAGTGGAGAGAGGGTTAAGCACAGGTTAAAGAGATGTGTATTGTCACCAGCCGGGCCAATTAGTGAGATTTTGCAAGCCCAGGCAAGTCGTGGGGGTTACAGATAGTGTGACATGAACCCAAGATCCCGGTTGAGGCCATCCTCATGCATGCGGAACTTGGCTATCAGTCTATGCTCAACGACTCTGTGTTGTCGTGTGTTGTGAAGGCCGCCTTGGAGAATGCTGACCCGAAGATCAGAGGCCGAATGCCCGTGACCGCTGAAGTATTCCCCAACAGGAAGAGAACACTCTTGCCTGGTGATTGTCGAGTGGTGTTCATTCATCCGTTGTCATCACGTCTGCATGGTCTCCCCAATGTACCATGCCTCGGGACATCCTTTCCTGCAGCGTATCAGGTAGACAACGTTGGCCGAGTTGCAAGTGTATGTACCATGTACCTGGTGGATGGTGTTCCCAAGTGAGATGATGGCATCCGTGTCAATGATCCGGCATGTCTTGCAGAGGTTGCTGTGGCAGGGTTGTGGTGCCGTGGTCACTGTTCTCCTGATGGCTGGGTAGAAATCCCACTCACCTGACGAAGGAGCAGCGAGCGCTCCGAAAGCTAGTGGCTTTTGCTACCAAATAAACCTATTGGATTTTAACCTGGTGTTGTGAGACTTCTTACTGTGTTTACCCCAGTCCAATGCTGGCATCTCCACATCATGCCAACAATAATTACCCCAGCCTATCCAATCCCTCCTCATGTGCTCATTCTAGTTTCCTTCATGGAAGCTTTTCGCTCCAACCACTCCATGTGGTGTTGGGTTCCATGTTCTCGCCACCAAAAACAAAGAAATGTACCTGTTTGATTTGTTAGTAGCTATTTTACATTTATAGTCCCTAGTTTGGGATTCTGCCCTAAGTGAAATCACCCTCTCCATATTTCCTCTATCGGGCCCGTTCATCATTCCAAAATCCTCTTCCAGCTCCTCATAATTTCCTGGGATTCCTGACACTTCTCTAGAAATTCTACATTTGAGGCGTGTTTTACAAGACAGGTTTATTCATTTGGATAGGTAGATGTGAAAAGTCTATTCCAAGATCCTCTCATTGTATTTGATGTCTTTTTGTTTGTGATTTGGCAGGTATGGGTGGAATGGAGGGGTAAGGTATGTACAGAGGGAAATATGGACCTGCTGAGATTTTCCAGCATTTTCTGTTTTTGTTTCAGATTCCAGCATCCGCAGTATTTTGCTTTTATTGAAATATAGCCCTGCATGTGTTACAGCAAGTAGGCAATGATTGGAAGATTACGTCCCAGGAGGTAGCCATTGGACCTCTTGAATCTGTTTCTTCAATCCAGTAGGTCATGGCTGATCTGTGCCCCAACCACTTTTCCTCCCTATCACTTAATCCTTTAACCCGACGCAAACAAAATCCATCAATCTCAGTTTTGAAAGCTTCAGCCGACACTCAGAACTTCCTGGGAGAAAGTGTTCCAGATTCTCAATGCTCCTTGTGTGAAAGAGCGCTTCCCAATTTCACCGTTGAGCACCTTAGCTCCAACTTTAAAGTTCAGGCCACCATGTTCTGGGCTCCCTCCGCCACAGGAAGTATTTCTCTCTCTCTCTCTACCCTAACAAATCCATTCACTGCGTTAAAGAACTCAACGTCCACACCATCCTAAACTTGAGGCAATATGAGTCCATGCACCCTGTCCTCCGAACTTAACCCATTGTAACCCTTGTATTATTCTGGTGAATCTAGGCTTCTCCCCCTCCCAGACCAGTACATCTTTCTTGAGGTGTGATGTTTAAAACTGGAATCAGTTACTCTAGATGGGTATTGGTCCTGGCTGTTGATGATGCTTTTTGATGAAGAAATTCACCAATGCCAACCATCAGACAATTTGATTCATTCCCCATGATAGAGAAATAGCCACGTGGATTGGACACAGCGATTCATTGTCAGAAACAGTTGTGAAGATCTGTAGCCAAGAACTCCCTGCGGCTAAAGCCAAACCTCCTATATTGTACATGAACCGTCTCAGGTGATCCCTTTCGGGGCCATTTGCTTGGGCTGCTCAAGACTTGGTCCAAGTGGGTGACGCAAAGTCTTGAGTTGGAGATAAACACAGTCTTTGACCTTAGAATCATAGAATCCCTACAGTATAGAAGGAGGCCATTCGGCCCATCAAATCTGCACCACCCACAATCCCAGCCAGGCCCCAACATTGGCTGGAAGTTTACTGCCACACCGCCCTGGAATCGGTGCGAGCGAGGCTCGCAGAACAGCATTCTCCATTGGCCCTGAGCGGGATCTTACAAGCCTCGGGCGGGCGACACGGTAAAATTCCAGCACGAGTGTCAGGTGACAATGTTTCTCAGCGACGTATATGCTCGACAGGAAAGTTAGCATCGGGGTCTTGGGTGGCAGTGAGGCTGCCAAGATGCCCACCTGAGTTTCAATCATCCATTTTCCACGGAAGTTGTGAATCACCTCTTGTATCAAGACCAATCTTTCTTTCAGGTAACTTAGCGATACCGAAGTGACTCGTGCACTCGGACACCCAGATTCCGGTGAATCTCGGAGCTCTGCAATCTCTCACCACTTAGATAGTGTGGGTGGGATTGTCCTCCCCTCCGTGCCCCCCCCCCGTGGCATGGTCCGGGGCGGTGGGAGGTGGCGCACCCATTGCTGGCAGCAGGATCTTGTGATCCCACCATTGCCAACTGGGTTTCCCATTGAATGCCCCCCTGACCAATGGGAAACCCATGGTAAGGGGGCGCCATCGGTGGGAACATAAGATCCCGTCGGCATGAATGGCAGCGAGATTTCAGCGTACATTTCTTTTATATTCTCCCTGCCAAGATGGGCCATTTCACATTTGCCCATGTTATACTCCATCTGTCATCATTGAGAGCAGCTTTTTAATGCCAGATTTTGTTTAGTTAACTGAATTTAAATTCCCGCAGCTGCTGTGGGGGGAATTGGACTCCGTGTCCCAGATCCTAAGTCCAGGCTGCTGCTGCACTGTGAGCTCAGTGACCTAACCAGCACGTCACCACAGCTTCTAAACCCAGGCTTCCTACTGGTTGCGGTATTAGGATTTCCGTTAATAAATCCTAAGTCCTGAAATTTTCTGAGATTTGAAGACTACCTATACAAGATGGCGCTGGAGCGTGGCAACTCCTTGTGAGCTGTGCCCAGCATACCCTCGAATTCTATCTTTTATTCTCTTCTTCTATGTTTCTAAAACTCTATTCTAACTCCTTTGAATTCTCTAACAATGCTTTCCCCACATTCTAGTTATGACTAGGGTGTAGAGAAAGCTTAGGGGTGGCAAGATGGCATAGTGGTTCGCACTGCTGCCTCACAGCGCCAGGAGCCCAGGATAGGTTCCCGGCTTGGATCACTATCCGTCTGGAGTTTGCATGTTCATAGAATATGAGCCATAGAACCCCTACAAGTGCAGGAGGAGGCCATTCGGCCCATCGAGTCTGCACCGACCGCAATCCCACCCAGGCCCTATTCCCGTAACCCCCCCATATTTACCCTACTAATCCCCCGACACTAGGGTCAATTTAGCATGGCCAATCAACCTAACCCGCACATCTTTGGCCTGTGGGAGGAAGTCAGAGCACCCGGAGGACACGGGGGAGAACGTGCAAACTCCACACAGACAGTGACCCGAGGCTGGAATTGAACCTGAGTCCCTGGCGCTGTGAGGCAGTAGTGCTAACCACTGTGCCACCCGCATTCTCTCCGTATCTGCGTAGGTTTCCTCCGGGCGCTCCGGTTTCCTCCCACACCCCAAAGATGCGCGGGTTAGATGGATTGGCCATGCTAAGTTGTCCCTTAGTACCTGCGGGATTAGCTAAAGTAAATGTATGGGGTTATGGGGATAGGGTCTGGGTGGCCTGTAGACTCGATGAGCCGAATGGCCTCCTTCTGCGCTGTAGGACCCTATGATTCTCTATGACTGTAACACTACATTCTGCACTCTCTCATTTCCTTCTCTATGAATGGTATGCTTTGTCTCTCTAGCGCGCAAGAAACAATACTTTTCAGTGTATGTTAATACATGTGACAATAATAAATCAAATCAAATCAAATCCTGTGCAATTGTCCTTGGCAACAGCTGAAGCTCAAACTGTGGGATCCTGCTGTGCAAAAATTGGCATCTGTGTTTCCAACCTGACAACACTGATTGTAAAGTGCTTTGGGATGCCCTGACTGGCTTGATAAGACACACAAAAATGTGGCCGTTGTTGATTTAATTAACACAGTGGATGCAAGTAAAATTTACATTCATATTTCCAGAATCAGCAAAATGCCTTTTGGTTCATTGTTTATTTCCCTTCAACATGAATTTTCAGGAAGGCGATGGCCCAGTGGTGTTATCACTAGACTATTAATCAGGAAACTCAGCTAATGTTCTGGGGGCCCGGGTTCGAATCCCACCACGGCAGGTGGTTGAATTTGAATTCAATAAAAAATATCTGGAATTAAGAATCTACTGATGACCATGAAACCATTGTCGATTATCGAAAAAACCCCATCTGGTTCATTAATGTCCTTTAGGGAAGGAAATCTGCCATCCTTACCCGGTCTGGCCTACATGTGACTCCAGAGCCACAGCAGTGTGGTTAACTCTCAACTGCCCTCGGGCAATCAGGGATGGGCAATAAATGCTGGCCAACCAGTGACGTCCATGTCCCATGAATAAATAAAGATAAAGAAAAATTTGAATTTAGGAGATTGAAGGATGAACTGATCGAGGTGTTTAAGATGTTTGAATAAGGCCACTCAGGGGGAGCTGGGCTGAAATGCCTCTGCCCATGCTGTATATTCTAAGGGAGTGATCTTGCCGGTCATTCACATCATGCTCCCACTCCAGAGAAGTTGGTGCCCAGCCAAATCTCCGTTCACTGCAGCGGGATGGGAAAATCCCGTCGGCATGAACGGGGGTAAGATTCTGGCCTGGGTAATTCTGAGTAAAACCGAACAGAGTCTATTGTTAGACTTACCCTTACACACTTACGTTGTTTAGTTTTTTGGCGTGGCAAGTTGATAGAAGCGCGATTTGATAATGTCACAGTGAGGGAGGAGGGTACCTGAGTGAACAGGGTAACGAATACACTATCTCCTTAACCCATCAGATTGAAGGAATAAGCAGGAAGTGGATATTTGAGTTGGTGAATTCAATGTCAAATCTAGAATCATAGAATCCCCACAGTGCAGAAGGAGGCCATTCGGCCCTACCAGGCCCTACCCCAATAATCCCATGCATTTACCCTAGCTAGTCCCCCTGACACGAAGGGGCAATTTAGCATGGCCAATCCACCTAACCTGAACATCTTTGGACTGTGGGAGGAAACCGGAGCACCCGGAGGAAACCCACGCCGACACGGGGAGAATGTGCAAACTCCACACAGACAGTGACCCAAGCTGGGAATTGAACCCAGGTCCCTGGTGCTGTAAGGCAGCAGTGCTAACCACTGTGCCACCGTGCCGCCCAAACCTAGTACAGAAAATAAAATAGAGGGAGAGGAAGACTGGATTAAGAATGATTATAAAATTAAAATTTGGCATTTATAAATTCTCCAATAAATAAATTCTGAAGGAATGTGACTCCACACTTGTAAAAAAACTAATTTTCAGTGGCAGCAAGGTTGGTTGGCAGTCACTAAAACTTGATACTGAAATCGACAAGGTACTTGCTGGGGTGAGTTTAGTTTACAATTTTCATACAGATTTAGCAACTTCAGGCCACTCAATGTATTAGAGGCATGGTGGCAAAGTGGTTATGTTTCTGGGGTAATGTTCCAGAGATATATGAGTTCAGATGACAGCCAGAGAATTTAACAGCAATGTAGTTTATTCTTAATGGGGGCAGCATGGTGGCACAGTGGTTAGCACTGATGCCTCACAGCGCCAGGGCCCCGGGTTCAATTCCGACCTTGGGTGGCTGCATGGGTTTCCTCCGGGTGCTCCAGTTTTCTCCCACAGTCCAAAGGTGTGTGGGTTGGGTTGATTGGCTATGCTAAATTGACTCTAGTGTCAGGGGGATTAGCAGGGTAAATACATACGGTTTAGGGGATAGGGCCTGGGCGGGATTGTTGTCAGTGCAGGCTTGATGGGCCGAATGGCCTCCTTCTGCACTGTAGGGATTCTAAGATTTCTATGAACTGTAAATGCTGTAAAATCTCAGCAGATCTGTCAGCATCTAGGGAGAGAGAACAGAGCCAACGTTTCGAGTCTGGGTGAGCTCTGACGAAGGGTCATCCAGACTCGAAACGTTGGCTCTATTCTCTCTCCCTAGATGCTGACGGATCTGCCGAGATTTTACAGCATTTTCTGTTTTTGTTTCACATTCCAGCATCCGCAGTATTTCACTTTTGACTTTTAACGGTTCTCTGAGCTGGCCCAGCAAACCATTCAACTGTATAAAAACAGCTAGAACAACAGACAACAATGCTTCAAGAAGTTGGCTCACCATCATCTTCTCAAAGATCTTTAGAGATGGACAATAATTGCTGGCCTTTCCAACAACACCCACATTCCATGAATGAATTTTTAAAAATCTCTTTCGCTGAGGGGTCAGACAATGGTATGCTATTTTCACGAAGCTAGCGACTATTTCAACGTTTAGATTTCCACCTTTTATGCATCGGCACCTTGCCTGGAGTTTCTGTGCCATTTACACATAAATAATGGCTAGGCCATTAGCCTCATCATTATTTGGACAGCAAATTATGGCCTAATGACTTGTAACTAAGAGGTACTTGGGTTCAGATGAAGTCTGTATCCCAGGGCAGGGAGAAGAGCACAGCCAGACTTTGGAAACATGCACGAGTCTCGCAAAAGTGCCAAGGGGCTTGCAATAACTCCACAACCATGTAATGTAGTATTTAATATTAATGAGGTCATGTAAAGCTGATGTCGTACTCACACCAGCGATGGAAACACAAAACCAGGACTCCATGGATGATAAATGAGAGAGGGAATATGATGAAACAATAAAGAGGTGTGCGATGCATGCCAAAAGAATTCTTAAGGTCAGAACCAGACCAGCTATAAGAAGTTGAGAAGGGGGGTGAAGGTTAAGACTGGCAAAGAGAGGTTGAGAATTGAATGGCCGTCAACATAAAATGGAACCAAAAATCATCGTCCAACATAAAACAAGAAATGAGCCGTGAGAGTTAGTGTCGGGTTTATTAAGGACAAAGAGAATGAGATATGCTAAGAGGCAAAAGGCAAGGACAGAATACATAATGAGTACTTTGTATCGGAGATTACTGGAAGGAAGAGGAATCTGACAGGATATTGGTGGAAGTGGAGATGGTTGGGGTAATGGGTGGGGGAAAATTGAGAGGCCAGATCTACTGGAAAGGTTGCTTATGATGCAGAGTGGATTAGTTGCCTAATCCATTCTGCATCATAAGTTGGGTGGCTCTCACCCCAGGTTGTCAAAGGAAGTGAGAGTGGAGATATTGGAAGGATGGCACAGTGGCACAGTGGCTAGCACTGCTGCCTCACAGCGCCAGGGGCCCGGGTTCAATTCCAGCCTCGGGTGCCTGTCTGTGTGGAGTCTGCACATCCTCCCCGTGTCCTCATGGGTTTCCTCCGGGTGCTCTGGTTTCCTCCCACAGTCTGAAGGACGTGCAGGTTAAGAGGATTAGCTATGCTAAATTGTCTGGTTGAGATTGTTGTCGGTGTAGCCTCGATGGGCCAGATGGTCCCCTTTTGTCCTGTAGGGATTCTATGACTTGTCCTAATCTACCAAACTTCCCTAGACATGGGGGAGGTGTCAGAGAATTGGAGAGCGGCAAATGTGATACCCTCATTTAAAAAAAGATGCAAGGACATTCTTAGTAACTACAGGCCAATCAATTTAACATTAGCACTGGGTTGGGTTTTAGGAATAATAATTGGGAGAAAAATAATCAACAAGCACTTGGAGAGGTCTGAGTTAATGAAGGGTAGTGTTGTATATTTTATATCTTGGAGCTATGTAGAGATGACACTCGTTTCCACATGTGTACCAGGTTTGATTCACACTACCATTGGTTTACTGCTTTCTAATGCTTTAGCATCCAGCTTACAACTTTCTTTACTTTTCTCTGAATCAACACCCAGGCTTAACTAATCAAGCACAGTGAGTATCAATAGAAATTCAAACATGGAATAATTGAACCAACACAGATTTGTAAAAAGCAAATGATTGATTAATCTAATGTTTTGAAGAAGTAACAAAGAACAAAGAACAAAGAAAATTACAGCACAGGAATGGGCCCTTCGGCCCTCCAAGTCTGCACCAACCATGCTGCCCGACTTAACTAAAACCACCTACCCTTCCGGGGACCATATCCCTCTATTCCCATCCTATCCATGTATTTGTCAAGATGCCCCTTAAAAGTCACTACCATATCCGCTTCCACTACCTCCCCTGGCAATAAGTTCCAGGCACCCACTACTCTCTGTGTAAAAAATCTGCCTCGTACATCTCCTTTAAACCTTGCCCCTCGCACTTTAAACCTATGCCCCCTAGTAATTGACTCTTCCACCCTGGGAAAAAGTTTCTGACTATCCACTCTGTCCATGCCTCTCATAATCTTGTAGATTTCTATCAGGTCGCCCCTCAACCTCCGTCGCTCCAGTGAGAACAAACCAAGTTTCTCCAACCTCTCCTCATAGCTAATGCCCTCCATACCAGGCAACATCCTGGTAAATCTTTTCTGTACCCTCTCCAAAGCCTCCACATCCTTCTGGTAGTGTGACAACCAGAATTGAACACTATATTCTAAGTGCGGCCTAAGAAGGTTGATGAAGGGAATGTGGTGGACTTCTAAAAAAAAATTCATGGGACATAGGCATCGCTGGCTGGCCGGCATTTATTGCCCATCCCTACTTGCCCTTGGAAGGCAGCTGAGAGTCAACCACATTGCTGTGGCTCTGGAGTCACATGTAGGCCAGACCAGGTAAGGACGGTAGATTTTCTTCCCTAAAGAGCATTCATGAACCAGATGGGTTTTTTTCCGACAATCGACAATGGTTTCATGGGCATCAGTAGATTCTTAATTTCAGAATTTTTTTGTTGAATTCAAATTCTATCATCTGCCATGGCAGGATTTGAACCCGGGTCCCCAAAACATTAGCTGAGTTTCTGGATTAATAGTCTAGCAATAATATCACTAGGCTATCGCCTGGATTTTAAGGAAGCCCTTTGACAAGCACATAAAAGGTTGGTTAACAAAACTGAGGCTCATGGAATAGGAGGGTCACTGTCAGCTAGGATAAAAAGATTTTGCCCCAAACAGGACAACTAAAATGCCTGGGTGGGATTGTTGTCAGTGCAGACTTGTTTGTTTTTAAGTTTTATTTATTCGTGTCACAAATAAGCTTACATTAACACTGCAATTAAGTTACCATGAAAATCCCCTAGTCACCACATTCTGGTGCCTGTTCGGGTACACTGAGGGAGAATTTAGCATGGCCAATGCAACTAACCAGCATGTCTTTCAAACAGTGGGAGGAAACCGGAGCACCCGGAGGAAACCCACGCAGACACGGGGAGAACGTGCAAACTCCACACAGACAGTGACCCAAGCCGGGAACCGAACCCGGGTCCCTGGCGCTGTGAGGCATCAGTGCCATCCACTGTACCACCATGATAGGCTAAATGGCTTCATTCTGTACTGTGGGGATTCAATTATATTTTTAATTGAATTCAAATTCCACCATCTACTGTGGCGGGATTCGAACAGGATCCCCAGGGGCTAATTTACAGTGTTGTGGACTGACTGGGACCCGAAAGGTTTTTAATTTTCTTCAAGGTGATTGGAATCAAACAGCTTTGAGGTTTCAGGCCAGCTGCAAGGAGGCCAGCATCACATGGGAAGAGGTTTTACAATGTAAGTAAAACGGCTTTTGCCTTTCAAGTTGAACATATTTGGATTTTAATTCTCCCTGTGTTACAGTTAGCCTTCAGTAACTGGGCAATTTTCAACATTTATGCTTCAAACATAACTTCTAGTAATAACTTACATTTTTAACTAGAACGTTTTAAGTGACTAAATTTGATGTGATTGTTTCTATGTGCGAGCTCCACATTAGATATAATTTAAAGATAATTAAATAGTTCATCTGTATCCATTTCCATGGAAACAAATTTGCCAAGTACAGCCACTGATTATTTGAAATACGGCATTTCTCTAAGGATAGTACAAGTAAAGTTTACACTTTTGAAAGGTTACCAAAGCTAGGATTAGATTTAATGCTATATTTATTAAGGAACAGTAGGCCGGATTCTCTCACGGAACCAACGTGGGCCTTTTAACCTGCCCCGCCCCCACTCCTCCTTCACATCAGCCAATTAAGGCTCTGGCCCCTGGAAAATCATGCCTAGAGCATAAGGCATAGAGGCAGAACTAGACCATTCAGCCCATCGAGTCTGCTCCGCCATTCAATCATGCTTCCTGGCGTCAGTGGCAGGTTCGCAACCTGGACTTTAACCCACTTCCCAAAATGTTTTAACCAATAAAAGGATTCGATAAGGTAAATGGCATAGCTCCTCCAGTCTCCAATTCTGGTCCCAATGGAAGGATTCTGCGGATTGTCCAATGGACAATTCCCGTCTCCCTGGGGCCATCTGAAAGAGTTGGAGGCTTCAGAGAGTTCCAACCTGATTACCTGAATAGTTACCCAGGAAATATTAGACAGAGGAAAGCACAGGTCCAACCTCAGGGTTGGGGGGGGGGGGGGGAGGGGGGTAACTGAAACTCTGACTCTCCACTGACCAACATGCCCCACCGACCCTCCTATTCCCACCCATCCTTCCCCTGACCCTCTGACTTCCCGCCCTGGCCCTCTGACTCCCATGACCCTCTGACTCTCCCATGACTCTCTGACTTCCCTCCACTCTCTGACTGCCCCCCCCCCCCCCAACCCTCAAACTTTCTCTTGTACTTCAGAATGGTAAATCCAGAGAAAGATGAAAGGTGAAAGATTCTACAAGACAAAATCCTTGGAAAACCATAGCTGAAGGATGGCCAGATTCAATTCAGCATGTCCACAAACACACAAGATTATTTTAGTCCCAGCGAGTCATTTTTAAAGGCAGGCAGGTCACGGAGCAGGTTAGCTTCAAATGTTTTTCCTTTGGTCACAGTTGATGGGTTAATAATTTATAAAACTGGCTGCCGGTAAGAAGCCCTCAATTCTCTGGATTTACCAATCTGAAGAACGTTTTCAATAACAAGATATGAAGATATTACAGAGAGTGCAGAAAAGATTCACAAATGTTTCCAGAGATAAGGAATTTCACTTAAACAGATTGAAGAGGTTTATTATAGAATCATAGAATCCACACAATGAAGAAGGAGGCCATTCGGCCCATTGAGTCTGCACCGACTCTCCGACAGAGATTTGATTTATTATTGTCACATGTATTGGGGATACAGTGAAAAGTATTTTTCTTGCGCGTTATAGAGACAGAACATACCATTCATAGAGTAGATAGGGGAGAAAGAAAGGAGAGGGTGCAGAATATAGTGTTACAGTCATAGCTAGGGTGTAGAGAAAGATCAACTTAATACATGATAGGTCTATTCAAAAGTCTGATGACAGCTGGAAGAAGCTGTTCTTGAGTCGGTTGTTACCTGATCTCAGATTTTTGTATCTTTTTCCCGACGGAAGGAGTTGGAAGAGAGAATGTCCGGGGTGCGTGGGGTCCTTCATTATGCTGGCTACTTTTCTGAGAAGTGGGAAGTGTAGACAGAGTCAATGGATGGGAGGTTGGTTTGTGTGATGGACTGGGCTACATTCACAACCTTTTGTAGTTTCTTATGGTCTTGGTCAGAGCAGGAGCCATACCAAGCTGTGATCTTACCCTGACCCTATTCCTGTAACCCCAGTCATTTACCTTTCTAATCCCCCTAATCTACACATCTTTGGACACTAAGGGGCAATTTAGCACAGCCAATCCACCTAACCTGCACATCTTTGGACTGTGGAAGGAAACCGGAGCACCTGGAGGAAACCCACGCAGACACGGGGAGAATGTGCAAACTTCACACAGATAGTGACCCGAGGCCAGAATTGAACGCGGGTCCCTGGCGCTCTGAGGCAGCAGTGCTAACCACTGTGCCACCGTGCCATCCTTTTTCTTGGCAAAGGGAATGTTGAAAAGAGATTTGATGGAGATGTTCAAACTCTTGAAGAATCTGGGCAGGTCGAAATTGTTCCCATTGGTGAAAGGACCGAGAACCAGAGAATAAATTGGTTTAAAGTAATTGGAAAAAGAAGCAATGGGGACACAAGGAAAAACCTTTCGACGCAGCTAGTGTTTAGAATCTGGAATGAACTGCCTGAGAACGTCAAGGAGGGCAGATACAGTTGAGATTTTTGAAAGGGAAATGGGTTATTGTCTGAAAAGGAAGAATGTTAAAAGGGTCAACGGAAATGTGGAATTCGAAACACAAACAGATCGAGCAGCAGAGGATTGAGGGGCTGTATGTCTGTTTCACTTGTTTGTACGTGCAGGGTTAATGGGAGAAGGTTGGAGAGTGACACTAGATATATTGCTCCTTCAGAGATCCAGTACAGACACGGTGGGCTGAATGGCCTCTTTCTGGCTGTAACTGTCGTGTGCGTTATGATATAAAGGCACCAATAAGGGATTGTACAAAGACCATGCTGGTTCATTTATTAATTCTAGGCAGGCGTGAACAGATATATAGAGGAACATTAGAACTAGGAGCAGGAGTAGGCCATCTGGCCCCTCGAGCCTGCTCCGCCATTCAATAAGATCATGGCTGATCTTTTTGTGGACTCAGCTCTACTTACCTACTCACTCACCAGAACCCTTAATTCCTTTACTGTTCAAAAATTTATCTATCCTTGCCTTAAAAACATTCAATGAGGTAGCCTCAACTGCTTCACTGGGCAGGAAATTCCACAGATTCACAACCCTTTGTGTGAAGAGGTTCCTCCTCAACTCAGTCCTAAATCTGCTCCCCCTTATTTTGAGGCCATGCCCCCTAGGAAGCCCATGCCCCCTGTCCAAATGGACAGAAAGCTTGAGGACACCAGCAGCAGAGCTGTGTTTGTGTGTGCTCTGCTCCAGGCCAAAATGAAATTGAGACTGGATCACGTGACACACTTTCTTAAAGTGATGGCATGTTGCTATCCCTCAAAGGCAAATTACAACACTAAATTCTGGAATCCCCTCCTAAATCTCTCCGTTTCTCCATCCCTTTCTTCCTTGAATACAGTCTTTGGTCACGTACTTTCTTATCTCCTCATGTTCAATGTCAAATTTTGTTTGCAAGTCATTCCTGTGAAGCACCTTAGAACATTTTACAGCATCAAGGGCGCTATTTAAATGCGAGTTGTTTCTGCTCTCATCATCAGGAATGCACGAGAATGTCATTGAGATGTAACACTGCCATTTAAATCAGACTTCATCTCCTCAGGTTCAAACAAGTAAGAATAATAGAAATCTGGAACGCATTCTCAACTCCCCCAGATGTGTGATTAACAATCAGCTCTTTAATTTCTCCACACAGATACTGAGTGGGTAAAATGGTTGTCTCTGAATTGAAGGTCATGGATTCAGACCCCCCTCCAGACGCTGCAGCACAGATTCTAGGCTGACACTCTCAATGTAACACTGAGGGAGTGCTGCACTGTCACAGGTGCTGTCTTTTGAATGAGCTGTTAGACCAAGGCTTCCTCACATGGGTGTAATAGTACCAGGCCGCTATTCTGTTGTGGAACTGAGGAACTCTCCCCGAAATCCTGGCCAACAATTATGCATCAGTCAAGATCACCTGGAGATTGTCACATAGCTGTTTGTGGGAGTTTGCTGTGCGCAAATTGGCTTCCTACATTGCAACATAGAAACCATATCATAGAATCCCTACAGTGCAGGAGGAGGCCATTTGGCCCATTGAGTCTGCACTGACAACAATCCCACCCAGGCCCTATCCCCCGAACCCCACATATTTATCCTGCTAATCCCTCTAACATACGCATCCCGGATTCAAACCCGGGTCCCCAAAACATTAGCTGAGTTTCTGTGCAACAGCGACTGTTACTTCACAAAATACCTTTCTCTATTCATTCGTGGGACAGGGGCGTCACTAGCTGGCCAGCATTCATTGCCCATCCCTAGTTGCCCTTGAACTGGCGGCACAGTAGCACAGTGGTTAGCACTGCTGCTTCACAGCTCCAGGGTCCCGGGTTTGATTCCCGGCTCGGGTCACTGTCTGTGTGGAGTTTGCACATTCTCCTTGTGTCTGCGTGGGTTTCCTCCGGGTGCTCCGGTTTCCTCCCACAGTCCAAAGATGTGCGGGTTAGGTTGATTGGCCAGGTTAAAAAAATTGCCCCTTAGAGTCCTGGGATGTGTAGGTTAGAGGGATTAGCGGGTAAAATATGTGGGGGTAGGGCCTGGGTGGGATTGTGTTCGGTGCAGACTCGATGGGCCGAATGGCCTCCTTCTGCACTGTAGGGTTTCTACGATTTCTATGAGTGCTTCGCTTGGCCATTTCAGAGGGCAGTTGAGAGTCAACCACATTGTTGTGGCTTTGGAGTCACATGTAGGCCAGACCAGGTAAGGACGGCAGATTTCCTTCCTTAAAGGACTTGAGATCTAACTCTGAAGGAGCAATATACCTCGTGTCACTAATGAACCAGATGGGGTTTCATGGTCATCAGTAGATTCCTAATTCCAGATATTTTTTATTCTATTCAAGTTGTGCCGTGGCGGGATTCGAACCCGGAACCTTAATAGTCTAGCGATAATACCACTAGGCCATTGCACACTACAGCTTTCATTGGTTTTAGAGTGCTTTGTAACGTCCTGAGGATGTGACAGGTGCAATGGAAATGCAAGTACTTCCTTTTGAAAAATTCAAATGTTTTGAAGGCTTTCTAGAAACGTCCCCATGATAATTACCCATCGCAGGATGGAAGGGAAGATTTCAGGATGGAAAAACTCATTTCACTGTACGGTACGAAGCTTTAATTGATTACATCCTTCACAACATCATAGACTTAAAAGCTGCAAATGTTAACTCCCGAGTGGGACTAAGAGTTTTAGTCAAACTGTTAATTTATTATCACCATGAATATTTATGATTCCACTCCTGAGATTGCCAGATAAACACTCAAGGATGTCTCTGTGCATGGGATGAAATTATGAACTGGTAAAGCTTTCTGGATTCTGTCTTTACATTTAATGTTCTTTTGTAATAAATCATAAGAGACTGTGGAATGGAAACTGCAGAGAGAAAAAAAGATAAGCACATTTTTGATCTGCTGTAATAAAATGGCATGGTTTTCAATGCTTTCAAGCACAAAGGATCGTCCAGGGGAAAATTCTCTAAGTGAAAGAGCTTACATTTATACAGCGCATTATCATATCGTCAGGACTACCCAGAAATCTGATCATTAGCTCATCTGCTGATTGCCAAAACCTGCTCTGCACGAGGTGGTGGGTCCATTTGCCGGGTGACCGCGCTCGGAATATTGCCCAGCTCAGGGACCGGTACTGATCGGGACGCCAGGGGGAAGATGGAGGGAGAGCGCGGCTAATTGGTTGCTCGTTCATAGAGCTGGCACAGGCACAATGGAGTGAATGGCCTTTTGTCTGTGTTACATAATCCTTTAAGTGACGCCATGGGGTCTTTGACATCTGCCTGAGAGGACAGACAGGCCCTTGGTTTAACGACTCTTCTGAGAAACAGCATCGTTGACAGTGCAGCACTCCCCTCACTCCATCAATCCAACCCTCAGAATTGGCCAGGAGTCTTCAAGAAGTAAAGACTTATTTTCTAGACATGGTTTTTGGGGAACAACAGGGCCTGCGACCATCTTTGCTCATTACTTATGCGAGTGGATGAAGACCTCGACCTGAAGTTGACAAATTGTGGCCTCACTCATTGCGGGCTAGGGCCACTGTTCATTGAATGAGTGAGTGAGAGGCATTATGACACAGAGAGAGTCAATCATTCCATCAAGTCTCTATCGGAATGAGGTTTCATTCTGTTTTTATTTCATGATGCACTGTGATTTTTAAGCTAGTAGCTAATGTATTGAATTCCACATTATTACAACAATATGCATTGATATGGGCACCTATTATGAAATGAAACATCCCAAGGTGCCTCACTGATACATTATTGGCCACACACGGTGGCACAGTGGTTAGCACTGCTGCTGACCGGGACCTGGGTTCGATTCCTGGCTTGGGTCACTGTCTGTGTGGAGTCTGCACGTTCTCCCCGTGTCTTAGGTGAATTGGCCATGCTAAATTGTCCCTTAGTGTCCATTGATGTGCAGGTTAGGTGGATTAATCATTGTAAATGTGTGGGGTTATGGGGATAGGGCATGGGGAGGGCCTGGTGCAGACTTGATGGGTTGAGTGGCTTCCTTCTGCACTGTAGGGATTCTATGATTCTTCTATGAGGTGTCAGGACAGGTATCTGAAAGCTTGCTTAAAGACGTCGGGTGGGACATTCCAGTCCTGCCCGCCACGAGAATCATCACAAGTGGGGCAGAAAACTGGATGGACCAGCAAAAAGGTCCGTTAACGTTGGATAGGAATTTCGGAAAATCCCACCTGTAGGTTTAGCATCTAAAGGGAGAGGGCGGTAGAGAGTCAGAGAGGTTTAGAGAGGGAATTCCAGGGCTCTGGGTCCAGGCAGCTGAAGATACATCAGTCGTAGAGCAAATAAACTTGTGGATGCGCAGGAAATCTAAATGGGAGGAGTGCAAACATTGGGAAGAGTTGTGGGCTGGAGGGGATTACTGAAGTCTCACAACACCAGGTTAAAGTCCAACAGGTTTATTTGGTAGCAAATGGTACCAAATGGTATTTGCTACCAAATAAACCTGTTGGACTTTAACCTGGTGTTGTGAGACTTCTTACTGTGCCCACCCCAGTCCAACGCCGGCATCTCCACATCATGGGGATTACTGAGGCAGGGAGGGAATGAGCAAGGATGATCATTTGAATATTGAGGCATTGGCAGAGCAGGGGGCAATGTAGGTCACCGAGCAGAAGGTAGCAGAGCTTTGGACAAACACAAATTAATAGAAGCGGTTTGTCAGGAGATGATCTGGAAGGAGCCAATCATCAGCGAGCTTGATGGAGTTGTTCCCAACAGACACAACAGCTGAAAAGGTGTGGAGTGGAGTAACTGTGTGCAGGAAGGCCACAAGAGAAGATGGGGAACGGCCAAGCCTGTGGGCACTGAGGGGCAACGGAAATGTTTAATTTAAGACTTTTGTTGGGGCCAGGGATTCAGGTTATCTCCACAGAATTCCTACAATGCAGAAGGAGGCCATTCGGCCCATCAAGTCTGCACCGACCACAATCCCATAACCCCACATATTTACCCTGCTAATCCCCCTGACACTCAGGTCAATTTAGCATGGCCAATCAACCTAACCCGCACACCTTTGGACTGTGGGAGGAAACCGGAGCACCCGGAGGAAACCCACGCAGACACGGGAAGAACGTGCAGACTCCACACAGACAGTGACCCAAGTCGGGAATCGAACCCGGGTCCCTGGTGCTGTGAGGCAGCAGTGCTAACCACTGTGCCACCGTGCCGCCCCATTGACATGGATAAATGGGGTTGTGTTACAGCCTGCCTGTAACCTAACTGAATGACAAAAGAGAAACAGAATATGAACAACTTCTCACCTGGTTGAATGTTGCTACAACACAGGAGGAAGTGAACTAGTTAGCGGTATAGTGCAGCGATCGCAATGAGTTGGGAGTCAGGCTGAAAATATCAACATTAATGGATTTGCATCAAAAAACTCAAATACAGTCCATCAAGGGTGAGTTCCACAATCCAAATCTACCCTGTATATAATGCTCGGCCATTGATGTGCATACATCCATTGCACCCACTTCAATAGCAATATCCTTCCTGAGGTACAGTGCCCAGTCTGAACTCCAGATGGAGTCTGACAATAGAAGTGCACTTCGGTCCAAAAAACTTCTGCAGGAGGAGATAAACAGGTCAAATATTTTTATAAAAATCCCTTACAAAGAGGAATTTAAGCCATCCTCTAAGAGTAAACAAATGGGGGTTAACGGATTCTCTGAGACACCATTGCTGAACTAAATAACTCATAGAATCATAAAACCCCCACAGTGCAGAAAGACGCCATTCGGCCCATTAAGTCTGCGCTGACTCCGCAACATAGCATCTTACCCATGCCCCATCCCTGTAACTCCACGCATTTACCATGGCTAATCCCCCCAACCCTTTATCTTGGGACACTAAAGGACAATTTAGTATGACCAATCCACGTAACCTACACATCGTTGGGAGTGTGGGAGGAAACTGGAGCACCCGGAGGAAACCCACGCAGACACGGGGAGAACGTGCAAACTCCACGCTGTCACCCGAGGCTGGAATTGAACCCGTGTCTCTGGCACTGTGAGGCAGCAGTGCTAACTTGATGGCCTGTTCTGTGCTGTACTATTCTATGTTCTAACCACTGTGCCACCGTGCCGCCCCATCTCAGAAGATGGTGATGCAAATTTCACAATTCCTACTTGAAAATACATCTCTGTATGTCGCCAGAAACCTCCGACCCAGTGGCTGGGATTCACCGGTGTGGTTTGCGGTGAATGGAGTTTAGCCAAAGCGCCAAATTCTCCATTCTTACTGGGAGCATTGGCAGGGCGAACAGGATTGGAGAAATCCAACGTTCACGACCAACATCCCGAAGTGAGTTACAGGCAATGCTGTAACTTGTGAAGTGTGGTTGCTGCTGTAATGCAGGAAGATGCAGCAGCCAACCAGTGCACAGCAAGCTCCCACAAACAGTGGCCCAGTAGTTCAATTAGCTTCAGTTGGCCGGGATAAATATTGAGCGAGGACACCAGGGAGAACATCCCTACTCTTCCTCAAATACTAACGCTGGATCTATGACATCCACTTCATAGAATCCCCACAGTATAGAAAGAGACCATTCAACCCATTGAGTCTGCACCGACCACAATCCCACCCAGGCCTTATCCACATATTTACCCCACTAATCCCTCTAAACTACGCGTCCCCGGGACACCAAGGGGCAATTTAGCACGGCCAATGCACCTAACCTGCACTTCTTTGGACTGTGGGAAGAAACCGGAGCAGCCCCACGCAGACACGGGGAGGACATGCAGACTCCGCACAGACAGTGACCCAAGCCGGGAATCGAACCCGGGTCCCTGGCGCTGTGAGGCAGCAGTGCTAACCACTGTGCCGCCGTGCCGCCCCACATTAAACACTTGAGAGGCTAAACTTGGCTCCAGCTCCAACATTCCATTGCTCTTTTCCAGTTTGATTGCATTAACTTGCAAAAAGCCTAAAAGATTAAAGTTAGGAAGGTGAGCAGCGTGTTTTGATTGTGGGAATGTAAAGCTAATCTATATGCTGAACTTTATCGTTTCAAATGATTATTTTACCGAAAACCATTATTGCTCTCTAAAGGAACCTATTCAAGTTGTAAAGCTAACCGTCATTATGGGAAATGCTTTTCATTTAATGAACAGGTTTTATGGATGCGACCATTATTGTTTCTAATGTAGCTCAGATAATAAATATTCTCAATGTGCTGTTCAAAGCTATTTTTTATCGTGAGAATCAATAGCTAAGAAATTCTTACTTCTAACGTATCTTTAGATGACTACTGAATCCAGCATCACAGTGGCAGTGATTAGCACTGCTGTCCCACAGCGCCAGGGACCCGGGTTCAATTCCGGCCTCGGGTCACTGTCTGTGTGGAGTTTGCACGTTCTCCCCGCATCTGTGTGGGTTTCCTCCGGGTGCTCCGGTTTCCTCCCACAGTCCAAAGGTGTGCGGGTCAGGTTGACTGGCCATGTTAGGGGGATTAGCAGAGTAAATATGTGGGGTAACAGGGATAGGGCCTGGGTGGGATTGTGGTCGGTGCAGACACAATGGGCCGAATGGCCTCCTTCTGTGCTGTAGGGATTCTGTGAACATTTTGCTTTAAAGAATGTCAAAAAACACGATTGGGCCTATTTTAATTGAGCTTTTTTTGAACTGATGCATAAATTCAATACATGCACCTTTTATTAAGGATGCAATTCTGTATTGGGCCAGAGACATTTGGCAATTTGGCAATGTTGATTTTTTGTTTCTACGCTCTCTATAGATTTCAGGCAAATTTTTAAAAAAGTTTCTTAAGGTGAAAATGGTTGCTGAGCCTGGATTTCTTCCAAAAGAGAGCAGCTCTGACATGACAGCGATCCCTCAGTGGCCACATCGGCCTAGCTGTTTGTGGTCAGGACTTTGAGTGCACAACCCACTGGCCTACTCGACACATTGTTGACCGTTTGCCCTCCTTTTACCGCTGGACAGAAGCCTGGCTGTGGGGTGAGGGAAGAAGGAGCAACACTCCGAAAGCTTGTGCTGCCAAGTAAACCTATTGGACTTTAACCTGGTGTTGTGAGACTTCTTACTGTGTTTACCCCAGTCCAACGCTGGCATCTCCACATTGTGGGGTGAGGGGCAGAGCGACTGGTTCATTAATTAATTAGGAATTTTGGAGGGGGGGGAAATAATACCAAATTGTAACTCCATCAATTAACTTGTTAAAGTTAAGTGGTTAACACTGCTGTCTCATTGTGCCAGAGACCCAGGTTCACTTCTGTCTGTATGGAGTTTGAAGATTCTCCCCGTGTCTGCGTGGGTTTCCTCTGGGTGCTCCGGTTCCCTCCCACACTCCAAAGATGTGCAGGTTAGGTGGATTAGCCATGCTGAATTGCCCCTTGATGTCCCAAGATGTGCAGGTTAGGTGGATTGGTTAAGCTAAATTGACCCTTCGGCTGGAATTGTACCGGCCCGCCTGCCACAGGAATCGGAGCTGGCAAGGGGTGGACCACTGAAAGGTCTGTTGACCTCGGGCGGGATTTTATGGTTTTGGGATGAGCGAGGACATAAAATCCCTCCTTCGTGTCCAAAGATGTGCAGGTTAGGTGGGTCAGCCATGGTAAATGCGCAAGGTTTCAGGGATAGGGCAGGCCTGGGTAAGATGCTTTTTCAGAGAGTCGGCACAGACTTGATGGGCCGAATGGCCTTCTTCTACACTGTAGGCATTCTATGGAAGTGTTTAATTAGGCTCAAGACTTGTCAAAGATGATCTCAGTTAATAGATGGTAAAGATCAGATGGCAGCCTCAAGCACGAGGCAGTGTTCAGAATGGTCACGGTTGAGTTATCAGTAAACAGGAGTCCAATTCACAAAAGAGTCACTCAATATTAAACTGAGAACAGGGAACGCTAATGGAGGACGATGGTTTAATTCTTCTCAATGTTCTGCGGGAAAGCTTAAGTCATTAAAAGCAGCATCTGCGATGATACTGAGCTCAGATTGGATCATTGTTCTCTGTCGTTAACAGACTTTGTCCTTCCAGAGAAAGGTTGTCCCGGAGAAGGCCGCAATCTGCGATTTGGCTCCAAAACCATCTGGTGACTTGTGCTGCCATTTGAGCCCACGTGGATCTGGGATGTCTTCAAGGATAAGCTGTGGTACCATCACAAGCGATGAACGGGATACCAAACATATACTTAACATCAGAGGGACTGCAGCAGTTTCAAGAAGGCAGCTCACCCACCACCTTCTCATGGCAACTGGGGATGGGCAATAAAAATGTTGGCCTAGCCATAATGCCCACATCCTGTAAAATTAATTAATAACTATAGGTTGGCACTTGTAGAACAGCAATCAAGGGATGTGGGTTTCGCTGGTTAGACCAGTATTTATTGCCCATCCCGAATTGTCCTTGAGAAGGTGGCAGTGAATTTTGAATGACTTTAGAGGAAGGTACAATGAGTCTTTCAATCCTGCTCTGCCATTCAATTAGATCATGATTCATGTAAAGCTAAACTCCTTTGTCTGCTTGGCTCTACATTCTTTGATATTGTTATCTATTTGATTTCAGTCTTGTACGTTGCAATTGATCCGTGGTGTCATCAGAATTTGGGGGGAGAATGTTCCAGATGTCCAATACCCTTTGTGGGAAGAAGTGCTCCTTAATTTCGCTCCTAAACTCCTTGCTCTAATTTTAAGGATATACCCCATTGTCCTGGATTCACTGGCTAGAGGAAATAAATAATAAAAGTTAACTCCACACATTTACGCACTTGACCCGCTAATCCTCCCTAATCTGCACACCTTCGGACACTAAGGGGCAATTTAGCATGGCCAATCCATCTAACCTGCAAATCTTTGGAGTGTGGGAGGAAACCGGAGCACCCGGAGGAAACCCACACAGACATGGGGAGAACGTGCAAACTCCACACATACAGTCACCTGAATCCGGAATTGAACCCTGGTCCCTGGCGCTGTGAGGCAGCAGTGCCATCGAGCCCCACTCACTTCCTTCCTGAGGGGCAGTGCGCCCTCCAGGTGAGGTCCAATCAAAAGTAAAAGCAAAATACTGCAGCGGATGCTGGAATCTAAAACAAAAACAGAAAATGCTGGAAAATCTCAGCCGGTCTGACAGCATCTGTGGAGAGGGAACAGAGCCAACGTTTTGGCTCTTCTTCAGAGCTAAAGAAAATGGCTGAGGTCTGATTGAGGCTGTGTACAACTGGAGCAAAGTGTCATCCTCTTGGTACTCTAGGTTCTGTGAGCTAAAAGCCAACATTCCATCAACTTTACTGATAGCTTTCTGCTTGTAAATCCCTTTCCTACTTCACTTGTTCTTCACCTCCCACCCTCACCATGCTAAAGGTGCTATATAAACGCAAGTTATGGTTGAGGTGTAGAACAGAAGTCATAATTTCCCTACACAGCGCGAAATGTGACTGGCGTTCCCCACAGAGAGAGAGACATTCTTTTGTTTCCCATTTCCTATAAATACATACACAGATTCTCAGCTCTGAGTCACACTCAAACATCTTCGTCTACGCAAGGACTGACTGATGGCTTTAGGTGAGAGCCGGAATCTGAATTAAAAGGAAAACAACCTTCTGAGAGAGGAAAAAAAACCCAAATCATTGAATGAAGAAGAGGGTTGACTGAGCAAGTCCCAGACATTTAATACAACTCTTCACAACCAAGCTGTTGTTGCACCCAATACACGGATGGCCCGATGAATAACCACCCAAGGGTCACATCAGCCATCCAGTCCATTCAGCAGGGACCAGCTACTCATGCGTGAGACGTTACCACTTTCGAAACTCCAGCAGAGGGTAGAATTCAAGTGCAAAGTAAGCAACAAATAGGAACAGAAGTGGAAAAAACATCCCACCCATCGCTTTGAGAGGAATGGTACCTCCTGAATACGCCAATTACAACAACAACCTACATCTAGGTAGCTGCTTTAATATGGTAAAACATCCCAAAGTTTGAAAGCAATGTCAGCATAAATTTGACACAAAGCCACACAAAACGTTGTCCACCCAGGTGATTGAATGTCTAACGTAGAGCAGTGCAACACAGGAACAGGCCCTTCAGCCCACGATGCTGTGCCAAACATGACGCCAAATTAAACCAATCCCTTCTGCCTGCCCTTGCTCCATATTCCTCTATTCCTTGCATATTCATGTGCTTATCTAAAAGTCCCTTAAACGCCCCTATCGTATCTGCCTCCACCACCACCCCTAGCAGCACGTTCCAGATACCTACCTCTCTCTGTGTAAAAAAAACTTGCCCCTCACATCTCCTTTGAACTTCCCCCCCCCCCTCTCACCCTAAGTGCATGCCCCCTAGTATTGGACATCTCAATTCTGGGAATAAGATTCTGATTGTCAACCCTATCTCTGCCTCTCATAATTTGACAGACTTCTATCAGGTCTCCCCTCAGCCTCCGCCGCTCCAGGGAAAACAACCCTAGTTTGTCCAGCCTCTCCTTATAGCTCATACCTTGGTCGAAGGCTTCAAGGTGTGTCTTAAAGAATAAGGGAGAGGTAGATTGGCTGAGAGGTTGAGGGAGGGAATTCCAAAGCTTACGGTCTAGAGGGCTGAAAGCATGGCCACCATGGTGGGAATGAAGCAAAAATTGGGGATGTGCAAGAGGCCAGGATCAGAGAGGACTGCAGAGATCTCAGAGGGATGCAGGGGCTGTAGCGGGTTTATACAGATGGCAACAGCAACACATACATTAAACTTCACCACACACAGAGACTGTATGAAGTGAAAATACTGATTCTAATCAGTCAGATGTGATTACAGATTAAAGCAGACATTGGGAGATGAATAAATGATGTCCTTTAATCCCTTGCACCGAGAGATTATGGTCTTGTGATGAGTTAGAAACATATTAAAAGAGGTAAGATTATCTGTCGCATTACCCGCTGGTATTCAGCAGAAAGTGCAGAGTAAATGAAGGAAGATCAATAAATTAACAGATAAAGGAAATGCAACAATCCAAAACACATTGAATGAGAAATAACCAGAAAACTTACATTTACATAGCACCTTTCACAACCCCAGGGCCAAAGGTGTAGTTACCGTTGTAATGTAGGTAATGTGATGATTTTACACACAGCAAAATCCCACAAACTGCACTATGATATTGACAAGATCGTTTTCCTTTTGTTTGATGCTCATTGAAGATAATTATTGGCCAGGACACTTAACATATAAACTAGAATCAGGAGTAGGCCATTCGGCCCTTCGAGCCTGCTCTGCCTGGGAAGATCATGGCTGATCATCAAATTCAATATCCTGATTCTGCCTTCCCTCCATATCCCTTGATCCCTTTAGCCCCAAGAGCTATATCTAATTCCTTCTTGAAATCAGACAATGTTTAAGTGTCTTGGCCAATATTTATCTTCAATAAGAATCTACTACTTTCTGTAATAGTGAATTCCACAGGTTCACCACTCTCTGGGTGAAGAAATTTCTCCTCACCTCAGTTGTAAAAGATTTACGTCTTATCCTCAAACTATGACCCCTAGTTCTGGACTCCCCCACCATTGGGAACATTCTTTCTGAATCTACTCTGTCTAACCCTGTTAGAATTTTATAAGTTTCTATGAGATCCCCTCTCATTCTTCTAAACTCCAGTGAATATAATCCTATCCGATTTAGTCTCTCCTCATATGACAGACCTGCCATCCTAGGAATCAGCCTGGTAAACCTTTGCTGCGCTCCCTCTATAGCAAGGAGGGAGAATTGGCCTGCTGTTCTTCAGTTGGTGCCATGGATTTTGCATCTACTTGACAGAGCAGACAGGGTCTCAGTCTAACATCTCATTCAAGGGTTGGCACCTCTGACAGCGCAGCATACCCTCACTGGATATGTCAGCCTGGATTATGAGCTGAGGCCTCTGGAGTGGGACTTGAAATCATGAACTTTTAGACGCAGAGCCAACACTGAGCCACAGCTGAAGCTTAGGGGACCCCTTCCCGATCTTAATCCTGACGCATTGCCTCACACCTCCCTGGGAAGAGAGAGAATAAAAATGATGAGGTGGCACGGTGGCACAGTGGTGAGCGCTGCTGCCTCACTGCACCAGAGACCCGGGTTCAATTCCAGCTTCGGGTCACTGTCTGTGTGGAGTCTGCACGTTCTCCCCGTGTCTGCGTGGGTTTCCTCCGGGTGCTCCGGTTTCCTCCCACACTCCAAAGATATGCGGGTTAGGTGGATTGGCCATGCTAAATTACTCCTTTGGGTCCCAAGATGTGTAGGTTAGGGGGATTAGTAGGGTAAATACATAAGGTTACAGGAATAGGAGCTGGGTGGGATTGTTGTCAGTGCAGGCTCGATGGGCCGAATGGCCTCCTTCTGCACTGTAGGGATTCTATGATCAATCCAGGGAAATCTATGGATTTCCATAGATTCTGGCACTTCTCTCACCTACTTTCAATAGATCAGTCGCAGACCCAGAGATCTATAGATCTAAAGCAACTTGATTTGCTGAGGTGTGGCCAAGGACTCATCTTACCTTCCAATGCAGTCTAGGCCAGGGAGGGTCAGAGAGGTGAAAGGTGATTGGAGACCAATCATTATCTACCTCCTGGGGTCAACTGAGGAACCGTGTAGATGGAAGTCCGCGAGTAGCCTCCAGCTCTGCAGACTGAAGACAGTGATGAACAGAAAGGTCAGGGGGGAGGAAGGTGATAATAGTTTATTATAAAAAACACCAGTGTCAGGAACAAGGGACTCAGACTCAAAAACAGAAAATGCTGGAAAAGCTCAGTGGGTCTGACAGCATCCGTGGAGAGAGAATAGAGCCAACGTTTCGAGTCTGGATGATCCCTTGTCGAAACGTTGGCTCTATTCTCTTCCCACAGATGCTGACAGATCTGTTGTGTTTTTCCAGCATTTTCTGTTTTTGTTTCAGATTCCAGCATCCGCAGTATTTTGCCTTTATCTTGGGGACTCAGACTGTTGGATTCCAAATATTGAATGGTGTGGTGATGAAGGGCAATGGATTTGATAGTTCCGGTCCCTTGGCATATGTAAACTTCACATTAACTTCGAGACAGGAAAGTGTGAGGTGGTGCATCCTGGTGGGACGAATAGGAGGGTCACATGTTCCTTGAAGATAAGAGTCTGATTGAGGTAAGGGGATCAAAGGGATCTAGTGAAACTGACGCATAAATTGCTAAAAAAAAACACCTTAAAGCCAGAAAAATGGCATTTTAGAAAGATAGAATTGAAAAACTTTGTTATATCTTTAATTGGATGTTGCTTGGAGGGCGGCACAGAGTTCTTGTCTCTTTGTTACCAAAGGTCACAGAGGCAGTGGAGCAGATGCAAAAAAAATAGATTTAGCAAAAATGATGCCAGAACTGAGAGGTTATAACTGCCAGGCAGGTTGGCACTCATCTCCAGGGAAGAGAAGGCAAAGGGAGGGCCTGATCACAGAATCACAGAATACTACAGTGCAGAAGAGGCCCTTCGGCCCATCGAGTCTGCACCGAGGCATGAAATGCCCTGACCTGCCCACCTAATCCCACTTGCCAGCACTTGGCCCATAGCCTTGAATGTTATGGCGTGCCAAGTGCTCATCCAGGTACTTTTTAAACGATGTGAGGCATCCCGCCCCCACCACCCTCCCGGGCAGCGCATTCCAGACCATCACCACCCTCTGGGTAAAAAACAGTTTTTCCTCAAATCCCCCCTAAACCTCCCAACCCTCACTTTGTGTCCCCTCGTAACTGACCCTTCAACTCAGGGGAACAGCTGCTCCCTAGCCATCTTGACCGCGCCCCTCATAATCTTGTACACCTCAATCGGGTCGCCTCTCAGTCTTCTCTGCTCCAGAGAAAAAAACCCAAGCCTATCCAACCTCTCTTTATAACTTAAATGCTTCATCCCATCCTGGTGAATCTCTCCTGCACTCCCTCCAGTGCGTTCACGTCCTTCCTATAATGTGGTGACCAGAACTGCACACAGTGCTCCAACTGTGGCCTCACCAAAGTTCTATACAACTCCAACATGACCTCTCTGCTTTTGTAATCTATACCCCGATTGATAAAGGCGAGTGTGCCATATGCATTTTTCACCACCCTATTAACCTGCCTGTCCACCTTCAGAGGTCTGAGGACAAACACACCAAGGTCCCTTTGTTCTTCAGAACTTCCCAGTGTCAGACCTTTCATAGTAACTTCCTTGTCAAATTACTCCTTCCAAAGTGCATCACTTCACACTTCTCAGGGTTAAATTCCATCTGCCACTTATCCGCCCATTTGACCATCTCGTCTACATCTTCCTGTAACCCAAGACACTCAACCTCACTGTTAACCACCCGGCCAATCTTTGTGTCATCGGCAAACTTACTGATCCTACCCCCACAAAGTCATCGATGTCAATTATATAAATGATGAACAATAGGGGGCCCAGCACGGATCCCTATGGGACACCATTGGTCACTGGCCTCCAGTCACTAAAGCAGCTGTCTGTCATCACCCTCTGTCTCCTACCACTAAGCCAATTATGAATCCACCTCGTCAGATCACCCTCTATCCCATGTGTATTAGCCTTCTTAATAAGTCTCCCATGTGAGACTTTATCAAAGGCTTTGCTGAAATGCATGTAAACTGCATCAACCGCACTACCCTCATCCACACTCTTGGTTACAAGCGCAAAAAATTCAATCAAATTTGTTAGGCATGACCTCCCTCTGACAAAACCATGCTGACTATCCCTGATCAAACCTTGCCTCTCCAAATGGAGATAGATTCTCTCCTTCAGAATCTTCTCCAGTAGTTTCCCAACCACAGACGTGAGACTCACTGGTCTGTAGTTCCCTGGCTTGTCTCTACGACCTTTCTTAAATAGCGGAACCACATTAGCTGTTCTCCACTCCTCTGGCAGCTCTCCGGTGGCCAGGGAGGAATTAAAAATTTGGGTCAGAGCCCCTGAAATTTTCTCCCTTGTCTCCCACAACAACCTGGGACATAATTCATCTGGACCTGGAGTTTGTCCACTTTTAAGCCCACCAATACCTCCAATATCTTGTCACTCCCTCTGATAATTTTCTCTTGAACCTCAAAATCTCTCTTCCCGAGTTCTATGACGACCTTCTCATTCTCATGGGTGAAGACAGATGTGAAATATTCGTTTAGTACCCTATTGATGTCCTCTGCCTCCACCCACAGATTTCCCCCTTGGTCCCTAATGGGCCCTACTCTTCCCCTGGTTATCCTCTTCCCATTGATGTACTTATAGAATATCTTAGGAGTTTCCCTGATAGAGGTCTTTAAGATGAGATAGGAGGTTTGAGTAGATGTAGACAAGATGTTTCCACTTGTGGAAGAGACCAGAACTAGGGCCCACAAATATAAGATAGCCACTAATAAGTCCAGTCAGGAATACAGGAGAAACTCCTTTACCCAGAGTAGTGGGATTGTGGAACTGGCTTCTACAGGGAGTGGTTGAGGTGAAGAGCGTCGAGGTATTTAAGGGGAAGCTGGAGAAACATGGAAACATAGAAACTAGGAGCAGGGGTAGGCCATTCGGCCCTTCGAGCCTGCTCCGCCATTCATTATGATCATGGCTGATCATCGAATTCAATATCCTGATCCTCCCTTGATCCCTTAAGCCTCAAGAGCGATATCTAATATAGAAACACACAAGGGAGAAAGGAATTGACGGATATGCTGATCAGGTGAGATGAGGTGGGGGGGTGGGGTGTGGAAGGAAGCCAACTTAAGCATAATTACCAACACACAGCAAATGGACCAAATGGCTTGCTGTAAAATGTGTGGCATTTCCTTACCAAACAATGTACAGCTCTCCCCAAGATTAGAAGTCATCAAGTTCATGAAACACTACTCTGATACAAATCGCAGATACAGCACCTTATCTGAAGACAGCAATGATTTATAGTTCCAATGGTTTTTCCTCGCAACCTCATTGAAAGGGCCTGGGGTCCACAGAGTTTTGCATTGTTTCCGTATTTGGCAGTTCAGAGGTTGTTCAAGATTCATGAATATCACAACCCATCGATTGCAAGTGGGAGACAGATATAAAGAGTTCTTTTCACAGTGAGGTTGAAATTAGTGTCCGGGGTCTTAGGTCCCACATTTCAGCCTTCCCGTTTAATTAGATCGAATCACACTTCTGGACTTTGTCAGCAGTATTGACTTTCCCAAATCTCCATGGATTATCATTCAAAATTCATTCAATTACTGACCCGGTGCTGCACAGTTAGACAAAAAGTATTTGAAAATGATGACTAGAAATACAACTTCAAAGCTCCTCACAAACCTCAGTCAGTTTTTTAAAGAGAAGGATGCACAGTTTGAGGGATAGGATAGAGTGGTTCAGCACTGTCGATTAAGCAGATGTTTGTGGTACTTACAGACTAAGTCACTGCCTGCCATTAAGTGCGAGGTCACTCTTAAAGATGAAAGGAAAATCAAAAACACTTGCTGGTGAGGATAGCCATTATCTCCAGTGTTAGATATGCAACATAGAAAGCATTCTTTCTGCTTGTATCACAGCTTGGTATGAGCTCCTGCTCTGCCCAAGACTGCAAGAAACTACAAAAGGTCGTGAATGAAGCCCAATCCATCACACAAACCAGCCTCCCATCCATTGACTCTGTCTATACTTCCCGCTGCCTCGGCAAAGCATGATTAAGGACCCCACGAACCCCGGACATTCTCTCTTCCACCTTCTTCCGTCAGGAAAAAGATACAAAAGTCTGAGGTCACGTACCAACCGACTCAAGAACAGCTTCTTCCCTGCTGCCGTCAGACTTTTGAATGGACCTACCTTGCATTAAGTTGATCTTTCTCTACACCCTAGCTATGACTGTAACACTACATTCTGCACTCTCTCCTTTCCTTCTCTATGAACGGTATGATTTGTATAGCGCGCAAGAAACAATACTTTTCACTGTATGTTAATACATGTGACAATAATAAATCAAATCATATCAAATCAAAACATTGCTTAAACCTACAATGTTGGGCCTCCAACTTTGGACCTCACATTAGGGACTGCTTTACTCTGCCGATGGTAGGTTTGCGATTGGGTCTCTTACAGCAAAGATAATCCGGAGACCCAATTCTTTACTGTATTAAAGAACATGCTAATATATTAAAAGGAAATTTATCGATTTTTTTTTTCTTTTCAACCCAAATCATGCATTTAGCCAACTTGGTTCAGTGACTCACTGCTGGGTCAGACGTTTGAGGGAGCCATGATCCACTTTAGAGAATTGAAGGCATTATCTAAGCTGTCCCTCCCAAAGCGGTGCTACGGCAGCCCTGCACTGTCTGAGGTGCTGCTTTCAGAGAGATTTCAAGGTCCCATAGACAGGGTGGATAGTCAGAGGCTTTTTCCCAGGGTGGAAGTGTCAATTAAAAGGGGCCATGAGGTGGAGATGCCGGCGTTGGACTGGGGTGGGCACAGTAAGAAGTCTCACAACACCAGGTTAAAGTCCAACAGGTTTATTTGGAATCACGAGCTTTCGGAGCGCCGCTCCTTCATCAGGTGAGTGATGATGTAGTGGACTCGCCTGATGAAGGAGCAGCCCTCCAAAAGCTCGTGATTCCAAATCAACCTGTTGGACTTTAACCTGGTGTTGTGAGACTTCTTACAATTACAAGGAGGCACAGGCTCAAGGTGAGAGGGGGAAAGTTTAAGGGAGATGTGCGGGGGATGTTTTTCAAGCAGAGAGTAGTGGGTGCCTGGAACACGCTGCCAGATGAGGTGGTGGAAGCAGGCACATTAGCAACACTTAAGAGGTATTTGGATGGGCACCTGAATAGACAGCGAATAGAGGGATACGGACCGAGTAAGGGCAGAGGTTTTCTTTAGTTTAAGTAGAGCATCATGATCGGCACAGGCTCAGAGGGCCGAAGGGCCTGTTCCTGTGCTGTACCTTTCTTTGTTCTTTATTCTTTGTACCTCTTTAGGTGAAGGTAAACCGCCCCTTTAATCAAAATTACTTCCTGACCACAAACAAGTATGTCTGGAACAAGTGCTGTGGAACACGCAGGCGGTTTTGCTGCAATTTCCATCTTGCCACTAGGAGGTGCAATTGAACCATCATTCTGGCAGTGAGTGAGCTTCGAACTGAATGGTCCTAAACTGTGTCGTTTGCAGGCATTACGCAGGGGCAGTGAGCCACAGGACTTCTTGCCTAGCCTCAGAGTTTGAATCAAGCCAATCATTTTCTAAATCTGTAAAAAGAGAAATCAGGAATTGGGGAAACATTACTGCCCAAGAGCAGAACTCTTAGAATTCCCAAATTTAAAAAAAGGGGCAAGATTTTACCAAACAGCCACAGGTCGAAATGGTAAATCCGTGGAATCAGGCCAGGTTTGAAAACATGCGGTTTCATAAATTAAAATAGGTTGCTTATTTAAATTGTAGAAAATAATTTGAACCGCACCTGTCACAATCTCAGAGTGTTCCAAACCACCTTGTAGCCAATGGAACACTTCCACTGTGGTCACTGTTGTAGAAACATAGAAACTAGAAGCAGGAGGAGGCCATTCGGCCCTTCAAGCCTGCTCCGCCATTCATTTTGATCACGCTGTAATGTAGAAAACACAGCAGCCGAATCCCGCACTGCAACATCCCAAAAACAGCAATAAGATAAATGCCCAGATTCTTTGATCCTTTTAGTTACTGCTGGCTGTGGGATGAATACTGGGCACCACATCCCCTCACTCTGCCTCATATTGTGAACATGGGATCTCTTACATCCACTTGAGAGGGCAAATGGGTCCTCAGTTTAACATGTCATCTGTTATACGACCCCTCTGACAGTGCAGCACTGCCAGACACTGTAGACACTGTCTACACTTCCCGCTACCTCGGCATAATCAAGGACCCCCACGCACCCCGGACATTCTCTCTTCCACCTTCTTCCGTCGGGAAAAAGATACAAAAGTCTGAGGTCACGTACCGACCGACTCGAGAACAGCTTCTTCCCTGCTGCTGTCAGACTTCTGATTGGACCTTCTCGTGTCTGCGTGGGTTTCCTCCGGGTGCTCCGGTTTCCTCCCACAGTCCAAAGATGTGCGGGTTAGGTTGATTGGCCAGGCTAAAATTTCCCCTTAGTGTTCCTGAGATGCGTAGGTTAGAGGGATTAGCGGGTAAATGTGTAGGGATATGGGAGTAGGGCCTGGGTGGGATTGTGGTCGGTGCAGACTCGATGGGCCAAATGGCCTGTTTCTGCTTTGTAGGGTTTCTATGATACCCTATGATACCTCGCATTAAGTTGACCTTTCTCTACACCCTAGCTATGACTGTAACACTACATTCTGCGCTCCCTCCTTTCCGTCTCTCTGAACGGTATGCTTTGTCTGTATAGCGCGCAAGAAACAATACTTTTCACTGTATGTTAATACATGTGACAATAATAAATCAAATCAAATCAAAACACTGCCTACAGTACTACACAGGGAGTATCAGCCCAGATAACACCTTCAGGACTCGGGAGTGGGACTAAAACCCCATGACTACCTCGGTCAGAAACCGGCGGCACGGTGACACAATGGTTAGCACTGCTGCTTCACAGCTCCAGGGATCTGGGTTCGATTCCTGGCTCGGGTCACTGGCTGTGTGGAGTTTGCACATTCTCCTCGTGTCTGCGTGGGTTTCCTCCGGGTGCTCCAGATTCCTCCCACAGTCCAAAGATGTGCGGGGTAGGTTGATTGGCCATGCTAAAAATTGCCCTTAGTGTCTTGGGATGCGTAGATTAGAGGGATTAGCGGGTAAAATATGTAGGGATATGGGGGTAGGGCCTGAGTGGGATTGTGGTCGGTGCAGACTCGATGGGCCGAATGGCCTCTTTCTGTACTGTAGGGATTCTATGATTCTATGAAACGAGAGTTAAAACGCACTGAAACACAGCTGGTATGACATGGTGATGTAAACAATCCCTCATTTAGGAAATGGATCAGGTTAAATTGATGATGGAAGCGCCGTCATTCACGGATTGAACATCCAATCAGTCTAGAAACTTCCAAAATGTATTAACGCTGAACCCAAACGCATTAAATATTCCGTCTATTTCTGTAGCTGAACAAAAACCTGCATAAAGGCTGGTGCCATTTAATTTTGGGACTCAGGAAACTGAATTCTAAGACCAAGTTACTGACTGACTCAACGGACAAAAACAGCTCCCTCCATTTGGAAGGGTCTTTACTTGTATTTAAACACAGCAATACACACAGACAATTCTCCTGTAGGCTTCCTGACATTCCCTCTGTATCAGATTCACCGTGCTGCAGTTTGAGATATCCTGTATGCAGGGAATCATTATATCTGACTCACCAGTCTGAGTGAGTGAGGTGTTTTATTAGTGTTGGGGGGCAATTGTTCCCAAGTTGTGGGGGCAAGTGTAACAATTCCACTGCCACTGGCTTCCACTCACACAGACGGGCGTTCATCAGATACAGATCCCCAGTTACTGTCAGACAGTGGGCCACCAGGGGGAGCTCTCTAACAATCTCAGCCTTGGATAGATATAAAGAAATTCTGTGAAGAAAAATCAGATATCCTCATTTTAAGTAAACATGATGACAGACAGCAGTTACAGATGTTCCCTTGGATCTGCTGCACTCCTTACGGACCCTCTTGTTAGCTTCTGATAAAATTTGAACTATTTGTACACATTCTTCAGCTTTGAAGAATGCATATTTCATAGAGTCTTAGAGGTTTACAGCATGGAAACAGGCCCTCCGGCCCAACTTGTCCATGCCGCCCTTTTTTTTTTAAAACCCCAAAGCTGGTCCCAATTGCCCGCATTTGGCCCATATCCCTCTATACCCATCTTACCCATGTGACTGTCTAAATGCTTTTTAAAAGACATAAGGGATTTCATAAGGGATCCTGAAGATGCATCAAGACCCAACGAAGTTTGGTTACGGAGATAGGCAGCAGACTAAGGAGCAGGGGTGGGGGTGTATCCGCTGGCTTTGCCAGTGAGGAAGTCTCCACATTCTCTTCCGATGCCCCTGCGTTCTCAGCTGTGGTTTCAACACAATTAAAATGTGTTTTTATTTTAAATAAAAATAAAGGTTACCTTCTCAAATTATGGTTTGCCAAATGTGTACCAAACATATTTCAATTCACACTGGCACTGGGTTGGGGAAAATGAACTAACAGCACTGATCACCTGATCAGATGTTGCAGATCAAATCTCCCCAATTCCCCAGCCAGCTTCAAAAGGCAGTCAGTGCTTAGATGGCGAGTTGCCCAGTTTATTGCTATCTGTGTGCATGCATGTGTATCCATATATGTGTATGTACCTCTGTGTGTATGTGTGCGTGAGTGTGCATACGTGTGAGTGCATGTATGTGTGCATGTACATTTGTATGTATGCATATGTGTGTGTATGTGTGTGTGCATGTATGCACATGTACCTTTGTGTGTGTGTGTGAGTATGTATGTGTATCTGTGTGTATATATATGTGTATGAGTGTGTGTGTGTGTATATGTGTGTATTTGTGTATGTATATATGTGTGTATTTGTGTGTATGTATATATGTGTGCGTGTTGCATACGTGTGTGTGATTGTGTGAGTGTGTATATGGGTGTGTGAGTGAGTGTGTGTGTGTGAATGAGTGTGTGAGTGAGAGTGAGAGTGTGTGTGTGTATGAGTGTGTGTGTGTGAGTGAGAGTGTATGTGTGTGAGTTGTTAATCCATTCACCTCATCCCAGTAATGGTCGCAGACTCTGTGCAGACTCACAGCAGGCGAATGGGGGGAAGGGGGTTTGGGGTTGATGGTGGGGGTGTGGGAGGGTGTGGAGGGGGGGGGGGGGGGATATCTGAGCAGGGGCACAGACTCTGGGAGCTGCTGTCTGGCTGTTGCTGCTCTCTCCGGCACAGTGTGTGTGTGCAGCCAGTCAGTGGAGCCTGCACCGCACATCCCCAGAATGGAAAAGTTGGCACAGAACATGTTCCATTTCCAGTAAAGCTGGGCTTTCAGTGTGGATCAGGTCGGATCCAGCCTGCTGAGCTCCGAGCATTCAAAAACACA
Source organism: Mustelus asterias (assembly GCF_964213995.1). Lineage (NCBI taxonomy): Eukaryota > Metazoa > Chordata > Chondrichthyes > Carcharhiniformes > Triakidae > Mustelus > Mustelus asterias. Next base: position 83,400,986 of record NC_135813.1, on the reverse strand, counting down.
CTCCCCCCCACCTCCCACCCCGCTTGTTTGTTTGGATTTTTTTTTAACCCTTCTCTCTCTCCCCCACCTTCTCTGGAACATTGTACATTTCAGTGTGAATCATTTCTCCAGCAAGAATGGAGCTGTGTGTAATAAGCAGACTGGAGCATTAAGGCGCTCTTCCCCCACCCCCCTCTCTGTCTATTCTGCACCCAGCATCTCCAGCAGCATTCAACAATAAACTGCTACTTACAATTCCGCTGTCCATGACACCGCTTGGAGCTGGCCCCGATTCTGCCCTGGGTAAATAGCATGTCAGCACGGTGACCATCACCAGCATCATGCCCAGAGCAGCCGCTTTGTAATCCAACAGGTCTGTGCGCTCCAAAGCGCGATCTTCTCTCCTCCTTCCTCCCTCACTGAGTGCTCATTCTCCCAGATGTTGGATAAAAATGTTCACAGCCCAATCCCCCCCCCCCTCCCTCCCCACTATCCAATCTTCCAGCTCCTCAGCAAGCCCCACTACATAACATTACTTATACCCTCCACACACACCCCCCAGAAAAACACACACAAACCCATTGCATCTGCAAAAAAAATTAACAGCAGGCAAAATAAACTTTTCTTTCTATCTATTCCCCCTCCATCCGACCTGGGGAGTGCCAATCCTCTGCACACACTCACACACAGGCAGCTGACTGTCGCTCCGACTCATTAGTTTTCTAAAAAAAAATTGAATTAACAATGCGATTGGGTTGGATTTGAGTCGAATCTGAGTGTGGGACAGCTCACAAAAAAAAACCCCTTAACAACCAGTGTCTGTTAGATCACCGAATTCAGTCTCTCTCCTGCCAGCCCCTGGTCTGCGTGGGATTTCCTTTGGGGATAAAAGATTTCTCTCTCTCCCAGGAAAGCTGTAGCCTTTGACAGGCTGGCAAATGCAGGTCCTCCTTCTCCTCCACCCCCAGTGCAGTAAGGAATCAGGAATTGCATCTTATTAGCGTGGGGCAATTATATATAGTTAGCCAACCCCTATCACCTCCCCCCACAGAGGTTTTAACACCAGAGTTTTGTCTTTCTGTGCCTTTTAGCTTTGACAAAGGATCGTCTGGACTCGAAACGTCAGCTCTTTTCTCTCCTTACAGATGCTGCCGGACCTGCTGAGATTTTCCAGCGTTCTCTCTTTTGGTTTCAGATTCCGGCAGCCGCAGCAATTTGCTTTTATTTCGCATTTCTATAGCACCTTTCATCACCCTCTAAGCCTGGGAAGTATTTTGATGCTTAGTCGCAGTTGTAATGGGCGGCACGGCGGCACAGTGGTTAGCGCTGCTGCCTCACAGCGCCAGGGACCTGGGTTCAATTCCCGCCTCAGGTCACTGTCTGTGTGGAGTCTGCACGTTCTCCCCGTGTCTGCGTGGGTTTCCTCCCACAGTCCAGAAGGCGTGCTGGTTAAGGTGCATTGGCCAAGCTAAATTCTCCCTCAGTGTACCCAAACAGGCGCCGGAATGTGGCGACGAGGGGATTTTCACAGTAACTTCATTGCAGTGTTAATGTAAGCCTACTTATGACTAATAAATAATGTACAAAATGAGGCAACCAATTTGTGCACAGCAAGCTCCCACACAACTGCAGCGTGACATAGGCCGGGTAATCACTTTTTAGTGATGTTTTTTGAGGGGTGAACCATATTGGCCCCACATACTGGGGAGGACTCCCCTGCTCTGTGTCAAAGTAGGGGACATGGGGGTCTGTTATGTTGACCCGAAAAGCATTTGAGGCCCTCGGCTGAATGACACATTCAAAACGACGGCACCTCTGACAGTGCAGCACTCCATTAGCACTGCCTGGGGAGTGTCTCAGATTGGCTATTTGTGCTCGAGTCTCTGGCGTGGGATTTTGAATCCACAACTTGTTGATTCAGAAATGAGTGTTATTATATTTTTACTCTCTGGGGTGAACTAGATTGTTAAATGTTGAAAACTTGCATTTATAGTGCGGTATCATGCAATCACAGAATCTCTACAGTGCAGGAAGAGGCCATTCGGCCCATTGGCTGTGCACTGACTCTCTGAAACAGCTATCCAGGCGCTATCCCCGTTACGCCACGTATTTTACCCCACCTAATATCCCCCTAACCTATATATCTTGGACACTAAGGGGCAATTTAGCATGGCCAATGCACCTAACCCACACATCTTTGGACTGTGGGAGGAAACTGGAGCACCCAGAGGAAACCCACGCAGGCACGGGGAGAACTTACAGACTCCACACTGTTACCAGAGGCTGGAATTGAGCCCGGGTCCCTGGCGCTGTGAGGCAGCAGTGCTAACCAGTGTGCCACCGTGCTGCCCATCCCAAGATGCACCAGAAGAGCATAACCAGACTACAAAGTTGTCCCTGAGCTGCATAAGGAGATATTAGGACAGGTGAACAAAATATTTTAGGAGATTTTGAGGGGATCTGAAAGGAGAAGAGAGAGACAGCGAAGGAATTCCACAGATTAGGGCTCAGTTTGCTGAAGGCACTGCCACCAATGGTGAAGGTGTGGGGTTATTGATCATAGAATCCCACAGTGCAGAAGGAGGCCATTCGGCCCATTCAGCCTGCACTGGCAACAATCCCAGCCAGGCCCTATTCCCGTAGCCCCACATATTTACCCTGCTAAATCCCATGACACTAAGGAGCAATTTAGCACGGCCGATCCACCTAACCCGCACATTTTTTGGACTGTGGGAGGAAAGCACGAGTTGATAATGTCACAGTGAGGGAGGCGGGTACCTGAGTGAACAGGGTCACAAACAGGCTACCTCTTTAACCCATCAGATTGAAGGAATAAGCAGAGAATGGAAATCTTAGTTGGTCAATTCAATGTTAAACCTAAAATCATGGAATCCTATGGTGCAGAAGAAGGCAGTTTGGCCCATCGAGTCTGCACCGACCACAATCCCACCCAGGCCCTATCCCCATAACCCCATGCATTTACCCTAGCTAGTCCCCCTGATACTAAGGGGCAATTTAGCATGGCAATGGAACCTAACCAGCAAGTCTTTCAGACTGTGGGGGGAAACCGGAGCACCCGGAGGAAACCCACAGGGACACGGGGAGCACGCGCAAACTCCACACAGGCAGTGACCCGAGCCGGGAATCGAACTCGGGTCCCGCGTGCTGTGAAGCAGCAGTGCTAACCACTGGGCCACCGTGCCGCCCCTAAGAGTGATGTCTAAGAGGCCAGATTTTGTGAAGCACATGGAGCTCGGTTGTAGAACTGGAAGAGTTTACAGAGATGGGGAGGGTGAGAAAAGGATTGAACACAAGTCTGAGAATTTGAAAATTCTGGCATTGGTGGACTGTGTAGTTCAGCGAAGGCGAGGGCTGGGGGGACTCGATGGGAGATAGGGGATGGAGAGTTTACGGATGAGCTGACGTTTATGAAGGATCGGAGAGTGGGAAGTTGATCAGGAGAGCATTGGAAAGTTCAATGTTTAGGTCTCTACATGTAAGAAGGTCAGATAAAACTGACTTGCTTTTTCACTTATTATTAAGATTGATCTGAAAAAATTGAGAATTTCCCTATAAACAATCCTTGTGCCAATCCTTTACTGACAGTATGTTGAAGTAAAAGGTTTCATTTGATTTATTATTGCCACACGTATTAGCATACAGTGCAAAGTACTGTTTCCTGCGCGCTATACAGACAAAGCATACCATTCATAGAGAAGGAAACAAGAGAGTGCAGAATGTAGTGTTACAGTCATAGCTAGAGTGTAGAGAAAGATCAACTTAATATAAGGTAGGTCCATTCAAAAGTCCGACAGCAGCAGGGAAGAAGCTGTTCTTGAGTTGGTAGGCGGGGTCTCGTGTAGACCAGAAACAACAGCGTAGGCAGGTTGGATTGAAGGGCCTGTTTGTCTTCTGTTAATTTAATGCCATTCAATGATCCTCACTCAAAATCAACCCAGATCTCAATGCCTCTGTGTTCTGCCATTTCAATAATGCTGACTGAGTCAAAGATGCCTGACTCACAGAAGCCAGCTCCCTTATACATCACCAACAGTGACTCGGTACAATATTGATTAAATTCATATCTGTATAATTAAAGTGTAGAAATGTTAGGAAGACTTGTTAATCTTATTGGAACATATGCATATCTGAGAGGACTCAACAGTGTTAACGCTGATAGGTTGTTTTCCCTGATAATTCTCTCCCCCGAGAGAGCTATGAATGATAAGTGGTTTGGTATATTGAAGGTGGAGATTGATGGATTATGCACACGTAACAGAATCAAGGCGGCACGGTAGCACAGTGGTCAGCACTGCTGCCTCACAGCGCTAGGGACCTGGGTTCAATTCTGGCCTCGGGTTACTGTCTGTCTGGAGTCTGTACATTCTCCCCATGTCTGCGTTGGTTTCCTCCGGGTGCTCCGGTTTCCTCCCACAATCCAATGATGTGTAAGTTAAGTGGATTGGCCGTGGGGAAATTGCCCCTGTGTGTCCCAAGATGTTCATGTTAGGTGGATTAGCCATGGTAAATGTGTAGAGATAGGACAGAGGGTAGGGCCTGAGTTGGGGGGGGGGGGGGGGGGGCGGGGGGGGGGGCGGGGGGGGGGGCGGGGGGGGGGCGGGGGGGGGGGGGGCGGGGGGGGGGGCGGGGGGGGGCGGGGGGGGGGGGGCGGGGGGGGGGGCGGGGGCGGGGGGGGGGAGGGGGGGGGGGGGGGCGGGGGCGGGGGCGGGGGGGGGGCGGGGGGGGTTCTTTCAGAGCGTCAGTGCAGACCCGATGGGCCAAATGTCCTCTTTCTGCATTTTAGCGATTCTATGGTTCTTTGAAAAGCCGGATAGATTGGAGTTGATGTTCAGCCATGATCGTATTAAATGGCAGATCAGGTTCGTTCAAGGGGCCGAATGGCCCACTCCTCTTCCGATCTATTATGTTCTTTTGCTTACACCAATAGGACAGCTCCACCAATTTAGCATAAATGTGTTTTAAATAGCTTGGCAGCGGTTTGTAGAACTCTTCCCTCTCAGGGAAGAGTTGATGTGAATATGTCTCCTAATTGCTGGTTAGGTTTGAATAGTGGGGTTTGCATCCGGGCAGCTGCTCAGAGACGACCAGTGTTCTATGAGTCAGTGGCCACTGGACATCAGAACAATACTCCCATTGGATAACGGAAGGACAGAGTTTGGATTGGGGCTGAGTCACAAATCCAATTATATGGGTGTAAATATTTAGCAAGCAGACAGATTCCATCCCTCTCGCACTCCATCTTCAGATACTCTGCAAACTCAACTCCACACTGACAAACACTCCGAATTCAGAACCCACCAGGAATTTGGAAAAGAGCTGATTGGAGATTTAGAACAACAGGTACTTTTTTTGTAGAAATGACATGAAATAATCAGACTAGAACCTGGCGGAAAGTAACTGGACCAAATCACTACTGAAGGTGACATTGCAACATCGATCACAATTTGCATTCATATAGCAACACCTTTAAAGCAATGAAACGTCACAAGGTATTTCACAGGAGTATTAAGGAATAACGTTTGACATCGAGCTACGTAAGGGGAACAGATGGTGGGCTTTCAGGAGCAAAGAGAGAACAAGAATTAGAATCATACAGTGCATAAGAGACCCTTCAGCCCATCGAGTCTGCACTCACACACGAGAAACACCTGAACTCCCACCTAATCCCATCTGCCAGCACTTGGCCCATAGCCCTGAATGTTATGATGTGCCAAGTGCTCATCCAGGTACTTTTTAAAGGATGTGAGGCATCCCGCCTCCACCGCCCTCCCAGGCAGCGCATTCCAGACCATCACCACCCTCTGAGTAAAAAGGTTTTTCCTCACACCCCCCTAAACCTCCTGCCCCTCACCTTGAACCCCTGTCCCCTTGTGATCATGATTAGGAATGGACTTCCCGGTTGGGACCCAGGCAACTGAAAACATGCCTGCCAATGGTGAAACGATTAAAATCCGGAACGCTCAGGAGACCAGGATTGGTGGAGCATGAAGATTTGGGAGGGTTTACAGGGCTGGAGGAGGTTAAAGAAATAGAGGGGGGCGAGGTGAGGATTTTAAAATGAAGTCATTACTTTATCAAGATCACAGTGATAGGTGAATCGAACTTGCTGCAAACATGGGCAGGAAAGTTTGGAATGATTTAAAGTTTGCAGGATAGAATGTGGCAAAGCAGCCAAGGGTGGCATGGTGGCACAGTGGTTAGCACTGGTACCTCACAGTGCCAGGAACCCGGGTTCAATTCCAGCCTCGGTGACTGTCTGGCTGGAATGTTACCACCGTTCACGCCGGTGAGATTTTCCCATCAGCAGCAGTGAACGGAGATTTGGCTGGGCACCAAATTCTGACTTACTTGCCATGGGAGCGTGGCATAAATGGCCGGTAAGATCGTGCCCAGTGCAGTTTGCATGTTCTCCCTGTGCCTGCGTGGATTTCCTCTGGGTGCTCCGGTTTCCTCCAACAGTCCAAGACGTATAGGTTGGGTGGATTATCCATGGTAAATGCAGGGATGGCGCATGGGTAGATACTCTTTCGGAGGGTCGGTGCAGACTCGATGGCTGAATGGTCTCTCTGCTCTGTAGGAATTCTACGGAGTGCATTGGAATAGTCAAATCTAGAGGTATTAAAAGCATGAATGAGTGCTTCAGCAGCAGATGAGCTGGGGCAAAGTCATAGCTGGGTGATGAAGACCGCAAGAAACTACAAAAGATCATGAATGTAGCCCAGTCCATCATGCAAACCAGCCTCCCATCCATTGACTCTGTCTACACTTCCCACTGCCTCAGCAAAGCAGCCAGCGTAATTAAGGACCCCACGCACCCCGGACATTCTTCCACCTTCTTCCATCGGGAAAAAGATACAAAAATCTGACGTCACATACCAACCGACTCAAGAACAGCTTCTTCCCTGCTACCTCGCATTAAGTTGATCTTTCTCTACACCCTAGCTATGACTGTAACACTACATTCTGTACTCTCTTGTTTCCTTCTCTATGAACGGTATGCTTTGTCTGTATAGCGCGCAAGAAACAGTACTTTTCACTGTATGTTAATACATGTGACAATAATAAATCATATCACAGTAACTTCACTGCAGTGTTAATGTAAGCCTTACTTGTGACTAATAAATAAACATTACATTACATAACAAATCCAATGTTACAGAGGTGGGTATAATTGCTTTCCATTGACAGCTTGCTTCAGAGAGCGAGTGAAGTTGGAAATCGTTAATCACCCAATTTACAGCAAGTTTACTCCAAATACATTCCACCTCTCCATAGGCAGGTCTCCTGAAGGTGGTCTTTATTTTCTATCCTTCCACTTAACTTAAACCTCAGGTGTCAGCTGCAGCTCAATGGGTCGTGCTTCTGAGTCAGAAAGATGTGGTCTCCATCTGGAAACTTGGGGCGGGATTTTCTGGCCTCTCTCGCTCTGAAACCATAAAATCCCGCCCGAGGTCAACAGACCTTTCCCATGGTCCATTCTTCGCCCGCTCCCATTCCTGTGGCGGGCGGAACGGTAAAATTCCAGCCTTGAGCACAAATTTCAGAATGACACTTGTTGCGAAGTATAATTGTAGAATTTGGTGCTTGTAAAATTCTAAAAAAAATTGTAACATGCCAGAGAGAAAGCAGAGCATGGTCCCTTTAAAAAGGTAGTGCTTTTTCTGTGCTTAAAGTTTAAAAAACTGTAAGTACACAAGGAACCCAGAATGAAACATTTGTCTTGGAGGTCAAGCAGCAGGGTTGCCTTGGTAACAGGCTTTTGAATTTTTTTTTAGAATTCAGCCAATCAATTTGAATCAGAACAGGCCAATCAATTTGAAACAGTAAGAAGTCTCACATCACCAGGTTAAAGTCCAATAGGTTTATTTGGAATCACGAGCTTTCGGAGTGCTGTTCCTTCATCAGGTGAGTGGACCAATTTGAAATGGAACAGGCTTTTGAATTTAACCAATCAGTTGAACTCAACTTTGCAACACTCTGGACTGAGGGAGAGCTGCACTGTCAGAGGTGCTGTATTCAGATGAAATGTTAACCTGGGGCTCTGGCTGTTTACTCAAGATGTGGAGTTGCCGGCGTTGGACTGGGGTAAACACAGTAAGAAGTTTAACAACACCAGGTTAAAGTCCAACAGGTTTATTTGGTAGCAAAAGCCACACACCTCGAAAGCTTGTGTGGCTTTTGCTACCAAATAAACCTGTTGGACTTTAACCTGGTGTTGTTAAACTTCTTACTGTGTTTACTCAAGTCATCTGAGTAAACAGATGGGCACATTGTCTGTGTGCAAATTCGCTGCTGCGTTTCCTACATTAGAACAGCAAGGGCACTTTGAGAAATATTTAATTGACTGTGAAACACATTGGAACACCCCGAGATAGTGAACGATGTTATATTTCATATTTTCAATTTTACAAAACATGTAAATAATAATAAAAGTGTAATTTTCTTCCCATTTGTTTAATTACTCTAATTGATTGTGTCAGGATAGTGGAAACATGATCCCTGCTGAGATTTGGAATTAGAATTGAGTGGTAGACACTGTTTATTTAAGTACAGTATCCATTCCTCTATAAAAGGAGGCCTTTCATTAGCATCTCATTGTAATTGTGCTTGCTAAAAGAATTTTGTGTTAAAATATTACACACAAGCCAAAGTCATAAGTTTCTCCCAGCAATTGGTCCAATCACTGAAGCGATACTATCTGCCAATAAGAATCACTGTTTCATAGTTGCTTTGTCACAAAAGAGTGAAAAGAGTTGGAAACAGTTGGAATTCCAAAGCAAAAGTAGCAAATTTCACTACGGTGCAGGTGATGTCACTGCGATTATGATCCCCCACTGCCTTTTGCCAGATTAACATAGTAACATCAAAACTAGAAGCAGGAGTAGGCCATTCGGCCCTTCGAGCCTGCTCTGCCATTCATTTTGATCATGGCTGATCATCGAATTCAATATCCTGATTCCCCCCTTCTCCCCATATCCCTTGATCCCTTTAGCCCCAAGAGCTATATCTAATTTCTTTTCGAAATCACACAATATTTTGGCCTCAACTACATTCTGTGGTTGTGAATTCCACACATTCACCACCCTCTGGGTGAAGAAATTTCTCCTCACCTCAGTTCTAAAAGATTTACCCCTTATCCTCAAACAATGACCCCTAGTTCTGGACTCCCCCACCATTGGGAACATTCTTTCTGAATCGACCCTGTCTAATCCTGTTAGAAGTTACTGTGAAAATCCCCTCATTGCCACACTCAGGCGCCTGTTCGGGTACATTGATGGAGAATTTAGCATGGCCAATGCACCTAGCCAGCACGTCTTTTGGATTGTGGGAGGAAACCCCCTCTCACTCCTCTGAACTCCAGTGAATATAATCCTAACTGACTTAGTCTCCCCTCATATGACAGACACAGTGGCACAAGTGGTTAACACTGCTGCCTCACAGCGCCAGGGACCTGGGTTCGATTCCCAGCTTGGGTCATTGTCTGTGTGGAGTTGCACGTTCTCCCTGTGACTGCGTGGGTTTTCTCCGGGTGCTCTGGTTTCCTCCCACAATCCAAAAGACGTGCTGACTAGGTGCATTGGCCATGCTAAATTCTCCATCAATGTTCCCGAACAGGTGCCTGAGTGTGGCAATGAGGGGATTTTCACAGTAACTTCATTGCAGTGTTAATATAAACTGATTTGTGACACTAATAAATAATTTTAAAAAGGACCTGACATCCCAGGAATCACCTGCTAAACCTTTGCTGTGCTCCCTCTATTGCAGGGACTTCCTTGCTCAGATAAGGACACCAAAACTGCACACAATACTCCAGGTGTGGCCTTACCAGCGCCCTATACAATTACAGTAAATCATTCCTATCCTTATACTCAAATCCTCTCGCTATGAAGGCCAACATACCATTTGCCTTCTTTACTGCCTGCTGTACCTGCGCGCTTACTTTCAGCGACTGATGCACGAGGACACCAAGGTCTTACTGAGTATCCACCCCTCTCAATTTACACACATGGCCCGATTTCTTAACTTGAAAATTTAGGGGTCAGGAATAGGATTGCCTGATAGCAATAGCTACACCTTCCCCCAACCTCTCCCTCCCGCTCGCTGCCAAAGAGGTTGTAAATAAGGCTTATGAGTCAGTTTAAGATATTCTCGGTTTAAACAGTAATTAGACATGAGGTAGCATTGCAATGCTCAGCAAAACACTGTTATTGATGTTTTTTTTATATATTGAAGTGCCTCGGGGGGATTTTCTGTGTTAAAGGTGCTACATAAATACAGCAAGTTTCTAGCAACAGCAATATGATAATGCCCACTCAAACTGTTTTAGTGATGATGGTTAAGGGATAAATATTGACCTGGACAGCAGGGAGAACTATCCTACTCAGTTTCAAAATAGTGCCGTTGGAATCTATTACGTTCATCTGAGAGGCTGATTTAGTAAGGAATCTTTTCCCATAATCGCAACCAAAATATCAAGTCACTGATCAATCTAACTCTCAATTTTTCATCAATTTAGATATCCTATTACTACTGGTCAGGCAGTAAGTATCCATTGCAGTCCAAAGCTAACTCTCTCATTTTCTTTCTGCCCAAGCCATATACTTCATGTCTGATGAAATATTTATGAAATAGTTTGGTCTAAATAATCACCTAGTCACTGTTATGGACTGTAAACTCGATATCAGTTGCGCAAAATGCTACTTCAAAGGTTACAAAGAAAAGTACAGCACAGGAACAGGCCCTTCGGCCCACCAAGTCTGTGCCGACACAGATGCCTCTCTAATCTAATATTTTCTTGCCTCTATGTGGTCCATATCCCTCTGTTCTCTGCCTATTCATGTTTCTATCCAGATGCCTCTTGGACGTTGTTGTGGAATCTGCTTCCACCACCTCCTCCGGCAGCTCGTTCCAGGCATTCATAAGAACATAAGAAATAGGAGCAGGAGTAGGCCATCTGGCCCCTCACGCCTGCTCCGCCATTCAATAAGATCATGGCTGATCTGATAGTGAGTTCAGTTCCACTTACCCGCCCGCTCCCCATAACCCTTAATTCCCTTAATGGTTAAAAATCTATCTATCTGTGACTTAAACACATTTAACGAGGTAGCCTCTACTGCTTCATTGGGCAGAGAATTCCAAAGATTCACTACCCTCTGGGAGAAGAAGTTCCTCCTCAACTCTGTTCTAAATTGACTCCCCCGTATTCTGAGGCTATGCCCCTAGTTCTTGTTTCCATTGTAAGTGGAAATAACCTCGCTGCTTCTACCCTGTCTAGCCCCTTCATTATCTTATATGTCTCTATAAGATCTCCCCTCAACCTTTTAAACTCCAATGAGTACAGGCCCAGTCTACTCAATCTCTCCTCATAAGCTAACCCCCTCACCCTCTGTGTGAAAAACTTGCCCCTTACATCTCTTTTAAACTTTCTCCCCATGTCTGAGTAATTGACCCTTCGACCCGGGGAAAAAGACTCTGACTATCCACTCCATCCAAGCCTTCCTTGCTCCGACGCAAAATACTGCAGGTGCTGGAAATCTGAAACAAAGACAGAAAGGTTGTGGGAGGAGTTTTCCAACCCAACAGCGGCGGGCATTATCATCAGGCAGGATGGGAAGTTACGGAGAGTCACCCCAGCCTGTGGTTACTTGTGCCACAACTCTAGAGGGAGAATTCCCTGCACATGTGCAGTGTCTGGCCAGAATTTAACCGGCACGCCCGCCCCGATTCCAGGGGCGGGCGAGGCTCAGAGAACGGCATTCTGCGTTGGCCCTCGGGTGGGATCGTACGAACCTCGGGCGGACGCGCCGGTAAAATTCCGCCCTGTGTGTCAGCTGCTGCATTAAAGCGAGCAAGTAGGCTTGACACAGACTAACAATACTGTGCAGTCTTTCGCCTATTGCAATATCTTATATCCAGTTCGCCCATCATTTATCAATGTTTTCTTCAGTAAAACATACTTCTGATGTTTTGGTGAATGATAAAGATGTATAATCAGGAAAGCTCAGTAAATGAGATTCCAGCCTTCCAGAGTGGAATTGATTGTGGCTTTATTTTGTAAAAAATCAATAAAAAAGTATTTTGAATAAAATACTTAAGAAATTTATTATCTATTGCAGGATTCAAAACGACATCCCTGGGATTAACATTCAGCTGAGCTACCTGGGCTGTGAGAGTTGCCTGTTCAAGTCCTCAACACACTGGAGGGAAAACAGAAATAGTCTTTAAATAAACTCATTTATTGTGTTTATTGTCCCGGTATGATTTATTATGGATTGTGGCAAGTTAATTGGTGTTCTGAGTGAGGGCTCTGATCCCTCTGTAGATACAGTTGTTTCCATATGCTGTGGAGTTTTAATAATGCATTCCATTCTCAATCTCAGCACTAACACCCAGTTGCTGAGGATGTAAATAGGCAGCCTTACAAAATCCCATTTCAAAGAGTCATTGTGATTGTGAAAAATCCCATTGGCGTCGGAAACAGCTGTCCGTGCGTTGGGGGCCAGAATGTGAATTGAGTAGAAACTCAACTGTCCCTCCCCAACGTCCGGTCAGTGGCAGGAGTTACAGTGAAACAGAAAATGCTGGAAATAACTGGTCTGGCAGCATCCGTGGAGAGATAAACAGAACGTCCATGACTGCACATTAGAACTGAACAGCTTCCAAGCAAATACAGAGCCAGGGGGCAGTATAGGAATATAGGACTAAGGAGCAGGAGTAGGCTATTCAGAGCTTCCAACCTGGTCTCCCACTCAATAAGATCATGGCTGATCTGGTTGTGGTCTCAACTTCACTTTGCTGTCTGCCCTCTATAACCCTTGACTCCTTTGACTATCAAAAATCTGTCTAACTCGGTCCTGAATAAATTAAATGGCCCTACATCCATTGCTCTCTGTCAAAGAGAATTCCACAGACCAACAGCCCTCCGAGGGAAAATAATTCTCCTCATCTCTGTCTTAAAATGCAGATCTCTTATTCCTCAAATGTCCCTCCACAACAGGAGGAAACATCCTCCCGGTAAACCAGCCTCCCATCCATTGACTCTGTCTACACTTCCCGCTGCCTCGGAAAAACAGCCAGCATAATTAAGAATCCCACGCACCCCGGACGTTCTCTCTTCCACCTTCTTCCGTCGGGAAAAAGATACAAAAGTCTGAGAACGCGTACAGTGTGACTCAAGAACAGCTTCTTCCCTGCTGCCATTAGATTTTTAAATGGACCTACCATATATTAAGTTGATTTTTCTCTACACCCTAGCTGTGACTGTAACACTGGGGGAGGCGATGGCCTAGTGGTATTATCGCTAGACTATTAATCCAGAAACTCAGCTAATGTTCTGGGGATCCGGCTTCGAATCCCGCCACAGCAGATGGTGAAATTTGAATTCAATAAAAAATATCTGGAATTAAGAATCTACTGACGGCCGCGAAACCATTGTCGATTGTTGGAAAAACCCATCTGGTTCACTAACATCCGTTAGGGAAGGAAATCTGTCGTCTTAACCTGGTCTGGCCTACATGTGACTCCAGAGCCACAGCAATGTGGTTGACTCTCAACTGCCCTCGGGCAACCAGGGATGGGCAATAAATGCTGACCCAGCCAGCGACACCCATGTCCCACAAATAAATTTTTAAAAGACTACATTCTGTGCTCTCTCCTTTTCTCCTCTATGACTGGCACATTCTCTATATAGCACGCAAGAAACAATACTTTTCACTGTATCCCAATATATGTGACATCCAGCCCCCTCAGGATCTTATGTTTTAATAAGAACATAAGAACATAAGAAATAGGAGCAGGAGTAGGCCATCTAGCCCCTCGAGCCTGCCCCGCCATTCAATAAGATCATGGCTGATCTGAAGTGGATCAGTTCCACTTACCCGCCTGATCCCCATAACCCCTAATTCCCTTACCGAAGAGCAATCCATCTATCCGTGATTTAAACATATTCAACGAGGTAGCTTCCACCACTTCAGTGGGCAGAGAATTCCAGAGATTCTCCATCCTCTGAGAGAAGAAGTTCCTCCTCAACTCTGTCCTAAACTGATCCCCCTTTATTTTGAGGCTGTGCCCTCTAGTTCTAGCTTCCTTTCTAAGTGGAAATAATCTCTCCACCTCTACCCTATCCAGCCCCTTCATTATCTTATAGGTCTCTATAAGATCCCCCCTCAGCCTTCTAAATTCCAACGAGTACAAACCCAATCTGCTCAGTCTCTCCTCATAATCAACACCTCTCACTCTTCTAAACACCAATGGGTTTGGGTAATAAATTCTGGCTGAGCCAGCAATGCTTACATCCCATGAATGAATAAATAAATATAAGGGATACCAGAATAAAAAGGGAAGGTCTGTGAAATCATAGAATCAGTGCAGAAGAGGCCATTTGGCCCATCGAGTCCGCACTAACACATTAGAAACACCTGAACTCCCACCTAATCCCATCTGCCAGCACTTGACCCATAGCCCTGAAGGTTATGATGTGCCAAGTGCTCATCCAGGTACTTTTTAAAGGATGTGAGGCAACTTGCCTCTACCACCCTCCCAGGCAGTGCATTCCAGATAATCACCATCCTCTGGGTAAAAAGGTTCTTCCTCACATCGCCCCTAAACCTCCTGCTCCTCACCTTCAACCTATGTCCCCTCGTGACTGACCCTTCAACTAAGGGGAACAGCTGCTCCTTATCCACTCTGTCCATGTCTCTCATAATCTTGTACACCTCGATCAGGTCACCCCCTCAGTCTTCTCTGCTCGAATGAGAACAACCCAATCCTATCCAACCTCTCTTCATAATTTAAATGCTCCATCCCAGGCAGCATCCTGGTGAATCTCCTCTGCACCCCCTCCAGTGCAATTACATCCTTCCTATAATGTGGCGACCAGAACTGCACACAGTGCTCCAGCTGTACCCTCACCAAAGTTCTATACAACTCCAACATCACTTCCCTGCTTTTGTAATCTATGCCTCAATTGATAAAAGCAAGTATCCCATATGCCTTTTTCACCACCCGACTAACATGCCCTTCAGAGATCTGTGGACAAACACACCAAGGTCCCTTTGTTCCTCAGAACTTCCTAGTGTGCTACCATTCATTGAATACTTTGTTAAACTACTCCTTCCAAATGATAAAGAGCAGGAGAGACTCCATGACAAAAATGATGATGGTGCAAAAAAAGAGATGGTAATGGAACAAACACAGAAAAAATGATGGGTTGAGAGGAGGTTCAAACAGTAATAGCAGAACAGCAGAGCGAGAGGTATTTTATATTTAAATGGTTGCATGATTGCTTTAAGAGCCAATCGCACGATGTGATGGTGGTGTGATTGTGGTGTTTTACAGGCTCCTGTTTAGTTTCCGTTGCAGTGTGTCGCAGCAGAGTGGGAGACTCACTGGGCAGCTAAAAAAGGCTGCAATCTCTGTGTGGTTTTGAAATTAGGGTTTGTTGATTGGAGCAGGGCGAGATCCCAGGCAGTATCTGGCATATTCTAAAAGAATGAATGGTTTGCTCAATGGCTGGGTCTGGGAAGACAGTAAAAATAAAAATTATACTGAGCAGTCTCGAGCTGCTAATGCCTGCAACAGAGATGGTGGGTCAATTAGGGTCCATGGGCTCTTTCAGTGAAGAAATGAATCATGGAGTTCCCTAGTGTGGCACAGTGGTTAGCATTGCTGCCTCACAGTGCCAGGGACCCGGGTTCGATTCCTGGCTTGGGCCACTGTGCAGAGTTCACACGTTCGCCCCGTGTCTGTATGGGTTTCCTCCGGGTGCTCCGGTTTCTTCCCACAGTCCAAAAGATGTTCTGGTTAGGTGCATTGGCCATGCTAAATACTCCCTCAGTGTACCCAAACAAAGAACAAAGAACAAAGAAAATTACAACACAGGAACAGGCCCTTCGGCCCTCCAAGCCTGCACCGACCATGCTGCCCGACTTAACTAAAACCCCCTACCCTTCCAGGGACCATATCCCTCTATTTCCATTCTATTCATGTACTTGTCAAGACGTCCCTTAAAAGTCACTACTGTATCCGCTTCCACTACCTCCCCCGGCAACGAGTTCCAGGCACCCACTGCTCTCTGTGCAAAAAATCTGCCTTGTACATCTCCTTTAACAGGCACCGGTACATGGCAACTAGGGGATTTTCACAGTAACTTCACAGCAGTGTTAATGTAAGCCTACTTGTGACACTAATAAAGAAAGTTTAAACTATGGAGAACATTTTCAGTACTTTGTGCAAGTGAATAAAATTGGAAACAATTTGCTCATACCAGCTTTTCTCAGTACAATAGGAAGTAAAACCCTCAATTTGCTCTGGAGCTTGGTTCATCCAGCCAAGCTAGGAACCAAAACTTACAGTGACTTAACAAAGGTCCTTGAAGAGCATTACTCTCCAAAGCTACTGAGCATCGTGGAACAGTTCAGGTTCCACTGAAGGAATCCAGTGGCAGGCAAAAGCAATCTTAAAAAGACTGGCACAACGTTGAGAGTTTGCTGAGTCATTAGAAGATTCTGAGATTGTCTAGTTTGTGGTCTCCAAAGTGAGGCTATCCAAAGCTAGCCTCACTGAACATGCTTTCACTTTAAAGAGAGCAGTAGAAATCACAGTGTGGCTGGAACTGGCTGCTAAAGAGGCTTCATATCTTGGTGCAGGAATGAAAATCCACAAGTTGGGAACTGCCCATAAGAAGCCAAAACAGCAACAAGCATGTCACAGATGTGCCAAAATGGGTCATTCAGTGAGTGAGTTCTGGAGCAAGGATGGTCAATGCAAGAATTGTGGCAAAGTGGTCCACATTACAAAAGCTTGTTGGGCTAGACCAGCTTCCCCTGAGAAGAATATTCAGATGAAGAATCTGGGTACCATTAAGAAGAAGAAAAAGTTGTATTCTACAAAAAAAATTTACACCATGGAAGAAAAGAATTATGACTGTGAAGAAGAGAATGTGCAGAAATATGATGAGGAGCTCCAACTAAACATTTTATTCATACAGGATGTATCACACAGATTCTGGGTGATTCTGAAGTTAAGTGGACAACCTGTTAGGATGGAGGTTGATACTGGGGCTGCTGTATCTTTAATTCCTGAAACTATATACCAACAAAAGCTGAGGCATCTTCCTACAAAACCAGCTCATGTGATTTTAAGGACGTACACAGAAGAGATTGTGCCGTTAAAAGGTTATATTATGGTCAATGTAAGAGTTGAGTGGACTCACGGTGGAGTTGCCTCTCCAGGTGGTCTGTGGTAATTTTTCAGTTCTCTTTTGAGAGATTGCGGAGAAGATTGAGCGTAACTGGAGTGCTGCCAACAGATTGGTCGAATCCAGAACAGACCGACAGCAGCTTCTGGATAAATACAAAAGTGTATTTGAGGAGACACTTGGCTCAATGAAGGGAGTTCAAGTGAAGGTCAAGTTAAAGCCAAATAGTCAACCAAAAAGTCCCAAAGCAAGAGCAGTGCCATATGCAGTTTCTCCCACTGCTGAAAAAGGATTAATGCGACTTGTTAACACTGGTGTGTTAGAGTCGGTTACAATGAGTGACTGGGCTACCCCCATCGTACCCCGTCATGAAACCAGATTGTTCAGTTTGTACGTGGTGATTTTGAAACAATATAGCTGGTGTTGTGTACTGATAAAAATCCACTTCCTTTAATTGAAGACTTGTTTGCTTAGTTATCAGGCGGGCAGAAATTCAGCAAGATTAATCTTTCACAAGTATAATTACAGATGGATGTACCATTCAGACTCAGCCATTGCTTACCATCGTTACTCATAAGGGTCTTTTTCATTATAAAAGATTGCCTTTTGGAATAACTTTGATGCCAGCTCCAATCCAAAGCTCAATGGGTGAGATTTTAAGTGGTCTCTCTGGTGTACAATGTTACCCGGATGATATTCTAATTACAGGGTCCAATGAACAAGAGCACTTGAATAATTTAGAAGCAACATCGGAACATGGACACCAGTGCCCCACAAGGCTGTGTTCTCAGCCCCCTACTATACTCCTTATACACCTATGACTATGTGGCCAAATTCCCCTCCAACTCAATTTTCAAGTTTGCTGACGACACCATCGTAGTGGGTCAGATCTCAAACAATGATGAGACGGAGTGCAGGAATGAGATAGAGAATCTGATGAACTGGTGCGGTGACAATAATCTCTCCCTCAATGTCAACAAAACGAAGGAGATTGTCATCGACTTCAGGAAGCATAGTGGAGAACATGCCCCTGTCTACATCAATGGGTACGAAGTTGAAATGGTCGAGGGCTTCAAGTTTTTACCAACAACCTGTCCTGGCTCCCCCATGCTAACACTATAGTTAAGAAAGCCCACTAACGCCTCTCCTTTCTCAGAAGACTAAGGAAATTTGGCATGTCAGCTACGACTCTCACCAACTTTTACAGATGCACCATCGAAAGCATTCTTCTGGTTGTATCACAGCTTGGTATGGCTCCTGCTCTGCCCAAGACCACAAGAAAATACAAAATGTCGTGAATGTAGCCCAATCCATCACGCAAACCAGCCTCCCATCCACTGACTCTGTCTACACTTCCCGCTGCCTCGGCAAAGCAGCCAGCATAACTAAGGAACCCATGCACCCCGGACATTCTCTCTTCCACCTTCTCCCGTCGGGAAAAAGATAGAACATAGAACATAGAACAGTACAGCACAGAACAGGCCCTTCGGCCCACGATGTTGTGCCGAGCTTTATCTGAAACCAAGATCAAGCTATCCCACTCCCTATCATCCTGGTGTGCTCCATGTGCCTATCCAATAACCACTTAAATGTTCCTAAAGTGTCTGACTCCACTATCACTGCAGGCAGTCCATTCCACATCCCAACCTACCTCTGATATCCTTCCTATATCTCCCACCGTGAACCCTATAGTTATGCCCCCTTGTAATAGCTCCATCCACCCGAGGAAATAGTCTTTGAACGTTCACTCTATCTATCCCCTTCATCATTTTATAAACCTCTATTAAGTCTCCCCTCAGCCTCCTCCGCTCCAGAGAGAACAGCCCTAGCTCCCTCAACCTTTCCTCATAAGACCTACCCTCCAAACCAGGGAGCATCCTGGTAAATCTCCTCTGCACTCTCTCCAATGCTTCCACATCCTTCTTATAGTGAGGTGACCAGAACTGCACACAATATTCCAAATGTGGTCTCACCAAGGTCCTGTACAGTTGCAGCATAACCCCACGGCTCTTAAACTCCAACCCCCTGTTAATAAAAGCTAACACACTATCGGCCTTCTTCACAGCTCTATCCACTTGAGTGGCAACCTTTAGAGATCTGTGGATATGGACCCCAAGATCTCTCTGTTCCTCCACAGTCTTCAGAACCCTACCTTTGACCCTATAATCCACAATTAAATTAGACCTACCAAAATGAATCACCTCACATTTATCAGGGTTAAACTCCATTTGCCATTTTTCAGCACAGCTTTGCATCCTATCTATGTCTCTTTGCAGCCTACAACAGCCCTCCACCACATCCATTACTCCACCAATCTTGGTGTCATCAGCAAATGTACTGATCCACCCTTCAGCCCCCTCCTCCAAGTCATTAATAAAAATCACAAAGAGCAGAGGACCAAGCACTGATCCCTGTGGCACTCCGCTAGCAACCTGCCTCCAGTCTGAAAATTTTCCATCCACCACCACCCTCTGTCTTCGATCAGATAGCCAGTTACCTATCCAATCAGCCGACTTTCCCTCTATCCCACACCTCCTTACTTTCATCATAAGCCGACCATGGGGGACCTTATCAAACGCCTTACTAAAATCCATGTATATGACACCAACTGCCGTACCTTCATCAACACACTTAGTTACCTCCTCAAAAAATTCAATCAAATTTGTGAGGCACGACTTGCTCTTCACGAATCCGTGCTGACTATCCCGGATTAATCCGCATCTTTCTAAATGGTCGTAAATCCCATCCCTAAGGACCTTTTCCATCAATTTACCAACCACTGAAGTGAGACTAACCGGTCTATGATTACCAGGGTCATTTCTATTCCCTTTCTTAAACAGAGGAACAACATTCGCCACTCTCCAGTCCTCTGGCACCATCCCCGTGGACAGTGAGGACCCAAAGATCAAAGCCAAAGGTTCTGCAATCTCATCCCTTGCCTCCCAAAGAATCCTAGGATATATTTCATCAGGCCCAGGGGACTTATCGATCTTCAGTTTATTCAATACTGCCAGTACATCCTCCCTCCAAACATCTATTTCCTCCAGCCTACTGGCCTGTAACACCTTCTCTTCCTCAAAAACATGGCTCCTCTCCTTGGAGAACACTGAAGAAAAGTATTCATTCATCACCTCGCCTATCTCTACTGATTCCATACACAAGTTCCCACTACTGTTCTTGACAGCAAGATACAAAAGATACAAAAGTCTGAGGTCATGTACCAACCGACTCAAGAACAGCTTCTTCCCTGCTGCCATCAGACTTTTGAATGGACCGACCTCGCATTAAGTTAATATTTCTCTACACCCTAGCTATGACTGTAACACTACATTCTGCACTCTCTCGTTTCCTTCTCTATGAACGGTATGCTTTGTCGGTATAGCGCGCAAGAAACAATACTTTTCACTGTATGTTAATACATATGACAAGAATAAATCAGTCAATCAATCATCAAGCATATTGTCTGCTTGCACTTCAAGAAAGAAAAGTGAGACTTTTTCCCAGACGTCAGTCCAGTATTTGGGTCAGGTATTGATAAAGGCCGACATAAAGCACCTAAAAATATATAAACTTTTTTTAAAGCACCATGTCCATTGAATGTGATACAACTGAGGTCCTTTCCTGTATTAGTAAATTAATATGGCAACTGTGTTTGTATGTTTCCTACATAATTGAAACGATTGAATAGTTTACTGTGAGTAACAGTATTGGGACTGGACAACAGAATGTGAGAAAGCATCAAGGAAGCATCAAAGATGCTTTCCAGAAGTCTGAAATATTGGTTCATTTTAATCTGAAGCCACCATTACTGATTATTTGCGATGCTTCACCTTATGCAGACATATTATGCCTTTGGGAGAAGAATGACCAATAGCTTCTGCTTCATGTACTCTGACTAGTGCTGAATCTAGCAATGTTCAGCTTCAAAAAGCAGCATCGAGTATAATTTTGACATACAAAGGTTTCATCATTACTTATATGGTCATCATTTCAAATTATCGACACTTACCTACTACTTTTGAGCTGCATAAAAGCATACTTTTATTAACAGCAAGTTGATTGCAAAGATGGTCATTGACTGTATCTGCACACTCCTACGATATAAAGTAGCGTCAATCAGAGTGCTATGCTAATGCATTGTTACACTTACCTTTACCTATTGAGCAGATGCCGCCAGATAGTTTTTCTAATGTTCTTCATTTTTTGCTAGTAGATCATTTGCCTGTGACAGCTTCTCAAGTTCAGAGACAGACCAAAAATGATCCTGCGATGGGGAAGGTGATGGATATGGTATTGAAAGGAACAATATCTGGAACATATTATACACATCCTGATTTGAAACCAATATGTGTCAAGAAAGCTTGAGTTGACCATCTATTGGTGTCTGTTGTGGGGACTCTGAGTGATCATTCCTTCTAGTCTACATGGCAGAGTTTTGGATGAAGGAATTAGCATTTAGTTATTTTTTGGTGGCCGGGTCTGGAGCTCAGATTGAAGAAAAAGTGGGACAGTGTCAGTCCTGTGCACGAATAAGAAATACACCACCATTGTCTCCTTTACACACATGGGAATGGCCTAAAATACCATGGCAATGATTGCATGTAGACATTGCTTGTCCATTTGAGGGTTACATGTTCTTAGTCATAACTGATGCACACTCAAAGTGCCCAGAAGTTGTTATCATGAGATCCACTACAACTGAATAAACCACTGAAAAAATTGACAAAATGTTGGCAACATTTGGTAAACTGGATCATTAAAGTAGATCATTAGCAATAATAGTCCACTGTTTACCTGACAGGAGTTTGAGGATTATCTCAAAGTAAATGGTATTCAACATATAAAATCCACATCTTATCATCCATCAACCAATGGATTGGCTGAAAGATTTGTGCAACCCGTGAAACATTTTTAAAAGCTTCAAAAGAGCAAGATTCATTATCACATTGTGTGAATAGCTTTTTGGCATCTGATAAAAACATTACTCATGAGGCGACCCAAAGTTCACCTGCATTATAAGAGAAAGTTGAGAACTTAGTCTGATTGATTACCTCCAGAAACCTCAGTGATAGAACGTCAACAACAATCTCAAGTTGCTAGATGAGAAGTGAGGGCAAAACAATATTCATTTCAGCAAGGAGATCGAGTGTTTGTGCATAATTCTGCCACGAGTGAGAAATGGGAACTAGCCATTGTTTTAGCAAAAATCGGTCCAATTTCTTACATGGTTCTAACTGAAGATGAACTAGTTTGGTGACGCCATGCTGACCAATTGTTGTCATCTCAAAATGATCTCTCTGAATCGTCTCCATAAATCCAATCCTCTTCAGTCCCTAGTGTTGTGAATACCACAATGGAAGACTTCATTGAATCTGTGTTGCCTGATGACTGTGTCTCTGCTACTATACCACATGGGAATGGTACAGAACTAGTTCCAAGAGAAGAAGTTTCCACCGAAATCCCAAATTGTACTTCTAGGTTCGAGGATAGTCAAATTCCAGAATTTCGTATATAACGAAAGGGGAATAGATGTCCTCTTGATTGACGTTCCTATTGACTGTGTATAATGATAAATGATGCATTGTACTTTGTCTAGAGTATTAGTGACCCTATGAAAAACATCATAGTAATTTGCTATTATGACCACATAAGTAAGTTAATTTTACGTAACCATCCTCCAGAATTCTCAACAATTTTCCAGCACCTGCACGCCTTTTAAGTAAAACAGTCGGATAGCTGTAGATTTGCACCAACCCAGTTGAGTTTGGAAACTTCCTTGTTTTCCAGCAATTGTTAAATGCTGGCCAAATCAATTCTCTGTCGCTTTTCTGTCAAGTAAACATTGTCCATAAGGACCGATTGTCCACATAGCGCTCAATCAGGACTTTCTTTCCCGACATTGCCATAAAAAATAACTCTGTTAATGTGTCTGAAATATATCTCCATATCCAAAGCCTCTGCTAACGCTAGGGTTTCAGCCGCCAATGTACTTTTGACAATTCTTTTTATTTTCATTGCTTCCCGGGCCAAGGGGCAAAATTCCTTACCTACCAAGAATATTATGAATCTGGCACTGCTCGAATGTCCACCTGGTAGATTGGCAAGTGAAGCAACACTAAACACAACTAATCTCATGTCTTCAGGATCTGCCGGGAATTTAATTACACATTCCTCAAGTTTTATTTGCCTGCAAGATCTCTCGGACTGAAGCACACCTCAGCATATTACTTGGCTCTAGGACATTATAGCTCCTATCCGGTCTTGTCTGCGTGCATTGCCAATGTAACTGACCGATCATACTCCTCAACAATCCAGTTTCTTTTTTGCTGGCCAGTTCCTTTTCATCAACCTTTCTCTGGTGATGGGAATAGGATCAGTACTGTCCAGATATCCCTGTTGATTCATTGTTATCCCGGATTTGCTTTGTCATACATAAGACAGAGATATCGAAAAGCACCAGCCGCTTGACTCCCTACTTTAAATTCTGTCTTTAACATATTAATCGCCCTCTTTTCAAATTCATCTGTGCCGCTCCAAAGGAAGTCACCAACATGCATCACGAAAATTCTTGCCAATTTTCTTTCAGACTTCCAATAGAACATTGCAGGATCTGCTTTTAACTGGATACAGCCAGTTTTCAGCAAATGGATTGTAGGAGGGAATGAACGAACTGACTCTTCTGAGAACTTCAACATGCATGAGGAAGAACAGAACTCGTGGTTGTAATTACAGCTTGCTTCCGAGCTACTCGACTGAGCATTGGCTCTTACAGATTCTTATACCCCTTTCTTTACATTACAAAGCATTACATTTACATCAGGTCATCATATTGTTACTTTGAATTGGTTACAGTTCTGTTTTTGATTGCATTATACGGTTCCATTGTCTTGTGTGCTTTAGTTTTTCATCGTTTTCTGGACATCACCTGTCTACCTGTTTACAATATCAAAGCGTTGTATTTGTCAAACTGATTTCGATGGGGTGTTAATTGTCCCATCTCCTGGATATTTGATTAAGCTTTCAGAAGCACAATGGTCCCCCTTGATCTTTTGGAGTCTTGAGAAGTGATATCAATTCTCATTTGGTTGTTGTAACCCTGGAGCGATACCACCTGGGTTTTAGTGCCATCTGAGATGTGGTTATTTGTATTTTGTCCTGTCTGCCTGCAGTAAATGTGGATACCACAGTGCTGGCTATTTTACCCTTTCCATACACTCCTCTCCTGTTACAGCCCACACTCTCTGGGTTTTGCCCTACTGCTTGTTTCATACAGAAAAATACCAAACCCTTGATGCGTCACTGAATCTGTAGACACAGCTCAGTTTCCACAACTACCCCTGTGTATTACCTGCTTCTTTGGGTGGCTTCAAAAAGACTTAGAAACATAGAAACCTAGAAAACTACAGCACAAAACAGGCCCTTCAGCCCCACAAGTTGTGCTGAACATATCCCTACCTTTTAGGCCTATCTATAACCCTCCATCCTATTAAGTCCCATGTACTCATCCAGGAGTTTCTTAAAATACCCTATTGAGTTTGCCTCCACCACCACTGACGGCAGCCGATTCCACTCGCCCACCACCCTCTGTGTGAAAAACTTCCCCCTAACATTTCCCCTGTGCCTACCCCCCAGCACCCTAAACCTGTGTCCTCTCGTAGCAACCATTTCCACCCTGGGAAAAAGCCTCTGAGAGTCCACCCGATCTATGCCTCTCAACATCTTATATACCTCTATTAGGTCTCCTCTCATCCTACGTCTCTCCAAGGAGAAAAGACCGAGCTCCCTCAGCCTATCCTCATAAGGCATGCCACTCAATCCAGGCAACATCCTTGTAAATCTCCTCTGCACCCTTTCAATCTTTTCCACATCCTTTCTGTAATGAGGCAACCAGAACTGAGCACAGTACTCCAAGTGGGGACTGACGAGGGTCTTATATAGCTGCATCATTATCCCCGGACTCCAAAACTCAATCCCTCGATTGATAAAGGCCAGCACACCATACGCCTTCTTAACCACCTCCTCCACCTGCGGGGCCGATTTTCTTCTTTGAAATGCCTTGCCCAGCAGAAATGCTGCTTTGATAGCGGTAGACTTACAGTCCCAAATATTAGAGGCTAGGACGGTGAAAAAATATACAGTTGCTGAGACAGTGTTTATATCTTCCTGCTCCTTCAATTATAATGGCACCTTCCATTCACTTGACCCATTGGGTATATACGATACCACTGTGCCCACTTTGGGTAGCTGAACCTTTGAAGTAATGGCTTCATCTCCTGCCTCACTGTTACTGAGCTGGTCAGATTCCCTCTCATTTATAGCTGTCCGTCCTTCATAGTTGCTCAAGGTATGTGTATTGGAGGTACAAGGTTTCTGCATCTTGTTCGGATACTCCAAATTCAGAATCAATGCCCAGAAAAAAAAACATTGCTGGGGGTGGTATACAGACCACCAAACTGTAGTGGTAATGTTGGGAAAAGCATTAGACAGGAAATTAGAGATGCATGTGCTGAAGGAACTTCTGTGATTATGGACCACTTTAATCTGCATAGAGATTGGGAGAGTCAAGTTAGTTACAGTACAATAGAGGAGGAATCTCTGGAGTGTATACCGGATGGTTTTCTGGAGCAATACATTGAGGAACCAATAAAAGAACAGGATATCCTGGACTGGACATTGTGCAATGAGAAATGATTAGTTGGCAATCTAGTTGTGAGAGAACCCTTGAGGATGAGTGACCATAATATGCTAGAATTCTTTATCAAGGTGATAGTCAGGTAATTGATTCTGGGACCAGGGTCCTGAATCTCAATAAAGGTAACTATGATAGTATGAGGCATGAGTTGACCATGATGGACTGGGAAACATTACTGAAAGGAAAGACAATGGACAGGCATTTAAAGAACGAATAGGTGAACTCCAGAAACTGTTTATTCCTATTTGGCACAAGAGTGGGAAGGGAATTGTGGCCAAATCATGGTTTACAAGGGAAATTAGAGATAGTATCAGATTCAACAAAGAAGCATACAAATTGACAAGAAAAAGCAATAGGCGTGAGGATTGGGAGCAGTTTAAAATTCAGCAAAGGAAGACCAAGGGATTGATTAACAAGGGAAAAATAGAGTATGAAAGTAAGCTCGCGGGGATCATAAAAACTGACTGTAAAAATCTCTATAGGTATGTAAAGAGAAAGAAAATTGACAAAAACGAATGTAGGCCCCTTACAGTCAGAAACAGGAGAATTCATAACGGGGAATAAAGAAATGGCTGAGGAATTAAATTCGTACCTTGCTTCTTTGGACTCTTGGCTGGTTCCTACAAATTGGAGGATAGCTAATGTTAGCCCACTATTCAAAAAGGGAGGCAGAGAGAAAACAGGAAACTGTAGACCAGTGAGCCTAACGTCAGGACTGGGGAAGTTGCTGGAGTCTATTATCAAGGATTTCATAGCTCAGCATTTGGAAGGCAGTTGTATAATCAGACAAAGTCAGCATGGATTTACAAAGGGGAAATCATGCTTGACAAATTTATTGGAAATCTGAGGATGCAACTAGTAGAGTTGACCGAGGAGAACCAGTGGAATATTTAGACTTTCTGAAGGCTTTTGATAAGGCTCACATAACAGACTACTATGTAAAGTTAAAGCACATGGGATTGCAGGTAATGTCTTGAGATGGATAGAAAGCTGGTCAGCAGATAGGAAGCAAGGAGTTGGCATAAATGTGTCTTTTTCTGATTGGCAGTCAGTGACGAGTGGGGTACCGCAGGGATCTGTGCTGGGACCCCAACTGTTCACATTATATATTAATGATCTGGAAGAGGCAACTAAATGCATTATCTCCAAATTTGCAGATGATACAAAGTTGGGTGGGAGGGTGAGCTGTGAGGAGCATGCAGAGATGCTTCAGCGTGATTTGGACAGGCTGAGTGAGTGGGCATGTGCGTGGCAGATGCAGCATAATGTGGATAAATGTGAGGTTATCCACTTTGATAGCAATAATAGGAAGACAGATTATTACTTGAAGGGGTGTACATTGAGAGAGGTGGATAGTCAATGAGACCTTGGAACCCTCCTGCATCAGTTGCTGAAAGTAAGCGCGCAGGTACATCAGGCAGTAAAGACGGCAAATGGTATGTTGGCCTTCATAGCTTGAGGAGTTGAGTATAGGTATAGAGATGTTTTACTGCAATTGTATATGGCATTGGTAAGGCCATACCTGGAGTACTGTGTGCAGTTTTGATGTCCTTATCTGAGGAAGGATGTCCTTGCTATAGAGGGAGTACAGCAAAGGTTTACCAGGCTGATTCCTGAGATGGCAGGTCTGTTATATGAGGCACAGTAAGAAGTCTCACAACACCAGGTTAAAGTCCAACAGGTTTATTTGGTAGCATGAGCTTTCAGAGCACTGCTCCTTTATCAGATGAGTGGCACTCACCTGATGAAGGAGCAGCACTCCGAAAGCTCGTGCTACCAAATAAACCTGTTGGACTTTAACCTGGTGTTGTGAGACTTCTTACTGTGTTCCTCCCCAGTCCAACGCCGACATCTGCACATCCTGTCAGATGAGGAGAGACTAAATTGGTTAGGATTATATTCATTGGAGATGAGAAGAGTGAGAGGAGATCTCATAGGGTGGATGGAGTTTTAACTTTTAATATGCTGAAAGATCTTCAATAAAGCAAACCTGATTTTTTGGTTAAAGTTGTTTTTCACTATCCTGGGATTTCTTGTGGCCAGTGGCCTGGAAATTGTCAAAGGGCACAAGGTGTCAGATGCAACAACTTGCCCTTGGCAGGAAGGTGTTCTTTTCAGACTTTTGGGGGTCAGTTCGCCTTGTCTGGGCATTAGAATGTAAACAATATGCACTTAAGGGGCATAGGTATGATAAGGCTTGAAGTGACTACTGTCACTGTTCTGCCTGCATTTGATTGGTCTAATCGAATGATGCAGTTTATTGGCTGGATGACAGAGAATCTTCTAGAAGCAAGTGGAGAACTGTGGGTGAAGAGACATGTGAGCCTTTGTTTGGCAGTGATAACTCGAAGAGACCAACCATCGTAAGCAGACTTGTACCCTGAAGGATGCTTCAGAGAAGGAGAAGATAGATTCTACAGCGAGGATATTTCTTGGCCAAGGTTTTCCTAAACTCAGTAATATCTATTTTCAGTTAAATAGTTAAAGTTGATGTTCAGTTAAAGTAAAAGTGCTAAATAAAGAAATAATTGTTTGTCTCATTAAACTGGAATGCTTGGAAGGTGTTTAAATTAAAGCTGCATAACAATAGAAACTTATAAAGTTCTAACAGGGTTAGACAGGGTAGTTTCAGAAAGAATGTTCCCGATGGTGGGGGAGTCCAGAACTAGGGTCATAGTTTGAGGATAAGGGGTAAACCTTTTAGAATTGAGGTGAGGAGAAATTTCTTCACCCAGAAGGTGGTGAATGTGTGGAATTCACTCCCACAGAAAGTAGTTGAGGCCAAAACATTGTCTGATTATACCACCCACACAAATGCAATCTGTAATTTATAGCCTGGTTGATTGGCCAAAACCTTGATATAATATCATCTGTTACTGCGTGATTCCATTCACAGATACCATTGCTGAATGGGCTTTCTGTTGAACTGTGCATCACCACACTATTTAAATTTTCACACACACCTTGGAACTCATCATTCGCAAATTCACCCCCGTTGTTTGTCAAAACTTTAGACGGTGCCCCCAACCCTGTTCCAATCCAATAAGTCAAAAGTTTGTCCACAATAGTCTTTTTATCTTTGCTGTAAATCGCATGCTGAACTGGGTGGCCATGTCCACGAAGCGTAGTAAGTAGATGCCTTTCATTTTGTCCCAAATCTTCAAATCCAAATCTTCAAATCCATCGACACTGCATCGAAATCCTGAGCCAATGGTAGACTCATAACTGGACGCGGGGGTGTCCTTCTATATTTTGTACAAATCTCACACTGGGCTGATACTTTCCCTATGAGATCATTGTAGCCATTATTCAGCACATCGGCATCCTGCAGCAGTCTTCTCAGTCTCTGAGGCACTGGATGAGCAAACTTCTTATGGAGATTCAAAATAATCTTCCTTTTGTCCATTATACAGTTGTCTGTAATTGACACTAAAGCATAATGAATCCTCTGGTTAGACATTTTTAGTTCACTTAAGGGAAGGCAATAATGGCCTAACCTCGTAAAATGTAGATCTACACATCTTCTAAATACCACAGCTTTGTCATGCTTCGAATCTATAGTCATCTGGGCTTTCACCATGGCAGACCTGCTTCATAACAATGCTATATCATTTGAAACAACATCTGTACTTATGAACAAGCTGATTCCTGCAATTCTACAGGGAAGTACCATCCTTTTGGAAGAAGTTAAAGTATTACCATCTCCAAATCAAAAACAGATGGAACTGTCACATTCTTTAACTTTCTTCCGGTCTTTCTGATCAAGGGACCCTAAATAACAATTTAGCTAATCTTTGCCACATACCGTTGATGTACATCCACTATCCAGCACTGCACAGTTAAAAGAGTCTATCATCGGTACAATCTGTGCTCAATTTTTCTGTGACCAAAACACTGCTTTCATGGTTCTTATCTTCATCATATCTTCTATATATTCTGTTTCCTGTGTGGCTTCAAAGACACAGTTCACGATGTAGTGATATGGGGAAGTGCATTGAAAGCAGCAATTCACCATTTCCTTGATTTAAACATCTTTTATCACCCTCCCATGAGCATCTTCTATCTCCATTATCAGATTGATTATATCCGGTTTCAACATCAGGTCTGTTATCAGTGTAACTGTCTCTGTTTAGGGGCCTTTGTGTACCCTTTGGTTGATTACACAGCTGAGCTACCATTGAATCCTCTACTCTGGGCGCATTGGTGTTCCGATTTGAATTGAACAAAATGGTGCGAAACAATTGTTTCCTGAAAAACTTCTTTAAAGATGTTACCATTTGATTAAAGAGGAACTCTGTTCCCTTAAATTGTACTCCAATCATTACCAGAAGACGATCCACCTGAGACAGGCAGGCACAGTCCAACAACTTAAAGACCAATACTGCAACTGGAATCTCCAATTTAAATCTCATTAGCCTGTTATGGCCTTTATCCAATTCCATGACATGTTCCTCCATGGACTGGTTTTCTAATTCCTGTCAAAAGTAATCCACCCTTCATAATTCTCCAAAAAACTCATCCTTTTGATAAAACTTATCTAGACATTGCAACAGGAGCTGTAACCTTTACTTAGAGCATCTGCAGTCCAGTCAGAAAACTTTGCTCCTTATCTTACTTCTGGTCAGAAGTAACAAAGCTAAGGCCATGCCTTGCTTTTCCCTCAGTAAGAGCTTTAACAACACCAGGTTAAAGTCCAACAGGTTTATTTGGTAGCAAATGCCATTAGCTTTTGGAGGCCTGCTCCTTCGTCAAATGGAGTGGATATCCACTCCATCTGACGAAGGAGCAGGGCTCCGAAAGCTAATGGCATTTGCTACCAAATAAGCCTGTTGGACTTTAACCTGGTGTTGTTAAAACTCTTACTGTGTTTACCCCAGTCCAACGCTGGCATCTCCACATCATTGCTTTTCCCTCAGCATTGTAGTAACAAGAGTCCACATTTCCACTTCTGCCTTCTATTGCTGGTCTGGTTTGGCATCCAAAAGGCATGGGGACAATCAAACCACACAAGTTTGCTTTGACCTTCTGCCATGATCATGTCCTGAGTCTGTGGCACCTCTTCAGGCCTTCAAACAAACACCAAGCTACGATGGGTTTACCCTGCTACCAATGTTCATTCAGCAGTAGAAAAAACTTCACAGAGTATATCAAAGTAAAGGTTTAATAAAGAAACTTCATTACACAACCATTTGGGCCACGCCCTAGGCAACAAATGCTCCCCACAATCCCCATCTGCTTTCTAATTATACTAGGTTAGTTGGTCAGCTGACAAACACATCATGTTGCCATTGGGTATATTGGGCAATAGAGGGCAGCACGGTGGCACAGTGGTTAGCACTGCTGCCTCACAGCGCCAGGGACCCAGGTTCAACACTGGCCTTGGGTCACTGTCTGTGTGGAGTTTGCACGTTCTCCCCGTGTCTGCGTGGGTTTCCTCCAGGTGCTCCGGTTTCCTCCCACTGTCCAAAGGGTTAGGTTGATTAGCCTTGCCTAGTGTCAGGTGGATTACCAGGTAAATGTGTGGGGTTATGGAAATAGGGCCTGGGTGGGATTGTGTTCAGTACAGACTCAATGGGCTGAATGGCCTCCTTCTGCATTGTAGGGATTCTATGATTGTCTACCAGGTCAGCTGGTCAGCTGACCCTCACAGCATGTTGCCATTGGTTACATTGTAATACAGACTGTCGCCTGGGAGAAATATTTAACATCTAAAGTTGTTGAACTCAATGTCAAGGCACACCTCATTCTCTACACAATGCAGGGGTATTTACAGTCCTTCAGTTCTGCTAAACACCAGCTAAAGTCAACTCATTCAGTCTGTACACAAATGGCAATGATTTATTTTACATAATGAAGTTTCACTTCATGAATATCAACTATCAGACTGTCTCACAGCCCTTGCTTATCTGTTATGGTATAATGTCATTGTTCTCACACTCACCCGCCTCCTGGCAGTGGGAGAGTTGTAAGAATGAGAAAATAATTGTATTTACATAATTCCTTTCAGTGCCAATAACATTCCAGAACATTGTAAAGTCAACAAATTGTAGGCACAAAAATATAAAAGCAAAATGTTCCGGATGCCGGGATTGCGAAATAAAATCAAACAGGTTGGATATATTCAGGCAGAGTCTGTGGAGAAAGAAATGGAGTTAATTCTTCTGGCTGACAGCTGAATATTTCCAGCATTTACTTTTTCTCATTCATTAATGGCGTATGGGCTTCACTGGCCGGGCCACCATTTAGTGGCCATCCCTTGAGAAGGTGGTGGTGAGCTGCCTTCTTGAAACACTGCAGTCCATGTGGTGTAGGTACACCCACAGTGCTGTTAGGGAGTGTTATAATCCAGGCCAGAAACTCCAAGGTGTTTTACAAAGTCAACC
The DNA here is from genome assembly GCF_964213995.1 of Mustelus asterias. NCBI lineage: Eukaryota > Metazoa > Chordata > Chondrichthyes > Carcharhiniformes > Triakidae > Mustelus > Mustelus asterias. The sequence goes on along the minus strand of NC_135813.1, from coordinate 83,368,714 downwards.
TTGACCATAAGTGTTGCACTTTTGAATTTGACTATGGCGAGCATGAGATGTTTCACTGCAGGTACGATTCAAGTGACCCACTAGGGAGCTTTTATCAAATAAAGTTTATTTAAGAATACAATTAACATATTAGAATAAAATTAGCCTAACTTTTACCAATTATAATAAAAAAACAACCAAGATATTGTATAAACCTTAACAGCTAAATACACTGTTCCAAATCAAACAATCCCCACAACCATACAACCCACTCTGGGCTTAGCACAGAAAGCAAGTATGCTCACGTGATACTGGATATTTCAGCTTTCCAAGCCCTTGCTGTGGTTTACTTCTTTGGAGGTTGGATTGAAAAGGCTGAGGCCTTCCCAGCCCTGGAACTTCCAGTACACCTTGAGACATGCAGAGATATTGCTTACCTCAAGCTTCTAGCTGCACCTCACAGACAGCAGAGCTTTCACTCCAGTGAGAGAGACAGAGAACACTGCATTCAGACTGCATTCCAAACAACTTCGGCCCAAACTGAAATCAAAACCATTGGACCTTTCCTGTGAAACATAACTGTGTAAGAAGTCTCACAACACCAGGTTAAAGTCCAACAGGTTTATTTGGTAGCAAATACCATAAGCTTTCGGAGCGCTGCTCCTTCGTCAGATGGAGTGGAAATGTGCTCTCAAACAGGGCACAGAGACACACAAAACTGTCCCAGGGGACCACCTGACCTGTCAATCAGGCTCCACCACCCAACAATTCCCAAAGGGCCATAAATCTCCAGGACACTGCATCAGGCCCAGATTAAAAATAAACATTGCTTCAATTCAGCACGGCACCAAAACCAAAAAGGCCAGGCCTGCTTAAAAAAACTGCAGAGAAACATGGTTTAAATACATTTCTAAAAGTCACAGTGTTGTCACAGGGAGGGAGTTCCAGGATTTTGACCCGCCTAGAAGTGAAAGAACAGCCGATATATTTCTGTTTTCATGAGTGTAACAATATAGACAAATACAGCAATAAATGTGCACTCAGTAATATACAACTGACAAATCAGGTTATCTACTTTATTGATGCAGTTAAAGGGACAAATATTGGCAAGATTCCTGGTCTTCTTCGCAATACTGCATGTGATCTTCGTCTCTACATCTATGGTAAGGCACAGGCAGGGTCTTGGTTTAACATTTAGGGCTACCTCCTGCCAGTCCTGCCCGCCCCCCCTCCACCCTGTGTTCCTGGAGTGGAACCTGGACCCATAACATTCTGATTGAGAATGCAACCCACCAAGTCACACCGTGAGGGAACTGCAGGGTAAAAGCAAAATGGGGAAGGTGACAGAGGAAGAGGCAGAAAAGCTGTGAAGTAAACATAATTTACAGTGCTTTTATTTTTGTCTGCTTTCTTTGTTGAGAACCTTTTTCTCTATCTGCCCTGTTGAAACCTTCATCATTTAAAGGTAAAGTTTATTTATTAGTCACAAGTAGGCTGATATTAACGCTGCAATGAAGTTACTGCGAAAATCCCCTAGTCGCCAAATTCCAACGCCGTTTGGGTACACTGAGGGAGAATTTAGCGTGGCCAATTCACCTAACCTGCATATCTTTGGAGTGTGGGAGGAAACTGGAGATCCCGGAGGAAACCCACGCAGACATGGGGAGAACGTGCAGACTCCACACGGGCAGTTACCCAAGCCAGGAACCGACCCTGGTCCCTAGCGCTGTGTGGCAGCAGTGCTAACCACTGTGCCACCGTGCCGCCCCATTTTGATTTGATTAACCCTCAACTGCCAGACTCAAGGGAATACAAGTCCAGTCCATTAATGTTTCCTCAGAATTCAACTCTTTTAGCCCAGGCGGTGAAAGCAAAGCTTTTGGAATTGACGGATCAGCTGGAGTTGATTTTACCTGAAGGGGCAGGGAAGGCGGAGATAATTCCAGTGGCAGCTCAGCATTTAAAATTGCCTGAAGCACATTCAGATGTCTTGGAACTGGCTCAAACTTAATTCCAAATAAAACAGTTCGAATTAGAGGCAAAAGAAAAGAGAGAGGCAGTTGCTGCAGAACAAAGAGCAAAAGAATTAAAATAGTTTGAACAGGAAAAATAAATGAAACAGTTTGAACTGCGATTAGAAGCAGAGAAAAGGTACAAAGAAAGAAGAACTCTAACAGAACAAAGAGAAAAAGGAGCATTAGGACTTCAGGAACTGGTGGCATGGTGGCACAGTGGTTAGCACTGCTGCCTCACAGCGCCAGGGACCCGGGTTCAATTCCCGGCCTCGGGTCACTGTCTGTGTGGAGTCTGCATGTTCTCCCCATGTATGCATGGGTTTCCTCCGGTTGCTCTGGTTTCCGTCCAAAGATGCGCGGGTTAGGTGGATTGGCCATTCTAAATTGCCCCTTAGTGTCAGGGGGATTAGCAGGGGAAACGTGTGGGGTTACAGGGATATGGCCCGGGTGGGATTGTGGTCGGTGCAGTCTCGATGGGACCGAATGGTCTCCTCATGCACTGTAAGAATACTATGATTTTAACTGGAAAAAAATTGAGCTTGAAATGTTGGAGTTGCAAATGTGTAAAACAGCGGATGTAACAGGAGAGGGGGAGATGATTTTCCATTGGTTTGTGAATCAAGGTTCGGGTTTTGACACCAATTTCAATTTGTGAGGGATAGAAATCGGGGACAAGAGAGATCGTCAGGGAGTAAAGGCAAAAGAGATCTCATTGGAGATAGTGAAGATAATGTGCTTCAGGTTAAAAAGGAAACATATGAAGGTGGAAGAGAAATAAAAATCCTCAGATATTTTCATTGTAATTAAGTTGGACGCTAAAGGCCGGACTTTTACTGGCACGCCCGCCCGAGGCTTGTAAGATCGTGCCTGAGGCCAATGGAGAATGCCGTTCTGTGAGCCTTACCCGCCCCGATTTCAGGGCAGCCGTGCTGGTAAAATCAGGGCCAAAGGCACAGTGTTGGTCATTTAAGAAAAGCACTGGGAGGACATATGTGATAAGACATGATAAGCCAACGGGGTTTGTGAAAGTGGTAAAGGAAATCCTAGCTGAAGCTAAAGAGGTGTAAAAGAATGTCCAGCCTGGTCAGGGGTTGATTGATAAGCAAGTGCCAGATCTCTTTAAAGAATTGATTTGTGTGGGTAAAGTTTACTCATGTGTACCCGGAGGAGTAGGTGAAGAAGTTCAAATTTTAAGAGATACGGGAGCAAGTCAGTCTTTGATGGTGAGAGATGAGGAGTTGTGTAGTTTGGAAGGAGTATTGCCAGAAAAGGTGGTAATATGTGGAATTCAGAGTGAGAAGAGTGGTGTTCCATTATACATGGTGAGGTTGGAGAGTCCAGTGAAGAGTGGTGAAGTGGTAGTAGGAATAATAGAGAAATTATCTTTATCAGGAATACAGTTTGTCCTTAGTTTGATATAGCTGGATGCACAGGTGGGAGTGATGCCTCTTGTGGTTGAAAAGCCCGTGGAAAATCAAACAACTGAGGTGCTGCAGGAAGCATATCCTGGGATATTTCCTGACTGTGTGGTAACAAGATCACAAAGCCACAGGTTGAGACAGGAGGAGGAGAATGAAAGAGTAAAGATAAAGAGGCTGAAGTCTGGTTTCAGAAACTATTGTTAACCAGATGGTTGAGAAAGAACAAGAACAGTTTGAGGAGGAAGCGGATATCTTTAGTTCAGGACAATCGGCAGTACTCCCAACTGAAAGATGTAGAGATAAAGCAGTTGTGTTAGAAAGCATACACAGAAGAAGAATCTGAGTGCATACCAGAATGTTCTTGCTTCAGAAATGATGTTTTAATGAGGAAATTGAGGCCTTTACATATTCGGGAGGTTGAAAAGTGGGCGGAATTTCATCAAGTGGTATTGCCGGTAGTGTATAGAAAGGAGGTGTTGCGAGTAGTACATGAGGTACCAGTGGGAGGTCATTTGGGGGTAAGGAAAACTCAAGTAAAAATACAAAAACATTTTTATTGGTCTGGACTGCATAAAGATTTAATCGAATTTTGCCAAGTCACACATGCCAGGTAATAGGAAAACCTCAAGTGGTGATAAAACCAGCACCCTGAATATCCATTCCAGCATTTGAAGAACCATTTACGAGGGTCCTAATTAATTGCATGGGACCCCTCTCTAAGACAAAAAGTGGAAATCAGTATTTGTTGACCATAATGGATGTGTCCACTGGAGCTCCGGAGGCCATTCCATTACGCAATATTACAACTAAAAGTGTTGTAGAGAAGGTACCTACATTTTTTGTCAGATATGGACTGCCCACAGGAATCCACTCAAATTAAGGATCAAATTTTTCGTCGAAGTTATTCAGGGAAGCTATGGATGGATTGGGAGTAAATCAATTTAAATTAATTGAGTACCATCCAGAATCGCAGGAAATATTTAAATAGTTGCATCAAACTTTGAAGACAATGTTAAGGCCTGAGAGTCAGGATTATCCCGAGGATTGGGATAAAGGAATTCCATTTATACATTTTGCAATTAGGGATGCAGCTAGTGAATCAACTAAATTCAGTCCATTTGAATTGATTTTTGGTCATGAGGTAAGAGGACCACTTAAATTGATCAAGGAGAAATTGGTGAGTCAGTGTTCTGAGACTACATTGTTGGACTATGTGTCAAATTTTGTGGAGAGATTAACTCAGGTGGGTGACTTGGCCAGACAGCATTTAAAAGTGGCACAGCATGTGATGAAATAAGCAGCCGATTAGAAATCAAAAATTCATAGTTTTGTCAGTGGAGATGAAGTATTAGTATTGCTATCAGTGTGTGTGTGGCTAACTGCTTTTGAAGAGGAGTTTAAGTCTATAAGAGGAATATTACTTAAATTGGAACTAATAGGGATAGCAGTTAAGAATTGTATCTTGTCATGTTTAAGTATTTTAATCGGTGAAAGTTAAGCTAATTAATTTGTTATAGTTAAACTGTATTGTTAAATAAAGTTTGTTTTGATAAAAGCTTCCTAGTGGGTCAATAGAATCACACCTGGAGTAAAAAACCTTATCCCCACACTAATGCCAAATTAAAAATAGAACTGTTGGGGTCTAGTTGGCCTTTATAACATATTTTGGGGTTTCTGCTCAGGTAGCCTAAAAATGTAATCAGTCTGGCTGACACTTGAGGCTTTCTGTAGTCATGTGACCATGCCATGTTTCTGCCTCTGGAGGCGGACATGTTAAGATCAGTTGAATAAAGCCTCTCACAGAAACACACACACTAAATGAAGACTACTGTCCCCCTACTTGCGACTCCCTCTTGGGAGAATCGTCCCCAGTAGGTGGGAAGGCAAGTGGTGAGAATGACGCAAAGAGTCTACAGAGGGACAGACAGGTTAGGTGAATTTGCAAAAGCTTGGCAGGTGGAATATAATGTAGGAAAATTGAAGTTATGAACTTTGTTAGGAGCTGAATATTATTTAAATGGAGAAAGACTACAGAGTGTTGCAGCACAGAGGGATTTGCGGGTCCTTTTGCATGAATTACATTAGCGTACCAGTTCAGCAGGTAATAGGGAAAGAAAATGGAATGTGGCCTTTATTTCAAAGGGACTGGAATATAAAAATAGAGAAGTCTTTCTAAATAAAAGCAAATTACTATGGATGCTGGAATCTGAAACCAAAAGAGAAAATGCTGGAAAATCTCAGCAGGTCTGGCAGCATCTGTAAGGAGAGAAAAGAGCTGACATTTCGAGTCCAGATGACCCTTTGTCAAAGCTTTCCTTGTCTTTCTAAAATTATACAAGGCACTAGTTAGATCACACCTGGAATACTATGAACAGTTTTGGTCCCCTTATCTGAGGAAAGACATACTGGAATTAGAGGCAGTCCAGAGGAGGTTCAGTGGATTGATCCCGGATACGGAGGGATTTTCTTATGAGGAGAGGTTGAGTAGGTTGGGTCTGTGCTCATTGGAGTTTAGAAGAATGAGAGGCGACCTTATTGAGACATATCAGATTCTCAGCGGGTTTGACAGTCTAGACGCTGAGAGCTTATTTCCCCTTGCGGGAGAGTCTAGGACCAGAGAGCAGAATCTCAGAGTAAGGAGTCACCCTGTGAAGACAGAGATAAACAGAAATTTCTTCTCTCAGATGGGAATTCTTTCCCGCAGAGGGCTGTGGAGGCTGGGTCGTTAAGTCTGTTCATGGCTGAGATAGACTGATTTATTATCAGTAAGGGAATCGAGGGTTATGGGGATAAGGCGGGAAAGTGGAGTTGAGGATTATCACATCAGATCAGTCATGATCTCATTGAATGACGGAGCAGATACATTGGGCCTTCTGCTCCAAGGTCTTATGATCTAACTCCCTTCTTAACAGCATTGTGGATGTACTGACAATGCGCGGACTGCAGTGCTTCAAGAAGGTGGCTTCACAAGGTGGCACCACCTTCACAAGGGAAATCAGGGGAGGGCAGCAACGATGGCTTAGCCAGAGTGACTCTTACCCCATGAATGACTAAAAAATGAGATGTTCATTCTCACCATGTGTTACTTTCCCATGATCAACTGAAAGGTGAACAGATTCTTTGGATGACTCTTAACTCTCGGTCGAATAGCCTCAGTTCCCCATGTCCGATATTGTCCAAACTAACAAAGGGTGGTCAAAGAAATTGTTTTTAGAAATACAATTTTCTAAATATCTCTGTGAGTCTCTCCTCCTGGTGGAGGGGTTAGTTGGCAACAATGTCGGGCACTTATCTTTAATTCCTAGAAACTGCTGGGAAAGCTTGGATGGTTCCCAGAGGAAATGCCCAAAGTTTTAGATGATGCTGACAACACCTTCAGTTTGTAGGTTTTATTGCAGTGTCTCTGCTGATGCATTTACCCTGATGTAAGAAGCCAATTGTTAAAGATAAAAATACTAAGGAAAGCAATAAACTACTTATATTTTTTACTGAGAGCTGACAGATGAATTCGAAAGATGGATATGGCCCCTGACCGTTTCCTATTTGCTCGCCACCTTCTGTCTTTCTGGCCTGCCTCACTTCAGACCCTTCCTCTGTCACGTTTATTTAATCACAGTGGAAGTCAGGGAGAATAAATGAGTCAGTGAAGACAGAGATAAGGGCAAATGAAGAATGCCAGTCACAGGAACTGATAAAAAGAAGAACTTGCATCCATATAGCACCATTGGCAAGGCAAGGTCACCAACTCAGAGATTCTGGAGCGTGCTAATTCCCTCAGCATAAACCCATGACGTCGGCACTGGCTTAATCACGCTAATTGGATGGATGGAGACAGTGGGTGGATGGAGCAGTGGAGGCAGTGTCACTGAATATTTTTAAGGCAATGATACAGATTCTTGACTAACAAGGCAGTTAAAGGTTACCAGGGGTAGTTGAGAATGTAGAGTCGAAGCTACAATCAGATCAGCCATGATCCTATTGAATGTGGGAGTAGGCTTAAAGGGCGAATGGCCTAAGTCTGTTCCAAATTTTTCTGTTCATATCCCTATTGCCCTCTCAGTCTTATAACCTCATCCAGTTTATATCTGACCTCTTCTGAATCCCTGACCCCCAACTCTTTGCCCACGCTATCATAGAATCCCGACAGTGCAGAAGAGGCCATTTGGCCCATCGAGTCTCCTCCGACTTTCTGACAAAGTATCTTACCCAGACCTTCTCCCCCCCCCAATCCCCATAACCCCACACATTTATCATGGTCAGTCCACCTAACCTGCACATCTTTGGACTGTGGGAGGAAACCCGAGCACCCGGAGGAAACCCACACAGGGAGAACGTACAGACTCCACACAGACAGTCACCGACCTGTCACTGATGAGGCAGCAGTGCTAACAACTGTGCCACCTTGCCATCTTCTCAGCGACTGAGATTCCACACTTTCAGCACCCTTCTAAATGTCCCCGAGCCCCCATCTCACTTTCTTAAAGACAATTTGGTATGTCAGCTACAACTCTCACCAACTTTGACAGATGCACCATAGAAAGCATTCTTTCTGGTTGTATCACAGCTTGGTATGGCTCCTGCTCTGCCCAAGACCGCAAGGAACTACAAAAGGTCGTGAATGTAGCCCAATCCATCACGCAAACCAGCCTCCCATCCATTGACTCTATCAACACTTTCCGCTGCCTCGGCAAAGCAGCCAGCATAATCAAGGACCCCATGCACCCCGGACATTCTCTCTTCCCACCTTCTTCCTTCGGGAAAAAGATACAAAAGTCTGGGGCCACGTACCAACCAACTCAAGAACAGCTTCTTCCCTGCTGCTGTCAGACTTTTGAATGGACTTACCTCGCATTAAGTTGATCTTTCTCTACACCCTAGCTATGATTGTGACATTACATTCTGCACTCTCTCCTTTCCTTCTCTATGAACGGTATGTTTTGTCTGCATAGCGCGTAAGAAACACATGCGACAATAATAAATCAAATCGAATCAAACACACCTCTGACTCAGCCTTTTTTTCCTCCTTATATCTTTCCCTATGCAAGCGACTGTTTCCCACACGTCACCTTGAGATTTTAACCTCTGTTCAGTATGCTTCATTAACGCAACTTGCAGTTTTCTCTTGGGGGTTCCTTAATATATGAAAACAGGAAGTGCTCATTCCAAAATGGTTATATGAAAAGCCATTGGGGCTGCTAAAGGTTTAGATTTCAAATCATGAACAGTGTGATACTGAGCACTATACCAACAGAACAATATCAAATTAGTCATGGTGGTAATTCATTAGTTTTTTTATTAATCAGTATGCTGGCATCGTGTGCTGATAGATAAATTCAAACCGGGTTTAATTATCTAACCTTGTGAAATGCATTTACCTGGAGGCTGAGAGTATTTAGAATCGTAATGATAGCGTTGCTATTTTTGCAGCAATAACTTCAGAAACCCCAGTGATTTTCTATAAATGTTGCTCTGTGCAGCTCACTGTACACATCCCATTGTTGTGACAGCAGATTTCAAAAGATCCCATCTGCTAAAAGTCTAAAGCGACCGGGGAAACCTCAGGTCATTTATTAAAGTCTTGAATTGGCAGCTTAATTTTTCAGTTGCAATCCGGGTGCGTCAGAAGATAAATTTGGGCGAGAAAGACTGATGCACATTAGTTTATTCAGCTCCCACTGCAACAACCAATTGTTCCATAAACCCGTCTCAGATTTTCATCTGTACTCCATTCAAAGGGCCATCGCACCCCATGTCGATGAACCCTCGGATCCCAATTCTAAAGTTACTTGGGGCAGAATCTTCCAGTCTGCGGCTGGGTGGGGGATGCAGAAATGAAAGAAATTTCTGTTCGGGGCCAGGCCAGTTGGCCTCATGCTGGGTGTGTGAAAATTCCTTGCATTGTTTAGATCTTTACATATGCATGTGTGAGGAAGCATAGCGAATCTCACAGTGGGGGCACGTAATGATGCACTCTCACAGACCTCATTTATGAATACAAAGGAGGATTTATTCATAAGAAAACAGCAGTCTCAATGCTGCTCCGAGCTCCCCCCATGTCCCCCTGACCCCCCCCCCCTCCCCTCCCCCCACCCCGATCTCCGGGGTGATTGCCTACTCTGAGTCCCAATTGATCTCCCAAGCCAGATGACCCTTACACTGGTGCGTTGCCCTTAAAGGGACAATCACCACAAATCACAACATGATTTGACACATGGGGCAGCATGGTGGCATAGTGGTTAGCATTGCTGCCTCACAGCACCAGGCTCGGGTGACTTGTCTGTGTGGAGTCTGCACATCCTCCCCGTGTCTGCGTGGGTTTCCTCCGGGTGCTCCGGTTTCCTCCCACAGTCCGAAAGACGTGCTGGCTAGGTGCATTGGCCGTGCTAAATTCTCCCTCAGTGTACCCGAACAGGCGCCAGAGTGTGGCGACTAGGGGATTTTCACAGTAACTTCATTGCAATGTTAACGTAAGCCTATTTGTGACACTAATAATTAAACTTTAACTTCAACTTTATCCCTCCCCCTTTAACTCCTTCATGCGATCTTCAACAACTAAGTTACTCGGTCCTAAATTCTAACTAAACATTATGCACATGAGTTGGATAATTATAAATCGAGTCTTTGAGTGGTTTTTCTGTTTCGTGTAGAGTGGTGTAACTCTGTAGTCTGTGATGTTTCCCCAGGATCGACAATAACAGGTACCCCTTCTGGCGCAGGCAGTTCATTACAATTTGCTGCCACAAAGACATCAGTTATGTCTATAACAAGTCAGTCAGGTACCTCGGTGCTGACAGGTTCAAAAACACTTCCTGATGGTAAAACTGACAGCTGCTGTGTCTCTCTACTCCTCAAGTGGTTCACATGGTCATGAACAATCCATCCCTGCACGTCTACTGGGTATGACAGGGGCTCAATCTCAGAGACAATAATTCCGGGGCTGTAACTTGATCCACTACCGGAGTTCCTTATTATGTTCCTTATTATTCTATGATTTCTATTCTATGATGTCACTGATGCGCGATAAATCACACGAGAGTCTGGATGTACCCGGGAAATAAAGGCTTTTATTGCCAATAACGGAGCTACTATATACAATATACAATCCCAGACTAAAGGGTCACCAGGCAGGGCAGTGACCTTAATACCTCTCCCGGAAGGCGGAGCCAACTGGGGTGTACCATAGGACTATATTAACAGGTAGAACAGCCCAACCCTAACCCCAACAGTAACATATCTACAGACTCATAGTACTGGCCAGACCATGGCTCAGCACTCCTGGTGGTAACCAACAATGGGTCACCACAGTCACCATCTCAATGTGAGTGCTTTATTGTTGCAGTGGCGATGGTTCATTGATGAGATCTTGAAGCTTGTGTTTAAACATAAACACTTTTATTGGTAGGCTTTAACAATGCACAGTTCCAAATATGGTCCCATGTGGTGCTGTTCCATGCAGGCTTGCTGCTTACTGAGTTCTGTTCTAGACTATTCTCTGACCGTGTGTCTATGTACATCACTCTGTGGGCAGTGCCACTCTCCTGTCCCACATTTGATTTGCTTTATTATTGTCACATGTATTAGTATACAGTAAAAAGTATTGTTTCTTGCACGTCATACAGACAAAGCATGCTATTCATAGAGAAAGAAAGGAGAGAATGCAGAATGTAGTGTTACAGTCATAGCTAGGATGTAGAGAAAGATCAACTTAATATAAGGTAGGTCCATTCAAAAGTCTGATGGCAGCAGAGAAGAAGCTGTTCTTAAATCAGTTGGTACATGATCTCAGGCTCTTGTATCTTTTTCCTGATGGAAGAAGGTGGAAGAGAGAATGTCCCGGGTGTGTGGGATCCTCAATTATGCTTTTCCGAGGCAGTGCAAAGAGTAGACAGTGGGCTTGATTTTACCATTTTGAGTCGAAGTGCCGAATCTGGGTGTCAAATAGATCCGAGCCTGGAATCCTCTTTCAAGCGTGCCCATACGCGTTTTGCCGGCTCCGGTCCGATTCACGCTGTGGGCGGGGCTTAGCGCTGCCGGAACGATCGGAGCTCTGAACTGCGCATGCGCAGTTCGAAAAAAAATCCGAAGCAGCCCTCCCAGGCGGGGAGAAAAAAGCAGAGAGAGCGGCTCTCTGACCCAGATCACCCTCGGGGGGTGTGGGGGGGGGGGGGGGGTGGGGGGGGGTGTAGGAGGAGAGGGGGTGTGATAGGTCCATCTGGCTTACCAAGTCAGTTACAATACTGCGTTCAACATCTACTGAACCATCTTGGATACAAAGGACAATAGTATTAGGGTTCTGCATGCAAGCCTTGCTTATGCTAAAAATTATATCCTTGGTGTCGGCAGCCATTCCTGATGTTACAGTACTGACAGCACCAGGAAGATCAACCAGTACCATTCATTATCCTTTGTATCCAAGATGGTTCAGTAGACGCTGAACGCAGTATTGTAACTGACTTGGTGAGCCAGGTGGACCCACAAGGCAGAAGGACCATCTTTGTGTTGACCAAAGTGGATCTAGCTGAGGAACATACAGCTTATCTTGCTAACGGAAGGATGGTGGAGGGAGACCAGCGATTGAGGTAGGTTGGGGGTGTGCTCTGCCGGGGGGGGGCTTGCCTCCCAGGGGGGTCTGATCCCGGCCAGGGTGGGGGGGGGGGTTGGTGGCTCTGCCAGGGTGGTTAGCGGGGGGGGGGGTCTGCGAAGGATGGTCGAGGAGGATGGTGATTTCACAAGGGCAGAGAGGGCTTCGGAGGTTCCCCTGCAGAATAGAAATCCACTTCGGACTTTCATTCTGTAGGTTGCTAAAAGCACGGATTCGGAGCGGGCCAGAAGACAGTAAAGTGGGATTTGGCGGTAGGGTTGGGCGCGCGGTTCATTAAGTCGATTTAAATGCATGCTAATGCATCTAAATCGTCGGGCCGCCCGATTCAGGCGCGGGCCGGACCCGCACCCGAATCGGGTGTCAGTAAAGCCGCAATCTGCTCGGAATCGGGTGCAGATCGCGGTATCGGCCCGACGCCCAACTTTACCGCTATTTCACGCCCATTTTCAGGCGCGAAGTTTTGGTAAAATCGGGCCCAGTGTCAATGTGTGAGAGGCTGATTTGAGTGATGGACTGGGCTTCGTTCATGATCTTTTGTAGTTCCTTGCGGTCTTGGGCAGAGCCGGAGCCAAACCAAGCTGTGATACAGCTGGAAAGAATGCTTTCTATGGTGTATCTGTAGCAGTTGGTGAGAGCACGTTGACCCTTGCTCTGCCGGACACCTCACATTATAATGCACATATCATCACAATACAACAAAGACTTACGCCTTGATAGTTCTTTCACAATCTCGGTCTGTCACATGTGAAGGTATGGTCGTGGTCCTCTGCCTCTGGTACTGAGGTGATAAAGTTTCTTCTCTTTCCAGCATTTCAATTCAGCATCTTTTTCATTGACCATTTTATCATATTGGTTCTTGTGCTTTGCCAATCACATGACCATTTCAGCAATCTGGCAGGTAATCTTAGTTTCTCTCTCTGTTTCAATTGCTGATTCCGCTGTCAATTTCATTATTTTTATCTCTTCAGTTCATTTCTCATTGCCAAGCCTCCCTTCCTCAAGCTCTTATCCTCCTGATTCTATTCTTCACTGGGTTCACTCTGATTTTTCTACATTGTCTCTTTAATTTATCCTTCTTCTTAACTTCATTTTGTTATTTTTGCAACAACCTTTTTCAAGCTTGCTGTCAGTCATTTCATCTTAGAGTTATAGAGTCATAGAGGTTTACAGCATGGAAACAGGCCCTTTGGCTCATCTTGTTGTTCTAATGTCTTCTCTGGAGCTTTCGTTCTTTTTGCTGATTCCTCTTTATGTCCAATAGTTCCGAGTTTCTTTTGAGGCTTTTAATTTCTGCATTTCTTCCAAGGGGAATCCATCATGTTCTTACTGGACAGAAATATTTTCAAATGGAATTTTCATTTCCACTTGTCTGAACTTCAGCCAAACCCTTTTTGGCTTCACTGTTGCTTGGGTTTGTCTCCGATAAAGTCTTGATTTGTTTCCAATCTGCAATTCTCTCATTGCCCTATTTGTGGGGTCTTTCATTGCTGTCCTTCTAATATCTTTCCATGCCCTCCTTCAGAGGTCTTCTTTTGCCCCTTTCTGGCTCCATCTATTGCCTCCATTCTGAGGTCTTTGCTGCTGCTTCTTTGAGGTTTTTCTTTGCCTCTTCTTTGAAGACTTTATTGCCTATGGACCTTTTTAAAAGTTGCCCTTTAGCTGGGGTCTTCTCTAATTTTCCTGTTCCTAGTCATTTGTTCCCTCTTAAGGTTGCTGTCTTAGTTGCATTGCCACTTTAAGTGTATTATCTCTTTGAGGGTATTGTCACTTTAAGACTATAGTAATATTTTTTCCCTACACAGGCTGCAGTTGTGAGGATCAGTTGGCTTCCCTTCGCTGGTGTATTTTGCAACAAATCTATCAGTGCAGGTACAGAGTGTCTCACTTGAGCTGTTTCTTGTTTTTACTCTTAAAGTTGCGGCACTTCTTCCCAGTGCCAGCCATGTTTTAAAGCTTTTGAACTGTTTAACTGCAGCAATTCTTTGCCTTTTATCCAAATTCCTTCTTTTTAAATTTGAAGCCACAGCTCTTTCTTCGCAGGGATATTTTCTCTTTTTTTTCTATGCATTTCTTTCTAAACTTTTGACTCTACCAGCCCATTCAGGTTTCTTCTGCATCTGCCCCTAAGCCTCTCCAATGCACTGAGCCTCCTGTATCATCTCAATCTTGTAACTGTCCATCTTTTCTGATTCTGCATTACACACAGTCTGGCATTATCTCAATATCTCAAATGGGTCTGTTTTCCCAAAGAGAGGCATTCTGGTGAGCACTTCTTTTTTTCAGACTTCAACTAACAAAGGATACTCACAGGTGTCGGGCCAGAGGCAGTGTCACAATAATTTTATCCTTGTCGCTAAATATAATGATGCACTTTCGCAGACTTAATTCTGTCCGTCTGCAGGACAAAAACACCCCCAGTTAGAGGGAGTGAGCTAAGGCCGCAGGCAACATGCCGGGCATTCGAATGGCTCTATTGAGTTTGTTATTGGACTCTGATAGGGGACCAATTTCCACACTTTTAAATACCAGCAATGAGCGGCAAGACAAGAATCCAGCTTCAATACAGTGCCAGCAACACATATATTGATATCTTAGTGTAACTCTGACATCTATAGCTAAGGTGGAGGATGGATTGCCTCTCAGTTGTCTGCATCATCCAGCACACAAGCCCATTCTACTCTCTCTCACCTCATGGGATGATATCCTGGCCCTTCAATCATGCCTGGTGCACTTTGGTTGCCATCCATTTATTCAAGGTCTGTTCCTACTCTTGTCTTTTGAGCAAACTAAACAATTCTCCACATGAAGTCTGACAAATCCCACCTTCCTGCACCCGGCCCATTGCCCTGTAGCTTACAGCACTTAAGGTGCGGATCCAAGTACTTTTAAAAAGAATTTAGGGTCTCTGCCTCCGCCACCAACTCGAGCAGCGAATTCCAGACATCCAGCACCCTCTGCATAAAAACATTCTTCCTCACGTCCCCTCTGCCACTTATCTTGAATCAATGTTCCCTGGTTCTAGAATTCTCCGCCAAGGGAAACAATTTTATCCTGTTCACTCATCTCTTCCCCTCATAATTTTGTACACCTCAGTCAAGTCACCCCTCAGCCTTCTTTTTTCCAAGGAAAATAACCCCAACTTATCCAATCTCTCCTCATAGCTACACTTCTCAACATTCTGGCAACATTCTTGTAAACCTCCGCTACCCTCTCCAGAGCAATCACGTCCTTCCTGTAATGTGGTGACGAGAACTGCACACAATACTCCAGTTGTGGCCTCACCAGTGTTTTATACAATTCCATCATTATATCCTTACTTTTATACTATATACCTCTGCCAATGAGGTAACATATTCCATCTGCCTTCTTTACAACCTTGTCTACTTGAATTGCTGCCTTTAGGGACCTGTGTACTTGTACACCAAGATCACTCACTACATCTACTCCTCTTGGTATGTTCCCATTTATTCCCTATAACTGTTTGACCTCCCTAAGTGCATCACCTCACACTTCTCTGTGTTAAGATCCATCTGCCACTTTACCGCCCATTCAACCAACCCATCGATATTGTTTTGTAGATTATAGCTAGCTATCCTCTGCCCTATCCCTACTCGGCCAATCTTTGTGTGGTCTGCAATTTTTTCAATTATGCCCCCCACGTTCAGATCCAAATCATCAATATATAACACAAACAGCAAGGGTCCCAACACTGGATCCTGTGGAACACCACTTGAAACAACTCTCCATTTGCAAGGGGATCCGACAACCATTACGCTTTGTTTCCTGTCACTAAGCCCATTTTTAATCCAGTTTACCCTGTAACAAATGGGCTTTTACTTTTCTGTTCAATCTGCCATTTGGGACGCTGTCAACACCTTGCTAAAATCCATGTTCACAACATCCACTGTACTACCTTCATCAACCCTTCTTGTCACTTCCTCAAGGAATTCAATCAGGTTTGTGAGGCAAGACCTTCCTTTATCAAATCCATGCTGACCATCCCTGACTAGTCCAGGCCTTTCTACATGACAGTTAATGACAGTTAATCCTATTTCTCAGGATTGGTTCTACTGATTTGCCCACCACTGATGTGAGACTAACCGGCCTAGAATTGTTCAGCATTTCCCTCCATCCCTTTTTTAACAATGGAAATACATTTGTATTTCTCCAGTCCTCTGGTACCTCCCTGTATCTAATGAGGATTGGAAACTCATCCTCAGAGAATCTGCTATCTCCTCCCTGACCTCCTTCAGTAGTCTCGGAAACAATCCATCTGCCCCTGGCGACTTATCAACTTTCAAGGATTCCAACCCTTCGAGCACTTCTTCTCTGTGACCACCCTGTCCAATATCTCTGTTCCTCCTAGACTCCTAAATCTGCATCATCCCTTTCCTTTGTAAACACGGAGACAAAATATTCATTTTAAACCCTTCCCACAGCCTCTGCATTGACACACACGTTCCTTTCTTCATCTCTGATAGGTCCCAACTTTTCCTGAACTAATCTCTTACCATTAATATATTGACAAAACATCTTTGGGTTTTCTTTAACTTTGCTTGCCAATCTTTTTTCATGCCTTTTCTTTGATTTCCTTTTGTACTTCATCCCGGTACTTCTTATATTTGTCAAGACTATCTGCCGTGCTTAGCTCTTTCTGCCTATTATATACTTTCCTTCTCTGTTTGATCTTCCCCTGTATTCTTCCAGACAACTGGGGGGAGGGGGTCTAGATTTGGCATACTACTCTTATTTTTGGAGGGGACATGTCTACTTTGTACATTTAAGATCTTGCTTTTTAGCGCTTCCCACTGGTTTTCCATTGAATTATCCCCAGGAAGTGCTGTCCAGTCCAGCTCAGCCAAGTCCCTTCCCATTCCTGCAAAATGTGCCTTTCCCAGTTCAAAGATTTTCTCCAGCTTTAACTCTGTCCTTTCCCATGGTAATGCTAAATCAAATTGAATTGTGATCACTGTCCTCGATATGGTCAGTAAGAGTTTTAACAACACCAGGTTAAAGTCCAACAGGTTTATTTGGTAGCAAATGCCATTAGCTTTCGGAGCGCTGCTCCTTCATCAGATGGAGTGGATATCTGCTCTCAAACAGGGCATACAGAGACACAAAATCAAGTTGCAGAATACTGATTAGAATGCAAATCTCTACAACCAACCAGGTCTTAAAGATACAGACAATGTGAGTGGAGGGAGCATTAAGCACAGGTTAACGAGATGTGCATTGTCTCCAGACAGGACAGCCAGTGAGATTCTCAGTCCAGGAGGCAAGCTGTGGGGGTTACTGATAGTGTGACATAAACCCAAGATCCCGGTTTAGGCCGTCCTCATGTGTGCAGAACTTGGCTATCAGTTTCTACTCAGTGACTCTGCGCTGTCGTGTGTCGTGAAGGCCGCCTTGGAGAACGCTTACCCAAAGATCAGAGGCTGAATGCCCGTGACTGCTGAAGTGCTCCCCAACAGGAAGAGAACAGTCTTGCCTGGTGATTGTCGAGCGGTGTTCATTCATCCGTTGTCGTAGCGTCTGCATGGTTTCCCCAATGTACCATGCCTCGGGACATCCTTTCCTGCAGCGTATCAGGTAGACAATGTTGGCCGAGTTGCAAGAGTAGGTACCGTGTACCTGGTAGATGGTGTTCTCACGTGAGATGTTGGCATCCATGTCGATGATCTGGCACGTCTTGCAGAGGTTGCTGTGGCAGGGTTGTGTGGTATCGTGGTCACTGTTCTCCTGAAGGCTGGGTAGTTTGCTGCGGACAATGGTCTGTTTGAGATTGTGCGGTTGTTTGAAGGCAAGAAGTGGGGGTGTGGGGATGGCCTTGGCGAGATGTTCATCTTCATCAATGACATGTTGAAGGCTCCGGAGGAGATGACGTTGCTTCTCCACTCCGGGGAAGTACTGGATTTATGTCACACTATCAGTAACCCCCACAGCTTGCCTCCTGGACTTGCAGAATCTCACTCGCTGTCCTGTCTGGAGACAATGCACATCTCTTTAACCTGTGCTTAATGCTCCCTCCACTCACATTGTCTGTATCTTTAAGACCTGGTTGGCTGTAGAGATTCGCATTCTAATCAGTATTCTGTAACTTGATTTTGTGTCTCTGTATGCCTTGTTTGAGAGCAGATATCCGCTCCATCTGACGAAGGAGCAGCGCTCCGAAAGCTAATGGCATTTGCTACCAAATAAACCTGTTGGACTTTAACCTGGTGTTGTTAAAACTCTTACTGTGTTTTCCCCAGTCCAACGCCGGCATCTCCACATCTCGATATGGTCTCCAGATATTACGTCACCCACTTGCCCTTTATCATTCCCTGTGACTAAGTCTAGAATTGCATCTCTTCTTGTTGGGTTTGTCACTAATTGGTTAAAAGAATTTTCCTAGACACTGCATGAATTCTTCTCCCTCAGTGCGACTTGTATTGTTTGAATCCCAGTTGATATTGTGACAGTTAAAGTCTCCTATTATTATTGCCCTCTTGTTCTTACAAGCAGAGGTTTGCCTACATATCTGTTCTTCTATCTCCCTTTCACTATTTGGGGGTGAGTAGTAAACTCCCAGTTGTGTGACTGCCCCTTTTTTATTTCTAAGCTCAACCCATAAAGTCTTGTTTGATGACCTGTTTAGTATCTCATCGCTTCTCACAACTGGAATTGATTCTTTAACCATTAGTGTTACTCACCCTCCTTTTTTATCTCTCACTCTATTGTTATACTGAAGACTCTATAACCAGGGATGTTGAGCTGCCAATTTTGCCACTCCTTTAGCAAGGTTTCCGTTGTAGCAGTGACATCCTGCAGCCATGTGTCTACCTGCACCCTCAACTCATTGCCCTTGTTTATAAATCTCCTTGTGTTGAAGTATGAACAGTTTAAACACGTCAATTTCCCTTGCTGGGCACTTATTACACTTTGCTTCTCCTGCAATTCCAAGTCTATCACCACATCTTCAATCTCACGAGCTAGTGTTCTCTCTCCATTATCCTGATCTGACTCTGACCTATCTGATCCTACTCCTGGGTTCCCATCCCCTAGTGGTATTTGCTACCAAATAAACCTGTTGGACTTTAACCTGGTGTTGTTAAAACTCTTACTGTGTTTACCCCAGTCCAACGCCAGCATCTCCACATCGTCCCATCCCCTGCCACACTAGTTTCAATACTCCCCAACAAAACTAGCAAAAGCCCCCACAAGGATATTGGTGCCAGCTCTGCCTGGGTGCAGCCCGTCCGGTTTGTACAGTTCCCATCTTCTCCAGAACCGGTCCCAGTGCCTCAAGAATCTGAATCCCTCCTGGTTATACCATCTCTCCAACTACGTGTTCATTTGGTCTATCCTCTTATTTCTACTCTCGCTGGGGCCTGGAACTGGGAGTAATCCTGAGATTACTACTTTTGAGGTCCTGTATTTTAATTTATCTCCTAACTTCCTGCACTCAGCTTGCAGGTCCTCCCCCCTTAGTTTAACTGTATCATTGAATCCCTACAGTTCAGAAGGAGGCCATTCGGCCCATCAAGTCTGCACCGACCACAATCCCACCCAGGCGCTATCTCCGTAACCCCACATATTTACCCAGCTAATCCCTCTAACCTCCTGGGACAATAAGGGGCAATTTAGCATGGCCAAAACACCTAACCAACATGTCTTTCGAACTATGGGAGGAAACCGGAGCACCTGGAGGAAACTCACGCAGACACGGGGAGAACATGCAAATTCCACACAGACAGTGACCCGAGCCGGGAATCGAACCCGGGTCCCTGGAGCTGTGAGGCAGCAGTGCTAACCACTGTGTCACCATGCCGTCCACCACTGACTGTTCACCTTCCCTCCCCAGAATGCCCTGTAGCTGCTCTGTGACATCCTGGACCCTGGCACAGGGAGACAACATACCATCATGTTTGTGGCCACAGAAGTGTCTGTCTGTGGCCCTAACTATTGAATCCCCCTATTACTATTGCCCTGCCATTCACTTTCCTCCCACCTCTCTGAGCATCAGAGCCATTCACGGTGCGGTGAACTTGGTTGCTGCTCCTTTCTCCTCAGAGGCCACCCCTCATTCCCCCAAACAGTATCCAAAGCGGGATATTTGTTTGAGAGGGGGATGCCCACAGGGGAGTCCTGAACTAACTTCCTAAGTCTTTAACTGTTCCTGATGGTCACCCATTCCCTTTCTGCCTGTGCAGTCCTCACCTCGTTAAACACGCTATCCATGACGTGCTCAGCATCTCGGAGGCTCCATAGTGAGTCCACCCACAACTCCAGCCCCAAAATCCAATTAGCTGGAAGTTGCACTTGGACATATCTTCTCCATATGTGGTCATCAGAAATGCTGGAAATGTCCCTCATTTCCCACATTGTGCAGGAGGAGCTTATCAAGGGTCTGAGGTCTCCTGTTATAACATCCCTCTCGATTAAGTTAGTTACTCCCTTTAAAAAAAACATTAGCTCGGAATCTTATTTACTTAAAAATCACTTATTTTATAATAGTACCACACTGTACTTTTTTAGTCCCTACCCCAATATTCAGAATTGAATTACTTTAATAGATTGAAAATACTCATCAGGACTTACTCACCAATCAGCTGCTTTGGTTCCACCTCTTTCCCCTCAACTCCAAATTCCAGAGACCCACACTCACTCTGGCTGGGCCTCACTCGATATGAGTCTCTCCCATAGTTCGTGTGCAAGCTCACTGGACACTCACTGTGATGAGTATTGCAGAGCTCTGCTGGAGTGACCCAAACACCTGAACCTCATCTTTAGGAGGCTGATTGGCTGCTCAGACGTGCGCCTTGCGGAGGAGTGTGCGACATTGTAGCTCTGTACAGATGGTGAACTGACATCATCAGGCAGAGCTTATAAAATTCTAACGGGACTAGACAGGGTAGATGCAGGGAGGATGTTCCCGATGGTGGGGGAGTCCAGAACCAGGGATCACAGTCTGAGGATTCAGGGTTGACCATTTAGGACGGAGATGAGGAGACATTTCTTCACCCAAAGAGTGGTGAGCCTGTGGAATTCATTACCACAGGAAGTAGTTGACGCCAAAACATTGAATGTATTCAAGAGGCGGCTGGATATAGCATTTGGGGCGAACGGGATCAAAGGTTATGAGGAGAAAGCAGGATTAGGCGATTGAGGTGGACAATCGGCCATGATCGTGATGAATGGCGGAGTAGGCTCGAAGGACCAAATGGCCTCCTCCTGCTCCTATCTTCTAAGTTTTCTATGTTTCCATGGGAGTATCCCTTGACCCAAGGTGGCAGCTCAACATTCCTGACATCCTTCAAAAATCCTATGGCACTAGGGAGTGGACACAGGAAGAGTTTTAACAACACCAGGTTAAAGTCCAGCAGGTTTATTTGGTAGCAAATGCCATTAGGTATTTGCTACCAAATAAACCTGTTGGACTTTAACCTGGTGTTGTTAAAACTCTTACTGTGTTTACCCCAGTCCAACGCTGGCATCTCCACATCATGACTCGGGAGTGGGTCAGACTGAGGTATCGTGAGACCTCCCTGGGAACTGAGCAGAAACATTCAAGGATTATCTTCTGGGTTCACGTATCAGCTGCATGTTGAAAGATTGGGAAGCTTTCCTATTGATGAATGTGACTGTTGCCATAGAGCTCTCAAGGTCACATGAGTGTATTCAATACACCTTACATTGCAGGAAATCTGAGATTGCTGCAAAAGCCCAACGTTCTTGCAGCCTGACTTCTGGGATCCAGGTAGAAATTGACAAATTGGCGCCTTCTCCTGAACAGGATGTTTGTCACATCCTGGATGTAGTTGGACACCACTGACTGGGAGATAACTCATAGGTCTCCAGCAAGGTTCTGGAAGGAGCCACTGGCAAAGACATTTAGTAAGAGTTTTAACAACACCAGGTTAAAACTCTTACTGTGTTTACCCCAGTCCAACGCCGCATCTCCACATCAAAGACATTTAGGGCAGTGGTGGCTTTTAACACCACCAACAGAGGATTGCCTCCAAGTCCTTGAAGACACAGCTCTTCTTGTAGAAACTGGCAGCCACATTCTGGAACATTCTAATGAATCACGAGCATCACCTTTCACTCACCTGCAGAGAGCCGCACCGTCTCTGATATATCTGTGTTTGGACCAGTGCTCACTGTCACGCTGGTCCCAGTTCACTGGCTTCCTGATTTTCTCGAGGCCCCACTGCCTCTTGCTCCTCGGGCCATTGTTCCTCCTGGACCCTGTGCCAACCTGCCCCAGTTCCTCCTCATCTGAACAAGGGCCTAGAACGGCATGGTGATCTGGGGCCTGAGTCACCTAGGCCTCAGTGGATTTGTGAATGAATTGTAGTATTCAATCTGTCGAGCGCAATAGATTTGCCTCCACCTCTGAGCCACCATGCCAGTGTTAAGCCCGGTGCCTGGTTTCTGTCTAGACATGGCATCCCTACCCCTTCCAGAGAAAGACATCCTGGATAACCAGAGATCAGTATTCCGCCCAATCGTACATGGAGACATTGGGGCAGGACTTTCTGACCGCACTTTCCCCAAAACCAGAATATTCCACCCGAGGTCAACGGACCTTAGCATGGTCTGCCCCCACCCCCCTTGCTGTGGCGAGCGAGATGGGAAAATTCCCCTCATTGCTTTTTAACCAGGGTGATGAGAGCCAAGTGTGAGAACCTCCCTCAGACACTACTCAGCTTTCCTTCATTACCATCAGGGCTCTGTAGAGTGATTGTTGACTTGACATAAGAACAAAGAACAATACAGCACAGGAACAGGCCCTACGGCCCTCCAAGCCTGCACCGATCATGTGCTCCTAACTAGACCATCCATTTGTATCCCTCTATTCCCAGTCTGTTCATGTGAAAGAACATAAGAACTAGGAGCAGGAGTCGGCCATCTGGCCCCTCAAGCCTGCTCCTCCATTCAATAAGATCATGGCTGATCTTTTTGTGGACTCAGCTCCACTTACCCCTCCGCTCACCATAACCCTTAATTCCTTTACTGTTCAAAAATTTATCTATCCTTGCCTTAAAAACATTCAATGAGGTAGCCCCAACTGCTTCACTGGGCAGGGAATTCCACAGATTCACAACCTTTGTATAGAGAAGTTCCTCCTCAACTCAGCCCTAAATCTGCTCCCCCTTATTTTGAGGCCATGCCTCCTAGTTCTAATTTATCTGCAAGTGGAAACAACTTGCCTGCTTCTATCTTATCTATTCCCTTCATAATCTTATATGTTTCTATAAGATCTCCCCTCATTCTTCTGAATTCCAATGAATATAGCCCCAGTCTACTCAGTCTCTCCTTATAAGCCAACCCTCTCAACTCCGGAATTAACCTAGTGAATCTCCTCTGTACCCTCTCCAGTGCCAGTATATCCTTTCTCAAGTAAAGAGACCAAAACTGTACACAGTACTCCAGGTGTGGCCTCACCAGCACCTTATATAGCTGCAACATAACCTCGCTGTTTTTAAACTCCATCCCTCTAGCAATGAAGGACAAAATTCCATTTGCCTTCTTAATTACCTGCTGCACCTGCAAACCAACTCCTTGTGATTCTTGCACAAGGACACCCAGGTCCCTCTGCACAGCAGCATGTTGCAATTTTTTACCATTTAAATAATAGTCCATTTTGCTGTTCTTCCTACCAAAATGGATGACCTCACATTTACCAACATTGTACTCCATCTGCCAGACCCTCGCCCACTCACTTAGACTATCTATATCTCTTTGCAGACTTTCAGTGTCCTCTGCACACTTTGCTCTTCCACCCATCTTAGTGTCATCTGCGAATTTTGACACACTACACTTGGTCCCCAACTCCAAATCATCTATGTAAATCGTAAACAATTGCGGTCCCAACACTGATCCCTGAGGCACATCACTAGTCACTTATCGCCAACCAGAAAAAGACCCATTTACCCCCACTCTTTGCTTTCTGTTAGTTAACCAATCCTCTATCCATGCTAATACATTACCTGTAACACTGTGCACCTTTATCTTATGTAGCAGTCTTTGGTGCGGCACCTTGTCAAATGCCTTCTGGAAATCTAGATACACCACATCCACAGGTTCCCCATTGTCCACTGCACATGTAATGTTCTCACATCAGGGCCATGGAGAGGAATTATGGGCACGGCCGCTTCTGTTCCTTGTGGACCACTTATTCCCAACAACCCCTCCCCCTTTAAACACCACCCCTGATATTCTTCCCCCTTTCAAGATTCACAAATCAATTCGCCAATCACAGAAAAATCTGAGTAAAATAATAACTCCCATTGTCGCCAAAAGAGAAAATGCTGGAAAATCTCAGCAGGTCTGGCAGCATCTGTAAGGAGAGAAAAGAACTGATGTATCAAGTCCAGATGATTCTTTGTCAAAGCTAAAAGGCACAGAAAGTGAGAGATATTTATAGAGATTTATAGAGATGCACAATGGAATTGTTTCATATAAGGGGTGTAATTGGATTCTATTTTATCAGTGATATCACAGAGTAAGAAAGATCAAGCTATTCCTGAATAACAAAGTTTATCACTGTCAGTGAGAAGCATTGGAGTCCTCAGGTGTCTCTGTGTGACAAAACATTCAAGAATTATGTGCAGAATAATTTGGGCTACTGATTCGCTATGAGCCCATTGTGTATGCAAATTCACCCCACAAAGGCTGCTCAATAAACTTTTATTAGTAACAATATAAACAGAACTCCAGCCATGATTCCACCTTCTGTTCACAAGATAATTCTAGACAGTAAACGCCATCGAGCTAAGCCCACCTCATCCATCCAGAATAACATACAAGCATTAGGAATAGGAGAAGATCAGTTGGCCCCTCAAGCCTACTCCGCCATTTGATAATATTACCTACATTATACCAGTGATTTGAGACATTGTGATAGGTGCCATATAAATGCAGGTTTTGTCTTTCTTTCATTTTACCTGCATCGAGCAGGTAGAGTGTCTGTAGCGATGGCGAAATTGGAGACTCAATGTTGATTGGCTCGGGATAATTAAGCACAGAGCAATAAGTAAACTGATGTTAGGATAGGGGCTACGAAGAAATCATTACACTTATAAAACAATTCAGCTCTGTAGCTAATACAACCTTACCATTCTGACTTCTCTGGTGCCAACCTATCATATACCATAAATGACATCTGCTCTTTTCAGGCGAGTGACATTATCCCCGGGATTCCCCAATCAGACATCGACCCACAGCTTAGGAAAATTCTACAGTCAATTGAATTGCTGAGCTGAGCTTTTCAGAGCAGAGCTAGATAAATTCAATATCGCCTTAACCCCAGAACTGGATGTTTTCCTTCCCCCAGCGACTGATACAAATTGTGTTGTACACTGTGAATATACAACCTAAAAGAGAAAAATGTAATTAATAAATAGGAAACCCAACAGCAGAAAAAGTGACACCTCCAACATCCCCCATAGCTCCCTGCCATCCCACCTCCCCAACAATCAACCTCTCCCCACCCCTCCTACACCCCTCAACATCCCCCACTCCTCCTATACCCCTCAACATCCCCCACTCCTCCTATACCCCTCAACATCCTCCCCACCCCTACATAACCCCCAGCTTATCCCACCATAAGAACCCCTAACATCCCCCCACCCCTCCATAACCCCCAGCCTATCCCACTGCAAGACACTCCTGCCCTTCCAACATCCACCAACAACCTCCAGCCTTCGCCAACGCCTTGAACCTACACCCCACACTTCCAAAACCCCCAACCTCCTATGAGCACATTTCCACCAGCATCCCCACCCCTCACACCCAAGCATCCCCCCAATTGGCTCTCAAATAGCGATTCGGCTTTCGGAGCAAGGACTCTCACAGTTGCTGCTTGGTATTCACAACCTTCAGGCAGTTTTGTGATTTTCTGGCAGGCTTTTCTAAAGAAAATGGAAGCACGTAGTTGCTGGAGGATCAGAGACAGCAGCACAGCAACCAGTGAACATGACCTCACAAACCAACTTTATAAAAACTCAGAAGTCAACCAGAAGGTTCTGCCAATTGTTAAAGTTGCTCTTTCAGATCTGAAGCTCTGCATCTGGCAACTCGTGCTGGGGTTGAACATGAAATTCTGTTTAGACCAATGAGCCCGAGCTCTGGTGTTTGGCACAGTGTGCGCTCCCCCCTCTAAGACGCTGCTTGGCTTCATGGGATGATTCATTGAATAAGCTCTTGTCAGCCATGAGTGTTTACCCGGGAGGACGGAGGTTTGGGTCAGGTATTGGTGGCTGTTCATCCTCGGAGGCATCCACCTCCCTCCCTCCCTCCCTCCCTCCCTTCGCCCCGGCCTCTGGCAGCAGCTAATGTCAATCAGCACACAGTGATCGGCAGTTCCACACCTCGATGGAGACTCACTGGAATGTGATCCAGTCGTCATGGAACAAGGTTGGTTTATGGTGCATTTATTGTCCCTTGAGAGGAATCTCGGCTAAGCCTGGTTCCCTCTGGAGGGAACAAATAATTAATAGAAACATAGTAGATAGGAGCAGGAGGAGGCCATTTGGCCCTTCGAGCCTGCTCCGCCATTCATTACAATCATGGCTGATCGTCCAACTCAATAGCCTAATCCTGCTTTTTCCCCACAACCTTTGATTCCATTCGCCCCAAGTGCTATATCCAACCACCTCTTGAATACATTCAATGTTTTGGCATCAACTACTTCCTGTGGTAATGAATTCCACTA
This sequence comes from Mustelus asterias, assembly GCF_964213995.1. Lineage (NCBI taxonomy): Eukaryota > Metazoa > Chordata > Chondrichthyes > Carcharhiniformes > Triakidae > Mustelus > Mustelus asterias. The sequence goes on along the minus strand of NC_135813.1, from coordinate 83,341,996 downwards.
ACAGGGTGCTCCTCCACTCTACTCCAAAAAGCGAAGCAGTAACTCCTCCCACCCAGAAAGAAACCCCACCCCTCTCCAATCCTTGCGGGTTTATAAATTTGATGCGCTATTCAGACACGAGGCTTGAAGCTCAGTAAATGAAAGGCTTTTATTTACTGTTAACGAAGCTACCAGAACTTATATACACTATCCCAGACTGAAGGGGTCCCGGCCAGAGCAGGGACTCTTATACCTCTCCCAGGAGGCGGAGCCCGACTGGGATGTGCCACAACACTACAGTACAAAGGTGTAACAACCCCACCCTAACCCCAACAGCAACAATAGCACAACCCAACAGTAACATATGTACACCCTTGTAGTACTGGCCAGCCCCAGGCTCAGCACTATCCCGTGGGAACCAACGATGGTTCACCACAAAATTGCCCAGTTGTGTTGGGAGTTTCCTGACGATGCATGTCAGGTTCACCAGCACAGCAAGCACCTTCATCCCTCCCCCTCCCCGCCTTACTCAGCGAGCTTCCTCCTCCACCCCGTCCTCCTACAAAATCACACCTCGTCATTCCCTCCTGTAACCATTTAACCTCCCGCCATTACCCTGGACCCAACTATCTTTCCTGGAGAGATTGCTGATCTCCTCCCTGTGCCCATAACCATCAATGTGCCCATGCTTCCCCTGCCCCTGCCCCAACCCTGGCCCTGGCAGTGCCCTGCCCCTGCCCTGATTCTACCCCTGCCCCTGACCCTGCCCCTGCCCCTGCCATGACATCTTCTGTTCTGGAAGTCAGTGGCACTCTGACTTCCCATGACTCTCATGAGATCATTTACCACCCGCCTTTGAGTCTAGCGCTTCCACCCAAGCTGATCTAACTCCCTCCCCTCACTGACTGCACTCTCTGCCTCACTCTGCCTCATTCAATCCCTTAGCACTGAGCCTGCCCTTTAGACCCAGCTCTCTCTGATACTCACTGCCCAGAGAGGCCATCCAGCACCTTAAAGCAGGACTGAGACATGCTTACCCTCCTAACATGCCCGACGTTCTTCCTTTGACACCCTCCCACTCTTAGCCTACCTCCCTATCCAGCTAATCCCCCAGCCCTCCTCGCTAATCCTACCTTCCGAGTGCAGCTTCCACTCCAGCCCTCCTTGCTAACCCTGCCTCCCTATCCAGCCTCCACTCCAACCTTCCTCACTAACTCTGCTTCCCTCTCAAGCCTCCACTCAACCCCTCCTAGAATCATATAATCCCTACAGTGCAGAAGGAGGCCATTTAGCCCATCGACACTGCACCAACCACAATCACCCGGGTCCTATCCCCATAATCCCATACACTTACCCTAGCTAGACCCCCTGATACTAAGGGGCAATTTAGTAAGGCCAATCCACCTAACACACACATCTTTGGAGTGTGGGAGGAACCTGGAACACCCGGAGGAAACGCACGCAGACACGGGGAGAACGTGCAGACTCCGCACAGACAGTGACCCAAGCCGGGAATCGAACTCGGGCCCCTGGTGCTGTGAGGCCTCAGTGCTAACCACTGTGCCACTGTGCCGCCTCACTAACTATGCCTCCCTATTCACCCTCATAAGTGCATGTCACTTACACCATGTCAGAAATGTGAATGCTGGAGTTTCTCACTGGCAGGGAATTTAATTCCGGGGAGCTGGCCTTTCAATGAGTATGCGTGCTAGGTAAATACTAGCAGAAGGGTTTCCCGACACTGATTGTCTTTATAGATCCGAGATCTTAATTTGCAAATGTCACCCTGTTGCCGGGATAGATTTTTGACGACCCACCAAACATTCTAGGTGGGTGAGTTCCCTCACCCACAAAGCTTCCTGCCGGAGGCTGCAGAATTCCAGCCATAAATCTTTTACATCAAGCCTACAGCACAGAAATTAGCCTTTGGCACAACTGGGTCTATCTTTGAATTTAAATTTCCTCATTGGCCTCCTCCCACTCCCGACACAGATCTTTAAAATAATGAAGGAGTTTGATAGGGTGACATGGGCTGGATGTTTCTACTTGTTCGGGGTGCTGCGGTTGGGGGAGACCAGATCTGACAGTCATCAATACAGAATATATCGAATTGGATATGGGAATTCAGGAGAAACTTCTTCACCCAGAGTGTGGGGAGAATGTGGGACTCGCTCCCACAGGGAGTGGGGAGAATGTGGGACTCGCTCCCACAGGGAGTGGGGAGAATGCAGGACTCGTTCCCACAGGGAATGGGGAGAATACGGGACTCGTTCCCATGGGGAGTGGGGCCAATGTGGGATTCATTCCCACAGGGAGTAGGGAGAACGTGGGACTTGCTCCCACAGGGAGTGGGGAGAATGTGGGACTAGGAGAATGGGGGACTTGGTCCCACAGAGAGTGGGGAGAATGTGGGACTCACTCCCACAGGGAGTGGGAAGAATGCAGGACTCGTTCCCACAGGGAGTGGGGAGAATGTGGGACTCGTTCCCACGGGGAGTGGGGAGAATGTGGGACTCGCTCCCACAGGGAGTTGGGAGAATGCGGGACTCGCTCCCACAGGGAGTGGAGAGAATGTGGGACTCATTCCCACGGGGAGTGGGGAGAATGTGGGACTCGCTCCCATGGGGAGTGGGGAGAATGTGGGACTTGCTCCCACGGGGAGTGGGAAAAATGTGGAACTCGCTCCCACGGTGAAGGTCGTTAACTTGAGACGTTCACCCTCTTGCTCTCCACAGACGCTGCCTGACCTGCTGAGAACTCCCAGCATTTCCTGCTTTTATTTCCAATTTCCGGTAGCTGCACGATATTGTATTTTGTGCTCAAACTGTCAGGTTTGATCGTGATTCACTCTGGTTTGTGTTTCACAGAATCATGGAATAGCAATGGAACAGAAGGAGGCCATTCAGCCTGTCACATCCATGCTGGTTCTCTGCAGTTCAGTCAGTCACAGGTCCAGCCCTGTAGCCCTGCATCAGAGAACGATCCTATTGCTTCGCCGTCTAAAAGAGCTTTCCAGTCATTCACGCTGGCAGGATTCTCTGTTCCCACTGCCGTGAATGGAGATCTGGGGGCGGCACGGTGGCACAGTGGTTAGCACTGCTGCCTCACAGCGCCAGGAACCTGGGTTTGATTCCTGGCTTTGGTCACTGTCTGTGTGGAGTTTACACATTCTCCCCATGTCTGCGTGGGTTTCCTCCGGGTGCTCCAGTTTCCTCCCACACACCAAAGACGTGCGGGTTAGGTTGATTGGCCGTGCTAAATTGACCCTAGTGTCGGGGGATTAGCAGGGTGAATATGGCCTGGGTGGGATTGTGGTCGGTACAGACTCGATAGGCTGAACGGCCTCTTTCTGCACTGTTGGGATTCTATGACTGAGCACCAAATTCTCAATCGTCACTGGCAGCAGTGGTTTGACGTGAACAGCCAGAGAATTCTGACCCTTGCATTTATATGGCACGTTCCGTAACACCAGGGTAGCTCAGAGTGCTTTACAGCCAATGGAATACTTTTTGTTATTCATTCACGGGGTGGAATGTGGGTGTCGCTGGCTGGCCAGCATTTATTGCCCATCCCTAGTTGCCCTTGGAGGGCAGTTGAGAGTCAACCACATTGCTGTGGCTCTGGAATCACATGTAGGCCAGACCAGGTAAGGACGGCAGATTTCCTTCTCTAAAGGACATCAGTGAACCAGATGGGATTTTCCGACAATCGACAATGGTTTCATGGTCATCAGTAGATTCTCAATTCCAGATATTTTTTATTGAATTTAAATTCCACCATCTGCCGTGGCGGGATTCGAACCCAGGTCTCCAGAGCATTAGTTGAGTTTCTGGATTAATAGTCTCGCGATTATACCACGAGGCCATCGCTTCCCCCGCCAGTAGCAGCTCTCAGGGTGGGGTTGGGGGCAGGATTTCCACCTCGGGGGGTCCTCAATCCTGGGGAAAGCCAACCACTGCTCAGTTAAGGGACTATGGGAACTCAAATCAGTGAACCCTCCCCAGCGGAGGCAACATGGGGCCCTCTACTTTCTCAGAAGACTAAGGAAATTTGACATGTCAGCTACAACTCTCACCAACTTTTACAGGTGCACCATAGAAAGCATTCTTTCTGGTTGTATCACAGCTTGGTATGGCTCCTGCTCTGCCCAAGACCGCAAGGAACTACAAAAGGTCGTGAATGTAGCCCAATCCATCAAACAAACCAGCCTCGCATCCATTGACTCTGTCTACACTTCCCGTTGCCTCGGCAAAGCAGCCAGCATAATTAAGGACCCCACGCATTCTCTCTTCCACCTTCTGTCGGGAAAAAGATACAAAAGTCTGAGGTCACGTACCAACAGACTTAAGAACAGCTTCTTCCCTGCTGCTGTCAGGCTTTTGAATGGACTTACCTTGCATTATGTTGATTTTTCTCTACACCCTAGCTATGACTTTAACACTACATTCTGCACTCTCTCCCTTCCTTCTCTATGAACAGTATGCTTTGTCTGTATAGCACGCAAGAAACAATACTTTCACTGTATGTTCATACATGTGACAATAATAAATCAAATCAAATCAAAATTGATGGTTTTCTAGTCAGTGGGTGAGACTCTCATCATTTACATCAAATTCCACTCATCGTGGGCTGAGTTGATGGTGACTACTTCTTTCTGTTTCATCTGTAGCTGCTTGATCAGCGTCCACAGAGTGTGTGTTTATTCATCCATCCCCTGTCCACTATATCGCTGATTGAATTAGTTCCACTGAATCATTTGTTCTTGTCAACTTGTTTGTATCTTAATGCAATCCATTTATCAACTGCCGTGCTTTAAATTCAATGCACTTACGCAGAAGTCCTTCAGTGGATAGAGTGTAGAGTTAACATCTTTCAGGGATGTTAAAAACAGACAGATCCAATACAAATCCCGGCTGTCTCTCTCCTAACTCAGACCAAGCCACATGTGACCATCGCCCCGTGTGTTGGAAAACAAACACTGGCTCCTCATCCTTGATTTCAAATCCCTCCAAGGCCTCGCTCCTTCCTGTCTCTAACCTCCCCTCACCCCACAACCCTCCAAGGGTAAGGGGCAGGAGATTCAGAGGGGGTTGGAGAAAACCCTTTTTCACTCAGAAGATTGTGGTGGGAATCCGGAATGCACAGCCTGGGAGACCGGACAAACTTACAAGCTTTAAAAAATATTTGGATGAGCATTTGAAATATCCTAACATTCAAGGATATGGGACAAGTACAGGAAAATGGGATTAGCGCGACTTTAGTGGTAGATATTGAAAGTGCAGATTCGGTGGGCCGAAGGGCCTTTTCCGCGCTGTATGACTCTATCTCTGCAATCCTCTAATTCTGGCCTCTTGAGCATCTCTGATTTTAGTCGCTTGAACATTGGCAGCCATACCCTCACCTTCCGTCGCCCTAAGCTCTGGAACTCCCTCCCTAAATCTCTCTACCTCTCTCCTCATTCTTTGAAACCTACCTCTTGATCAAGCCTTTGGTCATCTGATCTAATATCTCTTTATGTGGAGCAATTTCAATTTCTTTGGAATGACGTTTCTGTGAAGCATTTCAGGATTTCCACCCTGGGCTGCCAGTGTGAACCAGAAAACATCTCTGTGGTGAAAGGGGTCAGTAAATGGCATCCTCAGCACAAACTGTGATCAGGACAAGCCAGTTTTATAAAACGTTCCGGAAACAGGTGTTCTTTCAAACGCAAGGGTCTTCGGTCATTCTTTGGACATGAATAAAAGCAAATTACTGCACATGCTGGAATTTGACTTGATTTGATTTGATTTGATTTATTATTAACATACAGTGAAAAGTATTATTTCTTGCGCGCTATAGACAAAGCATACCGTTCATAGAGAAGGAAGCGAGAGAGTGCAGAATGTAGTGTTACAGTCATAGCTAGGGTGTAGAGAAAGATCAACTTAGTGCAAGGTAAGTCTATTCAACAGTCTGACAGCAGCAGGGAAGAAGCTGTTCTTGAGTCGGTTGGTACGTGACCTCAGACTTTTGTATCTTTTTCCCAAAGAAAGAAGGTGGAGGAGAGAATGTCCGGGGTGCGTGGGGTCCTTAATTATGCTGGCTGCTTTGTCGAGGCAGCGGGAAGTGTAGACAGAATCAATGGATGGGAGGCTGGTTTGCGTGATGGATTGGGCTACGTTCACGACCTTTTGTAGTTCCTTGCGGTCTTGGACAGAGTAGGGGCCATACCAAGCTGTGATACAACCAGAAAGAATGCTTTCTATGGTGCATCTGTAAAAGTTGGTGAGAGTCGTAGCTGACATGCCAAATTTCCTTCGTCTTCTGAGAAAGTAGAGGTGTTGGTGGGCTTTCTTAACGATAGTGTCGGCATGGGGGGACCAGGACAGGTTGTTGGACACCTAAAAACTTGAAGTTCTCAATCCTTTCTATTTCGTTCCCATTGATGTAGACAGGGGCATGTTCTCCTTTATGCTTCTTGAAGTCGGTGACAATCTCCTTTGTTTTGTTGACATTGAGGGAGAGATTATTGTCGCCGCACCAGTTCACCAGATTCTGTATCTCATTCTGTCTCGTCATTGTTTGAGATCTGGCCCACTATGATAGTGTCGTCAGCAAACTTGAAAATCGAATTGGAGGGGAATTTGGCCACACAGTCATCGGTGTAGAAGGAGTATAGTAGGGGGCTAAGAACACAGCCTTGTGGGGCACCGAATCTGAAACAAAAAGAGAAAATGCTGGAAAACCTCAGCAGGTCTGGCAGCGTCTCTAAGGAGGGAAAAGAGCTGTCAGCTTTGACAAAGGGTCATCTGGACTCGAAACGTCATCACTTTTCTCTCCTTACAGATGCTGCCAGACCTGCTGAGATTTTCCAGCATTTCCTTTTGGCTCCTTTGGACATGGGCCCTTGTTGCTAACATACTGGGTGACTCACCTCCAATGAATACTCACACCTCACCTGCCATGTTGGATGGTTAAGCACGCAGTTTATGGCTGGTAGCATTGACTGTTTAGTGGCTTGAGGCAGTGTCACCATTGTTCCCCTCTGCAGCGTAGATAGTGACTGCTCTGAAAGCCGGTGATCCCTCGGGGGAAGCATCACAAAGTGGAGAAATCTGCAGATGCTCTCCGCAGCTGCTCGGAACTGTGAAGAACCTCGGCTCCCACGATGCAAGGAGGTTTGATCCAATCGGTTGAAAGCAAAACCTGCTGACAGCAGCAAGAGGAGGGAAATGGGTGGAAGGAACAGAGTTTCCAAGGGAACCGGGATCCCTGGAGCAAAGAAAGCAGGATGAAGAATAAATGGCTGGCAGTAAAACACAGCAAAGATGGGAACGACACTCAGAGAAGGAATGACTCATTATCTGATTGAATGGCAGAACAGACCCGAATGCCCTCTTCCTGTTCCTTTGTTCACACGAGAAGGAAATAGAAGGGGGCCAGTTCCAATTTTCCTTTTGTAACTTCAGTATTTACAGTTTGTAAATTGCGTGCGCTTGTATTTTCCTCAATTGTGACCTTTATTTCAAAATAAACATTTATTTACGACTTCAGGATGTCCCAAAGTGCTTTGCAGGAAAGGAAATACTTTGAGAAGTGTAGCCGCGGTAGGAAGCACAGTAAGAGCCCACAAACAGCAATGATTGGCTGTGATATTAATTGGGGGATAATTGGCCAGGCCAACTCCCTGCTCTTTGAACGATATGAGAGGATATTTATGTCCACTGGAGAGAACAGGTGGGATATCAGTTTAACATCCCATCTTAAAGATGGCTCTTCTGGCAGTGCAGCACTCCCTCAGTACCTCATTGGAATTCTGTGCACTAAACTCTGGTGTGGAACTAAAAGCCCACAACTTTCTGGTGTCATGGTGGGGGTGCTTCATCACGATATCAGGCAAATCATTAGGCTCTAACATCATGGCTCGATAAAATAGTAACATGGTTGAATAGAGCTTGAGTGTTGCTGAAAAAAAAGATTCTTTTTGTCAAAGCTTTTCGTCTTGGACTCATCAGGACAATTGCAAGAATACCAGTGTCAGGGGAAACAACAACCTCGCACTGCATGAGAAGTGGGTGCTGATTGGTGGAGGAATTGTCATGGAGAATGCATCAGTTGATGGCACCCGACAGTTAACTGCCAAGCATTAGAACATAGAACAGTGCAGCACAGGAACAGCCCCTTCAGCCCACGATGTTGTGCCAAACATGATGCCAAATTAAACTAATCCCTACTAACTACCACTAATCCCTACTAACTAACCACCGCCCCTGGCGGCGCATTCCAGACACCTACCACTCTCTGTGTAAGAAACTTGCCCCTCGCATCTCCTTTGAACTTTTCCCCTCTCACTTTAAGTGCATGCCCACCTTGTATTGGTCATTTCAACTCTGGGGAAAAAGATTTTGACTGTCACCCCTATCTCTGCCTCTCATCATTTTATTGACTTCTATCAGGTCTCCCCTCAGCCTCCAATGCTCCAGAGAAAACAACCCTAGTTTGTCCAGCCTCTCCTTATTGCTCATACCCTCTAACCCAGGCAACATCCTGGTAAACCTCTTCTGCACCCTCTCCAAAGCCTCCACATCCTTCCTGTAATGAGGTGACCAGAATTGAATGCAACATTCTAAGTGCGGCCTGACCAAAGTTTTATAAAGCTGCAACATGACATCCTGACTCTTGTACTCAATGCCCCAGCCAATAAAGGCAAGCGTGCCATATGCCTTCCTTAGCACCCTATCTACTTGTGTGGCCACTTTCAGGGAGCTCTGGACTTAAACCCCAAGATCTTTCTGTACATCAGTGCTGTTCAGGGTCCTGTCATTAACTGTAAACTTACCCTTAACATTTGATCACCCAAAGTGCAGCACCTCACACTTGCCCGGATTAAACTCCATCTGCCATTTCTCTGCCCATATATACAACTGATCTCTATCCCGCTGTATCCTTTGACAACCTTCTACACTATCCATAAATCCACTTATCTTTGTATCGCCTGCAATCTTACTAATCCACCTGTGTAAGTTTTCATCCAAGTCATTCATATATATATCACAAACAGCAGAGATCCCAGTACGGCTCCCTGCGGAACACCTCTAGTCACGGACCTCCAGCTAGAAAAACACCCTTCCACCGCTACCCTCTGACATTCATGGGCAAGCCAATTCTGAATCCAAACGGCCAAGTCACTGTGGATCCCATGCATCTTAATCTTCTGGGTGAGCCTACCACGCGGGACCTTGTCGAAAGCCTTACTAAAATCCACATACACAATATCCACTGCTCTTCCCTCAGCAATCACCTTTGTCATCTCCTCGAAAAAATCAGTCAAGTTAGTAAAACATTACTTGCCGCAGACAAAGCCATGCTGACTTTCCCTAATTAGGCCAGGCTTTTCCAAATGTGCGTAAATCTTATCCCTAAGAATCCTCTCCAATAGCTTCCCAACCACCATTGTTTGAAATTTAAACCAGGCAGCTTGACTGCAATTGGTCAAGGCATAGCCTTGTGAAATAAACAAGGCTGTCACTTACATTGTTTAGCTGAAACAGGTGCAATGTGTGTACGTGTTCTTTCTGTCTGTAAAGAACAGGACCCTGTGTATTAACATATGTACCTTCCAGTACACACAAATGAGAGCCTGACTGACAATCTTAAATTAGTCAGTGTAATTTTTTTAGCTCACTGACGATTATTTAGCAAATGTCCAATTGCAGAATCACATCTAATGTTGGCCACATTGTTTTGAGTTTGGTAAGCTGGTCGGGTGCAGTCTGTACATTGCCTGTTGCGAACAGAGGAAAGGACATGCTGATTAATACGATCCGCCAGTTTTTGGGACAATAGTCTAGATACCGAGCATCAGACTGGCACTAAAACCGATATCCCACATTATTTGTGTGATGGGCAGAGTGTCTTTTTGGTTTGATGGCAGTGTCTTGTTAGTGGTGAATACCACCCTTGCTGCTACTGCATAGTGGCAACATGAAACAGCTCGCTTCACCTGTTGCTCATATTTCTGAGACACCTTCCCCTTCCAGGGTAATCTGAGGTGGACTGGGCACTTTCCAGGGCCAAAGGTGATAGATAGCATTAGGCCATTCAAAAAATAAAGGTAAAGTTTATTTATTCGTGTCACAAGTAGGCTTACATTAACACTGCAATGAAGTTGCTGTGAAAATCCCCTAGTCGCCACACTCCGGCGCCTGTTCGGGTAACACTGAGGGAGAATTTAGCATGGCCAATGCACCCTAACCAGCACATCTTTTGGACTGTGGGAGGAAACCGGAGCACCCGGAGGCAACCCATGCAGACACGGGGAGAATGTGCAAACTCCACACAAACAGTGATCCAAGCCGGGAATCGAACTCGGGTCCTTGATTCTGTGAGGCAGCAGTGCGAACCACTGTGCTGCCGTACATGAGTTTGCTTGATATACAGCACAAAGTGATCTGATCAGGGTAGTCATTTTCCGGCAGGTTGTCTCTTTTTATATTCGTTCACAGGATCTTGGCGTCACTGGCTGGGCCAGCATTTAATGCCCATTTCAGAGGGCATTAAAGAATCAACCACATTGCTGTGGCTCTGGAGTCACATGTAGGCCAGACCAGGTAAGGACAGCAGATTTCCTTCCCGAAAGGACATTAGTGAACCAGATGGGTTTTACGATAATTGACAATGATTTCATGGTCATCAGTAGATTCTTAATTCCAGATGTTTATTGAATTCAAGTTTCTCCATCTAATTTTTTATAAATTTTGTTTTATTCGTCACAAGTAAGGCTTACATTCACACTGTAATGAAGTTACTGTGAAAATCCCCGAGTCGCCACACTCGGGCGCCTGTTCGGGTCAATGCACCTAACCAGCACATCTTTCAGATAGTGGGAGGAAACCCACGCAGACACGGGGAGACTGTGCAAACTCCACGCAGACAGTGACCCAAGCCAGGAATTGAACCCAGGTCCTTGGCGCTGTGAGGCAGAAGTGCTAACCACTGAGCCACCGTGGTGGGATTTGCCGTGGTAGGATTTGAACCTTGGTCCCCAGCGCATTACCCTGGGTCCCTGGGTTACTAGTCCAGTGGCAATACCACTACACCGCTGCCTTCCCATTGATGCACCCTATTTCAGCATCAAGCTTGCATGGTAAAGAAATGCCTTGGGCCCCATTTACAAGGTCGTTGATAAAGCCAATCTTACCCTGCTTGGAACTATAAGAATCCCAAGGCTTATATTGACCAGTGAGGCTAGGCTTGCAGTACATGATGGTGGGTATGCCTCTGGCAAATTTCTCAACCAGTAAATCAAGGAAAGGAATTCATTTGACTGCCACATTTCAAAGGTGAATTTGGGTGCAGGATGCAGCCAATGAAAACATGTCAGGAAATTATTATAAACAGCTGCAGATTTAACTATATCAGCCACAGATCAGAAATATACAAGGGGTTAGGAGATTAGGCGTCATTCCATCAAAGACACATTTCTCATGGAAACCAACAGAGATGTTTGAGAGCAGGGCCGAGAAGGGATCCCATGCCAACACCATCTCTCGTGCTATTAAAACTGAACTCAACTGCGCAGCTTTGACAAAGGGTCATCCGGACTCGAAACGTCAGCACTTTTCTCTCCTTACAGATGCTGCCAGACCTGCTGAGATTTTCCAGCATTTTCTCTTTTGGTTTCAGATTCCAGTATCCGCAATAGTTTGCTTTTATTAACTGCGCAAGTTGCTTTGTTCATAAGCTCAATAAATACTGATTCACACAATGGTGGCAGATCCTGATGCGTCCAAGATGAAAAGCTTTGACAAAATGTGTGTTTTTTCAGGAAAACATGAATGCAGATGGAAGGTAAGGAGGACTAGCTGACAATCTCCTGGAACACAACAAACATCAGTAAACTTGCCATTAAAAACATCGTGATGTTATCTGTAAAACAGAACAAAGTGGTTAGCTGCATAAAACACACGGAAAGAGCCTGTTCTTTCTGAAGTGTTACTGACTCAATAATCCTTTAATATAACAATGAAAACAAAGGCAGTCTTTCCAAAAACAATTAGCAACCAAAATAGCAAAACAGTTATAAAACTGACTCTCGTGACGTCAGTCACTCTAGTAAGCAACTCCAGACATCTGGAATTATCATGTATGTCTTAGTAATGCACTGGTTATGGTGGTGTCGTGGTTATGGTAGTGTAGTGGTTATGGTGGTTAGTGGTTGTGGTGGCGTAGTGGTTAAGGTGGTTAGTGGTTATGGCGGTGTAGTGGTTATGGCAGTGTAGTAGTTATGGTGGTTAGTGGTTGTGGTGGCGTAGTGGTTATGGTGGTGCAGTAGTTATGGTGGTGCATTGGTTATGGTAGTGCAGTGGTTATGGTAGTGTAGTGGTTATGGTGGTGTAGTGGTTATGGTAGTGTAGTGGTTATGGTGGTTGTGGATATGGTGGTTAGTGGTTATGGCTGTGTAGTGGTCATGGCGGTGTAGTGGTTACGGTGGTGCAGTGGTTATGATGGTCGAGTGGTTATGGTGGTGCTGTGGTTATGGTGGTGTAGTGGTTATGATGGTGTAGTGGTTATGGTGGTGCTGTGGTTATGGCTGTGTAGTGGTTATGGTGGTGTAGTGGTTATGGTGGTGTAGTGGTTATGGTGGTGTAGTGGTTATGGTGGTGTAGTGGTTATGGTGGTGCTGTGGTTATGGCTGTGTAGTGGTTATGGTGGTGTAGTGGTTATGGTGGTGTAGTGGTTATGATGGTGTAGTGGTTATGGTGGTGTAGTGGTTATGGCTGTGTAGTGGTTATGATGGTGTAGTGGTTATGGTGGTGTAGTGGTTATGGCTGTGTAGTGGTTATGGTGGTGTAGTGGTTATGGTGGTGTAGTGGTTATGGTGGTGCTGTGGTTATGGCGGTGCAGTGGTTATGATGGTGTAGTGGTTATGGTGGTGCTGTGGTTATGGCTGTGTAGTGGTTATGGTGGTGTAGTGGTTATGGTGGTGTAGTGGTTATGGTGGTGTAGTGGTTATGGTGGTGCTGTGGTTATGGTGGTGTAGTGGTTATGGTGGTGTAGTGGTTATGGTGGTGCTGTGGTTATGGTGGTGTAGTGGTTATGGTGGTGTAGTGGTTATGGTGGTGTAGTGGTTATGGTGGTGTAGTGGTTATGGCGGTGCTGTGGTTATGGTGGTGTAGTGGTTATGGTGGTGCTGTGGTTATGGTGGTGTAGTGGTTATGATGGTGTAGTGGTTATGGTGGTGCTGTGGTTATGGCTGTGTAGTGGTTATGGTGGTGTAGTGGTTATGGTGGTGTAGTGGTTATGGTGGTGCTGTGGTTATGGTGGTGTAGTGGTTATGGTGGTGTAGTGGTTATGGTGGTGTAGTGGTTATGGTGGTGTAGTGGTTATGGTGGTGTAGTGGTTATGGTGGTGTAGTGGTTATGATGGTCGAGTGGTTATGGTGGTGTAGTGGTTATGGTGGTGTAGTGGTTATGATGGTCGAGTGGTTATGGTGGTGTAGTGGTTATGGTGGTGTAGTGGTTATGGTGGTGTAGTGGTTATGATGGTCGAGTGGTTATGGTGGTGTAGTGGTTATGGTGGTGTAGTGGTTATGGTGGTGTAGTGGTTATGGTGGTGTAGTGGTTATGATGGTCGAGTGGTTATGATGGTGTAGTGGTTATGGTGGTCTAGTGGTTATGGTGGTGTAGTGGTTATGATGGTCTAGTGGTTATGGTGGTGTAGTGGTTATGGTGGTGTAGTGGTTATGGTGGTGTAGTGGTTATGATGGTGTAGTGGTTATGGTGGTGTAGTGGTTATGGTGGTGTAGTGGTTATGGTGGTGTAGTGGTTATGGTGGTGCTGTGGTTATGGTGGTGCTGTGGTTATGATGGTGTAGTGGTTATGGTGGTGTAGTGGTTATGGTGGTGTAGTGGTTATGGTGGTGTAGTGGTTATGGTGGTGTAGTGGTTATGATGGTGTAGTGGTTATGGTGGTGTAGTGGTTATGGTGGTGTAGTGGTTATGGTGGTGTAGTGGTTATGGTGGTGCTGTGGTTATGGTGGTGTAGTGGTTATGGTGGTGCTGTGGTTATGGTGGTGTAGTGGTTATGGTGGTGTAGTGGTTATGGTGGTGCTGTGGTTATGATGGTCTAGTGGTTATGGTGGTGCTGTGGTTATGGTGGTGTAGTGGTTATGGTGGTGCTGTGGTTATGGTGGTGTAGTGGTTATGGTGGTGCTGTGGTTATGGTGGTGTAGTGGTTATGGTGGTGCTGTGGTTATGATGGTGTAGTGGTTATGGTGGTGTAGTGGTTATGGTGGTGTAGTGGTTATGGTGGTGTAGTGGTTATGGTGGTGTAGTGGTTATGGTGGTGTAGTGGTTATGGTGGTGTAGTGGTTATGGTGGTGTAGTGGTTATGGTGGTGCTGTGGTTATGGTGGTGTAGTGGTTATGGTGGTGCTGTGGTTATGATGGTGTAGTGGTTATGGTGGTGTAGTGGTTATGGTGGTGCTGTGGTTATGGTGGTGTAGTGGTTATGGTGGTGCTGTGGTTATGGTGGTGTAGTGGTTATGGTGGTGCTGTGGTTATGGTGGTGTAGTGGTTATGGTGGTGTAGTGGTTATGGTGGTGCTGTGGTTATGATGGTCTACATGTTATGGTGGTGCTGTGGTTATGGTGGTGTAGTGGTTATGGTGGTGCTGTGGTTATGGTGGTGTAGTGGTTATGGTGGTGTAGTGGTTATGGTGGTGTAGTGGTTATGGTGGTGTAGTGGTTATGGTGGTGTAGTGGTTATGGTGGTGTAGTGGTTATGGTGGTTAGTGGTTGTGGTGGCGTAGTGGTTAAGGTGGTTAGTGGTTATGGCGGTGTAGTGGTTATGGCAGTGTAGTAGTTATGGTGGTTAGTGGTTCTGGTGGCGTAGTGGTTATGGTGGTGCAGTAGTTATGGTGGTGCAGTGGTTATGGTGGTGTAGTGGTTATGGTAGTGTAGTGGTTATGGTGGTGCAGTGGTTATGATGGTCGAGTGGTTATGGTGGTGTAGTGGTTATGATGGTCGAGTGGTTATGGTGGTGTAGTGGTTATGGTGGTCTAGTGGTTATGGTGGTGTAGTGGTTATGGTGGTCTAGTGGTTATGGTGGTGTAGTGGTTATGGTGGTGTAGTGGTTATGGTGGTGTAGTGGTTATGATGGTCGAGTGGTTATGGTGGTGTAGTGGTTATGGTGGTCTAGTGGTTATGGTGGTCTAGTGGTTATGGTGGTGTAGTGGTTATGGTGGTCTAGTGGTTATGGTGGTGTAGTGGTTATGGTGGTGTAGTGGTTATGGTGGTGTAGTGGTTATGGTGGTGTAGTGGTTATGATGGTCGAGTGGTTATGGTGGTGTAGTGGTTATGGTGGTCTAGTGGTTATGGTGGTCTAGTGGTTATGGTGGTGTAGTGGTTATGGTGGTCTAGTGGTTATGGTGGTGTAGTGGTTATGGTGGTGTAGTGGTTATGGTGGTGTAGTGGTTATGGTGGTGTAGTGGTTATGGTGGTCTAGTGGTTATGGTGGTGTAGTGGTTATGGTGGTCTAGTGGTTGTGGTGGTGTAGTGGTTATGGTGGTGTAGTGGTTATGATGGTCGAGTGGTTATGGTGGTGTAGTGGTTATGATGGTCGAGTGGTTATGGTGGTGTAGTGGTTATGGTGGTCTAGTGGTTATGGTGGTGTAGTGGTTATGGTGGTGTAGTGGTTATGATGGTCGAGTGGTTATGGTGGTGTAGTGGTTATGGTGGTCTAGTGGTTATGGTGGTGTAGTGGTTACGGTGGTCTAGTGGTTATGGTGGTGTAGTGGTTATGGTGGTCGAGTGGTTATGGTGGTGTAGTGGTTATGATGGTCGAGTGGTTATGGTGGTGTAGTGGTTATGGTGGTCTAGTGGTTATGGTGGTGTAGTGGTTACGGTGGTCTAGTGGTTATGGTGGTGTAGTGGTTATGGTGGTCTAGTGGTTATGGTGGTGCTGTGGTTATGGTGGTCGAGTGGTTATGGTGGTGTAGTGGTTATGGTGGTCTAGTGGTTATGGTGGTGCTGTGGTTATGGTGGTCTAGTGGTTATGGTGGTGTAGTGGTTATGGTGGTCGAGTGGTTATGGTGGTGTAGTGGTTATGATGGTGTAGTGGTTATGGTGGTCTAGTGGTTATGGTGGTGCTGTGGTTATGGTGGTCTAGTGGTTATGGTGGTGTAGTGGTTATGGTGGTCGAGTGGTTATGGTGGTGTAGTGGTTATGGTGGTCTAGTGGTTATGGTGGTGCTGTGGTTATGGTGGTGTAGTGGTTATGGTGGTGCTGTGGTTATGGTGGTGTAGTGGTTATGGTGGTGTAGTGGTTATGGTGGTGCTGTGGTTATGGTGGTGTAGTGGTTATGGTGGTGTAGTGGTTATGATGGTGTAGTGGTTATGGTGGTGCTGTGGTTATGGTGGTGTAGTGGTTACGGTGGTGTAGTGGTTATGGTGGTGTAGTGGTTATGATGGTGTAGTGGTTATGGTGGTGCTGTGGTTATGGTGGTGTAGTGCTTATGGTGGTGTAGTGGTTATGGTGGTGCTGTGGTTACGGTGGTGTAGTGGTTATGGTGGTGTAGTGGTTATGATGGTGTAGTGGTTATGGTGGTGCTGTGGTTATGGTGGTGTAGTGGTTATGGTGGTGCTGTGGTTATGGTGGTGTAGTGGTTATGGTGGTGTAGTGGTTATGGTGGTGCTGTGGTTATGGTGGTGTAGTGGTTATGGTGGTGTAGTGGTTATGGTGGTGCTGTGGTTATGGTGGTCTAGTGGTTATGGTGGTGTAGTGGTTATGGTGGTCGAGTGGTTATGGTGGTGTAGTGGTTATGGTGGTCTAGTGGTTATGGTGGTGCTGTGGTTACGGTGGTGTAGTGGTTATGGTGGTGCTGTGGTTATGATGGTGTAGTGGTTATGATGGTGTAGTGGTTATGGTGGTGTAGTGGTTATGATGGTGTAGTGGTTATGATGGTGTAGTGGTTATGGTGGTGTAGTGGTTATGGTGGTGTAGTGGTTATGATGGTGTAGTGGTTATGGTGGTGTAGTGGTTATGATGGTGTAGTGGTTATGATGGTGTAGTGGTTATGATGGTGTAGTGGTTATGATGGTGTAGTGGTTATGGTGGTGTAGTGGTTATGATGGTGTAGTGGTTATGATGGTGTAGTGGTTATGATGGTGTAGTGGTTATGATGGTGTAGTGGTTATGATGGTGTAGTGGTTATGGTGGTGTAGTGGTTATGGTGGTGTAGTGGTTATGATGGTGTAGTGGTTATGGTGGTGTAGTGGTTATGATGGTGTAGTGGTTATGGTGGTGCTGTGGTTATGATGGTGTAGTGGTTATGGTGGTGTAGTGGTTATGATGGTGTAGTGGTTATGGTGGTGTAGTGGTTATGATGGTGTAGTGGTTATGGTGGTGTAGTGGTTATGGTGGTGTAGTGGTTATGATGGTGTAGTGGTTATGATGGTGTAGTGGTTATGATGGTGTAGTGGTTATGATGGTGTAGTGGTTATGGTGGTGTAGTGGTTATGGTGGTGTAGTGGTTATGGTGGTGTAGTGGTTATGATGGTGTAGTGGTTATGATGGTGTAGTGGTTATGGTGGTGTAGTGGTTATGGTGGTGTAGTGGCTATGATGGTGTAGTGGTTATGATGGTGTAGTGGTTATGGTGGTGTAGTGGTTATGGTGGTGTAGTGGTTATGATGGTGTAGTGGTTATGGCGGTGCAGTGGTTATGGTGGTGTAGTGGTTATGGTGGTGCTGTGGTTATGGTGGTGTAGTGGTTATGGTGGTGCTGTGGTTATGGTGGTGTAGTGGTTATGATGGTGTAGTGGTTATGTTGGTGCTGTGGTTATGGTGGTGCTGTGGTTATGGTGGTGTAGTGGTTATGGTGGTGCTGTGGTTATGGTGGTGCTGTGGTTATGGTGGTGTAGTGGTTATGGTGGTGTAGTGGTTATGATGGTGTAGTGGTTATGGTGGTGTAGTGGTTATGGCGGTGCTGTGGTTATGATGGTGTAGTGGTTATGATGGTCTAGTGGTTATGGTGGTGTAGTGGTTATGGTGGTGCTGTGGTTATGGTGGTGCTGTGGTTATGGCGGTGCAGTGGTTATGATGGTGTAGTGGTTATGGTGGTTGTGGATATGGTGGTTAGTGGTTATGGCTGTGCAGTGGTCATGGCGGTATAGTGGTTACAGTGGTGTAGTGGTTACGGTGGTGTAGTGATTAAGGTGGTGAATTAGTAATCCAGAGAAAGGGGGCAGACTTTTTGAAGGCCAAGGGATGGGAATTCCGTGCTGCCAGTGGGCGATGCGGATTATCCAGCACCATTCTGCACTCGGGCAATTCATGAGAAAGCTGGCGTGGGGGGGGGGGGTCGGGGGGGTGGTGGTGAGGGGGAGGAATGGCTCCTCCCATTGGCCCTGCTCCCAAGTGCGACTAGAATTTTACAGTTGGCTTGCTGGCCACTGCAGTGTCCGAACGGTGGCCAGAGAAAGCGGGTAGTCTCCGGTGGTGGGGATGGTGGAGGCAGCACTCTCGGCACCTTTAACTCCATTTCCACCCCTGCCCCCCACCACCCCCCTGCCCCCCACCCCCACCCCCCAGTGCCCAGAGTGAACAATCACCACGGCTGCAGGAGCGGACATTGAGATTTTTCACAATTTACTAATTACTGGCAGAGTTTTCATCGTCCTCTCTCGCCTTTCCTGCATCGGCTTGCTGCCAGTCCCTCAGTATAGGAGAGTCTCCTACTGGCTTCCAGCCTCTGGAGCCCTCCCCGTGCTCCGTAATGGGATAGTGAGCACAGACTCTGGCCATTAACTGGTTATTGCTGTAAATATTGTGTCAGCTGACTGGTTTTGACAGGTAGCAGAGGAGGGACCTCAAAGTTGTCCAGATGTCAGGGCCCCGAACCTCAAAAATGAAACCCCAGCCTTGAGAGTTCAGATTTCTCTGTCTGGCAGTTGCTTAATAACATGAATAAAGGTGTCAGTCATGATCTCTAACCAGTGGTTAGCACTGCTGCTTCACAGCGCCAGGGACCCGGGTTCGATTCCCAGCTTGGGTCACTGTCTGTGTGGAGTTTGCATGTTCTCCCCGTGTCTGCGTGGGTTTCCTCCGGGTGCGCCGGTTTTCTCCCACATTCTGAAAGACGTGCTGGTTCGGTACATTGATCCGAACAGGTGTCGGACTGTGGCGACTAGAGGAATTTCACAGTAACTTCATTGCAATGTTAATGTAAGCCTTACTTGTGACTAATAAATAAACTTTACTTTTTACTTTACTCTAAATCAAACCATATATATTGCCCATCTGTGGTTACCTGAATTGAGGTCACTTCATGCACATTGGTAGGGTCTGGAGTTGCATGAAGACCAAGCTGGGTATGGGGACGGCAGGTTTCCTTCCCTAAAAATCAGTAGTGAACCAGTTGGGTTTTAATGACAATCTGACAGTATCTTGGTCACTTTTATCGATGTCAACTTCTAATTTCCAGATTTGGTAAGATGAATTCCTATTCTCAAATTGCCTACAGTGGGATCTGACGGCTCATCCTCTGGATCACTGGTCTGGTCGCACCAACTTGTGTGGCTTTTGCTCCCAAATAAACCTGTTGGACTTTAACCTGGTGTTGTCAAATTTCTTACTGTGTTTACCCCAGTCCAACGCCGGCATCTCCACACGCATAACTAGGCCAATGATGGTAATGATTGGTGACAACCAGGTCAACAACAACAACTATTTACTAACTAACCAAACCATGTACAACGAACTTCAATATACCTCTTCTCCATTCAACTCTACGGTCGATTCTGATGGTAAAAGCCCGCCCTCGCCCCTCGGATTCACACACTCCCGCCTCTCTGGATGACTAGGTCACATAACCCTCCAGACACTCGCCCCCATAAAGGGGCTCGCTGCTACAATAACCGTGGCCACCACCAAGACACACCTGGGATGACCTTAACCTGTCTCCAGTCAGCTTCTGATATGGCAGAAAATGGGCCTTGAGGCTCCTTCGGTTGCAGATAAGAAATAAAATCTACCAACTGAACAGCATGTGAAGAAGAAACCAAAAGAGAAAACGCTGGAAAATCTCAGCAGGTCTGACAGCCTCTGTAAGGAGAGAAAAGAGTTGACGTTTCGAGTCCAGATGACTCTGGACAAAGGGTCATCTGGACTCGAAACGTCAGCTCTTTTCTCTCCTTACAGACGCTGCCAGACCTGCTGAGATTTTCCAGCGTTTTCTCTTTTGGTTTCAGATTCCAGTATCCGCAGTGACTTGCTTTTCTTCAGCATGTGAAGAAGATCCATTTGGCTTTAGGCACGGCCAGACTTCATTCTTTCCAAACAGTGCGTTTATACGAAAAAAATCACGCGACAAAGAAAAACTAGAGTATAAAAGTTGTGCAGTCAGTTCAAAGAGATCTCATCAATGATGCAAGAGAACAGAGAGTATCATGATGGTGTCAGACTTTTGAATGGACCTACCATTTATTAAGTTGATTTTTTTCTGCATCCTAGCTATGACTGTAAAACTACGTTCTGCAACCTCTCCTTTCCTTCTCCCCTCAGTACACTATCAATGTGTTGCCTGTGTAGCTCGCGAGAAACAATATTTTTCACAGGATCCCAATACATGTGACAATAATAAATCAAATCAAATTAAAATTTTCCTTCCAAATAAAGTTGTGTGAATGGAAAGGTTGTGTACACTTTTCCTTTCAGTGGAGCAGTGAGACTAAGGAGTAGGGAGAGAGGGAATGGAACCATTGTTCGCTCACGCGCAGGATGTGTGTGGGCACCGTTGGCAAGACTCATTTCCCGTGCCCATCCTTACTAGCCCGCTTGACTGAGCGGCTTGCAATAACCAACCCGTCTGCTGTGGGCCTGAGTCACCTATAGAGGCCAGGCTGGGTCATGTCAGCAGATTTCACGGAATTGCACGGGCAGCACGGTAGCACAGTGGTTAGCACTGCTGCTTCACAGCTCCAGGGACCTGGGTTCGACTCCCGGCTTGGGTCACTGTCTGTGTGGAGTTTGCACATTCTCCTCGTGTCTGCGTGGGTTTCCTCCGGGTGCTCCGGTTTCCTCCCACAGTCCAAAGGTGTGCGGGTTAGGTTGATTGGCCATGCTAAAAATTACCCTTAGTGTCCTGAGATGTGTAGGTTAGAGGGATTAGTGGGTAAATATGTAGGGATATGGGGGTAGGGCCTGGGTGGGATTGTGGTCGGTGCAGACTCGATG
This sequence comes from Mustelus asterias, assembly GCF_964213995.1. Taxonomy (NCBI): domain Eukaryota; kingdom Metazoa; phylum Chordata; class Chondrichthyes; order Carcharhiniformes; family Triakidae; genus Mustelus; species Mustelus asterias. Next base: position 83,320,807 of record NC_135813.1, on the reverse strand, counting down.
GGCCGAATGGCCTCTTTCTGTACTGTAGGATTTCTATGATTTCCTTTCCGAAAGGATTTTCACCGCAGTTCAGTCATTACGTGGTCACCATTAGTGCTACTCTCATTTTATTCTAGATATATTTAGGTATATAAATAGTAAAAAGTGTGGTAAAGGGTAGAGTAGAACCGAATCAGACCAAAAAGGAGATTTACATTTGGAGGCAAAGGCATGGCTGAGGTATTGAGTGGATTTTTTGCATCCTGCCTTCAGCAAGGAAGAATACGCTACCCTGGTCATGGTGAAAGCGGAGGTGATTTTATCACGAGGCAGGTTTAAAATTGATTAATAGGAATTGGATAGGCTGCCCCCATACTTAAAGTGGACAAGGCAGCTGGATTGGACAACATGGATACTGAGAGAAGTCAGAGTGGAAATCACAGAGGCACCAGCCAGAATGTTTCAGTCTGCCTTCGACTCAGGGGTAGTCCTGGAGGACTGGACAATTGGAAATGTTACACCCTCATTCAAAAAAGGGTCGCAGGGATAAGTCCAGTAACTCCAGGCCAGTCAGTTTGACTTCAGTGGTGGAGAAACTTTTGAAACAAATTCAGGACAGAATTAATAGTCACATGGACAAATGTGGGTTAGTTGAGGAAAGCCAGCATGGTTCCCTTAGGGGGAAATCATGTTTAACTAACCTGCTGGAGTTTTCCAAAGAGGTAACAGAAAGGACAGGGCAATGCTGTAGATGTGGCGTGCACGGACTTTCAGAAGACATTTGAAACAGTGCCACACAACAGACTTGTGAGAAAAGTTAAGGACAATTTTAAAGTTTGCTGATGATACAAAACTTGGAAATATTGTCAACTGTGAAGACACTGTAGAGCTTCAAAAAGTCACAAATAAGTTGGTGGAGTGGGCAGATAGGTGGCAAATGAAGATTAGTGCAGAGAAATGTGAGGTGATACCTTTTGGTAGGAAGAACATGGAGAGACAATGTAAAATAAAGGGGGTTCAGGAGCAGAGGGACATGGATGTATGTATACATAAGTCATTAAAGGTGGCAGAACGAGTTGAGAGAGCGGTTAATGAAGCATACAGTATTCTGGGTTTATCAATAGAGTACAAGAGCAAGGAGGTTATGCGGAACTTATTCAAGACACTAGTTAGACCTCAGCTGGAGTACTGTGTACAGTTCCGGGCACCACACTATGGGAAGGACGTGAATTCATTGGAGAGAGTGCAGGAGAGGTGAACAAAAATGGTTCCAGGGATGAGAAACTTCAGTTACGAAGATAGATTGGAGAGATTGGGGCTGTTCCCGTCGGAGAGAATCATAGAATCCCTACAGTGCAGAAGGAGGCCATTCGGCCCATCGGGTCTGCACCAACCACAATCCCACCCAGGCCCTATTCCCCGTAACCCCACATATTTACCCTGCTAATCCCCCTGACACTAGGGACAATTTAGTATGACCAATCCACCTAACCCGCACATCTTTGGACTGTGGAAGGAAACTGGAGCACCCGGAGGAAACCCACACAGACACGGGGAGAATGTGCAAACTCCACACAGGCAGTGACCAAAGCTGGGAATCGAACCCGGGTCCCTGGCGGCTGTGAGACAACAGTGCTGACCACTGTGCCACCGTGCCGCCCAGAAGAAGTGTAAGAGGAGATTTGATAGAGATGTTCAAACCCATGAGAGGGCTGGACAGAGTAGACAGGGAGAAACTGTTCCTGCTCGTAAATGATTGAGAATGAGAAGACACAGATCTACAATAATTGACAAAAGGAGCAAAAGCACTATGAAAGGAAACGTTTTCACACAGCGAGTGGTCCAGGTCTGGAATGTTCTGTCTGGGATTGTGGTGGAGGCAGGTTCAATTGAGGCACTCAAGACAGAATTTAATGATCATTTGAAAAGAAATAAGAAAAGGCAAGGAGAATGGCACTAGGTGAGTTGCTCATTCAGGAAGCCAGTGCAGACATGATGGGCCAAAGGGCCTCCTTCTGTGCTGTAACAATCCTGTGATGTTTAATTAACTATGTTTAAATTCCCCAGCTATTGTGAGATTTGAATTCTGGATCACTTGTTTGATTTTTGATTTGATTTGATTTATTATTGTCACATGTATTGGTATACAGTGAAAAATATTGTTTCTCGTGTGCTATACAGACAAAGCATACCGTTCATAGAGAAGGAAAGGAGAGAGTGCAGAATGTAGTGTTACAGTCATAGCTAGGGTGTAGAGAAAGATCAACAAGGCGGGTTCATTCAAAAGTCTGACAGCAGCAGGGAAGAAGCTGTTCTTGAGTCGGTTGGTACGTGACCTCAGACATTTGTATCTTTTTCCCGACGGAAGGTGGGAGAGAGAATGTCTGGGGTGCGTGGGGTCCTTGATTATGCTAGCGGCTTTTCCGAGGCAGCAGGAAGTGTAGACAGAGCGCAGCCTTCTGCACGATTTGTTCAGTAACAAAACCACGATGCCACTGTTCCCTTCAATATTGTTCAACAAAAATCTCGCCATTGTTTTAGCCACGTGTATCGCTGTTAATGGAAGACCCCTGATGGCCAAGAAAGGTTAATCCAGACGTGGGTCATTACTGAACAGACAATGCCCACCGTTCAGTAAACGGCGAAAGTTTAAAAAAACTCACAACAATGAGTAAAAACTCTGCTTACCATTTCACCAACAAATACACAAAATGCTAATGAGTTGCTGAGTGCTGTGGTGAGATCGAATGGCCTAGTCACAGTGCTTATTATTCATTTTTGAGTTCTAATCAGAAATATGATTAGCCACACCTGGATCCCCAATGAGCCCCATATGGCCGCTGCCTAATGCATTGGAGAATATTGGTTTACATAACACAGGCTTCCCACTTCACTCACCCTGACTGATGAGCTGAAATATCGAAGTGAAGGGAGGGACTCATTTCTCCAGATTCACGGTCTGCGCACGTTGCCGGGAAAGGCAGATGGGTTGCTCTTCCCTTTGCGGATGCGGTTCCAGTGATGGAGGAGATGGTTGACCCTGTTCTACTTTGTGCTGACCTCGCTCAGCCCTGCAAGCTGTTAGTACAGTTCCATGGGAACACTCCGCATCCTCCTCACGCTCCCTTTTCTCCGAACTGTTAAAAAAAAATAGAACGTTTTGTTCCTGCAGCCAATAAAAAATACAAACCAGAAAACTAATACAAAAAGAACCTCAGCACCGTCTCCTGTGTATTATATGAAACATTCAAACAAATGTTCAAATGATTCTTTATTATTTCTTGATCATTCTGGGTGCCAAACAGATAGCTCAATAGTTTACCGCTCACACTTGTAAGCCTCGTAAACAGATTATTCGCCAGTGTAATTGTATTTATTTATTCCTCCTGTGAGGCAGACAGTGACTCAGTGGTTGAAATTAAAAGTCTCAGTGTGCTTGGGAGGGAATCAGTATCTCACTGTAACACACAGCTCGGCTGACAACGGAACTAGCCTGTGTATCTTTACAATGATGTCCTTGTTTGAGCACATGAGACACAGAGGACACGGAAAACAATTAAAGAGCAAACACAAAGCAACAACCATCCTTAAATAAAGGAAACTAGCAAGATTCAGATATATTGTGTGGTGTGTGGTAAAGCTTGACGCACAATCCCACAAAGAATTCCAAAGGCAGAGTAAACAGCAACAGTGATCTTTTAAACAGAGGCTTCCAGTAATAAGACCATAAGACATAGGAGCAGAATTAGGCCACTCTGCTCCACCATTCAATCATGGCTGATATTTTTCTCACCCCCATTCTCCTGCCCTTTTCCCCATAACCCCTGACCCCCTTATTAATCAAGAACCTATCTATCTCTGTCTTAAAGACACACAATGACCTGGCCTCCACAGCCTTCTGCGACAAAGCGTTCCACAGATTCACCACTGAAGAAATTCCTCCTCATCTCTGTTTTAAAGGATCGTCCCTTTAGCCTGAGGTTGTTCCCATCTGGTTCTAGTTTTTCCTACTAGTGGGAACATCTTCTCCACGTCCACTCTATCCAGGCCTCGCAGTATCCTGTAAGTTTCAATAAGATCCCTCCTTACCCTTCTAAACTGCAACGAGTACAGGCCCAGAGTCCTCAACCGTTCCTCATATGACAAGCTCTTCATTCCAGGGATCATTCTTGTGAACCTCCTCTGGACCCTTTCCAAGGCCAGCACATCCTTCCTTAGATATGGGGCCCAAAACTGCTCACAATATTCCAAATGGGGTCTGACCAGAGCCTTATGCAGCCTCAGATGTACATCCCTGCTCTTGTATTTAAGAAAAACTTGGACGGGTTCATGGATGAGAGGGGTGTGGAGGGATATGGTCCAAGTGCAGGTCAGTGGGACGAGGCATAAAATGGTTCGGCACAGACAAGAAGGGCCAAAAGGCCTGTTTCTGAGCTGAAATTTTCTATGGTTCTATTCTAGTAATAACACACAAGACTCCAGTATCTTAACAGAGATGGGCAGATGAAACACTTTAAAGGCTGGTGGTGGTGAAACCTGTTACCATAGTGACAGTGGATGGTGTTACCTTTGATTGGAGAAGATGATGGTTGTAATTTGGTCGCCAGGGCCGACACACTATGACCCAACCTCTCTGCAAAACAGTCCATTGGAAGAGTGACCAGCCCTCATAATGGGCCTAATTAGCAAAACGGAAACCCATGAGGTTAAAGGGGAAATGATAGAGTGAACCCCTCCACAAAGCTCTGACGAAGGGTCATCCAGACCCGAAACGTTGGCTCTATTCTCTCTCCACAGATCCTGTTAGACCTGCTGAGATTTTCCATCATTTTCTGTCTTTGTTTCAGATTCCAGCATCTGCAGTATTTTGATTTACCTCCATAACACTGACTGAGGGACAGAAAGCAGAGAATGTGAACAGCTGCCCTCCAGACTGGATGGAGGTATATATTGATGTCCTACAGGGGTTGGGAGTTGGGAACACTGCTCTTTTAGACATATAATAATGGCTTGGCTACACAATGTAAAATTTCTAGGTTTGCAGATGACAGAAAGCACAGAGATATAGAATCCCTACAATGCAGAAGGAGGCCAATCAGCCCATTGAGTCTGTACTGACTCTCCAACGGAGTATATTACCCAGGCCCTATCCCTGTAACCACACATATTTACCCCCTTAATCCCCCTAACCTTCACATCTTGGGACACTAAGAGGCAACTTACCATGGCCAATCCATCTAACCCGCACATCTTTAGACTGTGAGAGGAAACCGGAGCACCCGGAAGAAACCCACACAGACACGGGGAGAATGCGCAAGTTCCACACAGACAGTGACCCAAGGTCAGAATCGAACCCGGGTCCCTGGTGCTGTGAGGCAGCAGCGCTAACCACTGTGCTACCTCAGTAAACATGAAGCGCGCGGTAACAGAGCTCAGGATATCCATAGTCTGATGCAATGGGAAGATACATGGCAGATGGAATTTTAGTGCAGAAAAGTGTGAAGTGATTTATTTTAGTATGGATAACAAGGAAAGATAATGTGAACTAAATGGCCCTGTTTTAAAATAGATGGAGGAACACTGACCTGGGTGTTTACGCACACAGATCAGTTAAAGTCAAATACAAAGTTGTGAAATGTGTTAGAAAAAAGCAGAAAGGATCCTTGGGTTTATAAATAGAGATCTGGGGGGAATTTTCCCCTGCCACCCGCCACGGGAATCATAGCAGGCAGGGGGGGGGCAGGCAGGGGCAGATCATGCAAAGGTTCGTTGACCTCGGGCGGGATTCTGCAGTTTCAGGGCGAGCGTCGCCGGAAAATCCAAACCATAGAATTTTTTAAAAACCAAGGGTGTTGTGCTAAACTGTTGTAAAATTGCTGATTAGGCCTCAGTTGGAGAATGGGGCGAACTCTGGCTACCACACGTTCGGAAGGATGTCAAGGCAGGAGTGATGGTGTGGAGATTTACTAGACTGGGTCCAGGGATGGGGGACGTTAGTCAATGTGGAGTGTCTGGAGTAGCTTGGCCTGTCCTCCTTAGAACAGAGAGGGTTAGGATGAAGTTTAATAAGAGTGTTGGTGCAGAAGGTGAAGTCGCATGGGGTCAGAGGTGAGTTGGCAAGGTGGATACAAAACTGGCTCGGTCAAAGAAGACAGGGGGGTAGCAGTGGAAGAATGTGTTTCTGAATGGAGGGCTGTGACAAGTGGTGTTCCTCAGGGATCAGTGCTGGGATCTTTGCTGTTTGTAATATATATAAATGATTTGGAGAAAAATGTAACTGGATTGATTAGTAAGTTTGCGGACGACACAAAGGTTGATGGATTTGCGGATAGTGATGAGGACCGTAAGAGGATAGAGCAGGATATAGATCAGTTGGAGACTTGGGTGGAGAGATGGCAGATGGAGTTTAATCCAGACAAATGTGAGGTAATGCATTTTGGAAGGTCTAATACAGATCGGAAATATACAGTAAATGGCAGAACCCTTAGGAGTATTGATAGGCAAAGGGATCTGGGTGTACAGGTACACAGGTCACTGAAAGTGGCAATACAGGTGGAGAAGGTAGTCAAGAAGGCATACGGCATGCTTGCCTTCATCGGCTGGGGTATTGAGTTAAAAAATTGGCAAGTCATGTTGACACTTTATAGAACCTTAGTTAGGCCGCACTTGGAATATAGTGTTCAATTGTGGTCGCCACACTACCAGAAGGATGTGGAGGCTTTGGAGAGGGTACAGAAAAGATTTACCAGGGTGTTACCTGATATGGAGGGCATCAGCTATAAGGAGAGGTTGGAGAAACTTGGTTTGTTCTCACTGGAGCGACAGAGGTTGAGGGGAGACCTGATAGAAGTCTACAAGATTATGAGAGGCATGGACAGAGTGGATAGTCAGAAGCTTTTTCCCAGGGTGGAAGAGTCAATTAGGGGGCATAGGTTTAAAAGAGATGTACGAGGCAGATTTTTTACACAGAGAGTGGTGGGTGCCTGGTACACATTGCCGGGGGAGCTAGTGGAAACGGATACAGTAGTGACTTTTTTAAGGGGCGTCTTGACAAGTACATGAATGAGATGGGAATAGAGGGATATGGTCCCCGGAAGGGTAGGGAGTTTTAGTTAAGTCGGGCAGCATAGTCGGTGCAGGCTTGGAGGGCCGAAGGGCCTGTTTCCGTGCTGTAATTTTCTTTGTTCTTTTTGTTCTTTGTTCTTTGTTCAAAACATGAGTTGTTTTGATAGAACAAATAAGGAGAAACTGTTTCCAACGACAGGAGGGTCAGTAATGCGACACTGGCAACTAATCTAGTTATGATGCTGGCAATAAAGGTCTGTGAGGTTATGGAGAAACGACTGAGTTACGGTATCATTTGTGTCTGCAGAATATAGTGTAGCAGATAAATAAGGAGTATTTGTTTGCATTCAGAGTGATAGAGTGCTGTTTGCTTTTTCCAGGCAAATGATAAAGAACTAGAGGCAAAAACAAAAGAACACATGAAATAGGAGCAGAGCCAGACTCTAGACCGGGTGGTCATGCGTACATCAGGATGAGATGGACACGGGGAGGGAGGTGTCAGTAGCGTGGGGGTTCTCCCCCAGCATGGGCAGAAGCACAGCACGTAAGAGCTGCTAAGATTGTTGAATAAATCCTTTTGCTTGTTAGTTCCTTGTTGTCAGTCTCTGCATCCCAGCAATTTCCCCGTGGCCACACAGACTTGGTGATCCGCTTTGCAGAGCACATTCGGCCCATCCGCAAGCAGTACTCAGCCCTTCCTGTCGCTGCCATTTTAACTCAGCATCTTGCTCTCCTGTCCATATGTCTGTCTTGGCCTGTTGCAACATTCCAATGAACCCCAGTGCAAACTGGACGAACGATTAGGCACTTAACAGCCTTCCGGACTCAACATTGAATTCAACAACTTCAGAGCATGAACTCTCTCCTCCACCTTCACCCCATTTCCATTTATTTTATTTCATTTTATCATTTTTTAAACTTTAATTTCTTCCATTGTTTCATTTATCAACTTTTTAAAATCTCACTTTTCATCTTTTTTCCCTCCTGCCACCCCACTAGGGCCAGTTGTTAACAGTTTCTGGTTGTCCTTTGACACTCTGCTTATTGTTCTGCCATTTACACATTCTGATAAATGCGGCACGGTGGCACAGTGGTTAGCACTGCTGCTTCACAGCGCCAGGGACCCAGGTTCAATTCCTAGCTTGGGTCACTGTCTGTGTGGCGTTTTCACATTCTCCCCGTGTCTGAGTGGGTTTCCTCCGGGTGCTCTGGAAGATGTGCTGGTTAGGTGCATTGACCCGAACAGGTGCTGGAGTGTGGCGACTTGGGGAATTTCAGAGTAACTAGCCTTATTTGTGATTAATAAATAAAATAAATCTTGTAATGGTTACTATCAGCACCTTTATCACTTCCATTTCCTTTGTCTTTTTGTCTATGACATCTTTGTCAATCTCTCCCGTCTCCACCAACGACTAGCTCTCTATCCAGCTCCCACATCTTCCCCCACCTCCTCACTACAACAGAATAAATCTCATCCTATTTTCCATTGTCCTCAGCTCTGATGAAGGATCATCCAGACTCAAAACATTGGCTCCGTTCTCTCTCCACAGACACTGTCAGACCTGCTGAGATTTTCCCGCATTTTCTGTTTTTGTTTCGGATTCCAGCTTCCACAGTAATTTGTTCTTAACTTCCACGTGGTGTCAGGAGCTGCTCGAGATGGCACATCAACTTTGCTGCATCGACCAGTTCATCTGCAATGAAAACATCGCGGGATAACTGGACCAAGTTTGAAGAAGAATGGCGCACCGACTGTGGTGCCAGCCTCTGCAATAAATCAATAAAAGATACAAGCATACGCACTGTTAAATTTAGCGGATCCCGAGGCAACTGAAGAATTTGAATCCTTTGTGTTCTATGGGGAGGAACTGAAAGAGGCCCCAGAGATATTGTTAAAGAAATTCAAACAGATACGCATGCCAGTGGGAAATATCATAGTGAACAGACGTGTTTAACATTACTAACCAAAAACATGATCAATCCATCCAGTCTTAGACTGTAAAATCCTTGCCAAAACATGCATATTCCTGACATGCCTCACTGACAAACTTGAGAGATTTCATTGTGGAATCGCCCTGGGGACCCGGGTTCGAATCCCGTCACGGCAGGCGGTGGAATTTGAATTCAATAAAAAAATCTGGAATTAAGAATCTACTGATGACCCATGAAACCATTGTCGGAAAAACCCATCTGGTTCTCTAATATCCTTTAGGGAAGGAAATCTGCCGTCCTTACCTGGTCTGGCCTACATGTGACTCCAGAGCCACAGCAATGTGGTTGACTCTCGACTGCCTTCCAAGGGTAACGAAGGATGGGCAATAAATGCTGGCCCAGCCAGCAAGGCCCATGTCCCACGAATGAATTTTAAAAAATGAAGTGTGTTAATAGTTGCTTCGAATGAAAAATCTAATGCTAGAATTTGCCGTCAGCATCTTGCATGTTAAATGAGCTGCTGGAAAGAAGCACAAAAGGGTCCACTGCTATTTGTCATTTATATTAATGATTTGGATGTGAATATAGGAGACATGGTTCTGTAAGTTTGCAGATAACACCAAGATTGGTGGTATAGTGGACAGTGAAGAAGGATATCTCAGATTGCAACAGGATCTTGATCAATTGGGCCAGTGGGCTGACGAATGGCAGATGGAGTTTAATGTGGATAAATGCGAGGTGATACATTTTGGTAGATCGAACCAGGGTAGGACTTACTCAGTTAATGGTAGAGCGTTGGGGAGAGTTACAGAACAAAGAGATCTAGAGGTTCATATCTCCTTGAATGTGGAGTCACAGGGGGACAGAGTGGTGAAGAAGGCATTCAGCATGTTTGGTTTCATTGGTCAGAACATTGAATACAGGAGTTGGGACGTCTTGTTGAAGTTGTACAAGACATTGGTAAGGCCACACATGGAATACTGTGTACAGTTTTGGTCACCCTATTATAAAAAGGATATTATTAAACTGGAAAGAGTGCAGAAAAGATTTACTAGGATGCTACCGGGACTTGATGGTTTGAGTTATAAGGAAAGGCTGGATAGACTGGGACTTATTTACGCTGGAGCATAGGAGGCTTAGGGGTGATCTTATAGAGGTCTATAAAATAATGAGGGGCATAGATAAGGTAGATAGTCAACATCTTTTCCCAAAGGTAAGGGAGTCTAAAACTAGAGGGCATAGTTTTAAGGTGAGAGGGGAGAGATACAAAAGAGTTCAAAGGGGCAATTTTTTGATACAGAGGGTGGTGAGTGTCTGAAATGAGCTGCCAGAGGTAAGTAGTGGAGGTGGGTGTAATTTTATCTTTTAAAAAGCATTTAGACACTTACATGGGTACGATTAGTATTGAGGGATACGGGCCAAATGCAGGCAATTGGGACTAGCTTAATGGTAAACACTGGGCGGCATGGACAAGTTGGGCCAAAGGGCCTGTTTCCATGATGTAAAGCTCTATGACAACAGTGCCTACACTTCAAAGATAATACATTGGTTGTGAAGCAATTTAGAATGCTGAGTTGTGGAAAAGATGTTATGTAAATGCAAGTGTTTTCTTTTAATGTTCCAGTCAATGGAGTCAAACTAATTCAGCAAACACAGAGCTAGAAATTCCTGGTCAGCAATACAACAAACCTATCCAACACCAGCTCAAATCTGTACAGCAAGGCTTAATTCAGATTCTAATAGCTAGTGCAAAAAGAAATCAATGAAGAATTCAAGAATAGTCCTCTGGAGTGGATTTTTAGCTTTGCACGCTAGTTTCCCAAATCAGTGGCATTTGTGCCAGGCACGGCAAAGTAGAACTCCACCCAGCAGTTGAATCTGACATTTGGTGAGTGGAGAGTGCTGGGGAATTTGGACCTACGCTTCCCAAAGCTTTCCCCCACAGGGAGTTTTCCTCTCTCCATATCTGGCTCTGTTGTAGATCGATTGGTCTCTCTGGTGATCTGAACGGTAGAAGGTGGTGCACTTTGACCTTTCCCTTCTAGGATTTCTTTCGTCCAGCATCAGAATTTTCTCCCATCAGCAAACTCAGAAAGACAGATTTGGATTTATATAGCGCCTTTCACCACTTCAGAACATCTCAAAGCCTCTCAGAATCATAGAATCCCTACATTACAGAAGGAGGCCATTTGGCCCATCGAGTCTGTACCGACCACAATCCCACCCTGGCCCTATTTCCGTAAGCCCACACAGCCATCCCCTCTTATAGCCAATGCGGTTGCAGTGAAGTTATGGTCCCTGTTGTAATGCAGATGAACACAAAAGCCAATACAAGCACAGTAAGTTTCTACAAAGAGCAACGTGATATGGCCAATGTATGTCTTTTTTCAATGATGTTGGTTGAGAGATAAGTATTGGCCAGAAGACTGGGAAGAACCTCACTGGCTTGTTCATAACAGCATCTTTTCCCCAGCTGAAAGATCAAAGAAAAGCTGAGATTAACCTATCTGAAAAATGACACCACTGGTGGGTCTGGAACTGATCCTCACAGAACCCAAACCGAGCATTCAGTGAGCAGGTTATTGCTGAGTGAATATTGCTTGTAGCACCATTTGCAATTCCTTCCGCCACTTTGCGAATGATTGGGTGTTGGCCAATCTCATGGCAATTGGCTGTGTTTAATTTGTCTGATATTCCTAAGCAATGCTCCACGCTGTCGTGTGAGTTAACATGTTATGCCTGTGCATAAACAGGCTAGCTTGAGGCTCACAACAAAATCTTGCTGCCATTCATGCCAGCGGGATCTTATGGTCCCACTGGCAGTGCACCCCCACAGTGGGTTTCCCGGCGGTGAGGGGCATTCACAGGAAACCCCATTGACTGTAAAATCCTGTTGCCAGTGAGTGGCATACTCCCTCCACCAAACACACCGCAGAGAGAGAGAAAAATCCCACCTACCCTCTTCAGCACTACAGCCAGTATGTTGTTGGCATCTATAACCTTTGCTACATCAAATACATGCAGCTATGTGTTAATATCATACGGATTGAATGATACTGGTTGAAGACTGGAATTGTAATGGTGGTGTCCTCAGAGGGGGACTGAGAATGAAAGTCTGTCTTGATATCTTTGGCTGAATCATAGAATCCCTACATTGCAGAAGGAGGTCATTTGGCCCATCGAGCCTGCACCGACAACAATCCCCCAGGCCATATCCTCATATTCCCATGTATTTACCCTGCTAGTCCCCCTGACACTGAGGGGCAATTTAGCATGGCCAATCAACCTAACCTGCGCACCTTTGTTCTGTGGGAGGAAATCGGAGTACCCAGAGGAAACCCTCACAGATACGGGGAGAACGTGCAGATTCCACACAGATACTCACCCGAGGCCAGAATTGAACCTGGGTCTCTGGCACCGTGAGGCAGCATGCTAACAACTGTGCCACCGTGCCGCCCGGAAGAGGGTTGTGTGATGGTGTAACTCTGTCTATATGTGGCATGTAATACTCGCTTCACCAGATTGGCACCTCATTTTCAGATATGCTTGATGCTGTTCCTGACTCTTTTAAATTCCTACCTGGACCAGGGTTAGTCCCGTGACAATGAGAGGTGTATGGGATAGACTCTGATAGAATACAATTCTGCCGAAGATTGGACTTGCAAGCTTCATTTTTGGAGAAGCAATGATTGTATCGGTAAAGATGCAACAAGATGCAATGTAAATAGATTTCTGGAAGGTATTTGAAAAGGTGCCTCACAAAAGTAGTGTTAGAAAAACTCAGGCACATACTCCATGAAGAAATGGCCAGAGAGCGGATGTTTCCTCTTGTTGGACATTCTAGAACGAGGGGCCATAGTTTTAGGCTAGGGTGTTGCAGATTTAAAACAGAAATGAGGAGGAATCACTTCATTCAAAGGGTCGTGAAGCTGTGGAATTCTCTACTGCAGAGTGCAGTGGATGCTGGAATACTAAACAAATTTAAGGAGGTGATAGGTTTTTAATTATGAGATGAGATTAGCCATAAAAATTGTACGGAAGGTGGTGCAGGCTCAAGGGACTGAATTGCATGCTGCTGCTCATTGTTCTGATGTTATGTTCTTATGTAAGCAGCATGTATAGCACATTTTTGATGGGCAGGAACTAGAGTTTGAATAAATGTGTTCTGCTTGGATTGGAGGACAATTTGATCTGATATACACAACAGATGTTCCCAGTGTACATGGATAATTGGACTGAGGTGTAGATAAACGGTCTTGAAATGTACCCACAACACAAATGAAAGGGCTTTGGCAGGACGGGGAAAAAAAAACATTCTGGAAGGCACATAGGTTAGAAGAATGGACAAATATGTGAAATTAAATTTGATGTAAAGAAGTGTGAATACTAAGGACAAGGGAGAACACACTGTAAATGGAGAGGTGCTGAAGGGTGTGGAGGACATACAAGCGACCAAGAGCATTGAACAATATAATTGTCTGAATGTGAGTACAGATGGATAAAGCCATGAAAAATCATTGGTCTTCTATCCTGCCCCATCTCCTCTGTCCCCTTTCCAACTAAATGACTGCGTACATTTCTAAAAAATGCTGGAAAAACTCAGCAGGTCTGACAGCATCTATGGAGAGAGAATAGAACCAACCCTTCTTTTTTTTTTCAGATTCTAGCATCCGCAGTATTTTGCCTTTATCTGAACATTTCTATCTTGCTTCAGTTCTGTACAAGGGGTCATTTAGACCAAAAACGTTAACTGCTTCTCTCTCCACAGAAGCTCCCAAATCCGCTGAGTTTAGACAGCATTTCCTATTCCAATTTAAGATTTCCAGCATCCACAGTATTTTGCTTTTATGCGATAAAGACCAACAGAAATTGGGGATTTATAAATTGGGGTACAGAGTAAAGCTGTAACAATAAATTTATACAAAATGTTGATGAAGCCACTGTTGTATTGCTGGTTAGAAAGGGCATACATGTGGGGGGGTCTCCACTACCATTCTTGGACGTGTGTGTCTCTCCTGCAGATGGAGGAAACGGTGGAAGTGTCACACTGGGACGACTTCGCAGGAGAGAGAGAGAAAGTGAGCCACTGTTTATGCCCGACCAGTGAACTCACTTGAGTGAGCGTTTTCGAGGCGCCTGAACCCCTACGGTTCTAGACTTCGGAATGATGTTCTAGCACTGTGATCCACCAGAATGAAAAGAGAGACAAGTGGGTGACACAAAAGGCCAAATTTTATTCAGGAAGGAATGAAATTAACCAGACCTGTCAACATGCACACATAACCAGTTACTATGCTAAGGAAGGAAGAGACTATAATGACACAATGGATATTTTTAGGTTTACACAATTTTACATAAATTCCCAACCATCCTTCCTCAACACTTGACTAATTGAGGATTTCTGGGGACTGTAGATTATACTCACCACTGCTGGGGTCAAAGGGACAGTACTGCCTCTAAGAAAAGATCAGAGCCATCTTGCCTTCAAGAGACACACACCTTGGTCGCATGGTCAAATAGGCGTTACTGCAACCCAGACCTTCATTCTAGGGTTCTGACCGCAAATGGAGTTCCTTTATCCTGGATCTTTGCTGGTGAATAATTGTTGAATTTCTTTCTTTGGAAGTTGAGGAGTAATTTTTATATACTATTTACATATATTGGACATTCTAGAACGAGAGGCCATAGTTTTAGGCTAGGGTGTTGCAGATTTAAAACAGAAATGAGGAGGAATCACTTCATTCAAAGGGTCGTGAAGCTGTGGAAATGTATAAATGTATAAATGTATAAATGCTTATGCTCCACAGGAGTCTTCCCATATATTTTATATACTATATACTATTTACAACTATTTACCATTTATATAGATGATCTGGAGGAGGGGACGGAGTGTAGGGTAACGAAGTTTGCAGACGACACAAAGATAAGTGGAAAAGTGAATCGTGTGGAGGACGGAGAAGATCTGCAGAGAGATTTGGACAGGCTGAGTGAGTGGGCGAGGATATGGCAAATGGAGTATAACGTTGAGAAATGCGAGGTTATACACTTTGGAGGAAATAATAACAAATGGGATTACTATCTCAATGGAAACAAATTAAAACATGCTACCGTGCAAAGGGACCTGGGGGTCCTTGTGCATGAGACGCAAAAGCCCAGTCTGCAGGTACAACAGGTGATCAAGAAGGCAAATGGGATGTTGGCCTATATTGCGAAGGGGATAGAATATAAAAGCAGGGATGTCTTGATGCACCTGTACAGGGCATTGGTGAGGCCGCAGCTGGAATACTGTGTGCAGTATTGGTCCCCTTATATGAGGAAGGATATATTGGCATTGGAGGGAGTGCAGAGAAGGTTCACCAGGTTGATACCGGAGATGAGGGGTTTGGATTATGAGGAGAGGCTGAGGAGATTGGGTTTGTACTCGTTGGAGTTTAGAAGGATGAGGGGGGATCTTATGGAGACTTATAAGATAATGCGGGGGCTGGATAGGGTGGAGGCGGAGAGATTCTTTCCACTTAGTAAGGAAGTTAAAACTAGAGGACACAGCCTCAAAATAAAGGGGGGTCGGTTTAAGACAGAGTTGAGGAGGAACTTCTTCTCCCAGAGGGTGGTGAATCTCTGGAATTCTCTGCCCACTGAGGTGGTGGAGGCTACCTCGCTGAATATGTTTAAAGCGCGGATGGATGGATTCCTGATCGGTAAGGGAATTAAGGGTTATGGGGATCAGGCGGGTAAGTGGTACTGATCCACGTCAGATCAGCCATGATCTTATTGAATGGCGGGGCAGGCTCGAGGGGCTAGATGGCCTACTCCTGCTCCTATTTCTTATGTTCTTATGTTCTTAATTTTAGAGTCCGTTCAGTTGTTGGAGCCAGTAAGGAACAAGGTTGCAGCTCAGTCAAAGTTGGTTGGTTCTGCTTGGAGAAGAGTCCCTAGCTGTAGTTGTGAAGAACTGAACAACCCATGTGCTCTGGCTAAAAGAGTCTCCTGTCCTTTGACTTAATCCAATTTTAAAAGATTCAGCCTTTGAAATTCTGGCCGGCTTCTCCTAACAGTCGGTCAAATTTGACAAGAGTGCTTGGAGCTGATGGAAATGGTTTTTGCGAAATGATTTTTGATGGTGCTCAGGTGTTGATCGCTTTCCCATCGAGATGGTTTTGCAAGACACAGACTGGGCCCAATCCTGTTGGATTTTGCAGACAACTTGAAGTCTATAATGTGTACTGTCCATAGATGTTGCAATGGGTGGCATTGGTAGCCAGGTCTAGCAGGGCCCGTTTTTGCATAAATAGCAAACTAGTTTTGCCCATGACTCATTGTCCTTTGTCTGCTCAAGCAACTCCCAGATGGATTTGATAAGGCTGTGTGTCTCTTTGTCTGTCCATGTCTTGTTTGCAGTCATTTAAAATCCATGTGTTTTGAAACACAGAATTTTAAGTTTGTTCGTATTCCACATATTGGATTAATGTCCATAAAAAGATGGATTTACCTCATCTTACATACAGAGATTACAACATAGAATGGTACTGAGGATTGGGCACTATATTTCGAAAGAGAAACTTTAATGCTGGGATTATTTTCACAGTGACATTTAGTATTTAAAATGATGATGCTTTTAGAATGAATAAGAGAAGGCAATTTCCATCAGCAGGTGAAGGCAGTGACTAGTGGCATCAATTTGAAATTGACATCAAGAGTGCAGGGAGAAATAAGGAGATAAGCACAGGATGCTTTGCTGAAGGGAATAGATGTAAGGAAACATTGCATGTTTTAAATGTAGGAAAGTACAGAGCTATAGGGAAACTACAGAGTACTGAGATTAATAGAATTTACTGCAGAGAAATTGGCCAACAACGGATTTTCACACTGATGCTTATGCTCCACAGGAGTCTTCCCACCACATCCCCATCGGGAAATTTATCAATTCCTTTCTCCCTTATACACCTATTTATCTTTCCCTTAAGTGCATCTGGTTTCCTCAAACACTCCACGCAGCAGCAAGTTCTGAATTCTAACAGCAGCTCCCTGGATAACGAGTGTTCTCCTTAATTCCTTGTTGGATTTATTTAAAAGTTTATTTATTAGTGTCACCAGTAGGCTTATATTAACACCGCAATGAAGTTACTGTGAAAATCCCCTAGTCGCCATACTCCGGCGCTTGTTCGCGTTCTGAGGGAGAATTTAGCATGGACAATGTACCTAACCAGCATGTCTTTCGGACTGTAGGAGGAAACCAGAGCACCTGGAGGAAACCCAGGCAGACACGGGGAGAACGAGCAGACTTTGCACAGACAGTGACCCGAGCCAGGAATCGAACCCGGGTCCCTGGCGCTGTGAGGCAGCAGTGCTAACCACTGTGCCACCCTTCATTAATGACAAAGAATTTTGTTCAGCAGGAAGTGCAAATCCCTTCTCCTCCAACTAATCAAGGCATCTGGATGCTGGTTTAATACATTGGTGGACAAAAATACAGTCAGAAATGGGAGAATTCATAACGGGGAATCAAGAAATGACTGTGGAATTAAATTTGTACTTTGCTTCAGTTTTCACAAAGGGAACCATGAATAATGTGCCAGAAGTGCTGAGGAAAACATGTTTTAGTGAGGAGCTGAAGGAAATCAGCATTAGTAGAGAAATGGTTTTGGGGAAATTGATGGGATTGAAGGTGGATAAATCTCCAGCTCCTGATAATCTTCATCCCAGAGTACTGAAGGAAGTGGACCTGGAAATAGAAGATACGTTGGTAGTTATTTTCCAAAATTCGTTGGACTCTGGACTGGTTCCTACAGATTGGAGGGTAGCTAATGTAAGCCTGCTATTCAAAAAGGGAGGTAGAGAGAAAACAGGGAACTATAGACCAGTAACGTCAGTACGGGGGAAGTTGCTAGAATCCATTATCAAGGATTTCATAACTTGGCATTTGGAAGGCAGTGGTATAATCAGACAAAGTCAGCATGGATTTACAAAAGGGAAATCATGCTTGACGAATCTATTGGAATTTTCTGAGGATATAACTAGTAGAGTTGACTGAAGAGAAGCAGTAGGTATGGTTTATTTAGACTTTCAGAAGACTTTTGACAAGGTCTCACATAACAGACTACTATGTAAAGTTAAAGCACATGGGATTGCAGGCAATGTCTTGAGATGGATAGAAAGCTGGTTAGCAGATAGGAAGCAAAGAGTTGGTATAAATGGGTCTTTTTCTGATTGGCAGTTAGTGACTAGTGGGGTTCTGCAGGGATCTGTGCTGGGACCCCAACTGTTCACGTTATATGTTAATGATTTAGAAGAGGGAACTGAATGTATTATCTCCAAATTTGCAGATGATACAAAGTTGGGTGGGAGGGTGAGCTGTGAGGAGGATGCAGAGATGCTTCAGCATGATTTAGACAGGCTGAGTGTGTGAGCATCTGCATGGCAGATGCAGTATAATGTGGATAAATGTGAGGTTATCCACTTTGGGAGCAATAATAGGAAGACAAATTATTACTTGAATGGGTGTAAATTGAGAGAGGTGGATAGTCAATGAGGCCTTGGTGTCCTCGTGCATCAGTCGCTGAAAATAAGCACGCAGGTACAGCAGGCAGTAAAGAAGGCAAATGGTATGTTGGCCTTCATAGCGAGAGGATTTGAGTATAGGGATAGGGGTGTTTTGCTGCAAATGTATAAGGTGTTGCCACACCTGGAGTATTGTGTGCAGTTTTTGGTGTCCTTATCTGAGGGATCAAGGGATTTGGGGGAGAAGGGGGGAATCAGGATATTGCATTTGATGATCAGCCATGATCAAAATGAATGGCGGAGCAGGCTTGAAGGGCCGAATAGCCTCCTCCTGCCTCTAGTTTCTCCGCAAGTTGACAGATCGCGTCTGAGAAAGGTAGCACACAGACACAGTGGGCTAAGTGGTCATCTTTGGCACCGTAAACCTCTCTGGATGTGCGTCACTGTCGCTGATGTACTGCCTCAAATTATTCAACCATTATCAAACCTGAATGAAATCCTGGTCTGACCCACCGCCCACATGTTCTCTGCCACTGAACGTTAAATAATGATCAAAAGCACAAAAAGCAGCCGCTGATTATATAGGAAGGAGTGAGGGTGGAACAGAAAATAAATTTAGCTTTCCTACCAACCAGGCATTTAGATTGGGTGAAAATAGAGGATGGACTTCACCCCCCGAAACCTGTCTGTTTGGGTAGCTTACACTACCTTCTGCATTGGATTCGGTGACGAGGTCACCAGGGAGCCCGGTAGCTCTGTGGGTTATAGAAATTTCCACTTGTGGCTCAGTGCAAAGTCCTCTAGTTACCCTTGTAGATTTTAGAAGCTGAGTGAGTCAATATTCAGAAGTCATCGCATTTGCCCAAGCAAAACATTTATAAAAGTAAGGTCAGCCCACAGTTCAGCTCAGCAGCACGTAAGCTGAATTCTTAAATGTGCCACTTCAGTTATGGAATACGTGCACCGCTATCCCCACCTGTATTAGCAGTTGGAAGAATTATTTTAAAGGTTGCTACGTATATTTCAATTGTTAAATGAGCTGTTCTAAAATTCCATTTATCTGTCACTTCTTCCTTCCCTCAGCATCTTTTCTGTCTGGTGTATTTGTGCTCATTACAATTCTCCAGCATTTATCTGAAATGTATAGTGTGTCAGAAACTCCAGCCACACTGCCTCTACATTGTTCCAACGTGTTGCCTTTGACTTGGGTCCCTCCCACTCTGACAGCAATGTGACATTATCCATTTCTCACATCAGCCGCTGATGCAGTTTAGCCAGACAGATTGAGAATTTAGGCTGCTTTGTCGTGTGAATACTTACTGAGTGAGTTGAGTAATTACAGGGCAGGCCCCGAGAGAGGCTGGGTTCTATTTTAGTCCAACGTGGGGAGCTGGTAACCTACTCCACCACCATGAGTTATCATAACGATGCAGTGAATGAATCGAGCCCACAGACACTGTTCGTGGCATCACTGACAATAGGGTTCCATAAAATATCGCCCCACTGGCTGCCCATCATCAACTCTTTCAAGCCATAAAGCGTGACAGAGGAGTGATGAGCACTTACATTAATGACAAACTACTTTCCCTTGCGCTAAGCAGAATAATACATTATCCATGTATTGAGACAGTGCATTGACTTTAGAATGTTGGTACACAGAATGCAAAATACATGTCATTAACTTAATCTCTTTTTTTCAGTGCAGTAAGCTAAGATCTGGAACGTGTTGCCTGAAAGGATGGTGGAAGCAGATTCAATAGTTATTTTCTAAAGGGAATTAGATAAATACTTGAATAACTATATGGACAAGGGCATGGAAATGGAATTAATCAGATAGTTCTTTCAAAGCGCTAACGTAGAAGCGATGGGCCATGTGCCTCCTTCTGTGCAATAAGAATCTACATTGTGACTAAGCAGAAGAGAACTGAAATCTGCTCTATCTGACATTAATTGGGATTCATGCTGCTATTTAGTATTCTGGACAATGCAAGCAATCACCTCAACTGTTTCAATTATTCATGCAATCACCCCTGGTAGGATATTTTAGACGCATATTGACAATTCTAATGGTTAAGCTTTCAGGACTGGTTTTATACTACAAGAAAGTCAGCCAGACGGTAATGTATTTTATATTTGATGAGTGACAATCACATGCTGCTGTAAAACTTGAATGCAAGTAACTCAAGGCAAGGGGCAACGGATGCATGAACTTTGGAATCACTCGAGAGACAGATGGCTGTGATTGCCGGATGTGATCCTAGATGGGCTGAATGGCCTATTTTGTCCATCCTGATCCTCACAGCAGGGAAACAGAGCATTTTGGCCCAACACATCTATCAGTGTTTCTGCTCCACATAAATCTCCCCCCACCCCTTCTTCATCTCATCCTATCGACATATCCTGTTATTCCTTTCCTCCCCACATTTATCCAGCATCTTTTTAAAAGCTATTCCGTGAGCCTCAACCACTATATATGGTAGCAAGATCCACACTGTAACCACCCTGAATAAAGATGTTTTTCTCCTGAATTCCCAATACAGGGGTGACACGGTGGCACAGTGGTTAGCACTGCTGCTTCACAGTGTCAGGGACCTGGGTTCAGGTCCCTGACACTGTGTGGAGTCTGCACATTCTCCCCGTGCCTTCGTGGGTTTCCTCCCACGTTCCAAAAGATGTGCTGGTTAGGTGCATTGGCCACATTAAATTCTCCCTCAGTGTACCCGAACAGGCACCAGGGTGTGGCGACTAGGGGATTTTCACAATAACTTCATTTGTAAGCCTACTCGTGACACTAATAAATAAACTTCAAAACCAATTTGTGTTATTGGTAACTGGATTCTATTTACGGCCCTTAATTTTGGACTTCTCACAAATAAAAGCGTTTTCTCTCCATCTATCCGTTTGAACCTCTACATAATGTTCAAGTCCTCTAACAGATGACCTCACAGGCTTCTCTTTTCTTGCAAACAGAGCCTCTATATTACTGCAGCAATGACCGGCCGATGACCTTTCCGTAGTTAGGGGATTGAGACTCTTTATGGTCAAACTGACACACCAAACACTGGGAACTGAGACAATCCTTTGTGGTAGATTTCGAAACTAATCTTTTTTGTAATTATTTGATGGGATGAGAATGTCACTTGCAGGCTTTGGTGCCCATCTGTAATGGTCCTGCGTGGAATAGTTTACTCGGCCATTAACAAAGTTTCCAATTACCTTGGGCAATTGAAATTCGAATCCTGGCCTTACCGTGTCTGAAGCCAATAACCCAGAATGATAGCTTTACCACAAGTGGCAGCAGTCATTGTCCAGAGTCACCGTAGAGTTGGTGTTTTGAAGATCCAGTTTTTTTGGCGCTTGCAGGGTACTGGTGATTGAAATGACACCCTGATGTGTCCAGCTAGCAATCTTTCTGGGAGTCCAAATCACCCCCGGGATGTGTGAACTTCATGATCAATGTAGAATATCAGTTAAGAGTCAACCACATTGCTGTGGATCTGGGGTCAGATGTAGGGCAGGACGGGGAAAGACAGCAGGTTTTCTCCCCCAAAGGACATTAGTGAACCAGCTGGAGTTTTTAAAGACAATTGATGATAGTTACATGGTCAGCAATACTGAAACTAGCTTTCTGGGATCTGAAGCCATGTCTCCAGAGTAACAGCCTGAGGTCTCTGGATTACTAGTCCAGCGACATAATCACCAAGATACCAACTCCCTCCAATGAGCCAGACATCCATTAATCTACAGGATTGATGGATGTTGCTGATGAAAGGCCAGTCAGCCTTGCCCCTTTGTAAAACTTGGAAAGGTATACCTGTCATCAGACTGGTGTTCTTGATATTGATTAACCCTGCTCGCTAATGCCCTAACTGGAAGGGACAATCTTCACTTGACAAGAAACAGAAGGCTTATTAGTGCCACATGCTGCTTCCAGGTAGACTCCAGAGGTACACCTATGCACAGCTATGATGTACGGGTCTCCTGCCCCTCACTACTTGGTGTCATCAGCTGCCCTCGCACAGAAAGCTACAGCTCAGTGATCTCATCACCCACAATTCCACACTCATGGGTCACACACAAAAAACAGAAAATGCTGGAAAATCTCAGCAGGTCTGACAGGGTGGCACAATGGTTAGCACTGCTGCCTCACAGCTCCAGGGACCTGGGTTCGATTCTCGGCCTTGGGTGGCTGTCTATGTGGAGTTTGTACGTTCTCCCCGTGTTCAGCGTGGGTTTCCTCCGGTTTCCTCCCACAGTTCAAAAATGTGCGGGTTAGGTGCATGGGCTATGCTAAATTGCCCCTTAGTGTCCCGGGATGTGCAGATTAGAGGGATTAGCGGGGTAAATATGTGGGGTTATAGGGCCTAGGTGGGATTGTTGTCAGTGCAGATTCAATGGGCTGAATGGCCTCTGTAGAGATTCTATGACAGCATCTGTGGAGAGAGATTAGAGCCAATGCTTCGAATCTAGATGAATGACCCTTAGGTGACTGGAATCAAGACCAGTTGGTGGGGACACACCGAAGGAGAGATAGACAGTCAAGGGTGAGTAGGGAGCAATGGACAGGGGAAAGAATCAGGGAATTTAGAGGATTGTGGCCTGGAAGAGCCCAAGCGGTCTACGGATTGCCAGCTAGATTGCTTAAGCAGCAATGAACTAAATGGCCAGAAGATCTGTTTTAATTATGTTGGCTGACCATGGTATTAATGCACTTTCCTTGGCCATCAAGTCCTGAGGTGAGACTCAAACCCAGAGCTTCTGGCTCAGAGGTGGACACTGTGCCACAAGACCGCCATAGCACTCCATCAGAACTGCATTATCAAAGGTGCTCTCTGTAACCAGAGGAGATTATGTGCTCAATATCTGGAGTGGCATTTGAAATCAGGAGTGCTTCTCACTAAGCTGCAGCCGACAACAGCATACAGTTTACAACAAATGAAATTAATGACCAAATACACAATGAAGGTTATTGAACCCATAACATTCTGGCTTCAGTGGCAAGAATGATTTCACCAAGCCACATGCAATGCAGTCATTTATGAATAGAAGCAGCAAGTCCTTTTTAATATGTATTCCCAATTAGATTGTAACTGAATGATGCTGTGACTAGGAGGGAAGTAAATGGCATCTATTGATCCAGACTGGCATCTAGTCAGTGGCTCTGCTTCTAATGACAGCAATAAATATTCTGCAACGACTGAAGGAGTACAGTGAAGTAACAAGGAAAATGATCATAAAAAGAGATTAGGATTCAGGGAAGCAATATGGAAGAGAATTATGGTAAAAGCTTTGCCAAAGATAATTTATCATAGTTTCATCCTCCAGAACTTTAAAATCAAATGTTTTTGTTTGACCAGTTCCCCCAGGATTCAGTTCTGATTCAATGAAAACAGATTTGCTTATAGCCATTTACTACACCCAATTGCATGAACTGAGCTTGTGTGCTCAGGTTGGCTGTCACTTTCACTGAGAGCTCTAAAATGTGATTAGCTTAAGCGATTTCCCACTGCGGGTTTCACTCGCTGTTAACAATATGTCAACACACAAAGGGTCAGAGCTCCTTTTCTCGGGTTTCAGTGGCCAGGAGAAGCAGGGGGTGGTAAAACACACTGCAGGAAACCCTGACCCACATAGCGAAAACAAACACAGAACTCATCAATGTCAAAAGGCTACGATTCACACGGACTTGAAAAGGAAAATTGAGGAGTATCGTAATTGCCTGGAAAGATTCCGTTTCGCCTTGTGAATTATATATTCTGCTTTAGAGATCCACGTTATATATAGGGCGGCACGGTAGCGCAGTGGTTAGCACTGCTGCTTCACAGCTCCAGGGTCCCGGGTTCGATTCCCGGCTCGGGTCACTGTCTGTGTGGAGTTTGCACATTCTCCTCGTGTCTGCGTGGGTTTCCTCCGGGTGCTCCGGTTTCCTCCCACAGTCCAAAGATGTGCGGGTTAGGTTGATTGGCCATGCTAAAATTGCCCCTTAGTGTCCTGAGATGTGTAGGTTAGAGGGGTTAGTGGGTAAAATATGTAGGGATATGGCCTGGGTGGGATTGTGGTCGGTGCAGACTCGATGGGCCGAATGGCCTCCTTCTGCACTGTAGGGTTTCTATGATTTCTATGATATATTTCAATTGCTTCATCCGTATTGTTGCTTCAATTATGCTTTTCCATTCTGCAGCAGGAATTTTAGTGTGAAGGACTTCAGTCGAGGATTAGAAAACAGTTCTATATTTTTACTTTTGAACCTGTTTGTATTTGTCTTGCTGATTATTCTGTTGCCATCCTTTTGCTGTTTATATCTCGATTTCTAGATTTAATAGCAGCTTTTTAAAAATTCATTAGTGGTTCACGGGTGTCACTGGCTGGCCAGCATTTATTTTTAATTATTTCTTTATTAGTCACAAGTAGGCTTACATTAACACTGCAATGAAGTTACTGTGATAATCCCCTCGTCGCCACACTCCGGTGCCTGTTCGGGTACACGGAGGGAGAATTTAGTATGGCCAACGCACCCTAACCAGCATGTCTTTCGGACTGAGACATGAAACCGGAGCACCCGGAGGAAACCCACGCAGACACGCGGAGAATGTGCAGACTAAACCCTGGCACTGTGAGGCAGCAATGCTAACCACTGTGCCACCGTGCTGCCCCTTCCATCCCATTTATTGCCCATCCCTAGTTGCCCTTGAACTGAGCGGCTTGCTAAGCCATTTCAAAGAGCAATTGAGAGTCAACCACATTGCTGTGGCTCTCGAGTCACACGTAGGCCAGACCGGGTAAGGATGACAGATTTCCTTCCCTAAAGGACATTAGTGAACCAGATGGTTTTTTCCGACAATCGACAATTGTTTCATGGTCAGCAGTAGATTCTTAATTCCAGACATTTTTTATTCAATTCAAACTCCACCATCTGCCATGACGGGATTCGAAACCGGCTCCCCAAAACATTAGCTGAGTTTCTGGATTAATAGTCTAGCGATAATACCACTAGGCCATCATCCCTCCCTATTGTTCCTTATGCTTGAGCATTGGTACTTTTGCTTGTTCCACTGACTTAACCATGCCCTCCCAATCGTTCCAACCCAGTAGTCACACTGGGACACAGCAATCGTTTGCCTTGTCAATATAAAGGTGGCTGATAGGGGATGAAAAAAAGACCCTAGGGAAACAGGCAAAGGTAGAAACATAGGCACACCCACTTTTTCATTATTTGTTTCTTTAATGTTCAGAAGATTACAAAGCTGATTGGGGGAGGCAGTGGCATACCGGCATCGGACCCAGGGCAATGTTCTGGGGACCCGGGTTTGAATCCCACCACGGCAGATGGTGAAGTTTGAATTCAACAAAAATCTGGAATTAAAAAGTCTAATGATGACTATGAAACCATTGTCGATTGTCGTAAAAACCCATCTGGTTTACTAATGTCCTTCAGGGAAGGAAATCTGCCGTCCTTACCCTGTCTGGCCTACATGTGACTCAGGCTCACAGCAAAGTGGTTGACTCTGAACTACCCTCGGGGATGGGCAATAAATGCTGGCCCAACCAGGAAGGCCCACATCCCATGAGCAAATTTTTAAAGAAATCTCCCCAAGTCACAATAAATTGCACTTTCAAATTCCCCACTACTTAGACTGTTCATTCGTCACCACACTTGAATAGCTTTTCCCCCAATCACCATCACTCCCTCACTTTGCTTTTGGTGCCTGTGTCATAGAATGTACATGTTCATTGTCAGTCATAGCTCAGTGGGTAGCACGTTCACCTCCAAGTCAGAAGGTTGTGGGTTCAAGACTGACCCCAGACACTTATGCCGAAACGTTGAGGCTAACACTCCATTGCAGTCCTAAGGAGCTACTGCACAGTCAGAGGTGCTATCTTCAGAATTGGATGTTAAACTGAAGGCCGGACTGCTCTCTCATATGGAAACAAAAGATCTCATGATGCTATTTAAAAAAAAATGAGCAAGGGGATTTTCCTTTATGTCCCAGCCAATATTTATCCCCCATTCAACATCACAAAATCAGATTACCTGGTCAGTACTCTGCTGCTTGTGGGAGCTTGTCACTGCATTTTCTACATTGTAGAAAGTTGGTTGTACAGCACATTGTGACAGCTTGAGGTTGTGAAACATGCTATGTACATATTGTGTACAAGTTATTTTTTCCTTTCAAGCAGCTGCCCAATTATTCCCACTCCCCTGCTCTTTCCCCATGGCCTTTAAATTATTCTCCTTCATTTATCCAATTGCCTTTTGAAAGTTACTACTGGGTCTATTTCCAGTACATTGTTCAGACAGTCATGGATTCTCCCATCGCTTCTACAAAGCGACTGCTCACCATCTAAATTGGTGTCCTCTCCTGCGTGGTATTAAACCAAATCTTGAAGATCTGATTGCGAATGTTATAAATGAAGTTATTGTTGGGTGGAGATATTGGTTTTGCAATGTGCTCGCTTGTCCTGAAAGGTCCTGACATTGTTCTCAAATACTGATACCAGAGGCATCTCCATCTTGATCAGTCCAGCGTTTTTTATTCTCCTCATGTATTGGGGTCCAACATGCAGGCTGAAATGTATTTTCAGTATGTCTTTGCACATGAGTTTGGAATGTCCTACTGTGTTGGTTCCTGGGGTGGCACAGTGGTTAGCACTGCTGCCTCACAGCGCCAGGGACCCGGGTTTAATTCCAGCCTCCGGTCACTGTCTGGGCGGAGTTTACACATTCTCCCCGTGTCTGTGTGGGTTTCCTTCGGGTGCTCCGGTTTCCTTCCAAAGTCTAAAGATGTGCTGGTTAGGTTGATTGGTTATGCTAAATTGCCCCTTAGTGTCAGGGGGTTCAGGACTGTAAATATGTGGGGATACAGAGATGGAAGCTGGGTGAGATTGTTGTCGGTGCAAGCTTGATGGGCCAAATTGCCTCCTTCTGCACTGTAGATTCTATGCTCAGCTGGCTGCAGAATACCACCTTTGGCATGGGGGAGCCCGCCACACAAACCACATGACCACCGCAGCAAAGCTGAGCTTGGATAAGCGTGCTCCCGCTACGATGTTACGCAGCATAACGTATTTGGAGTTATGTCCTCCCACTTGATGATGTTGCAGAAGGATCTTAAGCAGCAAAGGTGGAATCCATCAAGTTGTTTTATGACACCAGCAGGTTGTCCATCCCTCACAGCCCTTGAGAAGATGTGAGAACCACAGCCTGGCAGACTTTGTTCTGAGACAAACTCCTTGAAGTCTCTGAAGCCCATGGGTGATCCTGTCAAATGCTGAGCTTGCTTCTGCCAGGTGATGCCGATTTCACCACCCGATATGATGACGTTGGGGAGGATATTCCCGGGATCGCAATTGAATGGTGTATTTTGGATTGTGAACATAGGGCCTTGGGGTTTTTTTGGTTAGTGGCAGGTTGGTAAAATCTCAAACTTTATCATACTTATTGCAAGGCCAAAACATCGAGGCTTGGGCAACAAGCAGCTGGATGTCCACAAGTGTGTACTAAGCGAGCATAGCCACTGGCAAACACAAGTTCATTTAGACGTTGCTTTGGGATATTTGAGAGTCTTGAGCTTTTGTAGATTGAAGAGGTTACTGTCTGTCGTCAACTGAATGTTCACTCCCATGTTGACAGCTTTAGTTTCGTACAAGAACATGGCTGAAAATTTCATGGCAAACAGAACTGGAGCCATTGCGCAACTTTGCTTAATGCCATTGGTGACTGGAAAGGCATCTTTTGAGGTACTGTTCTGCATCACATTGACCCAATGCCATCAGTACATTTTGGATGATTGCAGCACACTGTAAAAACATTTCTCAACTCACCTCACCTTTCAAACATTTTGCTACATTAAAAGGTGCTATATAAATACAGAGTTGTCCCCAGTAAAACCTATTTTCAGCCCACCTGGCCAGAATGAATAATCTCTGGTATGACCCCATCGTTGACCCCTCAAGTTCAAGGCGCAAGCCTATGCATGTGCCTGACCTACAGTTGCTTGGGCCGTGTATTACAAAATCTGTTTTTTGTTACCTATCCAATTGTAGCCAGACTAATCTGCAGTAACGGCTTCTCTTTTGCCCTCACACTGTCATCACTGGAGATCCCTTGGGTCCATCCAGAGCGTAAATTCTCAAAAAGAATGTACAAGCGAGTAGAAAGATGAACCAAGTCCCCATTTTATATCATTGCAAATCTTTAATGTTCAGAGATGTCAGTTCCAGCTGTGAAGAATTTCTCTGCCGTTTCCAGAAAGCAGCAAATTCACAATTTTTTTCCCCATTTGTGACAAAATGAAGAGATGGATTGCAGGCAGGCAGAGTATTTTGTACAACATACATAAGATTAAATATAGCTAAATGTATTTGTGCATAGGCCAATTGCTGATGCACACAAAAAATACCTGGCAACCAAGGCTGAAACCCACACTGTTTCAACAACTGCAGCTCAGACACTATGGACATTTTTTTAAATGTGGATATTTCCCTCTGGCTTCTGCTTCTGAACTTCAGTTGCTGGAACTTAATTACCCTTACAATAAGTGATTCTTCGAAGCAACTTGACTTCAAGGGACAAGGAATTGATATTAGCTTTATCATTAAGCTCAACCCAACAGAATTAGGCCATATAAAAGCAATTCTTTTCAATTCCATGGCACAATACAATTCACAACTCACCACTATTTCAGAATTCTCCCACTTTTGATGTTAAATCAATGGTAGCTTATACATCAGCTAAATACACAAATCCAACAGCAGCCAATAGGCCCTTTGCCGATCGTCACTTTGCCATATCAGGAAGACAATTTGACCCATCTTGATTCATTCAACCGTGAAATTAGCCCCTATAAGTAACTGAACATACAATGGATAGGTTAGTCCAAGGTTTTTGCCTCCAGTACACTATCCATAACTTCATTCCACATGAAGGTGGAATGCAATGCAGGTGGAGAAGGTAGTCAAGAAGGCATACGGCTTGCTTGCCTTCATCGGCCGGGGTGTTGAGTTTAAAAATTGACAGGTCATGTTGCAGCTTTACAGAACCTTAGTTAGGTCGCACTTGGAATATAGTGTTCAATTCTAGTCGCCACACTACCAGAAGGATGTGGAGGCTTTGGAGAGGGTACAGAAAAAGATTTACAGGATGTTGCCTGGTATGGAGGGTATTAGCTATGAGGAGAGGTTGGAGGAACTTGGTTTGTTCTCACTGGAACGACAGAGGTTGAGGGGCGACCTGATAGAAGTCCACAAGATTACGAGAGACATGGACAGAGTGGATAGTAGGAAGCTTTTTCCCCAGGGTGGAAGAGTCAATTACTAGGGGGCACAGGTTTAAGGTGCAAGGGGCAAAGTTTAAAGGAGATGTACGAGGCAGAAGTTTTAGACAGAGAGTAGTGGGGGAGGTAGTGGAAGCGGATATGGTAGTGACTTTTAAGTGGCATCTTGACAAATACTTGAATAGGATGGGAATAGAGGGATATGGTCCTCAGAAGGGTAGGGGGTTTTAGTTAAGTCGGGCAGCATGGTTGGTGCAGGCTTGGAGGGCCGAAGGGCCTGTTCCTGTGCTGTAATTTTCTTTGTTCTTTGAAGAACTCCCTGACCATCAGTCCGAAATTTTCTTTCCCTTAGAATACCCATGTTCTTGTCATAAACTCACAACGGACAGTAATATTGTGATTTCTATCTTTCACACTTCTATAAAAATCCCAATTGCAGGTGGTTTATCAGGGAGGGCGGAGGGGAGGGGGAGGGGGTGCGGGTGGTGGAGAAAGGGGTTGGAAGGATGCACCAAACTTCAAACCAACCATCTGTAAGTTCCTCTCCAAGTCACATACCAGGCTGACTTCGAAATTTATCACCGTTCCTTCACTGTTACTGATCCTGGAACTCCCTTCCCAACAACACTATGGGTGTATCGACACCAGACTGACTGCAGCAGTTCAATAAGGCAGCTCATCCTTTCTTTTGGGCGGCTTGGGATGGATAACAAATGATGGCCTGGAATTAAATGTAGTTCTCGGGATAAAAATTGGAAGCAAGAACGTAACAAACTTGCAGTATGTTGACAACGCAGCTGTACTTGCAGAATCGGAAGGGATCCTACAAAATATCTTGAATCAAGTAAAAAACAGAAGTTTAGAAGGGGCAGCACGATGGCACAGTGGTTAGGGTCCCTGCCGAGTTCCTGCCTCACAGCACCAGGGACCCAGGTTCAATCCCCGGCTGCGGGTCACTGTTTGTGTGGAGTTTGCACGTTCTTCCCGTGTCTGCGTGGGTTTCCGCCGGGTGCTCCGGTTTCATCCCACAGTCCAAAAGATATGCTGGTTAGGTGCATTGGCCATGCTAAATTCTCCCTCAGTGTACCTGAACAGGTGCCAGAGTGTGACGGCTAGGGGATTTCCAGAGTAACTTCATTGCAGTGTTAATGTAAACCTACGTGTGACTAGTAAATAAACTTTAACTTATTTTAGACAGAACTGAAAAGCTGGAGATGTCTCCAAGAGGACAAAGTGAAAGGCAGTAGAAAGAAGAGCTGACCTAGGTGTAGTTGGATGATGGATGTCACAGAGCTGTTGTAGATGACCCACTGTGGATGTGTGAGGAAGGTGGCATACCATAACAGCAGATCTCCTAACAGGGATGGCCACAATTAGCAGCAGTAGCCAGCAATTCCTACACCATGTGAAAGAATAAAACAAACGCCCCAATTTTATCAGTTTGAGACATTTCATTGAAATTCCAGGGCACCATTTCCATGCTTACCAACTGGCCTTGGGTAGGGCAAAATCATGAAGCCCAGAGGTTGCCTGCTGGCTCCTTGGTCAGGTGGGGTTAGGGGAGAATGGTGATGATGATGTTAGGAAAGCATGAGGTAGCAGTGGTCCAGAGATTCATTCTAGGGTACGGAGAAGCATTGCTGTAACTACTGATTCCGTTCAGGCAAGTTTCTGAATTAGTATAGTGGGTCTTCCTACTTTCTCTACTTTCTCGCCCGCTTAACTATGTTAAAAGACATTCTACTGTTAGGATCCTGGACCTGAACCTCAGGGTATACTATGAAGTCAGACCCAATATTTTTTTTAAAAATTGGGTATAAATGTGAGGAGAGGATGTTTCAGGAGTGATTCCAATGACAAATTAGGAACCTTTTATCAAAACAAGCTTTGTTCAAAACATAGTTTAACTATAGCTCAAACAAAATTACACAGAGTAACCCTTAACAGTTGAATAATCGTTAAATATGAAGAGAAACAACTCTAATTTCTAACATCACTATTTCAGTTCCAAATAAGCAACAGTAGCGGCACGGTAGCACAGTGGTTAGCACTGCTGCTTCACAGCTCCAGGGTCCTGGGTTCGATTCCCGGCTTGGGTCACTGTCTGTGTGGAGTTTGCACATTCTCCTCGTGTCTGCGTGGGTTTCCTCCGGGTGCTCCGGTTTCCTCCCAAAGATGTGCGGGTTAGGTTGATTGGCCATGCTAAAAATTGCCCTTAGTGTCCTGGGATGTGTAGGTTAGAGGGATTAGTGGGTAAAATATGTAGGGATATGGGGGTAGGGCCTGGGTGGGATTTGTGGTCGGTGCAGACTCGATGGGCCGAATGGCCTCTTTCTGTACTGTAGGGTTTCTATGATTTCTATGAGTCTTCCATTGACTTAAAACCACTTTAAATATGGTTAGCAAATCCAGATATGATTGATGATTTGGGTTAACAGCCTTGGGGCTCTTCGAGAGATTTTGATTTTCAGAGCAGCTTCCAGACTTCTTTCTTTAAACAGCTCCAGTCAGCTACTGAACTACAAGCTGTATTTCTCTCTACTCCATTCCTAACTCCTCCCATTAACCATTACAACCGCATGACCCTGTATACATAAAATCTCTCCGGTTATAAACAAAATCAATTAGCTCTATGTAAGTAAACAAGTGCATAGCTAAAATGAGTAATTATCTTGTTTTCTCAGCATCTGCTGCATTCCTTCCAGAAATACTAACTCCCTGTAAGAAAACACCAAATCTTAAAACAGTCCCCTTCAACAGAAAACATATATTAATAGCCCAGTATCATCACACTATAAACACAATTTGCTAAAATTCCATGCGAATTTCATGGGACCTTGATTTACATGTTTTAATGAGGTCCATGCCATAGGTGCAAAATTAGGCCATTCGGCCCATTGAGTCTGCTCCGCCATTCAATAATGGCTGATATGATTCTCATCCCCATTCTCTTGCCTTCTCCCCGTAACCTTTGATCTCCTTATTGATCAAGAATCTATCTATCTCTGTCTTAAAGACACTCAATGACCTGGCCTCCACAGCCTTCTGTGGCAGAGTTCCACAGATTCACCACCCTCTGGCTGCAGAAATTCCTCCTCATCCCAGTCCCTTCGCTCTGAGGTTGTGCTCTCGAGTTCTAGTCTCTCCCACCAGTGAAAACATCCTCTCCACATCCACTCTATCTAGGCCTCTCAGTATTTTGTAAGTTTCAATGAGATCCCCCTTTGGACGAATATACACGGCTTGCTAAAGTCTAACAGAAAATGAAGGACATTGGTCACGTGACAGTGATCTCCGAGAACACATCTTAAAAGATCCTGATGTCAGGGAGAAAATCCTAGATTTATTTTCATTGAATTGGCTTCTTTAAAGAAAAAAGTCTTCTCCCATCTCGAATGCGATTGTAAAATGGAGGTTACACTGCAAGTCAGAGGGCCATGCTCGATGGATCAAGCTGGTCCTTTGTCTATTCATCTTTCCCTATTGTCCCATGTATTCAAAATATCTTATGTTATTTAAAGCAAAACAATCAGTTCATCAGGGTAGATGCACCAACCCATGCTACTGAGAAGCCCGAGTAAGCACAGAGTAATAGTAATCAATTGTCGGGGATAAAAGTGCTGTGTAAGACACATTGATCATTCTATTTTCTGGCTCCATGCTGAACTAAGCTCAATTACTCACCATGAAGAAGGCAAAGAAATTTATCTCCATTGTGAAGTAAGAAAGCTGCAAAAAAAGTCAAACCTGTGCGAGGAGTGCAGCCATTTGCACTTTTTTTAGATGATAAAAAACAATGAAAACATTTGGAAGAATGGGAGCAAGTTCAGAACCAGATATTTAAAAAGGCAAAGACAGCAGGATTAACTCTATTGAGCAAGACAAAAGTGTGACGTATATCCTCCCATCAGTGCATTGACCATACAAATGTACACAGTAGGAGCAGTAAGCCATTCGGTCCCTTGAGTCTGCTCCACCACTCAATAAAATCATGGCTAATCTGACAAGGGTGATGGTCGAGTGGTATTGTCGCTAGACTGTTAATCCAGAAACTCAGCTAGTGTTCTGGGGACCCAGACCATAAGACATAGGAGCAGAATTAGGCCATTCGGCCCATCGAGTCTGCTCCGCCATTCAATCATGGCCGATATTTTTCTCATCCCCATTCTCCTGCCTTTTCCCCATAACCCCTGATCCCCTTATTAATCAAGAACCTATCTATCTCTGTCTTAAAGACACTCAATGACCTGACCTCCACAGCCTTCAGCGGCAAAGAGTTCCACAGATTCACCACTCTCTGGCTGAAGAAATTCCTCATCTCTGTTCTAAAATATCATCCCTTTAGCCTGAGGTTGTGCACTCTGGTTCTAGTTTTTCCTACTAGTGGAAACATCCTCTTCACATCCACTCTATCCAGGCCTCGCAGTATCCTGTAAGTTTCAATAAGATCCCCTCTCAACCTTTCTAAACTCCAACAGGTACACATCCAGAGTCCTCAACCGTTCCTCATACGACAAGCTCTTCATTCCAGGGATCATTCTTGTGAACCTCCTCTGGACCCTTTCAGAGGCCAGCACATCCTTCCTTAGATATGGGGCCCAAAACTGCTCACAATAGTCCAAATGGGTCTGAACAAAGCCTTATACAGCCTCAGAAGTATATTCCTGCTCTTGTATTCTAGTCCTCTCAACATGAATGCTCGGTTCGAATCTTGAATTCAATAAAATCTGGAATTCAGAATCTATTGATGACCCTAAAACCATTGTCAATTGTCAGAAAAGCCAATCTGGTTCATTAATGTCCTTTAAGGAAGGAAATCTGCTGTCCTTACCTGGTCTAGTCTACATGTGACTCCAGAGCCACAGCAATGTTGTTGACTCTCAACTGCCCTCCAAGGGCTACTAGAAATGGGCAATAAATGCTGGCCAGCCAGCCGGCAACGCCCATGTCCAATGAATAAAAAAATGATTGTGGCCTGAACTGCACTTTCCACCGACCGTTGATTGTCAAGAATCCATCTAC
Source organism: Mustelus asterias (assembly GCF_964213995.1). Lineage (NCBI taxonomy): Eukaryota > Metazoa > Chordata > Chondrichthyes > Carcharhiniformes > Triakidae > Mustelus > Mustelus asterias. Next base: position 83,286,038 of record NC_135813.1, on the reverse strand, counting down.
CTCTGCCTTCAAAATATTCAATCATCTCCACTGCTGTCTGAGGAACAGAATGCCAAGGATTCACAAAAAAAACTTTCTCATCTCCATCTTAAATGGGAGACACCCTATTTTTAAACTGTGGCCACACTCCATAAAGGGAAACATCTTTTCAGCATCATCCTGTTAAGTCCCCTCAGGAACTTGTATGTTTCAATAAGGTCGCCTCTCAATCTTCGAAACTCCAATGGAGAGAGGTCCACCATGCCCAACAATTCATCACCTACCCCCCCATCCCAGGTATCAATCGTGTGAAAATTCTCTGAAGTGCTTCTAATGCATTTTATAGCCTTTCTTTAATATGGAGACAAAAATTGTACACAATATTCCAGGTGCGGTTTCACCAACGCCCTGTACAATTGCAGCAAACTGTCACTTGTATATTCCACTCAGCTTGCAATAAGCAACAATATTCCATCTGCTTTCTTAATCCCATGCGGCACCAGCAAAGTAATTTTTTGTGATTCATATACCAGTATACCTTTGTACTCTAGTTCTCAAATCTCTCTCCGTTTGAATAAGGTGCTGTTTTTCTATTCTTCTTGCCAATGTGGACAAGTTTCTATTTTCCCACACTATACTCCATCTGCCAATTTCTTTTGATTTATTGTCACATGTATTGGTGCACAGTGAAAAGTGCTATACAAAGCATACCGTTCATAGAGAAGGAAAGGGTGCAGAATGTAGTGTTGCAGTCATAGCTAGGGTGTAGGGAAAGATCAACTTAGTGCAAAGTAGGTCCATTCAAAAGTCTGATGGCAGCAGGGAAGAAGCTGTTCTCAAGTCAGTTGAGACGTGTCCTCAGACTTTTGTATCTTTTTCCCGACAGTTACCCGCAGATCCGACCAAAGAACACACCCATCAACTCAACAGACTGATCAAGACCTTTGATCCGGACCTTCAGAGCACCGCCTCCCAAAGATACACAAGCCAACACACCCGGCCGTCCCATCGTATCAGGCAATGGGACCCTGTGTGAGAACCTCTCTGGCTACGTCGAGGGTATCCTGAAACCCATCATACAAAGAACCCCCAGCTTCTGTCGCGACACTTCGGACTTCTTACAGAAACTCAGCACCCATGGAGCAGTTGAACCAGGAACACTCCTCGTCACAATGGATGTCTCGGCACTCTACACCAGCATCCCCCACGACGACGGCATTGCTGCAACTGCCTCAGTACTCAACGCCGACAACTGCCAATCTCCAGATGCAATTCTACAACTCATTCGCTTCATCCTGGACCACAATGTCTTCACCTTCAACAACCAGTTGTTGTAGGGAAATATCCCTTACCAGTGCAGAATAGAAGTTGAGTCGCAAATCAAGGTTCAAAGCGTGTCTTTATTGTACAATTGCTGGGATCCCAGGGAGACCCCCGTAGCCAGCTCAGAAACAGTGGCTTGGCCACGTTGATCTCAATTAAATCACATCAGCTCTGGATCTTTATAGGGATCCAAAATTCGCGCGGGAACATTTGATTATGCCTTTTTTTACACAATGTATAAAGTGGTCTGTCAGTTTCAAAAGTCCCTAGGAAGTTTCATGGATTAGCATTTGTATGGTGTGTGTTCGTGTTAATGGGATTACTTGGTCCTGCCCCGGTGTCTAAATGCGTTTCCCATTACCATCTCTATGTGTCCTCTTATTTAAATTGATCCTATTGTTCCGTGTCTGTGTTTCCTGCTTGTGAGATTGAGTGTTAATGTCATCCTGTCCTGTTGGGTGTCTGGGGTATTTCATTCTTAACCTTTTATCCTTATCTCTTAGTTTATCAGATTTTTATGTCTGCCTTGGCCAGTTTAAAATGCAGCTACGCGCTGTTGCTAGGCAGATTAGGGATCTTCCGTAGTTTCTGAAATTCGTGAGTCTCTCAGCTGTGCAGGGGGGGACCCGATCGAATATCCATCCGGGGGTGCCCCTCTGCATTGTTGGCCCGTTATGAGTGGTGCCAATTAGTCCAATATGTAAATATGTTTGATGATGCAAATATGGTTTTCTGGAAAATTTCCTCCTTCAGTCCCTCCTCTCGTCCAGGGGGTGCCATTCATGGCTGACCCCCCATGGACGACCTTCAGAGGAACAGTGATTTGTACAGCTGTTGTCCTTGCCGTTGTTCCTCTTCTTCTGTGTCGTTGTTAAGTTCTTGCATCTGGATACTGGCAGTGGGTAGCATTCTTGATGTAATATTTGCACATAACACTTTAATACAGGTTAGGCCAAGGCAGAGTGTGAACAGGATGGCTACTACTAGGATTAATCCCTTCATAATATATGCTCCCCAAACTGTGTTAAACAGCCATCCTAACCACCCATCAGTCCCTGTTAACCCCTGTTTAAAGTTATCCAATTGCTTTTGTATCCCGGACATGGCTGCTGTTATGTTTAGTGTCTCGTCGTGTACGTATGTGATGCATTTTTCCTTGATGATGGTGCATACCCCCCCTTGTCTGGCTAGCTGATAGTCCACCGCATATCTCGTTTGTTGTGTGTATAGTCTGAGTTCTGCGAGTTCTTGGTCAATTGCGCCTAATGCTTGTAGGGTGTTGTTTCCTAAAATGGTCAGTCCACATATGAAGAAGTTCCTATTACTGGCACTGATCACCCCTGCGGCGCCTCCCAGGGATAGTGTCCCCAGAAATCCATATCCTAAAGAAGACCCTAGTGTGACAGGGGCCTGCCAGTCGGAGCAAAATTCTGCGCTGATGGCCCTGGTCACTATGCGTTTCTGGACATGCCCTTCACTTGGGCATGGAACCGTGAGAGGTCTGATTGTCCCTACGGAAAAGAACCTTGGAGGCCTGTCTGTGGCCGTCATATATACATTTTTAAATAAAACACGTACCCGTCTTTAACCCGATAACATGCATTACCCCGGTGTCGTTTGACCGCATGGCCCCATCTTGTGGAACCTTCCCTCCCCCTGGACTGTCCACTTGATTGTACCTCTTGGTGAGAATCAAATGGATATGTCCCTGAGGCTGAGCTTACGTGGGTGCTGTTGCACTTGCCACACATAAGCTGCCTACCCGCGGTGACTGCAATGCATTTTTGTTGCTTGCAGTCACAAGTGAAGTGTCCTTCCCGGACCCGGCACTCCTGGAGAGCACAATGTGCCTCAGCGCACGAATCATTTTTAGGGACAAAGGCATGCACGCACCCCCATCCCTCTCCCTTAAAACATTGTGGGTAGTTCCCAAGTGTCTCCTCCGGTTGGGGTCCCGTCCCCCTTAGAATTCCCGGCTCAGTGAGCTCTACACACCTTCCTTGTATCCCTTGCTTAAAGTACCCAATATGTTCTTTGCAGGGTGCCCCCGATGTGTCAATAGTGAATAACTCTTGTGGGAGCCACCCTGGTGTTGCGATGAATAGGGAGTTTACTGATCGCGCTGAGGGGTAACAAGCGGTCCTATTCCCATAGATCTGGATGTGTGTTTTCAGGAATAGGTTTCCTTCCATGATTGGTGGTTCTGCTCCCCTAACCCCCATATGTTGGAGTGTATTTACAATGGTCAGGGTTATTATCAGATATGTCCCTGTTCCCATATCGCTCTTTTTTTTTTCAACAGTATTTTACAATTACAGTATATACAGAAAATAAACAGGCAATTAAATTAAAAGTAGTTGGTTCCGACGTCTTGATAGTAGATCTGGTCCTGGTTCCTGTGGAAGTTGAATGAGCAAAACGGTATTTTTTTAGTTCATTTGTCCTCATATAGTTTTAATTGGGTCCAGTGTTTCCAGACCCCCTGTCCCCTTATATCTATACAGGCACAGGTATCTCCGCTAATAATGACCTCGTAAGGTCCGTGCCATCTTGGGGCAAATCCTGGTTTTGCAGGAAGCACTTTTGTTAATACCCGGCTCCCGGCTTTTGGGACTTCTGGTAATATTTCTGAGTCCCCCTCTGCGTCGACCTGTGCCTGATTAGAAATTACGGACCGGCGCATCCCCTTCAATTGGGTGCTAAGGTCTCGGATGTATTGTCGGATACATCCATTCATTTGTATGTAGTCTTATCAAAAGACATCGCTTTCCCCATTAAAATCACATGCCATACAGTTCCGATCTTTATATGAGTACTCTTACACTGTCTCTAATTTGATCATTTGTTTGCGTGCAAGCGCTACACCACAGTACTTCACAAAATAATTATGTCTTTATCAATGCCCAATATAGTATATGAATATATCATACAAAGTTGGTTAAGGCTTTTCAGGATTTGATGTTATTCTTGTGTCTATATGGCAGTGCTATACTGTATAATAAAAATAATCAAGCGGCAGTTGTATCATACCACTTTACACATCGTACCCGTGATATCCAAACCCTTTTAATTCAAGCCGTTTCTATTTTTAAACTGAGCTCCAGATCGAAACCCCCGCACTCTAGGAAAAGTAACAGGCGCCGAATCAAAATCAAAGCAGGTACAATACATACCAGTTATTTGATTAGGAACATTTTGGTTTCTTAACTGGCTAGGTTTTAAGCTTTGCAGTGCTTTTATATTTGGCAAACCTTGAACCTTGATGGCTCATGAAATTCTGACGGCAGTACATAATTTTAACTAGTTCAGAATACTAAACTATCTGACGTTCGCAAATCGCGATATTCTGCGATTAATACTGTATTTCACTGACTTGATACACTTTAAACTAATTCATAGACCTCAGTCTTTTGTTCCTGCTTTTCTACCTTTCCACAAAATAACTTATTTTCTTCTCTTAACTCCTCAACTAACTCTTATAATTTCTACTTCAAGACAAAGGAAAGAGCACATGCTTCCTTCCAAGGTTTAAATCCTTTCTTAACATTAAAACAAACAACAACAAAGCATCCACGCAACCACTTTGTTTAAACACACACACACACACATGGAAGCTTCCAAAAGTCATTCCACAGTACATCCTTTTTCATTCAAACTTATCATTTCAGACTGGGATGAGTGTAAAACATTCAAAGAGAATACAGAACATTGATTAAGACAATCGCTTTTATTCTTCTTTCTTCCAAACTGTAATTAACTCAAAGCAGAAGTAAATTCAAGAAATCCTATCACTTTAATCTTTAACAGTTTTAACACTCTCCCAGCCCCCTGAGGCTAAACCAAGGTGCAATACACTGCACCCACTGCCTGTAGCAAACATTCCACAGGAACAAAGAGCTCCCTGCTCTCAATCTAATTACAACAACAACCACCTACATTCGACAAGCTACCAGATCTCACAAACACACTGAAATACAAAAACTAAGATCTCTCCTATCCATCTGCTGCCTTTCCCCTGGCGTAAAAGGCTTATAGGTTGCCTTTGGTTGTGCTAACGTCCCTCCTCTCGTGACTGGCGCTAGATTATAATTGTCTATGTTTTCTTTTGATGCTGGAGTGGTTGTATGTTTCTGCACTGACTCGTATGGGCGCCGAGGGTCCGTTTCCTCTGATCTCTGCGTTATCTCCGCAGTGTGGTTTCTGTATTCTAATTCCCTCACTCTCTCCTGTAATACTTTAATTTGTTCTGTCTCTTTGTGTCTCTCCTCCATTGAGGCATTTACTTCCTCAATTAGTCCAGCTAACTGGGTCACTAATATTACTCCCATTACTTTTGTTTTGTCCCGTTTAACTCCGTCTACCCACTTTCTTTGATCTTCTAAAGTTTGTGATGCGTTCCACCCGTTCCGTTTCATCTTTGCAACAATCGCTTCTCTGGCTAACAGATACTTCAAAATGAGAGCTACTGCAGTTTCTCCCTTAACAACGTGGTCTGCCATTTTTCTGTCTAGCAGTCCTGCAACCCCCGTATGCTGGCTGCTACAGTAAAAGTGCCTCAACTCTCTCCCTTATCTCCTGTCACTGATACTGCCCCAGCACCGTCTGTATTGCTGTAGGGCCTCGTAGTGAGGTTCCAGTGGGTCTCTTTCCCCTGGGCTCCCCCAACTATTCCTGACACCTCACGCTTGGACTATTTTGTGTTGTCTTATTGGGATGTGTGCTGGTTGTTTAGTGGGTTTGTCCGCCCCTGTTCCCAGCCCCTCTAAGTACAACGCCTCCCGCTCGGCCACCACCCCCACTAGCAGGGTTGATCCGTTACCCCAAAACCGGGTATCCTGCTATGGGCTGTGGTGTTCCCTACAGACGAACAAGGTTATCAAACTCCGCCCGGGTCCCTAATGGATCCTCCGTCGTCGTGTCTCTTGGTCAGGATGGATCGGGTCCCCTTTTCCTCAACACTTACACACATGTATTCTGTTATCAAAGCCCCTGTTATAGTTAGTAACTGTATCGACTCTGAGGTTGTTCGTCCCTTCAGAGTCAGTGTTGTTACCCGATTTACACTGTCCGTGCCTTGCACCCTGAGTGCCTGTGCCTCTTAGCGCCCGCTTCAAAACCCAACCTTAGCGTGGGAGATTTCTCCTCTTAACGTCCAGTTTAGGGTAGGGCACCTTGAGTCAAGCACTCCCTTGTCCTATTGCCTTGGCACAGACAGCGGTTTCATTTACAATCCTGGGTTAGTTACACCAATTAGTTCTGCATGCGGTACTTATCTTTATATTAGTCTTAATTCCTGTTATCAAATAGCCCAAAACCTGTTATCTTTACCTCTGGTCCTTTACTCCTATTAAAGTTAAAAGTTACTTACCTTCTTCCACGCGGTCGTTCTGACCTGTACCTCTTTAGTGCGGACTTCTGTTTCAATTTAAAAACTTAGGCAAGATTATACAGTTCTACAAGACAACAATACTTAAAACAGACAAACCCTAACCCTTAAAGGTACCTCACTTTGAACGGAGACCTGCACTCGCCTTTGACTGCTCTGGATTTGTATCAGATTCGTTTAAATTTGATCCCGACTTTCAAACTGTGGCCATCAGTCAGAAGTCAGATATCAAATCCTGCTGACTACGCCATTTTGTTGTAGGGAAATATCCCTTACCAGTGCAGAATAGAAGTTGAGTCGCAAATCAAGGTTCAAAGCGTGTCTTTATTGTACAATTGCTGGGATCCCAGGGAGACCCCCGTAGCCAGCTCAGAAACAGTGGCTTGGCCACGTTGATCTCAATTAAATCACATCAGCTCTGGGTCTTTATAGGGATCCAAAATTCGCGCGGGAACATTTGATTATGCCTTTTTTTACACAATGTATAAAGTGGTCTGTCAGTTTCAAAAGTCCCTAGGAAGTTTCATGGATTAGCATTTGTATGGTGTGTGTTCGTGTTAATGGGATTACTTGGTCCTGCCCCGGTGTCTAAATGCGTTTCCCATTACCATCTCTATGTGTCCTCTTATTTAAATTGATCCTATTGTTCCGTGTCTGTGTTTCCTGCTTGTGAGATTGAGTGTTAATGTCATCCTGTCCTGTTGGGTGTCTGGGGTATTTCATTCTTAACCTTTTATCCTTATCTCTTAGTTTATCAGATTTTTATGTCTGCCTTGGCCAGTTTAAAATGCAGCTACGCGCTGTTGCTAGGCAGATTAGGGATCTTCCGTAGTTTCTGAAATTCGTGAGTCTCTCAGCTGTGCAGGGGGGGACCCGATCGAATATCCATCCGGGGGTGCCCCTCTGCATTGTTGGCCCGTTATGAGTGGTGCCAATTAGTCCAATATGTAAATATGTTTGATGATGCAAATATGGTTTTCTGGAAAATTTCCTCCTTCACAGTCCTTCAGCCAGACACATGGAACAGCCATGGGGACCAAATTCGCACCCCAATATGCCAACATCTTCATGCCCAGGTTCGAACAAGACTTCTTCACCGCACAGGACCTTCAACCGATGCTATACACTAGATACATTGATGACATTTTCTTCCTTTGGACTCATGGCGAACAATCACTGAAACAACTATATGATGACATCAACAAGTTCCATCCCACCATCAGACACACCATGGACTACTCTCCAGAATTGGTTGCATTCTTGGACTCATGCATCTCCATCAAGGACGGTCACCTCAGCACTTCACTGCACTGCAAGCCCACGGATAACCTCACAATGCTCCACTTCTCCAGCTTCCCCCTAAACACGTTAAAGAAGCCAACCCCTATGGACAAGCCCTCCGTATACACAGGATCTGCTCAGATGAGGAGGATCACAACAGACACCTACAGACGCTAAAAGACACCCTCGTAAGAACAGGATATGGCGCTCAACTCATCGATCGACAGTTCTGACGTGCCACAGTGAAAAACTGCAGAGACTCCTCGGAAGACAAACACGGGACACAGCGGACAGAGTACCCTTCATCGTCCAGTATTTCCCCAGAGCGGAGAAGCTACGACATCTTCTCTGGAGCCTTCAACATGTCATCAATGAAAACGAACATCTCGCCAAGGCCATCCCCACACCTCCACTACCGCGCAACCTCAAGCAGACCATTGTACGCAGCAAACCTCCCAGCCTTCAGAACAGTGACCACGACACCACACAACCCTGCCACAGCAACCTCTGCAAGACGGGCCGGATCATCGACACGGATGCCATCATCTCATGCGAGAACACCATCCACCAGGTACACGCTACATACTCTTGTGACTCGACCAACATTGTCTACCTGATACGCTGCAGGAAAGGATGTCCCGAGGCATGGTACATCAGCGAGACCATGCAGACACTACAACAACGGATGAATGGACACCGCTCAACAATCACCAGGCAGAAGTGTTCCTTTCCTGTTGGGGAATACTTCAGCAGTCAAGGGCATTCAGTCTCTGATCTTCGGGTAAATGTTCTCCAAGGCGGCCTTTACGACTCACAATGCAGAATCACTGAGCAGAAACTGATAGCCAAGTTCCACACACGAGGACGGCCTCAACCGGGATCTTGGGTTCATGTCATACTATCTGTAACCCCCATGATTTGCCTGGGCTTGCAAAATCTAACTGTCCTGACAATTCACACCTCTTTAACTTCTGGTTAACCCTCTCTCCTCACATTGTCTGCACCTGTAAAGACTTGATTACCTGTTAAGACTCGCATTCCAACCATCATCTTATAATTGAGTTTGTGTCTATATATGCCCTGTTTGTGAACCGAACTCTTCACTCACCTGATGAAGGGGCAGTGCTCCGAAAGCTCGTGCTATCAAATAAACCTGTTGGACTTTAACCTGGTGTTGTGAGACTACTTACTGTGCATACTCTGTCTTGTCATTGTGTGAGATCCGACCCACTATGGTGGTGTCATCAGTAAACTTGAAAATAGAGTTGGGGGGGCGGGGGGGGGGGGGGGGGGGGGTCTGGAATTAGGCCACAGGCATAGTTGTAAAAGGAGCTGAGTAAGGGGCTGAGGATACATGTTATGGGGCACCGGTATTGAGAATGATCGTGGAAGTATTGTTGCTTATCCTTACTGACTGCGGTCTGTGGGATAGGAAATCTAGGATCCAGTCACAGAGGGAGGAGCCCAGCTCCAGGCCATGGAGTTTGGAGATGAGTTTCGTAGGGATAATGGTGTTGAAGGCCGAGCTGTAGTCAATAAACAGGAGTCTGACATAAGTGCCTTTGTTATCTAAGTTCCACGGTTGAGTGCAAGGCCAGGGAGATGGCGTCTGCTGTGGTCCTGTTGCGGAGGTAGGCGAATTGTACTGGATCCAGGCAATCTGGGAGGCCGGAATTGATTTGTTCTATGACTAACCTTTCAAAGCACTTCATAATGATGGATATCAGAACCACCGGATGATAGTCATTAAGTTACGCTGTCTGGCTTATCTTTGGTACCGGGATGATGGTCGTCCTCTTGAAGCAGATAGGGACCTCAAATGGGTGTAAAGAGATACTGCCCACTCACTTGACCTATATCCCTTTGCAGTCTCTTTATACCCTCTTCACAACTTACTTTCCTACCTACCTTTGTGGCATCATCAAGTTTAACAACCAGACATTCAGTCCTTTCACCCAAGTCATTGTAAATAGTTGAGGTCCCAGCACTCATCCCTGTATCATTTCACTCATCACATCTTGCCAACCTGAAAATGGCCCATTTATGCATATTCTTTGTTCCTGGTTAGATAGCCAATTCTCTGTCCATGTTAATGCTATCCCCTACACCATGAGCTCTTTTTATTTTGTCTGGTAATCTTTGAGGTAGCATCTTTATCAAATTCCTTCTGAAATCTAAATACACCACATCCACAGGTTCCCCGATATCCACATTGCTTTAACTTCAATAAGTCAGTCAAACATCATTTCCCTTTCACAAAACCATGTTGACTCTGCCTGACTGCAGTCAGATTTTCTAAATGTCCTTGCATCACTTCACAAAATTTTGCGGATGCTGGAAATTGGAAATGAAAATGGAAAAAGTGGTTAATATTGGGCAGATTTGGCAGTGTCTGTGGAGGGAGAAACAGCGGTAACATTTCTGATCAAAGATATTTCATCAGAACTGCAAAGTGTACAGACATTTGAAACCCTGCTACATTTCCACTGTTCAGTTCTAATGAAAGGTCAATCAGAAACATTAACACTGTTTCTCTCTCCAATGATGTTGCCAGAGATAAGAACATAAGAACTAGGAGCAGGAATAGGCCATCTGGCCCCTCGAGCCTGCTCCGCCATTCAATAAGATCATGACTGATCTTTTTGTGGACTCAGCTCCACTCACCCGCCCGCTCACCATAACCCTTAATTCCTTTACTGTTCAAAAATGTATCTATCCTTGCGTTAAAAACATTCAATGAGGTAGCCTCAACTGCTTCACTGGGCAGAGGGTTCCACAGATTCACCCTTTGTGTGAAGAGGTTCCTCCTCAACTCAGTCCTAAATCTGCTTCCCCATATTTTGAGGCCATGCCCCCTACTTTTAGTTTCACCTCCCAGCGGAAACAACTTCCCTGCTTCTATCTTATCTATTCCCTTCATAATCTTATATGTTTCTATAAGATCTACCCTCATTCTTCTGAATTCCAATGAGTATAGCCCCAGTCTACTCAGTCTCTCCTCATAAGCCAACCCTCTCAACTCTGAAATCAACCCAGTGAATCTCCCCTGCACCCCCTCCAGTGCCAGTATATCCTTTCTCAAGTAAGGAGACCAAAACTGTACACAGTACTCCAGGTGTGGCCTCACCAGCACCTAATACAGCTGCAACATAACCTCGCTGTTTTTAAACTCCATCCCTCTAGCAATGAAGGACAAAATTCCATTTGCCTTCTTAATTACCTTCAAAACAACTTTTTGTGATTCATGCACAAGGACACTCAGATCCCTCTGCACAGCAGCATGCTGCAATTTTTTTACCATTTAAATAGTCCATTTTGCTGTTATTCCTACCAAAATGGATGATGTCACATTTACCAACATTGTACTCCATCTGCCAGACCCTCACCCACTCACTTAGACTATCTATATCCCTTTGCAGACCTTCAGCGTCCTTTGCACTTTGCTCTGCCACTCATCTTAGTGTCATCTGCGAATTTTGACATACTACACTTGATCCTCAACTCCAAATCATCTATGTAAATCGTAAACAATTGCAGTCCCAACACTGATCCCTGAGGCACACCACTAGTCACTGATCACCAACCAGAAAAACACCCATTTACCCCCACTCTTTGCTTTGTCAGTTAATCAATCCTCTATCCATGCTAATACATTACTCATGACACCGTGCACATTTATCTTATGCAGCAGCCTTTGGTATGGCACTTTGTCAAATGCCTTCTGGAAATCCAGATACACCACACCCACGGGTTCCCCATTGTCCACTGCACATGTAATGTTCTCAAAGAATTCCACCAAATTAGTCAAACATGACCTTCCCTTATGAACCCATGCTGTGTCTTACCAATGGGACAATTTATATCCAGATGTCTCGCTATTTCTTCCTTGATGATAGATTCAAGCATTTTCCCTACTACAGAAGTTAAGTTAGCCAGCCTACAGTTAACCACCTTTTGTCTCCCTCCTTTTTTAAACAGTGGCATTACATTTGCTGTTTTCCAATCTGTGGGAACCACCCCAGAGTCCAGCGAATTTTGGTAAATTACCACTGGTGCATGTTATTTCCCCTGCCATCTCTTTTAGTACCCTGGGATGCATTCCATCAGGGCCATGAGACTTGTCTAGCTTTAGCCCCATTAACTTGCCCAACACTACCTCTTTCGTGATAATGATAGTTTCCAGGTCCTCACCTGCCATAGCCTTCCTGTCATCAATTTTTGGTGTGGAGATGCTGGCGTTGGACTGGGGTAAACACAGTAAGAAGTTTAACAACACCAGGTTAAAGTCCAACAGGTTTATTTGGTAGCAAAAGCCACACATGCTTTCGAGGCTCTGAGCCCCTTCTTCAGGTGAGTGGGAATTCTGTTCACAAACAGAACTTATAAAGACACAGACTCAATTTACATGAATAATGGTTGGAATGCGAATACTTACAACTAATCCAGTCTTTAAGAAACAAAACAATGGGAGTGGAGAGAGCATCAAGACAGGCTAAAAAGATGTGTATTGTCTCCAGACAAGACAGCCAGTGAAACTCTGCAGGTCCACGCAACTGTGGGAGTTACAAATAGTGTGACATAAACCCAATATCCCGGTTGAGGCCGTCCTTGTGTGTGCGGAACTGATAGCCAAGTTCCGCACACACAAGGACGGCCTCAACCGGGATATTGGGTTTATGTCACACTATTTGTAACTCCCACAGTTGCGTGGACCTGCGGAGTTTCACTGGCTGTCTTGTCTGGAGACAATACACATCTTTTTAGCCTGTCTTGATGCTCTCTCCACTCCCATTGTTTTGTTTCTTAAAGACTGGATTAGTTGTAAGTATTCGCATTCCAACCATTATTCATGTAAATTGAGTCTGTGTCTTTATAAGTTCTGTTTGTGAACAGAATTCCCACTCACCTGAAGAAGGGGCTCAGAGCCTCGAAAGCTTGTGTGGCTTTTGCTACCAAATAAACCTGTTGGACTTTAACCTGGTGTTGTTAAACTTCTTACTGTAATCAATTTTTGGCACATTATTTGTGTCTTTCAGTTTTAAGACAAACACAAAATACCTGTTCAATGCATCAGTCATTTCCTCATTTCCAGGTATTACATCCCCCTCCTCATCCACTAAGTGACTGTTTACTTTAGCCCCCTTTTTGTTTTATATACTTGTAGAAACTTTTGCTATCTGTTTTTATATTCTGAACTAGTTTACTCTCATAATCCATCTTACTTTTCTTTATAGCTTTTTTCGTGGCTTTCTGTTGACCTTTAAAGATTTCCCACTAATCTTTGCCACTTTGTATGCATTTTCCTTCAATTTGATATCCTCCTTTATTTCCTTAGCTATCCATGGCTGATTATCTTTTTCTACCATCCTTCCTTATCACTGGTATGTACAGTGGAACCCCGATTTAACGTGCCCCGATTTAGCGCGAATTCAGATATAGCGCGATGGTGTAATTGGACCCTTTTTTCCCCACTAATAATTGGCAAATTTAGCGTGACCCCGCTTTTATGGACCCCAACCATCGCGTTATAACGAGGCCGCACTGTACTTTTGCTGAGCACTGTGAAAAATTGCTTTGAAAGTCCTTCATTATTCAATTATCCCACCATAAAGTTTTTGCTCCCAGTCTACCTTAGCCAACTCCTCCCTCATCCCTTTATAGTCTTTAAGCACAAGACACTGGTATTGGATTTTACCTTCTCACGTTCCATCTGTATTTTAAATTCAACCATACTGTGATCGCTTCTTCCGAGAGGATCCCTAACTGTAAGATCATTAATTATTCCTGTCTCATTACACAGGACCAGATCTAGGATAGTTTGCTCCCTCGTAGGTTCCATTACATACTGTTCAAGGAAGCTATCGCGGATACATTCTATGAACTCCTCAAGGCTGCCTTGACCGCCCTGGATTGACCAATTGATATGTAGATTAAAATCCCCCATAATTGCTGTACCAGTTTTACATGCATCAATTATTTCTTTATTTCTCGCCCCACCATGATGTCATTATTTGGTGGCCTATAGACTACGCCAATCAGTGACTTTTTCTCCTTACTATTTCTAATTTCCACCCAAATGGATTCAACCTTTTTTTCCACAGAACCTATATCATCTCTTAATACCGCCCTGATGTCATCCTTAAATATCAGAGCTGCATCATCTCCCTTACCTCCCCGTCTGTCCCTCCGAACAGTCAGATACCCCTGGATATTTAACTCCTAGTCATGACCATCTAACAGCCATGTCTCTGTAATGGCCACCAAATCATACTCATTCGCAATGATTTGTGCCACCAACTCATTTACCTTGTTTCAAATGTTATGAGCATTCAGATGAAGTGCTCTTATGCTAGTTTGTATGCTTTCTTTTTGAATTCTAACACTTCCATTAATAACATCTCCTGAGTTCTCCTTCCTTTTAACTTTTTACCTGATTTTTGATGTAGTTGGAACCTTCTCCCCACATTTTGTCCTTGCTCCCTCCTTCTCTGACTCCTTTCATAGGTTCCCATCCCCCGGCATATTAGTTTAAACCCTCCCCAACCGCTCTAGCAAACATTCCCCCTAGGACCTCAGTCCCAGTCCTGCCCAGGTGTAACCCGTCCAATCTGTACAGGTCCCACCTCCCCCAGAATCGGTCCCAATGCCCCAGGAATCTGAAACCCTCCTCCTGACACCATCTCTTCAGCCACATATTTATCCGATATATCCTGTCATTTCTACTCTGACCAGCACGTGGCACCAGACATGCTAAATATTCCCAGCATTATCTGTTCTAATTAACACTCTGTCGTTATTAGGAAGGGATCCAGTTCATCTAGGGCGGTACAGTAGCACAGTGGTGAGCAGTGTTGCCTCACAGCGCCAGGCAGTGAACCGGAGTTCAATTCTGGCCTTGGGGACTCTGTGGAGTCTGCATGTTCGCCCCGTGTCTGCGTGGGTTTCCTCCGGATGCTCCGGTTTCCTCCCACAGTCCAAAGATGTGCGGTTTAGCTGGATTGGCCATGCTAAATTGCCCCTTAGTGTCAGGGAGATTAGCAGTGTAAATACGTGGGGTTACGGGGATAGGGCCTGGGTGGGATTGTTGCCGGTGCAGGCTCGATGGGCCGAACGGCCTCCTTCTGCACCGTAAAGATTCTATGATTTTTGACAAACAGCAATCTGCTCAGCTGTAAAGCAGGACACTGCTTACAAGCAACAACGGGAGCAAAGGACTACAAAATCAGGAAGTCACTCAAATCTGTTACCCATAACAAGATGGAGGATGGATGTATTTGTCCCCTGACAGCTAATGAACTTTTAGATCTTAAGAGACTGACCCAATTTTTGTGGTCACACTAAATTTAAACATATGAATGTGTCTTGGGTCAAAGGGCGGAGACGGGGAAGGGGAGGGGGTGGTATGGGGTGGGAGAGCAATGGCCCAAGTGCTGGCAAAAAAAGTGCAGCACAAGAACAGGCTCTTCAAGCCCGTGCCAATCATGATGCCCTAATTAAACTAAAAAGAACCTTGTGCCCTTACTCAGTCCGTATCCGTCTATTCCCTCCCTATTCATGTACCCATTCAGATGCTGCTTAAATGTTGTTAATGTGCCTGCTTCCACCACTTCCTCTGGCAGTGCATTCCAGACTCTCTGCGTGAAAAACTTCCCCAGCACACCTCCCTTAAACTTTCTCCTTCTCACTATGAACCTGCGCCCCCTTGCAATTGACGCTTCCACCCTGGGAAAAAGTCTCTGAGTATCCAACCTAATTTTGTAGACCTCTACCAGGTCTCCCTTCAGCCTCCGTTTTTCCAGTGAAAACAATCCTAGTTTATTCAACCTCTCCTCATAGCCAACACCCTTGAGACCAGGCGACATCCTGGTGAACGTTCTTTGCACTCTCTCCAAAGCTATCATGTCCTTCTGGTATAGTGGTGACTAGAACTACACGCAATACTCCAAATGTGGTCTAACCAAGGTTAGCTGCAGCATGATTTCCCAACTCTTCTACTCAATGCCCTGGCTGATGAAGGTAAGCATGCCCTATGCTTTCTTAATCACCTTGGCCACCTGTGTTGCCACTTTTAGGGAGCTGTGGACCTGCACGCCCAGATCCCTCTGTATGTTAATGTTCTAAAGGATTCTGCCATTTAGAGTATAATTCGCACCTAAATTTGATCCTCCAAAATGCATCACCTCGCATTTGTCTTGATTAAACTCCATCTGCCATTTCTGTGTCCAAGTCTCCAATCTATTCATATCCTGTTGCATCCTCTTACAATCCCCGGCACTATCAGCAACTCCACCAATCTTTGTGTCATCTGCAAACTTTTATTCAGACCCTCTCACATTTTCCTCCAGATCATTTACTACAAACAACACAGGTCCCAGCACTGATCCCTGCAGAACACCACTAGCTACAAATCTCCATTCTGAAAAACATTCTTCCACCATTACTGTCTGTCTTCTATAACCAATTCAGTTCTGTATCCATCCAGCCAGCCCACCCTGAATCCATGTGATTTTAGTTTTTCTACCAGTTTGCCATGTGAGACCTTGTCAAACACTCCACTAAAGTCCATATTAACCAAATCCACAGCTCATCAATTTTATTTGTCACCTCTTCAAAAAACTCAATCAAGTTGGTGAGACATGACCTTCCCCATACAAACCATGCTGTCTGTCACTAACTATCTGTTTTCTTATAAATGTGCATATATCCTGTCCCTCAGTATCTTCTCCAAAAGCTCCCCACCACTGACATCAGGCTCACTGGCCTATAAATTCCTGGATTATCCCTGCTTCCTTTCTTAAACAAGGGAACAACATTGGCTATTCTCCAGTCCTCTGGCTCCTCACCTGTGGTCAAAGAGGTTGTGAAGATATCTGTTAAGGCCCCAGCTATTTCTTCTCTTGCCCCCTGCAGTAACCTGGGATAGATCCCATCCGGCCCCGGGGACTTGTCTACCTTAGTGCAATTTAGAATACCCAACACTTCCTCCTTCGATATACTGACATTCTCTAGAGCATTTACACACCTATCCCTGACCTGGGATTAGGTGGGAATTCAGGTGTTTCTAATGTGTCGGAACGGACTCGATGGGCCAAAGGGCCTCTTCTGCGCTGCATGATTCTCTGATTCTAAGAACAAAGAACAATACAGCACAGGAACAGGCCATTCGGCCCTCCAAGCCCACGCCGCTCCCTGGTCCAAACTAGACCATTCTTTTGTATCCCTCCATTCCCACTCCGTTCATGTGGCTATCTAGGTAAGTCTTAAACGTTCCCAGTGTGTCCGCCTCCACCACCTTGCCCGGCAGCGCATTCCAGGCCCCCACCACCCTCTGTGTAAAATACGTCCTTCTGATATCCGTGTTAAACCTCCCCCCCCCCTTGAACCTAAAACCCCTTGTGAACGTCACCACCGACCTGGGAAAAAGCTTCCCACCGTTCACCCTATCTATGCCTTTCATAATTTTATACACCTCTATTAGGTTACCCCTCATCCTCCGTCTTTCCAGTGAGAACAACCCCAGTTTACCCAATCTCTCCTCATAACTAAGCCCTTCCATACCAGGCAACATCCTGGTAAACCTCCTCTGCACTCTCTCTAAAGCCTCCACGTCCTTCTGGTAGTGTGGCGACCAGAACTGGGTGCAGTATTCCAAATGCGTCCGAACCAACGTTCTATACAACTGCAACATCAGACCCCAACTTTTATACTCTACGCCCCGTCCTATAAAGGCAAGCATGCCATATGCCTTATTCACCACCTTCTCCACCTGTGACATCACCTTCAAGGATCTGTGGACTTGCACACCCAGGTCCCTCTGCGTATCTACACCCTTTATGGTTCTGCCATTTATCGTATAGCTCCCCCCTACGTTAGTTCTACCAAAATGCATCACTTCGCATTTATCTGGATTGAACTCCACCTGCCATTTCTTTGCCCAAATTTCCAGCCTATCTATATCCTTCTGTAGCCTCTGACAATGTTCCTCACTATCTGCAAGTCCAGCCATTTTCGTGTCGTCCGCAAACTTACTGATCACCCCAGTTACACCTTCTTCCAGATCGTTTATATAAATCACAAACAGCAGAGGTCCCAATACAGAGCCCTGCGGAACACCACTAGTCACACTCATCCAGGCAGAAAAAGACTCTTCCACTACCACCCTCTGTCTTCTGTGACCAAGCCAGTTCTCCACCCATCTAGCCACCTCCCCCGTTATCCCATGAGATCCAACCTTTTGCACCAACCTACCATGAGGGACTTTGTCAAACGCTTTACTAAAGTCCATATAGACGACATCCATGGCTCTTCCCTCATCAGCCATTCTAGTCACTTCTTCAAAAAACTCCACCAGGTTAGTGAGGCATGACCTCCCTCTCACAAAACCATGCTGACTATCGTTAATGAGTTTATTCCTTTCTAAATGCGCATACATCCTATCTCTAAGAATCCTCTCCAACAACCTCCCTACCACGGACGTCAAGCTCACCGGCCTATAATTTCCCGGGTTATCCTTCCTACTCTTCTTAAATAACGGGACCACATTGGCTATCCTCCAATCCTCTGGGACTTCACCTATGTCCAGTGACGAAACAAAGATTTGCGTCAGAGGCCCAGCGATTTAATCTCTCGTCTCCCTGAGCAGCCTGGGATAGCTTCCATCAGGCCCTGGGGATTTGTCAGTCTTTATATTCCCTAAAACACCTAACACTTCCTCCCTTGTAATGGAGATTTTCTCTAACGGGTCAACACTCCCCTCCGAGACACTCCCAGTCAACACATCCCTCTCCTTTGTGAATACCGACGCAAAGTATTCATTTAGGATCTCCCCAACTTCTTTGGGCTCTAAGCATAATTCCCCACTTTTGTCCCTGAGAGGTCCGATTTTTTCCCTGACAACCCTTTTGTTCCTAACGTATGAATAAAATGCCTTGGGATTCTCCTTAATCCTGTCTGCCAAGGATATTTCGTGACCCCTTTTTGCCCTTCTAATTCCTCGTTTGAGTTCTTTCCTACTTTCTTTGTATTCCTCCAGAGCTCCCTCCGTTTTTAGCTGCCTGGATCTAACGTATGCCACTCTTTTCTTTTTGACCAATCCCTCAATTTCCCTGGTTATCCACGGTTCTCGAATCCTACCCTTCCTTCCTATCCTTCCTTTTTACAGGCACATGCCTATCCTGCAGCCCTAACAACTGTTCCTTAAAAGACTCCCACATGCCAGATGTGGATTTACCCTCAAACAGCCTCTCCCAATCAACAGCTTCCAATTTCTGCCTAATCCCACTAAAGTTAGCCTTCCCCCAATCCAACACCTTACCCTTGGGACACCACTCATCCTTTTCCATCACTATCCTAAAGCTAACAGAATTGTGGTCACTATTTGCCACATATTCCCCTACCAAAACTTTCAAGACCTGACCGGGCTCATTCCCCAGTACTAGGCCCAGTATCGCCCCCTCTCTAGTCGGGCTATCTACATATTGTTCCAAAGAACCTTCCTGTACGCATTTTACAAATGCCTCCCCATTCAGACTCCCAGCCCTATGTGATTTCCAGTCTATACCAGGGAAATTGAAGTCTCCCACTACAACAACCCTATTTTTCCTGCACCTATCCATTATCTCCTGACATATCCGTTCTTCCACTTCTAGAGGGAGACTAGAGTGTTTCTTTATGAAATCTTTAAGAACCAACTTACGCTCAAGAATCACATAGCAGATTAAGGCTTCTCCACTATGAAAGAATAGTCAATTCAAAAACCGATAACTGAATAGTATTCACGGTCAGCATCAACTACAAACCTGAACAAGATTAAATTAACCTTATATGACTCAGTTTTGTGTTTAAATTTACAGCTTTTTGTTTTGTATCACCAATGGTTCTGAACATCGACTCAATAAAACAGTCTCCCGCAACTGCAATAACAAATTGATTATACAGGTTTAAGTGCACATTTTTAGTTGGCAAATAACATTTTGCGCAGCTACACTGAGCTTGATTAAGGGGAATGAAATACCTAACTGAGTATCGATTTAAGTAGATGCTCCTCAATGAATCAAGATATTTAAGTCTTTGAACATATGCTATTACTATGATTGCTTTCACCATGAAAACTGCAGTCATGCAAGGAGAACAAAGACTTACTGCCTACTAGGCCACAGATGCAAGTGGTAGATATCTGATCTCAACTGAGGACAGAGGCTGAGGCACTGCACTGGACTTCAACAGACTCAGCTAAGGTAAAGCTATTGGCAGATAGCTGCTCCTGATGGCTGTCCAATGAGCGGTGTTGGACAGGTGGATGTCCGGATTAGGCTTGGTTGCATTGCCCTTGCTTAGGCTGGCCGCCCAAACTCTCACAGTAAGGGCAACCAGCTATAGGAAGATGATACTGAAGGGTGGATGGCATCCGTGGACCCTGGATTCCAGAAACACAGTCAGCAACTTTGGGGGGAGGGGGTGAAGAGAAATCAGAAGCCACAAAACATCTGAGGTAGACATACCCATGCCAAACTTAATCGTTCAGACAGGTCAGACCAAGTTTAGGAAAAGAAACCAGATAAAAACATTGAAGTTTGCTTGAATATATTGTGCGTGGGTTTTAAAATTGAATTGACAAATTGCACTGCTGGAAAGTTAATAAAAGTCATTTATTTACAATTTTTAAGCACACCCGTCTTTTATAGGGCTCCAAACCTCATATTGCATTATGCAACCACAAATGGGGGAAGGGATGGGGGAAGGAAGGTGAAAGAAAGAGAAGCAGATCTATAGGAAATGTAACTCGGTAACAGATGGCATAGAACATTACATATGTAATGATTAAGGATTGAACACATTTTTCAAATTGCAAGCCATTTAAACAAATTAACTGAGTACTCGTCTTATTGCTGCATGGAGCTGGCTGCTGCATTTGCATATACAACGACCCCACTTCATTGCATGAGATGTTTTGGGCATTCAAGATGTGATAAGGTGCTATCAAATGCAGACTCTCTTCTCCCTTTGATACGGATATATTTTACTGCCATGTACACCACATGTGGAACTGCCCACAATCGTTTCCCTTCTCCTTGAAAAGGCTGGTGCTTGCTTTGGTGTTCACAGCTATCACAATGCTTGGGAACACTGGTGCCACAGCAGTTTGTAGCTCATTGAAAGTGCAAGAAGTTATGTACATTATAAATTTGAAATTATACTTGTATGAATCCTACAGGCCCCTCATTTTGAGGGATTCCATCTTCAGTGGCTGCTTCTGGACAGTTCACAATGAAAAGGTTAAATGATTTTGCAACTTCCCTGCAGATTCATCCAAGAGATTAACAGCAAAAAAAATCAAAACAGAAGTAGTTCAAGTTTGTTAAAGCATCTAAAAATTTAACAATGAAACCATAAAACACATGTTGTTAGAATGAAATTGGTCACTTTCAATGTGATCCTGGGTTTAGTTCTGTTCATCAAGTGTATGAGAACAGAATATTTTACCCTAATGAGACTAAGGTACAAAAGCACACTCTGCCATGAAACTTACTCCTGATAGAACAAACCTTCCTGCTAATGTGCTTCAAGCTCATCAGAAAATCCCACTGGAATTTTCTCCATACAGTATATAAATGAAGAAACTCAAAAGAAACTTAAAAAGCTGAGATATGAAGGAGTAAGTGGGTTGAAAGTGTGTCTTTGAGAATTGCTTTAAAATGTCCCATGAGTCTATTAACCAAGTACAACTGCTTTGAGAATCCTTGGTATGCCTGAATAAGCAGAGCTGATAACACTGCTGGGGGCTTGAACAGAGCAACAAGTAAAAGTATTAATCCAAGTCTGCTAATTCAAAAATTAATCACTTATAAAATATTAAATAATTCAATTTGAATCTTTTAATCAAACCAAGTCTTTCAGTGGTCTGACTTACCAAACATGACGAGGGTTATGGCAAGGGATTAGTTACAAATTTTAAGATGACTGTGTATGCTGTACTGCCATCACTATACAATTTGAGTGGACTCTTTAGTTCCTTCCAAATGTTATACAAAGACTAAGGGCTGGTAACTCACCTCTAACGTATTATTCTTCATCCTTTAATAATCTTCGTAAGCCAGAGGACAAGGTATGCCCTCCTGTCTTTTGAATTTCCTTTCAAACTAGAAATTTTACTATCTGCCTTCCATTCTCTTCCTTTCTATCGGAGCAGTGATGCAGTGGAACCTTCTTCAGTGAGAAAATATTTCTTTGGATATGTTCAGGTTCTTGTTCTTTCTCACCTTTGTCTCAGGTGACTGAAGAACTACCTTGAGAATTATAGGCAATTCTAGATAGGCTATTTTCTCTTGACTGGAATTGTGCTGTCAGGCCCTACTCAGGCCCTGAAGCCACTGTGTGTTTCACTAACTCACTAATACATCACCCTTTTTATTCAGGGAGCTGAAACACAGGAATGATAAAATTCCAGGAGCCAACCATGCTAATAACAATTCAACAAAGCATCAAATACACTATGTCGTGTACCCAACTTTAGAAAGCTGGCGCAGAAAATTTTGTGTATATGGTTTTAAACACCATGAGGCTAGTATCAGGGTGATCCAATTATAGCGTGGTTATTAGGTTTGAACAGGGTTAAAAGAAATTATACTAATGAATTGATAAAATTTACTACAATAGTACCAAGAGTATTGGGGCTGTGCCAACTCCACTGCCCACTTTGACAGTGCCACAAAGAACCATGTGTAGAAATACCCTCAGTACGTGACTCCGAGACATTTACTCAGTGAGGACTGAATATATTTCATAGTGCAAGGAGTAATATATGTAGGTTCTTTAGTTCTTCCACTTTCTTGCAAGCATAAAAATGTGATATAATTTTAGTTGCTCTTACCTGTGGGTCTCAACTTTCCCTGATTACCTCTTGCAAATGAAATGGGAGCTTGTTCTTTAACCTTCCTCAGAAGGGTTGTCAAAAACATCATATAATCAACAGTGCAATCACCTAGGCAGCCAAGCATAGACATTAATGACAGCAAAGGCACTTCTGAAACCTGGAAAGATTTTAAACAAAGGGAATGGGTATGATAAGAAACCAATTAAAAGAAAACTGAACCAGATTGGAAAGTAGCCTTGAAAATTTATATGGAAGGTTACTCCCAGATTTTGACAGCACCAGGAAACTGGTACCGAGGTGAAAGATATCTTCAGGTCGCTACAAAGGATGCTCCATATATTACCAGCTTAATATTCTCAAGAGAGGCTTTGCAGTATCTTCTCAGCTAAATGATGTGGCATATAATAAATCAAACAAAAATAAATCAAGCACTTTAAAAAATAAATAAATACAATGTTGTGTTGCTATTGTGGTTTATGCAGTTAACAGATCCACTAAAAAGGTGAGTGGCACGGATGTAACACTGATCATACATATTTCCAGTCACTCAGATCCAGCCCTATACAACATCGAGCTTCCATGAGCTGAAAAATGCAGTCCAAATAAACGGAGGGTCATATCAGTGTCTTAAAGATAAAGTAGCCATAGTCCCAGATGACCATAGGCTGTGACTGGCGGTGATTTAACCTGAAGATCATCACACCTCAGGCGAGGGGCAAGATTGAGAAGGTGAGCCTTCGTGAATAAACCTCAGCCGGTATCAGTATTGTATAAGAGTGAACAAAACATTAATTGATGTTTTAGTTTGACCAAATATGCAATCGGTTAGATCATGTTTACCCTGTCAGATAACACCCTCTCTTCCAAACTTGGAACATCACTGCAACTGCTCATAGTGGAAAAGAACTGCAACAGCATCAAAATGGCAGGACTGTGAGTTAATAAGAGGCCACTATGCCAAAATAGGCAACTTTTAAACACAAAAGTACCAACTGAACCCTAACTTGAAATAACCTTTTCAAGTAGGCAAAATATTTGAACACTTTTTACAAATAAATCTTTAACCATTATTCTAAACAAATAAATTACCTTTAATATTTCAATAGATTTGCATCACTGTGGTTGAAAACTTTACTGGAGCCCTCTCACACTGTCTTTAGGGTGTGAATTTAAAGTAAATTTATATGTAGCGGTTTAAATAAATGCAACGTTTTCAGACAATGGTTGATACACATTGTATCATAAGTAATGCTGATGTTATGTTCTACCATGTTTCTCCTGGTCTTCAAGACTAGTCTGTGCAACCTGTTCCAAGGCTGAAACCGCAAATAGTTGCCATCAAAGACTTGCATCAAGAGAACTCTTCAAATTTACAAAATGAGATGTTACCTCACCTTTGTAGATATTAAGTAGTAAAACTCCTTCACAGAAGGATAAGCGAAGCTCCTGTCTGGTAATCACAAATGATTGTAGGCAGCTACTTTCTGGTGCTCAAGACAAAGGGCACCACCAAACTTTTCAGAGTTCCTGTTTGAAATTCTGACGCCCCAGAGCATGTGGAGTTTGTGGTGTTCAAGAACAGGAGGGGGGGAAATTGCAAAACAGTAACAATGGAATAAGATCTCGGTTCAAACTGTACTATCAAAATGGGCTATACAAAAAAAAACAGTTTTTGCCAAAGTGGAATTCTGCCCAAATTGTCTAAATAAATTAGTCCTTGCGACAAGACAGTTCAAGCTTCTTGTGAAGCCACTTCAGATCCTCATCTTCTTGCAGGGCCTGCGTGTGTTTTTTGTTCAGGACACATTGGTTTGTACATCTTTTGAAGAAGCCAGCATTTCTCTCACTTTGGCCATTAGATCCTACACAAAAGGAAAAGATAGAATGAAGTATCTGCTCAAACACGTATACTAAAATCCCTAAAAGGCCATTCAGCCCATCCAATCTGCACCGACTCTCTGACAGAGTATCTTACCCAGACCCTCACCCCTGCCCTATCCCCATAACTCCACACATTTCCCATGGCTAATCCATCTAACCCACACATCTCACATCGATATAGCGCTGCACACAACTTCAGACCATTCCAATGCCCTTTATAACCAATTAACTACTTCTGAAATGTAGTTATTGTTGAACCGTTGGAAATGTGACCCAGCCTTAGTGATCACATCATCACTATGAACAAAGAACAAACAAAATTACAGTGCAGGAACAGACCCTTCGGCCCTCCAAGCCTGTATCGATCATGCTGCCCGTCTGAACTAAAACACCCTACCCTTCTAGGGACCATATCCCTCTATTCCCATCCGATTCATGTATTTGTCAAGACGCCCCTTAAAAGTCACTATCGTATCTGCTTTCACTACCTCCCCCGGCAACAAGTTCCAGGCACCCATCACCCTCTGTGTAAAAAACATGCCTTGTGCATCTCCTTTAAATCTTGCTCCTCGCACCTTAAACCTATGCCCCCTAGTAATTGACTGTTCCACCCTGGGGAAAAAGCTTCTGTCTATTCAAAAAAGCTTCAAACTATCCAGAAAAAAAGCTTCTGACTACCCAATTATCAACAGATACAATGCTTGAAAGAATATCAATCATCCACTTACACAGTTCCTTTAATTCTAGTGTAATCAAACCCACCATAGTAAAGGAGCCTAAGAGACTATTGCACTCTTTGTATAAACTACTCACTCACCTTCAACTTTTAAAGTTTGATACTCAGGTGGAAGGACCCCATTACTGCAGCATGGGGAGACCCACCAAACCTTCTCAACAATAATTAAAAATGGGCAATAAATGGGAGCCGTGCTGGCAACACCTGTATTCCAAGAATAATAATTTAAAAACTAGTGTTATGAATTCATACCCGAGTTATTTTACTCTGCATCGTAGATATCAGTTCTGGAGATGCTGTTTCATCCTTTTCCTGAGAGCCGCCCCTAGAAATGGAGGGAAAAATTATATTTTGATATTTTTGCATGGGAAGTGAGGTCATTTGTGTGCAATGTTTTGTTTGCATTTTGCAACAGGAACCCAATTATACTGTATCAGGAAATATTTACCACTGCTTCATCATTCACACAATGCATAGTATCTCTGGAGCCCACCTCATTATTTTCTGTTACAAACCTTCTGCCTATAATGTGCAATTTCTATCATGCTTGCCAAGTAATGGTAGGGAAACCAAAAAATGCAAGATTTACAAGAATGGAGAACTGCGTTGCATGGTGGAAACTTATCCAGTATTATATTTAAGGGCATGGTTCAATCTATGTTCTATTGACAATTTGAGCTTTGTTCTCAGTTTACGACAACGGGGTCTTTTTGCCCGCTATTTGATGTTCGTATTTACATAATACAAAGCTGGAATAATGTCAGCCGAACACTTTTAGAACAGGAAAGTGAACCGTCAGTCAATTTTAACATGCTAGCCAAGTAGCCTGTTCATGTGACTTTATATCAGTCGAAACTCCATAGCTTGGCATATAAATGAACACTTCAAAAATATAATTAGTTTGGGTAAAGTTGTTAGCAAGTGAAAAAACATTTAACAAAGAACATTTATCTGCACCAATAAATGCTAAAATAAACAGAGTGGCTAAAATTAAATTATTAATGGGAACTAAATACCGAAATTGAATTTCTCTATTTTATTTAAACATTGAATGACAAAGAAAATACTGGGGTGAGTGGGTGAGTAGGAAGAGAACCGGCAGGTCCTAGAAAATGTGGTTAACGTGAAAAAAAAACAGAACCATATTGTAACATAAAGATGGCAAAATCAGAATTGATACAAAATAAGATTTGCCCTAATATTTAATCAGGTTGGTGAAAATATTTTAACACTGATTAATCTAAAGAGAGGCATAGTAATCATAAAATCAATTGCTTTTGCTGTAATTCGAGTATAATGCCAAATTAACTGTTTATGCTTGTGCAACTTAACACAAATATTTCAATTCATTTTAACTTGTTACATAACTTGCAAACAGGCTGTTAGGGGGTAAATTTTTTTTCAAAGTATATTTTTGCTATCTCTCCACACCCCATCCATTAATAATCGCGTCTGTTATCAGCAAAGTTAGGTGACCTACCTCTAGTAAGGTCTTCTCCAATCTTCAAATGAAATTATCCTTCACATACCAATGAACAAGCCCAGTTGAATGGAGGGGAAAATAAAGCACAGGGGCAGTGCCCCTTCACAATTTGATTTCATGGTCAAATGACCTTCCCATTCTTTATAGTATATAAATTTTGCCCTGGAACATTCCTTTAGTTGTTTTCAAACCAAAGGAAGTGGTGCCAGTACAGCTAAGGCAGCTAATTATTTTTTTATATTAACAAAAAGCACAACAAGCCCATACTCCCAGATCAGGGGGACAAAGGAGGAAGAGGGCAAAACATTGGTCTCTGGAGGATAAGTCAATCAAACAAATAAAAGACCCAACCAGAGGTAGGTCATCTTATTTTCTTCTTCATTCATTATCCTCCATAAACCAATTAATTCTGATCTACTGACACTGCTGCTCACTGTCAGACTTAAATCTGCATTCTGGACTAATTTCCCAAGTTCATGTCGCCTTTGCTGAGTGAAACTAATCAGCACTGGTCCAAATACTAATAGTTTTACAGATGCTAAATTGGAGCACCTGGTTTCAGCTCTCGCCATGTGTTTTTTGACTCTCAAAAACTGGTTCTCAATGCGGGGCAATAATTGGGCAGCACGGTGGCACAGTGGTTAGCACTGCTGCCTCACAGTGCCAGGGACCTGAGTTCGATACCTGACTTGGGTCACTGTCTGTGTAGAGTCTGCATGTTCTCCCCGTGTCTGCGTGGGTTTCCTCCGGATACTCCGTTTCCTCCCACAGTCCGAAAGACGTGCTGGTGAGGTGCATTAGCCTTCTAAATTCTCCCTGTGTACCAGAACAGGCGCTGGAGTGTGGCAACAAGGAGATTTTCAAAGTAGCTTCATTGCAGTGTTAATGTGACCCTACTCGTGAAACTAATTTTAAAAATGCTTTTTTCAGAAAATATTTAACCATTTTAAAAAATTTAGCTTATTCTCTTAATATTCAATGCCCACTAACTTGGAGGGGTGAAGAAAAAGTGAAATCCTGAAGGAGAATAAATTTTGGAAAGTAACTTTGGAATTATTTGGGGTCAGATCAGATGATGGAAATCTCTACTTCATCAGAGCTATAAATAGCCATTCCACGAGCCTACAGAATGCTGCAATCTTTGCAACAAACAAAGATCTGAACCACAAACATGGTTTGTGGGATAGCCTAGATTCTGATGTTCCTTTCATAAAAGGTGACTTCACTGAACAGTCTGAATGAATGGTCAAAAGATGAATAGAAACTTCCATAGCAGCTGTATAAGCTGGTATAGAACCAGCTTTAATTCAGCAAAGTTAACTATTCCCTAATAAAAGGTTTATTGTAACTGGAGTGAATCTTTTCAGCTGGCATCACATGCTTCTGGAGGCTATTATCATTTCCATTACATCTAGAGCAATGGGCTTTGTGTTGGTTCTTTTTAATAAGTAAGCTATCAAAAGAGGATGGCCGAGAAGGGTTGCAAAGTCCATCTCTGCACTTCCAATTTGGAAAACTGACTGTTGCAACTGAAAAAGCAAAATGGAAAGGATGCCCTTTGCTTGAAGTGACGCGAGAATCACATCTTAAGTGACCGGTAGGAAATCTTCACATGGGAAGATGGGTACAGGATGAACCAAAAAGAATCTTAAAAAAAAGCCCTCTTTGCCTAAGAGAAGTGAAGCTTGTTGAAAAGTTGCTGCTTTTAAGTTGAACCCATGCAACCGGCCATCACTGTTTATTACCAGCAGATCCACTTTTGAATAATTCTACTTGAGAAGCAGCTGCTTCATCATAAATGTACACATTCTTACATAACATATATATATATATTTATATATATATATATATATATCCATCCGACTTTGGCTAATAGACTCTAATCTCGGAGATCTAATTCCATCGATGTAGTGAAATGTTGCCCAATAGGAGGCTCTGAAACTACAAACACCAGTCACCCAGCTGGCACTACCTTATGTCTATACGCCACCTGTACTGGGGAACAGTCCAAAGGCCACACTTATCTAGCAAATCACATTGCATCGTTCTATGGAACAGCAAGATGGTGATGTGGAAGTTGCATCTGTATCTCGAGAAAGTTTAGTTTCAGGAATGCACCTCAAACAGTCCTATCATAAACTCTTGAGTCTACTACAGTGGATCAATGTTATAAAAACCATTCTGTGCCGCCATCAAGCTGAGACCTGCACATCTTGGTTCAAGTATCCCAAGTAATGCCTGACAGTACACAGTTCTATACATCAAATGCTCCAACAGTCTCTCTCTGAACAAGTACTGATGGCACTTAAACAGAATTAGCAGATGATATATGGCACGCTACCATTCTCATGTAAAGGATCCCCTGGAGGGACACTTTATTCTTCCATGCACCCAAACCTAAAGATCCTCCATCTGATTAGTATGACTCTTACTGTCCATAACTTTAGCGGTAACTGGAAATCTGTCACAATTTCACTATAGGCATAGTTTGAAAAGTGACATGTCAACTGACGGCCAATAATTTGTCAGCTCAGATTTACAACTCAGAGCAGGAGAGCTCTGATTTGGCATTGTGGATCATTATGAGTACCACAATATCCAAGAACATGAGGTTTGAACCTACACTCCCAATTTAATTACAAATATCTCAAATTGCTGAAAGTAAACAGAACTCTTAATGTACCAATGAAGTAACAGTGCTACAACTGACTCTTTTCAAACCTTCAGACTCACTAACATTAGAGAATTCAACAAATTCAAGCAGAAACACAACCAGCTTTCATGTGCTGGATTGTAGATAACCCTTCTGAAGCATCAAGAAATGGAATTCCTGGGAAATTAACAAGACAGATTTCATTATGAGACTTAAGAACCCATATCCTGAGCTGGGTTCTTTAACAGTCGGACATTCAAGGCGAATGTGACTTCAGCACTTATCACTTCCCAATCCCTGATTCTTAAAGGGTCTGGATTGCGTGGAAATTTATTTTACTCATTCTACCACCCAATCAGACTCTACTTAGGCTATGGCCACTTGTGAGCAGTACATGTCTTCAACCAATTTAGTTATGCCTACTGAATCACAATTTCCCACATCAAGTCAAATGATACTGAAAGCACTTTAGAAATTATGCAAAATTATTCACTGATCCAAAACCACTGGGGACCACTTTTATCTTGACAACCAAAGGTTTATGTTGAGGTTGTTTCACTTGACCCTAGTTACTTTACTTGACTCTAATCAAGAAATTGGTCTTAGCACAAATTAACAAAAGAAACAGATGTGAGAGTATGTGCCGAGAATGCACTGATACAGCCAATGCAGAGATGAAACCTAATTGCTGAGGTAGGACCAGAGGGTTAAGAATCTCCTCGGAAGTCCACTGTACCAGTGTTAGTTGACTGAAATGGCACAGAGGACTTCTCGGGTAAAGCCCTAGACCTGCTTTGTTCCCTAGACCTATCATGGTCAACCCTCTGGGAGTGCTTCTTGAGCTTTTATTTTTTCCCCATAATGAACAGGACTCCCTGGGCTCACTCATGGCATGTCTGGTGTTGTATAGGCTGACACTCCTGTATTGCTCTGCGTCGCGGCCTGCCATCCAATCTTCTAAAATTTGTTTCCATGTTTTCAGTCTTTCTTTCTAGGTTCTCCCTGAAAAGTTGGTAGTGGGTACAGGATAATAAATTGAGTCCCATGAGAAGGCAGAGGCGGCAGCGGTCATAAGTGGTCAGAAATCAGGAAGGTCCAGTGACACTAGCAGCACATTTTACACCTTAAAAGGCTCATTCGAATCTCTTAAAGTAGTTCAAGGTGCAGAGCACACACCCCAATACTGGTGAACTCCATTGATACAGCATTTGTAGGGAATAAGAAACACAAAGTCAACTAAACAATGGCACTCTCATGCAAAGAAAATAAAGGGCAGCTGTGTCACCGGAACATCACAGAAGTCTTCTGCCCTCTGCCGCATGTAGCCCCCACATATATACAATTGCCATCTTCAGATCATTACATTAGAAATAAAAATACACAATAAAGCTGACTCAGCCATTAACCTGATTAAAACATGGTACAATTGAATACAATATTTACCCAAAAACTGGACAGTATGACACAAAGTTAATGAGAATTGTTTGCTGACTGAATTGAAACTATAACCAGTGTATCCTGAGCATGCATCCCAAAGTGAGATTGGCAATATTTGATTTGCACAGGCTTTGTATATATGTTTCAGTGGGGTTAAATGATACTGACCCTGTATCCTGTTGCTTAACTTCATGACACATTCAAAAATTGCTAACAGATGTCATAATGAAGTCCAATATTTGAATTTATTATATGTTTATGCTATTGCTAAAATATGGCTGTCTAATGCTCCAATTATACTCTGGAATGGGGTATAATCAGTACCTGCAGAAAGCACATCTCCAGACAGCAAAAGAGGAAATAACCTGAGCCATTCACACATCCAAGTGTTATAAGTACTTAGGGAACAGCCAGCCCCAAGCTGTCACATTGGAGCTGGTAGGTGAGGTTTTATTAAGGGTTCATGCACCTTGTAATGCATTGAGGCAGTGGCGTGCAGCCCTCATTACCATGTTGGAAATGTGAGAGAGTCAAGGGGAGGACTGCAAAAGATGCAATCATAGCAATGCAAGTTCATAAGGACTGACAAGAAAACAGTACTACAAAAGCAATACTGTACTTAAGTGGCAGGCTTCCTAAGATTTCCTAACCAAATGCCTGCTTATTAAATTTTTCTATTATTCTACTGTAACAATATGATGTGCAAATACGATTTCAAAAAATTGCCTGCATTACTATGTAGCTTCATTTATTTTCTAGTCTTAAAAGAGTGTGAAAAAATATTAACAATAAGGGGCAACTGTTAATGTTCACATTTCCATTTGACACAACTGTCTTATTAACAATAAAGCAATCCAATCATCCTCCAGCCACTTTACAAAATTCACCTAAAAGCTATCTATTCTCAAGGGATAGTATTTGGTTGTGTGAAAAGTTGAGATTCTGATGGACAGTAATAGTGGCTAAGGCAAGATGTGTGTTGCAAAATCCAATTACTGTTAACATTAACTTCAACCAGGGCAATGTTAGACTACCTCCTGCAGATTTCAGTTTTCCTCAACCAATGAAGCAGTGCAACTTCAGTAAAACAAGGAACAGGCAGTAATTTAGAACTTGGGGGCTGCAGTAAGGGAAGAGGAAGACACCTTTAAAGATTCACCATACAGGAGCCTTACTGGTCATATGATCATCTCACACGCTCAACAAATCAACGGCAACCATGCCAAAGTAATACAAAACACAGAAAGGCATAATCAAATTTTGAGACCAGACAAGATTTTAAAGCAAGACCAGAGTATTCGCTGGTTTGAGTCAGGCTTAAACTGCGGCACGACAACAAAAGCAGCTTTGTCACCAAATGTAAAGCAAGGTTGCTAAGAATGTTTGATTGGCCACTGATTAAGGTTTTACAGTCAAACAAATTGATACTTCCACTCCAACAAGGAATTATGTGTTTGGTGAAAATTACATCATTTCCTGAGATGGGCAAAGCACAAGGAGAAATTTCAGGTATAAACTGATGTGGCTTGAAACCTGCCTGATCTGAATGCCAAGCACAAGATGCATCTACTGCAAGGCTAAGTATCTCACTGAGGTCAAATAAGAATGGAAAATGCAACAACATTAAAAACAATGCAATCTTCGCAGGTTATCATCAATAGCAAATTACCCAGCGCTGGACTATTTAAAATAATGGTTTCAGTTCACTAAGTGGTGAAGCTGAAGAATCACCAATTAACAAGATTCTGATGCTGCAGACTACAGTTCAAATAAGAGACAACACATGTTGACTTTTTTTTCCATTTGTTCCTGAAATGTGCACTTCACTGGCAAATGTCCATCGATTGTCCTTGAGGGGGTGCTGGTGAACCATTTTCTTGAACCTCTGCAGTCCATGTCATGTAGGTGTACCCACAGTGCTGTTAGGGAGGGATTTCCATGATTTTGAGTCAGTAAAGGACCAATGATATAGCTCCAAGTCAGGATGGTGGGTGAATCTTGGGAGGAGAATCTGTGGGTGATCCATTTGTTGCCCTTGTTCTTCTAGGTGATAGAGGTCGTGTGTTTGGAAGATGCTGTGGAAAGGATTTTGGTGAGTTGCTACAGTGCATCTTGTAGATACTGCACACTCCTGCCATTGTGCATCGGTGGTGAAGGAAGTGAATGTAAAGGCACTGGATGGGGTGCCAATCAAGCTGGCTTCTTCTACCTGGATGAGTTCCAACAAAACACAACCATCCAGGACAGTGAAGGGTATTCTATCACATCACTCACTTGTGCTTTGTAGATGGTAGAAAGGCTCCTGGGAGTTAGGTGGTGACTTACTCACCTCAGAATACCCAGTCTCCAATTTGTTTTTGTAGCCACACTATTTATATGGGTTGGTCCAGTTAAGTTTCTGATCAATGGTAACCTCGCAAATGTTGATGATGGAGGATTCAGCTATGGCAATGCTGTTCAATGTCATAGGGAGATCGTTAGACACTCTTGCTGAACAGTCCTCTGGCACTTGTGTGGTGCAAATGTTACCGCACACTTTGTCGTCCAAGTAATGCTGTATGTTGGCAAGGACTACTCAGTATCCGAGTTGCGAATGGTCTTGTGCACTGTGCAATTCAATGAACATTCCTCAAGATGGGCAGCATGGTGGCACAGTGGTTAGCACTGCTGCCTCAGCGCCAGAGACCCAGGTTCAATTCCCGGCTTGGGTCAGTGTGTGTGGAGTCTGCTCGTGCCTGCGTGGGTTTCTCCCAGGTGCTCCAGTTTCCTCCCACAGTCTGAAAGATGTGCTGGTTAGATGCACTGGCCATGCTAAATTCTTCCTCAGTGTATCCGAGACAGGCGCCGGAGTGTGGCGACTAGGGAATTTTCATAGTAATTTCATTGCAGTGTCAATGCAAGCCTACTTGTGACTAATAAATAAATAAAAGATGGAGGAATGTTGAAGTAGCTGCAGATGTTTCGAGCAAGGGCACCACCCCGAGAATTCCTGCAGCAACGTCCTGGGGATGAGATGATATGCCTCCAACAAACACAAGCATCTTCCTTTATCACAAGTGAACAGTGGGGAGGTCTCTCTCCACCCTCCCCCCCTCTCAATTCCCACTGAGCACAAGGTTAAATGTTGCTTTGATGTAAAGAGCAGCCATGTTTACCTCTGGAATTCAACTCTTTAGTCCATATTTGGACTGAGGATGTAATAAGCTTCAGAGCTGAATGGTTCTGAAGGAATACAAATTGAGAATCAGTGAGCAGATTATTGGTTAAGTGCTGCTAAATAGCACTGTCAACAAAACCTCCTTCACATTACCGATGATTGGCCAGATTAGAATTGTTCTGCTTATTGGGGACAGGACATATCCAGGTAATTTTCCATCTTTTTAGGTGGATATCATTGTTGCAGCTCTACTAGAACAGCGTGGTTAAAAACACAGCTCATTCTAGAGCACAAATCTTCAGTGCATCTGCCAGGATGTTGTTAGGGTCTATGCTGCATTCAGTGGATTATGCTGTTTCTTGATACCTCCTGGAGTGAATCGAATTCACTGGTTATCTGTGATGCTGGATCTCAGGCGGAGGCCAAGACAGATCATCCACTTGTCACTGCTGGCTGAAGATGGTTGCAAATGCTTCAGCCTTGTTATATGCTCCACCATCATGGAAACTGGGGTTCTTCATGAAGCCTTCTCCTAATAGTTTTAACTGTCCACCACCATTCATGATTGGATGTGGCAGAGCTTTAATCAGACCCACTAATTGTGAGATCACTTAGCTTTGTTTATCATACTGTTTAGGATGCATGCAGTGTTGTGTTGTCGCTTCACCAGTTCAGCACCTCATTTTAGGTATGTTCAGCACTGCTCCTGGCATGCTCACATATCTTCCCCATTGAACCAGAGTCAAGTCACTAGCTTGATGGGAATAGCAGAGTGAGGGATTTGCTGGGCCATGGGTTACAGATTATGGTTGAGTACATATCGCCAATGAATGGCCCACAGTGCCTCCTGGATGCCCAGTTCTGAACTGCTAGAGTTGTTCCAAATCGATTCAACATGGCATGAAAGTAGTGCCTCACAACACAGGTGTCCTCCCTATGATGTTGGGACCATGTCTGTAAGGATTGCACAATAATCATACCTATCAACACTATCATGGATAACACATCTGACATGTAGGTAAGTATGGATGAGGTTAAGCAGGTTTTTCCTTCACATTGGTTTTCTCACTACCTGCCTCACATTCAGTTTGTCAGATATACTCTACAAGACCTGAACACCTCAGTCAGTAGTGGTGATACTCAGTCACTCTTGATGATGGGTATTGAAGTCCTCCATCCAGAATACATTCTTCATCCTTGCTAACATCAGTGCATCCAAGTGATGCTTAACATGGAGGACTACTGATTTAATCACCTCAGGAAGGGTCGTAGGTTTCAGCAGGACGTTTCCTTGCCCATGTCTTACCAAATGCCATGAGACTGAAGACATTGGCTTTGAGGTATGAGTTGCTGAATATGACGATGTCAAATTGTTGCCTAACTAGTCTGTGGAATAGCTCTCTCAGTTTTGGCACAAGCTCCCGATGTTAGTGAGGGTATGGCAATGTTGACTGGGCAGGGTGCGCCTTTGTTGTTTCCAGTGTCTTAACTTTATTTTTAGCCTTTTTCAATGTGGTTCGATACAACTTAGCAGCTTGCAGGCCATTTCAGAGAGTCTTTAAGACTCCACCGCACTACTGTGACGACAAGGACAGCAGATTTCCTTACCTGAAGGGCATCAGTGAAGCAGATTGATTTTCATGACATTCAGGTCACTATTACTAGTACTGCAGAGTCCAGATTTATTTAATTAACCAAATTTAAATTCCCCTAGCTGCTATGGCAGGACTGAACTTGGGTCCCTGTAATATTATCTAGGCCTCTGGAATTGTAGTCCAGCAACAAAACCCAGTATGCTATCGTACCTGTGGTATTTGGGAATAGCTTATGGACCAGATAGTAGAACGTAGGGAATGGAAACAGGGGCACATGTCACGACATGATGAAATTTCAATTAATCTAGATTTAACTGGCACTTAAATAATCAATACCCAGACTAAACAAATGGGACATTAAATGGGTTTTTAAAAAAAGCTACTGGAAAAATAGAAGAAAATGGAAGTATTCACGCGGGCAAGGAGGGAACTAAAAATGAACGTGCTGTGAAAGCCAACTGTTACAGCAAGAACGTCCATTAGTATCAAAGCATCACAATGATGATTATCAAAGGAGAATTGAGGACCCTTAAGGATTTAAACAGAATTGAAATTGAAGTAAAAATAAACACAATAAATTATCCATTCCTGGAAATATCTTCAAGAGACAACAGTAACACGTCACCATTAAATGATGCTCTACAATTAACCTCAATTGACTTTGACAAAGCTTGCATGGAAGGTATACTCAAGAGCACTGGGTAAGATCAAGGATCAAAGCTACTTACTGCTGGCTGTTACCATGAGGGAGTGAATAATTAAGGGGAGGTCTCACTGGATTAGAAACAAGAGAATGCATCATTGATTTTCAGAAAAAAGGCAATAAAACAAACTTGGAGAACTACAGCTCGATTGGTTTAGCAACAATAATTGGAGAAATAATATAACAAGGAGCAAAACAAGGATCAACTATCTGAAAGCAATCAAGTAAATGATAGCTAACAGCTTTAGAAGGAGATCCTGTCTGACTAATTGCATTGATTTTTTTTTTGGAGGTGGTTACGTTTCAGTTGAACATCTGATAGCGTACATTTTTTTTCTCAATTCTGTCACTTTAAATGGTATATGGTGGTGATACGCACCCCATAACCCCTCACTCAATTGCCTCACAGATACACCACGGTCACGTTTCTGCAATAAATCTACTTTCTTAACAATTGAAAATGAAATTATGCTTGTGTTTCCTTTCCCCTTTGACAAGGTACCGCATGGTAGGTTGTTGCATAAGGTTAGATCTCATGGGATCCAGGGTGAGGTAGCCAAATGAATACAAAATTGGCTTGATGACAGAACAGAGGGTGGTTGTAGAGTGTTGTTTTTCAAACTGGAGGCCTGTGACCAGCGGTGTGCCTCAGGGATCAATGCTGGGTCCACTGTTATTTGTCATTTATAATAATGATTTGGATGAGAATTTAGTAAGCATGGTTAATAAGTTTGCAGATGACACCAAGATTGGTGGCATTGTGGACAGTGAAGAAGGTTATCTAGGATTGCAAAGAGATCATGATCAATTGGGCCAGTGGGCTGATAAATGGCAGATGGAATTTAATTTAGATAAATGCGAGGTGATGCATTTGGGTAGATTGAACCAAGGCAAGACTTACTCAGTTAATGGTAGGGTGTTGGGGAGAGTTACAGAACAAAGAGATCTGGGGTACAGGTTCATAGCTCCTTGAAAGTGGAATCACAGATGCTCAGGGTGGTGAAGAAGGCATTCGGCATGCTTGGTTTCATTGGTCAGAACATTGAATACAGGAGTTGGGACGTCTTGTTGAAGTTGTACAAGACATTGGTAAAGCAACACTTGGAATATTGTGTACAGTTCTGGTTACCCTATTATAGAAAGGATATTATTAAACTAGAAAGAGTGTAGAAAAGATTTACTAAGATGCTACTGGGACTTGATGGTTTGAGTTATAAGGAGAGGCTGGATAGACTGGGACCTTTTTTCCTGGAGCGTAGGAGGCTTAAGGGTGACCTTATAGAGGTCGATAAAATAATGAGGGGCATAGATAAGATAGATAGTCAACATCTTTTCCCAAAGATAGGGGAGTCTAAAACTAGAGGGCATAGGTTTAAGGTGTGAGTGGAGAGATATAAAAGGGGCCAGAGAGACAATTTTTTCACACAGAGGGTGGCGAGTCTCTGGAATGAGCTGTCAGAGGTAGTAATAGAGGTGGGTACAATTTTGTCTTTTAAAAAGCATTTAGACAGTTACATGGGTAAGATGGGTACAGAGGGATATGGGCCAAATGCAGGCAATTGGGACTAGCTTAGTGGTAAAAACTGGGCGGCACAGACAAGTTGGGCCGAAGGGCCTGTTTCTATGCTGTAAACCTCTATGATTCTGTGACTCTATGATTCTATGAAAGCCTTCAAGTCAAAAGCTCTTAGACAAGGTAATGACAGTTGATAATAAAAGGTAAATGCTGCTGGTGTATAAGAATTGATTGAGAAAGGAAGCAACAGGTAATAGATACAGAGTGCGCTTCAGAATGAGATATCCAGTCAACAGAAGATCCTAATGATCAGAATCGTATTGATTCTAATCTACATAAACAACTTGAATTCTGATATGAACTGCCACTTGGTCAAATTTACAAATGGCACGACTAAACACTACTGTACAAACAGCCAAGGAACCACATTAACGACTGCTGGCAAGCAGAATGAGGAGAGCCAAAATTCAATTATAATTTGGAAGGAACATGAGGAAGGTACTTAATGAAATAGTACTGAACTAGATGGGAAACGGCAGAGAGAGCGAGAGAGAGGTGGGGAAATAATTCTCAAGAATGGCCATGTTCATTGTACAGCTGCAATGAAGTAAGTGGAATGCTGAGCAATACTGCCTCATTAGTAGTTTATTACGCAAACATACTGAAGCTACATACTCCTCAGGTAACTGAGGTGTACAAGGGAAAAACACTCACATTCTGAAAGTAGTTCAGGAGGGCCATGAGACCCTTCTATAAGAGTTAGAAAAACTTGGCTTTCCCAAGCTTTGAAGGCAGCAAAACGAGAGGGCACTGCGATTGAAGAATGTAGGTGAAATAAAAAAGATTAATCTGGCAGCACCACTGCAATTTTGATCACAACTGAAGAACAAGGCAAAGTCTTTACTGATATTAGAAAGTATCTTTAGTAACTGGAATAATTCTCCTTCTGGAGGAGGACTTTGCAGGGTTTGCCATTGTCGCTTCCGGTGCCTTGGTCGATGCCGGGCACTTCATCTGATTTAATTCCTTTTTATTGACTTTGTAGCAGTCGGACAAATGAGATGGCACTTAAGATTCAATCTCATTGCTATGGGTCCACAGTCAAATGTAGGCCAGACCAGTTAAGGATGGCAGATTTGCTTCAACCAGATGGGTTTCTAAGACAAATCGACAATGCTTTCATAGTCATTGGAGTTTTCATTGGATTCAAATTCCACCATCTGCAATGGTGGGATTCAAACCCGGGTCTCAGGGCATTACCCTGGGTCTCTGGATTACTAGTGACAATACCACTACTCCATTGCCATCACAAAAAGTTGGTATGCAGGGACAGCAAGTGATCAAGAAGGCAAATGAAAGGTTGCCATTTATTGTAAGGGGAATAGAATATAAAAAAGGATGTTTTGTACAATTGTATAGGCTATTGGGAAGACCAAATCTCGAGTACTATGTACAGTTTTAGTCTCTTTATTGAACAAAGGGCATAACTGCATTAGAAGCAGTTCAGAGAAGGTACACTTGACTGATTCCTGGAATGGGGGGAATTACCCGACCCTGGACATGTTTGACCTATATCCATTGAAGTTTGAAAGGATAAGGAGTGATCTTATTGAAACATACAAGTTTCTGATGGGACTTAGTTGGTGGATACTGAAATTATGTTTCTTTTTGTGGGGGAGACTAGAACTTTAGGACGTCGTTTAAAAATAAAGGGGTCTCCCATTTAAGACGGAGTCGAGGGTAAACCTTTTCTCACGGAGTGTTGTGAGTCTGTGACATTTTCTTTCCCAATGTGTGGAGGAGGCTGGGTCATTGAATATTTTTAAGGCTGAATTAGATTTTTCATTGACAAGAGAGTCAAAGGGTATTAGGGGATAAAAATGTGGGGTTGAGGCCACATTCAGATCAGCCATGATCACATTGAATGGAGAAGCAGGTCCAAAGGGCTGAATGGCCTACTCCTGCTTTTAATTCGTATGTTCCTATGTTCCATAACTCTTGGCCTCTATATCCATTGATATCCTTACCTAACAAAAATCCAGCAATCACAGTTGTGAAAACTCAAACTGTCTCAGCATCCAAATGTTTTGGGAAGAAGGTGGGGCGAAATAGTGGGGCATTTCAAGTTTCTACCTCATGTGCAAAGAAGTGCTTCCTGATTTCTCCAAGTGATCTGGCTCTAATTTTAAGATCATGTCCCATGGTTCTAGATTATCCTCCCAGAGTTAAGAGTTTTTCCGCATCTACCTTATTGAATCCTTTTAATACCTCAATTAGATCACCCCAGTCTTCTGCACTCAAATGATGCCTTACCAACATTTGCTCCTTTTCTAGTCTTTTGTGATATATTTTGTGAGTTTACTCATTTTTTAAAATCCATTTTGTTGAATAGTAAACTTACCAGTTTTCTTGTGCCTCCATCAGTTAACCTGTTGGAACTGGGATCCATATCGTTGAAGATTGAGCCAAAAACCACTTTTCCAGCAAACTCGAGATAGATGTCAGCACAAAGCATACATTTACAAACCATTTACCAGATCACTTGGAGAAATCAGGAAGCACTTCTTTTCTTCCCCAGGAGAAAAATGGCACTTAAATATTGCAGCAAACAAGTATCTAATATGTTTTTCAGTATGACGCTGGTCAACAAGTAAAAATTCCACAAATTTAGTATCATCATAAACAAATTATATCGCTGTTTCTTCATTATAACTGGATCAAAATCCTGGAATTCCTCCCCAACAGCACTGTGGGTGTACCTTCACCTCATTTTCTGCAGTAGTTCAAGGTCACCACCACCTTCTCGAGGGCAATTTGGGGTGGGCAATAAATGCTGATCTAGTCAGTCAATGATGCCCACATCCCGAGAACAAATTTTAAAAGAACTTAAAAGGTGAGGTTGAAAGAATTCCAAAAATGGAAGTTACAATGTGGAATTCTCTTCCACAAATATCTGCTGAAGCAGAAATTATTTTACATGAAATGCAATAGTTTCTTGAAGAAGAAGATACTAAAATGTACGGGGAAAGAGCTGGAATGTGGGATTAGACTTGCTAGGTCACATGGAGAAAAACAAAGGCCTAATGGGCTAAATGGCTGATTTTTTGCTGCAACAATCTATGAATTACATGAATCAAAGCAGTTATGTATCTCCGAAAACACTGCAATATCAGAAGACAATACAATTTAGCGCCACGTTTTAGACATTAGATAGGACCCATTAACTAAGCATTTTGATTTCAAAACCAGTTCTAGACATTGCCAACCAAAGCCAAACCAACCCAGCATGAGACAGAATTCAAACAATAAACTTAAACACAAAAATAAGTGGGTTCCGAAACCTAAAGTCAAAGTCCTAGAAACTTTATGATGACCTTGTCAACAACGTTAAAAAATTGTGCAGAGTTATCTCAATAAAGTTGACCCAGATGAACCTGAAAAGACCAAGTGTATGACCAACTATTTTTCTGTTCTGTTAACAGAAGTGATTTTGTAAGGGAAATTGTATTAGATATTGTATGAGCTAGGTATGAAATTCAGATTCACAGGTTTTAGTAAAATGATATAGCAGATTTAGGTGAGTAGTGAGATGGGTATATAACCTAAAATAACTTCGTGTGACCTAATATAATCAAGTGTAGTCGATATGATCAAAGTGGAGAAACTAGAGAAGTAATATAGCAATCACTAATTAAGGAAAGCAGACAATAGTCGCTTAAGAAAACAAGGAAGACTGCTCGGTGGTTCAACTTAATAGTGGACCATAAATCAGCAGAGAGAATGTCTTTTTCTTCTAAACACATTCGGCCTTAGTCTACAAAACCACGATTATTGTACAAACAGAAAAATTCAGATAAGAGCAAGAGTTATAACCACCATGGTTTAAGAGACAAAGAGATATAACAGGGAGCGACCAATTGCAAAGAAAACAGATAAAGGGTCAACTAAAACTAATGGTGGCCAAAGAAAGGTCGGGCTGTAGGGTAAGATAACAACCAAGGACAGGCTGTAAAAGGGAGAGGAGGATCTTGAGATATGAGGCTGAAATGTACATAAAAGAGTGTAAGCCCAAGGGCTCTTTGGAGTGTTCCGGACGTTCCCGACTTTATCTCTTGTGCTGAGAAATAAAGTCTATTGCTTGGAAGATCGCTGCTCAGACTCTCTGTTTTAATTGATGTGAATAAATTGTCGTCCTGGGGAACCACGACAAAATTGGCGCTGCTTAGCAGGGTTGGTGAGAGATCGCCCAGAAAAGCATCTGGAAGGAGTAGCGGAGACGGTGGTCCGACCGGAACCGAGAAGTCCCCAGCCGGCCTTCTGTCAACAAGGTAAGCAGACTTGCATGCATGTAAATCCTTGTTGTCAGAAAGGGGTTTTCTCGAGGCCCGGTGCGCCCGGCTCTCTGCTGGTCCTGGATCTCCCCAACCCAAAAAGATATCCTGCACAGGTAAAACCAAATTGTGTAAAAATTTTTGAGAGACTGAGTCTGATCTGAAGAGCAGAATTTTTGCATGCAAAAGCGCGCTGCGAATGCTGTATTGTCTGTGAATGGGTAAAAAGTGAGACGGGAAAAAGGCCGAAAGCTAAAGTAATGCAATTAGGTTAAGTCAAGCGGTTTGGAGCGGGTTTTTCAGGTCACGACTTGCCCAGAAGAGAGTAAGTGTGGGAAAACCTGCCAGTCCAAACCTACCCAGGACCTCGGGTAAGGGACGTCAACCGAGAGGGAGAGAGATCAGTGAGAGATCGCTCTCTGACCTAGTACAGTAGTCAAAAGCACAGGAGTGGATTTTAACCACAGGAAAGGGGAGTAGCAGCTAGAATAGAGGAAGTAAAAGACCAATTTGAACAAACTGGTCTGAGAAAACAGCGTGAAGGACAGAAATAAGAGAGAGAGTCGGAATATAGGTAGGGTAATAACTAACAACTTGAAAAATTACCCTGACAAAACTGCCTGGTGACAAGATTGAAAATAACTAATCTTTGAATAATAACAAAAACGGAAGCAACACTGGATTGGAAAAAGATTACACACATAATTAACTTAGAGGAGATAAAGAATGAGTGGCCGTATGTAAAATGGGAAAGAGTAGTCGATAGGAATTGGATAGACGAAATAAAATTGGAAACCCTAGAGAAATTAATAAAGGGATCTGACCGATACAGGATTCTTATACACATAGACGAGCAAGTGAAAACCTACTACCCTCTGGCCCGGGAGAGGAAGATAGTGCCGGGACAGGGGACTACGGGGAAGTGGATATCAGGACCCCGGTTAGAATTACAGATAGTGGCAAAAGAAATCCAAAGGAAAGGTAAACAGGGGACTGAGCACGGAAAAACAATACAGCAAGTAATAATCACTGTGATACCTAACTCTGACAGATTAAGTGACAAAAATTGCGACAGTGATCCAAAAAGACGAGTAATGGCGCACCAAGTTAAGACACCAGTGGAGATATTAGGGGATAAGTTCCCAGCCCTTAGGGGAGATATAGAACACGTCTCTAAAAAATGGGCCAAAAGAACAAATAAGACCAATACACAGTGGCCGGAGGAAGGCACATGGTCCATAGAGAGGTGTGAGGACCAGAAGGGAATGATAAAGAACTATAAGATTAAGGATAAAACGAGCAAAAGAAGGGAAAAGCGAGAAAAGGAGTTAGAGATATTAGCCCTATTCCAACAAGGAGGGAAAGAGAGAAGAGGGGTATGGAGGGGAGGTAGAATGCAGATGCCAGTACAACTTGAGGAAAAAGCAAAATTGGAAGATCCAAACGTAGCCCCACCCCCATACTTAGAGAAACAGAGCTCCACGGGACTGTACCCAGTTATATCAGGCACAATGAATTTTGAGGGAGAATATGACATAGAACAGATGACGAAGGAGGGAAGGGCACAAAGGGAGAGAGAAAAGAGACAAGATATAGAGAGATGGAAGGAGAAACAGAAGAGAGTAGTGAAGACGAAGGGAGGCAATCAGTGTTAG
This sequence comes from Mustelus asterias, assembly GCF_964213995.1. Classification (NCBI taxonomy): domain Eukaryota; kingdom Metazoa; phylum Chordata; class Chondrichthyes; order Carcharhiniformes; family Triakidae; genus Mustelus; species Mustelus asterias. Next base: position 83,242,050 of record NC_135813.1, on the reverse strand, counting down.
GGGTGCAAAGAAAATCAAGGCGGGAAAGGCACCCACCTGTAAAGTTTCCAGATGTGGATAGGAGAGGGAAAAGGGTATTCCCGGTGATTCTGAAGGGTGGCAGACCGCAGTATATCCCTTGGTCAGGTCAGGATTTGCCTAATTTAATTAATGAATTACCCAATATTTTGGATGGGGCTGGAAGGTGGATTGGACAGTTGGAGGCGGGAATGGTGGGAAAAAGGATGGCACTGGGCGACATCAAAGCTCTCCTGACAAAGGTGCTAGGAATGGACCAAATGGCGGAAGTAATGAGACGTGCTGGCATCCCAACCGCAGCTTATGACCCAGCGGTGGATGGGATACTAATGGACCAGTACCGCCAAGTCATCTGGCAGGCACTGCGGGATATGTACCCCAATCGAATGGATGTAAAAACCCTAAAGGGAGAGCCACTGGGTGAGGAGGAGAATGCAGCTGTGTATGTGGAGAATCAATTAAAAAGGTGGAGAAGGGACACGGAGAGGGACATTCTAATAGACCCACTGACCAACTCCATGTTCCGGGCTGCAATCCTAGAGGGCTTGCCAGCCCCAGCTAAGACAAGGCTGGAGGAAGTGGTGGGCTTGGACTCAAAAAATTACCGAGAGTTTGTGGATTATGTTGCCCATGCAGTAGAGAGACATCGCAAAGATGAAAAGAATGCAGACAAACAGCTGAAGGAGGTACAACGTAAACTCCTTCAGGCACAGTTGGAGGAGATCAAAAGCAAGGATAAACTGAAGGCAAAAGAGGATCTCGCACCCAGAAAAATAGCACCAATGATGGTGGAGCAAAAGCCAGAGGAAATACCTGCACTAATCAAAGGGGGGAGCGGAGATGGAGGCCAGCCCGTCATAACCTATAACATTTCTGCCTTCCCACTGTCCATGAACCCAGGAGCCTATGGCCTAAATTATCAAAACCCATACGCCCTGCAAAGTCAGACTGACTGGAATAGAAAAGGACAGGGAGGTGGTAGGCCACCCTATCAGAATCAGAGAGGACAGGGACAGGTTAATCATCAGACTCCGAGACAGGGACCACTGCCTGGCCCTTCAGGTGTGTGTTGGGGGTGCGGGGAGGCAGGGCACATAAAAAGGAATTGCCCGCGGAATTTCCCCAGACAGGGAGAAAACCAGCAGCAGACAGGCCAACAACTGATCCAAGGATCGCCAAACAGCATCCCGATGTCTCAAGGGCCGGTAAACCATCAGAATTCCCCATAGGGAGGCCCAGAGAACCCCGAAATGGTAGGACAGTACGTACAGATAACAGAAACTGCAGAGCAGGAACCTATAGTTAACGTTAGAGTAGGAGGGATCGAGGTCCCCATGATGATAGACACCGGCGCCACATGTACGTGCATGCAAACGAAGTATGCGGATCACTTACCATTGTCAAACCAGTTTGTAAAAACTGTGGGGTTCTCGGGGAAAGTAACATTAGCTCGAATGACGACGCCGGTGCCTGTTACCATTGGAAATAAGACAACCCATGTACCTATTTTAGTATGTGATAAAACTCCTTTAAATCTATTGGGAAGGGATGCAATCCTAGGTTTAGGACTGAAATTAGAATGCACTGAACAAGGAATTGATTTGATGGGAATGTATCCACTTGAAATACCAGGAAAGGAAGGGGTTAATGTATATTGGTTGGGAGATATAGAGGAACAAGTTAAAAAACAGATATGGGAAGTTTGGGGAAAGCTTATAAACACTTGGGTTCCACAAGCCAAATGGCCAAGAACAGAATTACACAGTACAATGATATTTGATGAAGGGCAGGAACCTGAGATACAGGAGAAATGGGAAAGGGAGGCAGGACGAGAACAGGAAATAAAGTCAGGAAGTATTTTAATCGGACTAGAGGGAGTAGCCCTCACCATTGTTAGGAATGAATGGGTTAACAAATGGTTCTCTGTATCTGGGGCGGAGCCACATGTCACATTGAAAGTGAATCCGGGATACAGATCAAAAGACCTAGGACCAATGGTGTTGAGAGCACAAGATTTAGAATTTGTCCAGACAGACAATGTAGATATTTGGACGTCCAGCAATGGACAAATGACGAAAATAATTTTGGATGTTAAAATGCTTGGGAAACCGAAGCAGATAACAATAGGAGTGCAAATCGAGAAACAGGAACTGGAGTGGAGAGAGAGGTTAGAGCAGGATTTGAACTCCCTCCCGCAGGAGTTGTGGTCCAGACAGGACACGGATGTAGGGAGGGTCAAAAACGCTAATCCAGTTGAAGTCAGATTAAAGATAGGACGTCAGGGGCCGTATAGGCCGCAATACCCAATCAAGACAGAAGCAATTGAAGGAATTAGAGGGACAATTAAGGGATTGATAGAAGCAGGGGTATTAAAAGAAACCCGGAGCAGGTGTAATACACCGCTACTACCAGTGAAAAAGGCGGACGGAGAAAAATGGAGATTGGTGCATGATCTAAGGGCAATTAATGAGGTAGTGGAAGATATGCCAGCAGAGGTTCCAAACCCTTATACCTTGATGACAAATATACCACCTGAATGTAGATGGTTTACTGTAATAGACCTATGTTCGGCATTTTTTAGTGTGCCACTAGCTCAAGAAAGTCAGTATCTCTTTGCATTTACGTACGAGGGGAAACAATACACATACAATAGGATGCCCCAAGGATTTAAACATTCCCCACATGTATTCAATCAGGTGTTGAGAGCAGATTTAGAAGGAATACAGTTGGAAGGAACACTAATACAATATGTGGATGATTTATTATTATGCACAGGAACACAAGAACAATGCAGGAAGGATAGTTTAAAACTATTGAAAAGACTAGCAGAAGGGGGCCATAAAGTTTCCAGGAAAAAGCTGCAGCTGTGCCAGAAAAAGGTAGAATACTTGGGAAGAGAAATATCAGCAGGACAGAAGGAGATAGCTTCACAGCAAATAGAAGCAGTACTAAAAGTTCCGAAACCACAGACGGTGGGACAAATGATGACATTTTTGGGAATGACAGGATTCAGTTCAGAATGGGTGGAAAGCTATGCCGAAAAAACGCAGGCACTACGAAAGATAATGAAGGAGGCAGGGTGTGACGAATTAAAAGCCAAACTAAAATGGGATAAAGATGCTTCAGACGCATTTGAAAACGTGAAAAGAGAAATGGCACAGGCACCAGCCTTGGCTTTACCGACCTATGACAAGCCCTTTGACTTATTTGTGAGTAACAGAGAAGCCGGATTTGCTACAGCAATGTTAACGCAGGAAAATTGCAAGGGTAGACGAAGGCAGGCTGTAGCATATTACAGTACCAAGCTAGACGACGTAGCGATGGGATACCCTCCGTGCTATCAAGGCCTGGCAGCAGCTTGGTGGGCGTACGAAAAGGCAGTCACGGTCACAATGGGATATCCGATAAACATACATGTATACCATAAGGTCGCTGAATTGATTGAGCAAGGAAAATTTGTGCTGACACCTGCTAGGATCCATTATTATCGAATGCTAACCACATTTCCAGATATCACGATAATAAAGTGCAACAGAGTAAATCCAGCTGATTACATGCCATTACCTCATGAGGGAGAAGAACATGAATGCTTAAGAGAAGCAAAAACATTTATGAAACTGAGAAAAGATTTAAGAGCAGAGGGACTAGTGACAGAAGGGAAAAGGATACTGTATGTAGATGGCTCATGTTACAGGGATCACTTAGGAAACCACGCAGGCTATGCCATAGTTGAACAGAAAGGGGAAACACTTGAAGTCATAGAAGCAGAGAAATGTGAACAGCCCTGTTCAGCCCAACTGGCAGAACTTAAAGCATTGACCAGAGCATGTGAGCTAGCAAACGGGGAAGCATTGGAAATTTATACTGATTCGGCCTATGCCCACGGGGTCTGCCATCTGTTCGGGGCAATATGGAAGCAAAGGGAATTTATGAAAAGCGGAGGAGGACCAATACAACACGAAGGTCAAATCAGGGCTTTAATAAGGGCCATGATGGGTCCAAGGGAATTAGCCATAATTAAGTGTCAGGCGCATAAAAGGGGAGCAGACAGCATCACACAGGGAAACACCAAAGCCGACAAGGCAGCTAAAGAAGCGTCAGGATGCATTGAGGCTACGATAGCCCCAGTAGAAATAGCAAGGCCGCACCCAGGGCCAGGTACGGGGGATATCGAACCTCATATCACATTAGAGGATGTAGCACAGTTACAGGAGGAAACCTCTGTAGCTGAAAAGGCAATGTGGAAAGATAGAGGAGCACTACAGGGACAACAGGACAGGATATGGAGAAATGGGGAGGGATTAGTCATAGCACCCACATCATTACTAACCGTACTAATTAGCGAAGCGCATGGAGTAGACCACTGTGCAAGAGGAGAAGTGGCTAGAAAGATCAAGAAGGAAGGATTCTGGTCACCATACCTGCAAAACTCAATTGACTACATACTAAGTCAGTGTGAGGTGTGTGCTCAGAATAATATCAGGAAGGGCATTACTGCCCCAATAGGGCATATACCCATTCCTGAAGGACCATTTAAACATCTATGCATGGACTATGTGGATATGGGAAAGGTGGTAAGAGGGAAAAGATACATGCTAGTGATTATTGATAGATTCAGCAGATGGATAGAAGCAACGCCATCCAAAGATCAAGGATCTGGAACGGTGATTAACTTCCTGTCAAAAGAAATTATCCCAAGATTTGGTATACCCACGCAATTAAGTTCAGACAATGGATCTGCTTTTATAGGAAGGGCACTGAGAGAGACACTCTCGGCACTCCGAATAAAGCAGAAGTTTGGATGTGTATATCATCCTCAATCCCAAGGAATGGTGGAGAGAGCAAACGGGACCCTTAAGGCTAAAATAAGCAAAATTTGCAATGAAACAGGGAAAAACTGGATAGATGCTCTGCCATTGGCTCTAATGCAATACAGGAGTCAGGAAAACAGAATCACACATTTGAGCCCTCATGAAATGATGACAGGAAGAGTAATGCCGGTACCTAAGATCAGGGGATCAGGAGGTCCTACGCTAGAATGTTTAGATCAAAGCACAAAAGAATATATACAACAATTAACTGTTATACATAGAACTATATTTGAACAGGAAAAAGCCAAGGAGGAGGAGAATCCGGTAACAGAAAATCAGATCAAGCCTGGAGATCGAGTATACATCAGAAAGTTCCGGAGACGTTGGAACGAACCGAGACGAGAAGGACCGTTTGAAGTCACCAAAGTGTCTCCCACGGCGTTGCAAGTAGAAGGCAGTACACTGTGGTATCACTTGAACCATTGTACCAGAACAGTACCAGGGGTAGGGGAGAGAAGGGAAATTGAAGAAGTACACAGAGTGGATAGAAGTTATAGTGAGGAAGAGATAGAAATACACGGGGAGAATCGTGGGGAGGAGGAACAGGGCCAAGGAAGAACAAAAAGAATAGAGGATGATGAAAGTAGTTCTGTACATGAGCTGGCTGATGATACAAATGCCCAGCCTGAGCCTATTAGTCAAGGTGCCGAGGGAGGTGAGGACAGGGAAGGGGCCCCATTCCCCACCTGGGACTTGGAAACTATTTCCCTTAGGGACTTCCGTGACCCATAGAAAAGGAGAATGGGATACAGAAGACATAAGGGTGCAGAATCAGGAAGATAGAGTATTAAGACGAACAAAACGTGAACGATTAGTGAGCACAAATACTATTTGGGAAAAAGCGCAGAAAAACAAATGGTGGAAATGGGCTGAGTATACAGGTCAGAAAAACAGTGATGGGAAAGAGTGTGTAGTATGTGCATCAGAGAAACCTAACACCCAAGTAACTGATATACCATGGGGATCAGGAGACTGTAGAACCAGGAAACAAAGCTGGAGAAAGGAAAATTGCCGTCCATATACCACACATATACGGTATCATATGATAGGGAATCGGAACTACTCGTATGAGAAGATAAACTGTTCCGGATCCGCATGTGATAACCTTTGTAAAGGTGAGCCGCCGTTGTGTCAATACCACTGCATCCTGTTTGCTGGGGTAAAAAAGGGCATCTACAGCTTGACCCACAGATGTCCAAAGTGGCCAAAAACGGCAGTGGACGCGGTCCCAAAGGAATGGAGTGTAGAGCCCAACTTACAAATCCAAGATTGCTATTGGAGGGAAAGTAGCACAGGAAGTAGTGTGGGAAATTACACAGGAGAGTGTGAAAGGATTTGGAATATAACCGATGTTCTTAGTCTTATCATCTCAGAAGGGGGATGGACACCCCCTCCTTATGTGGTAGACTATCAAGAAAATCAACTGGCCGATCTCTGGTGGCTTTGTGGCCCGGAGAAAGGGCTATTGGCAAAACTACCACAGAATTGGAAGGGACTATGTGCCCGAGTTATGCTTGCCCAGAGCACTGTGATACTACCGGTGGAAAGAAAAATTAAATCACAAAGAATTAAGAGGGCATATACCCCTGACCCTACGATAAAATTGGACGCAATCGGACAGCCTCGCGGCATCCCGAATGAGTTCAAAGCTAGGAACGAAATAGCTGCAGGGTTTGAATCCCTCTTTGTTTGGATCACACCCAGCAAGAATACTGAGTGGATCAATTACATCTATTATAATCAGCAGAGGTTTATTAATTATACGAATGATGCCCTGGAGGCCTTAGGAGAGCAGTTGGATGCGACCAGCAAAATGGCGTGGCAAAATCGACAGGCGTTAGATTGGCTCCTGGCAGAGAAAGGAGGGGTGTGTGTTATGTTTGGGGATCAGTGCTGCACATTTATCCCTAATAACACTAATCCAGAGGGGTCATTTACACAAGCCATGAATAAGTTAAGAAATCTTAAGAAAGAAGTGAAAGAAAATGCTGGGTTTGGGCATGAGGTATGGAGTTGGCTGGACAGAATATTAGGAAGATGGGGGGCGTGGTTTGCCAAAGCTGGAGCTGTAGCAATCGCAACAATAATCATTCTGGGATTGATATTTTGTTGTTTTTTACCCGCCCTGAGATCCTTCCTTACCAGAGTGGCAGCGCGGCAGATGGTGACGCGGGTGCTAAGCAGCTCACGCTCAAGAGAAAAAACAGAGGAATGGGAAAATCTTGAGCCGCCCCTGCTGAGTGGATTCACAATGACCTTGGTCGAAGTTGAAACTCGTCACTCTGTAAAATAACTACAATAGTGGAAGATCACCTTGTGACAACAATAGCACCTTGCTGAAGTCCGCACGAAACCAGGAGAACTTAGTCTGTACACAGGAATCAGTCTTTTTCCCTTCCCTAGACAAGAGTGGGAAGGTTTTTGGCTGATGACTGTCAGGGGCAGGCAATCTGGAGGAGCAACCCAAAAATCAGAACCGGGATAGACAAATTATGATAAAGTTAGAATAGGGACACTGATCCCTGACCAAAATAGTCGGCTCCTCCACATCGCCTGGGAAAAGTGATTAAAATAAAATACAAATGGGATTGAGCAAGGGGATTATTTGAACTTGATAATTGGGATGAGGCTAGGGAAGCCTCAAAGGGGGGATTGTAAGGGAAATTGTATTAGATATTGTATGAGCTAGGTATGAAATTCAGATTCACAGGTTTTAGTAAAATGATATAGCAGATTTAGGTGAGTAGTGAGATGGGTATATAACCTAAAATAACTTCGTGTGACCTAATATAATCAAGTGTAGTCGATATGATCAAAGTGGAGAAACTAGAGAAGTAATATAGCAATCACTAATTAAGGAAAGCAGACAATAGTCGCTTAAGAAAACAAGGAAGACTGCTCGGTGGTTCAACTTAATAGTGGACCATAAATCAGCAGAGAGAATGTCTTTTTCTTCTAAACACATTCGGCCTTAGTCTACAAAACCACGATTATTGTACAAACAGAAAAATTCAGATAAGAGCAAGAGTTATAACCACCATGGTTTAAGAGACAAAGAGATATAACAGGGAGCGACCAATTGCAAAGAAAACAGATAAAGGGTCAACTAAAACTAATGGTGGCCAAAGAAAGGTCGGGCTGTAGGGTAAGATAACAACCAAGGACAGGCTGTAAAAGGGAGAGGAGGATCTTGAGATATGAGGCTGAAATGTACATAAAAGAGTGTAAGCCCAAGGGCTCTTTGGAGTGTTCCGGACGTTCCCGACTTTATCTCTTGTGCTGAGAAATAAAGTCTATTGCTTGGAAGATCGCTGCTCAGACTCTCTGTTTTAATTGATGTGAATAAATTGTCGTCCTGGGGAACCACGACAATTTCTGGTCTGAGAAACTTTTACAGTAAGGCTCCAAATATAATGTGTATAAGCAAAGACCACATCACCAACAGGACTCCTGTATGGTACCAAACTCCTAAATGACTAATATCCCAGTGTTTTTCTCTCTTATTTCAGATGATAATCTATTTTAACTCTGATCAAGTACATAAATTGAATTAAAAACAAACAATTTCTCGATGGACAAAATGCACATTTAGCTAATTGGGGGATTAATCAGTTGGAAGAATAGTTAAGTGAATTAAAAAAGAATTCTCATAGCAGTGATGAAAAAAGTGCACATTTAGCGAATTAGGGAATTAATCAGTTGGAAGAATAGTTAAGTGAGTCTCTACTGTAGCCCACGTAGCCTGGAATGAGCAGAGAGATGAGGCTGTACATATTTCATTGCCTATAACTACAGCAGGCTTGGCCAGCTCATCTGCATGTTACTGGTTGCAATGCTGCTCGACTGGAGTCGTTTTAAAAAGTTGTGAAAAAACATGGGTAAACTAATCATGTAAATTGCTGGTGACTCATCAGCCACTACAGATCCAAAGTCTAACCTAAATAATACGGCTCACTTCAAAGTTTAGTTTATATGTTATAAGGATGTGAAGAACATTATACCTTGAATGATCTTGACTGGAACCTCTGCTCTCCGCTGGAGACAAACTAGTTGAATGTGCTGAACTTCTTGCTGAAGACTTCATGCTTGACTTCTTCGGTGATAAAGATCGTGAGCGTGAACGGACACCTTTTCCTTTCAACTTGGGATGAGATTTTGAACTCTTTTTCTTCTTCTTTTCATATGGAGACCTGAAAGAGTCACATTGTCGCAAAGCAATATTTCAGTATAGGACCTTTTGAAGGAACATCGCTATCAAAGGCAACAAATCTGATGTCTAATATCATGCTCACTAAAATCCCATACTTTTTAATGGGGTACAGGATCATCAGTTAGGTAAAGAAAGACAGCACAAGATTATTCTCAATGCTTACTAACCAAAGAAACTATAATTTAGGTCATGACCTACTAGTAGCAGTTACATCTCTTGAATTTCAAGGTTGTAGGTTCAAGCCCCTTTGCAGAGACTTGAATACAAAATTTACTTCAGTGCAGTACTGAGGGAGTGCTTCACTAGAAGTTCCATATCTTATATAAAAGGCAGCACCTGAAGTTCCAGCTTCCCTCCCAGGGGGATGTGGTCAAACGGGCTATCTAAAATGGCGATTTGTAAAGCACTCTGGGACAATTGGGCAAGAACTAAAACGACAGGCTGCAGCCTAAAAGACAGAGATAAACAGGCTGCAACCCAGACGAGTGAATACAAAGGATATGGGTCATCTCCAGGACAAAAGGGACTTTCTGGTCAAACTGAGTTGTTTACCAGACATAGGGGTGCCGTAACCCCTTATTTGGGAGGGAGGTGTGTACTCTATGTGCCCCCAGCACCTACAGACATGGCCGTTGGGGACACACCCGGAGGTTGGTGTGGCAGCACCCAATTGGACTTTATCGGTCAGGGTGATCAAGTCCTGATCGATTGATTGGCAATGGCCAAAAGGAGCGCGAAACCCAACGGGGTATAAATGGTGCTGCACAACCAAGAATCTCTCTCTCTCTCTGTGACCCCACGAACGAGCTACAACACCGGTGACCATCGCCAGCGACGACCAGCACGAGGAGAGTCACCACACCTGAGAAGGAAGGAAGACCAGAGCCAGAGTGCCAGACCAGACCAAAGGGCCAGACTACACAGAGGACGACCGAGACCAACACACAGATAAAGGCCAATATCTGCTTGGGTATTTGCCAGTCACGCAAAGTTAAGTCAAGGTCTTGTATTGGACTTGAACTCTAGTATTTTCTGTGAAGATAACTTATTGTTGGTTGGGTGGGTGATTATTGATTGTGTGTCTTAAATAAATATTGGTTGTACTAACAAGATGTCTACTCGCAGTTATTTGTCCACCGTATAAGGATTAAAACAGACTGTGCGGCAGGCACAACAGGGATATAAAGTATCCTGTTTACAGAGGGAGAGTTCAGGACCTTGTGGCTTTGTGGGCAATTAAAAATTGGAGATGTGCAAAGCGGTTTCTCGCTCCCTGCCCTGCCACATAACAGTGGTTAGAGGGATGATAGTAACTTGGGTAATATGATCATAGGTAGCAAAGTGTAATGGTGAATTAACAGTTTTGACTGGAGGAAGCATGCAATAGGGTCCCTCGGGGTCAGTAATCGGGCCATTGCTTTCTCACTTAGACTGAGATATTAAGAGTATAATTTCAATCTGTGGATGATGCAAAAAATGGCAATATAGTGCTCCCCCTGTAGCCAATACTTATTCATCAACAAACATCACTAAACCAGATTTACAAGTCACTTAAAATGTTTTTTCTGGAAACCTGCTGTGTACAAACTGGATGCCACATTTGTCTACATTACACTCGAGAGGGTTTAAACTAGTTTGGCAGGGGGGTGGGGCCCAAAGCAGTAGGGAGACAGAAGAGAAGGTTGAGGACAGCATGGAAGTTAAAGAGAACACGTTAAATACTAAAGCAGTGTCAGTAATCCTAATACTAGACAGGTCAGGCAAGAGCAAGGCAGAGAACAAGGGAAGACCAGATTGCATTTATTTCAATGCAAGAGGCCTGACGGGCAAGGCAGATGAACTCAGGGCATGGATGAGTACATGGGACTGGGATATTATAGCAATTACCGAAACATGGCTAAAGGAGGGACAGGACTGGCAGCTCAGTGTTCTAGGGTACAGATGCTATCGGAAAGATAGAACAGGAGGCAAGAGAGGAGGGGGAGTTGTGTTTTTGATTAAGGAAAACATCCCAGCAGTACTGAGATGGGATATTTCTGAGGGTTCGCCCACCGAGTCTACATGGGTAGAACTGAGAAATGGGGTGGGGGGGGGGGGGGCACAGAGAGAGAGAGAGAGAGATCACTTCGATAGGACTACAGGGTCCCAAATAGTCAGTGGGAAATTGAGGAACAAATATGTAAGAGATTACAGACAGCTCCAAGAAAAAATAGTGTGGTAATAGTAGGGGATTTTAACTTTCCCAACATTGACTGGGACCACCATAGTATTAGGGGCTTGGATGGAGAGAAATTTGTTGCTTGTATTCAGGAGAAATTCCTCATTCTATATGTGGAAGGGCCAACTAGAGAGGGAGCAAAACTTGACCTCCTCTTGAGAAATAAGGAAGGGGAGGTGACAGAAGTGTTAGTGAGGGATCACTTTGGGATCAGTAACCATAATTCTATTAGTTTTAAGATAGCTATGGAGAATGATAGGTCTGGCCCAAAAGTTAAAATTCTAAATTGGGGAGGCGATGGCATAATGGTATTATCACTGGACTAGTAATCCAGAGACCCAGGGTAATGCTCTGGGGACCCAGGTTCAAATCCCACCATAGCAGATGGTGAAATTTGAATTCAATAAAAAATATCTGGAATTAAGAATCTACTGATGACCATGAAACCATTGTCGATTGTCGTAAAAATCCCATCTGGTTCACTAATGTCCTTTAGGGAAGGAAATCTGTCATCCTTACCTGGTCTGGCCTACATGTGACTCCAGAGCCACAGCAATGTGGTTGACTCTCAAATGCCCTCTGAAATGGAGGGCAGTTAGGGATGGGCAATAAATGCTGGCCCAGCCAGCGACACCCACATCCCGTATATAAATTTTAAAAAGTTACATGGGCAAGATTGGTATTGAGGGATATGGGCCAAACTCAGGCAATTGGGACTAGTTTAATGGTAAACACTGGGCGGCATGGACAAGTTGGGCCAAAGGGCCTGTTTCCATGATGTAAAGCTCTATGACAACAGTGCCTACACTTCAAAGATAATACATTGGCTGTGAAGCAATTTAGAATGCCGAGTTGTGGAAAAGATGTTATGTAAATACAAGTGTTTTCTTTTAATGTTCCAGTCAATGGAGTCAAACTAATTCAGCAAACACAGAGCTAGAAATTCCTGGTCAGTCTCATTCAGCAATACAACAAACCTATCCAACACCAGCTCAAATCTGTACAGCAAGGCTCAATTCAGATTCTAATAGCTAGTGCAAAAAGAGATCAATGAAGAATTCAAGAAGAATCCTCTAGAAGAAAACCAGGTCCTGGTACCATCACCATTGTTCTATTAACTTAATCACACCTGCCTTCCATCCAAACACATATGTTCCCTGGTGTTCTTCCATCCTCTGACACCCTTTTTCCCTGGTTCTGTACTAGCTTATAAACTGGTAAATCTTCAGCTTCTTCTAATTCTGCTGAAAAGATGTCAATTATGAAATCTTAACTCTTGTTTCAGATCCTGGATAATCTTTTTAAAAATTTGTTCCTGGGATGCGAGCATTGCTGGCGTTTATAGCCCATCCCTAAACGAACCTGGTACCCAATGAAGGAACTGTCCAGGACTTTAAATTGCCTGGAAGTTCAGAACAACTATTTACAAGAGTTTCCTAGCAATAATCCTTGTGAGATAAGCAAACATTCTCAGTGGATAAAGAACAAATTAGAAGATAAAATGATCACAACAGCTAAAGGCATCAAGATCATTTCAGTCATAATGATGCGAAATATTAACTGTTAAATGTTTTTCAGCAGGTAATTTAAAAACTTAAATAGTGCTCATTGTGAGCATTTATATTTCCCAAATAACTGTGCTTGAGCAACTTTTCATTTAATGCATTAGAAATATTTGTGCTCACGACTTCTCTGACGAAGCCAATTGCAAATGTGAATCCCATTATATGATATCTAAAATTTAAATCTTGAAGCACTCGTATAAGCAGTTCAAGTACTTTATTTTCCTCTACTGGGTACAAGGCAAAAACCCCAAACAATTTACAGACCTTTAGATACAGCATCTTTTCAAAATAAATCTGTGGCCAAATGGCAAGACTGTGATGAAAGAATAAATGCGAATTTAAAATGATAACCAGGTAAACAGTGGTAGAGATATCTATCAGTTGTCTTGATTTTTTTCTCATGAGAAAAAGCTGATTAAATGAAACTGCAGAGTTAGTATTTAGGCCTATATTTTAACATTTTTGACGGCTTAATAGAACAGGTGAAAATGTTATTCTTTCTTCTTTCACAAGTGTGATGAATGAAATAGCTTCTCACATATAAAACGGTTATAAGGAATGGGAGAAGCATATTAAATTCCAATAGGTCTGGCATATCTAATAATATTTCGAAACCACCTACCAATTGCCTCTGATTCCCTCATTTATAACCGTTTCCCCATTCAATCTTAATCAGTTCAGACATTCAGGTTTGTAAAAAGATTACTAAAGTCCTGAAGGAAATGCCTTACAAAGTGTGTTAACAACATAAAATTCATTGATAAAGTTAAACTTATCCCCTGTGTTCACCCCTTTGTGAACACAGGGGATAAGTTTAACTTTATCAATGAATTTTATGTTGTTAACACACTTTGTTGAAATCAGAACTGATCACACAATTGCATGGCCGTGAAGGAGCCAGGTAAAATTGTTGTGTAGTCTCAATTCATGTCACTTCAATTATGTCGACTTCATTTAAACAAATTCTTCAGAGGAAGATTCAACATTCAAGCAGCTCCAGTAAAGTGTACAAGATGGAGAGGAGGAATGCCATTCTGCCCATTGTAACTCACACAACCCAACCATCTCCTAAATGCTTCCATTTGTCACCCTGACCCTCATGAGTTCCATCCCACTGACACGACAATAAGGCATGCAAGGAATCAAAATCCACGTGCATAAAAAACTTCATCCTTTTTTGCTCATTTCAAAATGGATTTTTGCTGAACTAAAAACATGGCTGCTTCAGGTCACATGACTTACTAGATTGGCCATGCGATCTGGAAATCTCCAACAGCAGTTACAAGGCCAAGAGTTCCACTCTCATCCTTGTGGAATCTCACAACCTATTGTAGGAACACATCATAATTATGAAACCAAGGGGATTCACAGGCATCGAAACTCATTATTTCTAGAGGTGCTAACAGCCCCATCTTACAACTGGGACTGTCAAGGTCCATTTCAGAAAGGAACCATTGAAGTAAAATGGATGCCATTTGCACCTTTATAAGCTCACTCGTCTAGTGGCGTCATCGGGTGAATCAAGACAATGGCTACATGAAACAGAGTCATCAACAAAGGTGGTGACTCTTTCAGAGGTTAATGACTGGGACATTATAAGCCATAAAACAAAAGCCAGACTCAGATACCAGACTAATAAGGGATTTTCACAGTAACTTCATTGCAGTGTGAATGCAAGCCTACTTACACTAATAAATAAACTTTAAAACTTAAAACCTTCAAAATATCCCTTTTGAACACTCTGGAGAAAGGAAATCACACATTTCGAGTGACCATTTTGACATTTCTAATCAGTCGGGAACTGAGAAACAGGCAGTCTGCTGATTTACTTCCCATCTGAAAAGAACACCACCAGAGTTCCCAGCTGACCCAAGCAGCCATTAACAAAACTCTCTCCCTGAAGCCACCAGCCACTGCCTGCCAAGCAGAACAAGTTCCTGAATATCAACCCTGACTTGCTGCACCACCCTCTACTTGAAAGAAGTTTTGTGCTGCCATCCTCAGCCAGAAAACCACCAGAATTGGAACATCTCCATGAAGGAATCCAGTGCGTGTGAGGCTCCGAACATTTCATCCCCACCCTGTGTTGGAACTATAAAGCCCTACAATCCAGAAAGAGGCCAAATAGCCCATTGAGTCGGCACAATTCTCTGAAAGAGCATCCCATCCAAGTCCTCCTCCCCCCACCCTATCCCTGTAATCCCATGCATTACCATGGCTAATCCACCTAACCTGCACATCTTTGGAGTGTGGGAGGAAACCACACAGACATGGGAAAAATGTGCAAACTCCACACAGTCACCCAAGGCCAGAATCAAATCTTGTTCCCTGGCGCTGTGAGGCAGCAGTGCTAACCACTGTGCCACCGTGCTGTTTGAACATGTGAATAAACTAACCTTCTGAGTTAATCATAAAGAGAGTTTGCTGCAAATTACTTATAAAGTTGGATGATATAAACATGCCAGCCACAGCCTAGTCTTAAAACAATTAAAAACACCCTTGCTTGCAGAGAGGTGAGAGGATAAAGAGGCTCAGTTTGCCTCTCCCTCCTGTCAGCAACACCATTAAAAAGTTCCTAGCATCAGTCCTAAACATGTTTTTTATTTCCATGCAGTGTTCAGACTTACTTTTCCTGTTCAATATACATCTTTCACAGTAACAAAGTTTCTCCACTCTTTCCCCAAATCTTAGTCCTCTGATGCTGGAGATCAGTCTCAGGACTTAGTATTAAAGGTATCATGGGACCAGATCACTGTATAATTTGAACATAGTTACCCCCCTGTCTTTAATTACATAGTTCAATAAGTAATTATGGACTTAGTGTCATTATAGCAACTGAAGAGGGCCATTCACCCCACTTGAGTCCATTCTCATTCAACTCATTTAGATATTTAAACATCAATAATGGATGAATGATTGAATCTGTGCTTGAGCAGAAACATCCATTACGTATAATTGGGACATAGGGAACTCTGGAAAAAAAAAATCACTTACTGATCATTCTTATTTGGCCTTGGGAATCAATTGTGGAAATGAGTCACATTGCAGGGAGGGGTGTAGCTTCCCTTCCCTGAAGGGCATTAATTAACCTGTTGGGCTTTAATGTGAATTCAGCAGATTTTGCGGTGGTTTATTTCCTACTGTCAGCCCATATATCTCATCTATTAAATTTAATTACACAAGTTGCCATGGGGGTGGGGGGGTTTGAACTGAACCTCAGGAATTGCTAACACAGTATCATAACCAATAGGGTACCATACCTACCTGACATTTTTGCAACATGTATTATAGTTCCCAAATTGCCAGCTCAGATTTATCTTCCCTCTCTAGCTAGACATCATTCATTGACATGACAGGTTGTATTCAGCATCTGATTCCAAACTGTCAATGTAAATAGCAGTAATTTCAACAGCACCCAGCCTAATATATCACGCGCACACCTGTCCTCGCCTTCAGCCAATTTCCTACTGATTTCCAAGTTTTACCCTCAGTTCCTCAAGCTAATAGCAGCCTTTTATGCAAAACTTTATATGTTACAAGCTAAATGTTAAAACTTTCAGACATATTGCAAGCTAAATATGAAAATTTCAAATCGTTAATAGATAAGGTTAAGGAAAATAGCACCAACTTGTCTTCATCTCCACCAGACAAGTTAAACACACCCTGAAAAGGACGGGGAGTGGCTCTCCCATTCCGATAAGTAACGTGATTTAAAGTACTCACAAATACTGCTTTAATGAATTGCATTGCAACAACTATTACAACGGAACTAACGTCCATAACAGCATATGTTTCTATTAAATTATGAAACATAAATTAAATGCTCACAATTTGAAAGGGTGAAGGGATTATGGTTTAGCAAACAAGAACTTTAAATATAAACATGCACAGCTTTCCAATGATCCCTCTGAACAATAAAAGCTCTCAACACCACAGGATCCACACTAGTTAAGAATCGAATATTATCCAAGAGGTTTTACTATGTGGTGAACATACCTTGATCTCTTTCTGCTACTTATGCCTGAGCTGTTACCGACACGATAGGCACTGGGAACATTTCTGTCTCTCTCTCTGTCATCCCGCCTTCTTTCTGAAGACGGAACTCTTCTTCCATGAGGCGATCTTGATCTAAAGCAAGGAAAAAAGTGGTTTACTTTGACCACAAAGGTGTCTGGTTAGTTGAATCCTTCACTATCTCTTCTTTGACTTAGCATTTCCTTCCCTTTGTGTGCAGTGAAACTCTTTATGATGGTTTTTCACATTGAAGGCGCTGTATAAATGCAAGTTGTTGTTACATTATAAATTTCTGAAAGTTTATTAATTCAAACAAGCCATATTACTGGACTGCAAAATAATGACCACCAGATCCAATAAACATCCTAAATAGAGAGGGCCGTACTGTAGTGTAAGCTGCTACTTCTTTAAGGTATAACAGGAATGGATAATACTCAATTATCTGCTACAGGTCACCACTTAACCAACAGTTTTAAAATATGCAAAGGGAAAGGCAAAGTAAGTCAGCAAAGGAATTTTGTTAACTAATACTAATTTTTCATGCCCAGTGTCACACAGAAAATCCTATGGTGCCTAGTCTAAACACTGGAAACTATAGCTGCAAGGGGTGAGAAGTGAGAGTGGGCAGTTCAGGGGTGATGTCACCCAGAGAGTGGCGAATCTGTGGAATTCACGACCACAGAATGTAGTTGAGGTCAAAACACTGTCTGATTTCAAGACGAAATTAGATATAGCTCTTGGGACTGTATTGAATTTGATGATCATCCATGATCAAAATGAATGGCAGAGCAGGCTTGAAGGGCCGAATGGCCTACTCCTGCTTTTAGTTTCTATGTTAAGAGAACTTTTTAATCATTTCCAGGTTATTCTTAAAGTGAGAACTCCCCCCAGGTTTTAACGTTAAGGGGTCATGGGAGGGTGGCTTGGCCAGGGGTTAATGTGAGGGGGCCATGTAGCTGCTGAATATATTTGTGACTGTGTGCTCTTCCTAGTTCCTAAAATATGCGGACCAGAGGTATAGCTGGTAAAGATTTGTTTGCATTTGATTTCCGCATTCCCATCTATTTTGTGACAAGGTAAGACATTGACATGCCACGGAATTTTCCTGTTTCACCCGCCCGCCACAGAAATCATTGGGAGGAGGGTTGGGGGGAGGGGGTCTTGGGGCAAGCGCGGCTGGAAAATCCCACCGATGGAGTGTGTTTGGGATTCCTGATGCTCTTGGGAGTCACTAGGGGTTCCAAGGCTTGAAAGTTTGGGAAACCCTGATCTATATTCACTGAATGTCACAACAACATCAGGGGGGTGAATGAATACCAAATGTTCCTTTGTTTCTACATCGTGGCATACTGTAGATGCAGCACAAATAAAACACGTTTAAAATCTATACAGCTCATCCTTGCTTATTCATATTTGTTCAGTGGCTGAGATTTTGGGATAGTGTGGCGCAATTTTCTTTCTGTAGGCATCAAAAAAGATTTTTAGAAAAATAATTATATTTATTCATTTCTGTCACAAGTAGGCTGACATTAACATTGCAATGAAGTTAATGTAAAAATCCCCCAGTCGCCACACTCCGGCGTCTGTTCGGGAACACTGAGGGAGAATTTAGCATGGTCAATGCACCTAACTAGCACACCTTTTGGACTGTGGGAGGAAACCGCAACACCCGGAAGAAATCCACGCAGACACGGGGAGAATGTGCAGACTCTGCACAGACAGTGAATCGAGCCGAACCCAGGTCCCTGGCGCTGTGAGGCAGCAGTGCTAACCACTGTGCCACCGCTGGAGAGTTAAGTAACATAAAGACAAAAAAAGAGACAACAGACAGAAATAGTTGTAATGTTGACTGAACATTCGTGCATCATCCATGGTATTGCCCAGAGGAAGCCAGGACAATGCAAATTTCATAGAATCCTTACTGTACAAGAGGAGGCCATTGGCCCATTGAGTCTGCACCAACTCTGGTGGGTCCTGGAACGCGCTGCCAGTGGAGATGGTGGAAGTAGGCACCTTAACAACATTTAAGAGGCATCTGGAAAGGTACATTAATAGGGAGGGAATAGAGGGATATGGTCCGAGTAAGGGCAGAAGGTTTTTTTTTCTAGTTCAGTTAGGGTATCATAATTGGCATGGGCTTGAAGTGGCAATGGACCTGTTCCTGTGCTGCACTTTTGTTTGGTCTTCTTTGACTCTCTGACAGAGTATCTTACCCAGGCTCTCTCCCCGTAACCCCACCTAGTTACTATGGCTAACCCATACATAACTTATACATCTTGGGATACCAAGGGACAATTTACCATGGCCAATCAACCTAACCTGCACATCTTTGGACTGTTGGAGGAAACCAGAGCACTTGGAGGAAACCCACGTAGACACGGGGAGAAATTTCCTTCAGTGTGCATTGGTGATACTGTAGGTATGGGAATCTACAGCTTCTGGAATCTATGAAGTTCCATCTGGTGGTAGATGCATGAAGCTGTAGAAATGGCTTTGTGATGTGCACTTCCATACCTTTTATACTCAGATTTCCGGAGATGGCGTGTATCCCCAGGGAATAATGAACAGGCTCACGATGAACACTGATTTGCTGAATTCCTTCAAACAAGAGCTGGACCTATTTCTGCCTGGGACAAACATCACCTTTTACAAGGGGGTCAGTCCTATATAGAATTATCCAGGGTTGAGTGATTTCCTGGACAAGGTTCAATAACGTGGTCGCATCAGGGAGGAATTTCACGGATCTTTCAGCCTAATTTGGTTTGGATTTTGCCTCTGGCAAAATGGCAGACGGACTTGGATGTGGTGGATGTGTAGGTATTATGAAGCACAAGGCTTCACAATTGTGTGGGACAGGCTGGATGGACCAGAGGATCTTTACCTGCCTATCACTATTCAGAATCACTAACAGAATGGCAATCCCCACATAAGGAGCATTTCTGATAAAGATTGCTGTACCACAAATGTAATCATTTGAGCCTTTAGGGTAGAATATTCAATCACATTAACACACCTTGAATGTCTGACACTTCTATAGGCACTAGGCAGAGAGTGTTTTGCTTTTGACCGTGATCTTGACCTCGATCTTGATTTTGATCTCGACCTTGATCTCAGTCGGTATCTGGGACGTGACCGGGATCTAGAACGAGACTTCTTCCTGTGCTTCTTCTCTTTCTTCTTATCTTTATCTTTTGAGGGCCTTGCACTTTTTGTCGAAATCTGTTGAGATGTGTTGGCTTCTGTCATAGCAGCAATTTTCTGAGAAATTTCACTAGCAACCTACAGATGAGAAAGAGTTGTATTTTAGAACACCTTCTAAAACTGTCATTTTTTTTTTGTTTTTCCTTTGTGCCTAAACTGTCGTTGTCAAATGCATGGCTTATCAAAACTTTCACAGCTGCCCAATAAAATGATACTTAATCAACCAACTCCAGCATTCAGATAAAGCCTGTATTTAAGAGACTTTGTTGGTATTGTTAACTAGCTGTTGACTAATGCTTAATGCCTTATTCCTGTCAAAAGCTAGTTAGAAGCAGTCTTGAAACCTTTTTAACTGTGCTGGCATTTGTTTAAAAATGTTAAGTTCTCTGTAAGTGGTTAACAAACACTGAAGTTATCAATTATAAATATGTAAAACTGACTATAATTCAATATTACAAAGTTACCATCACAACCTGATACCTCAAAGAAAAGCAAAATACTGCGGGTGTTGGAAATCTGAAATACAAACAGAAAATGCTGATTAAACTGGCAGCATTTGTGGAGAGAAACAAAGTTAATGTTTTGGATCTAAATGAGTTCTTAGAAGGATCATTTGGATTCGAAACATTAACTGTGCTTCTCTCCACAGATGTTACTCGATCTGAGTTTATCCAGCATTTTCTGTTTTTATTACAACCCCGATACCTGTTGCATGGACAACTTTATCGGTGCGATTGAACGACTTTTTAAATAAAGGTTACCTCCATGGGATAAGAGTGGAAAAAAGGCAAAGGCAATAATCTGGAAAACATGCTCTGAATACTAAACCTCGTTAAATAGAAGCATCTATTTAGCCAAGCCCTGACCAGCATTTCTGCCCAGTGAGGCACAGTGCTCAGAATGCAGGATTTGCTAATACACAGGAATTACAGCATGGACACAGAGTGTTCAATCCTACTGGATCATGTCCACAACCCTGCCACAGCAACCTCTGCAAGACGTGCCGGATCATCGACACAGATGCCATCATCTCACGTGAGAACACCATCCACCAGGTACACGGTACATACTCTTGCAACTCGGCCAACGTTGTCTACCTGATACGCTGCAAGAAAGGATGTCCCGAGGCATGGTACATTGGGGAAACTATGCAGACGCTGCGACAACGGATGAATGAACACCACTCGACAATCACCAGGCAAGACTGTTCTCTTCCTGTTGGGGAACACTTCAGCGGTCACGGGCATTCGGCCTCTGATATTCGGGTAAGCGTTCTCCAAGGCGGCCTTCGCGACACACGACAGCACAGAGTCGCTGAGCAGAAACTGATAGCCAAGTTCCGCACACACAAGGACGGCCTCAACCGGGATATTGGGTTCATGTCACACTATCTGTAACCCCCACAGTTGCGTGGACCTGCAGAGTTTCACTGGCTGTCTTGTCTGGAGACAATACACATCTTTTTAGCCTGTCTTGATGCTCTCTCCACTCCCATTGTTTTGTTTCTTAAAGACTGGATTAGTTGTAAGTATTCGCATTCCAACCATTATTCATGTAAATTGAGTCTGTGTCTTTATAAGTTCTGTTTGTGAACAGAATTCCCACTCACCTGAAGAAGGGGCTTAGAGCCTCGAAAGCTTGTGTGGCTTTTGCTACCAAATAAACCTGTTGGACTTTAACCTGGTGTTGTTAAACTTCTTACTGTGCTTATCCTTCACAGGGGTAGCAATGCTAATCCCACGGGCTGGATTTTCCATTTGGGTTCGGGACCAAATACGGGACCCAAAGCTGTATTGCACCAGAATAGTCACCCAACATAGTTTTTGGAGAATTGGCTAATTAATGATCGGAAGGCACCCTCACTGTCCAGTTATGGAGGATGAGCAGATTCCCAATGTTGGAGGGCTAATCGGAGGTCCCCTAGCAGTGAAAGAACTTCAGCCTGCCATTGCAGGTAAAAGACAGAGAGGACAGCTCAAGGAGACATCTTCTCATATGTTCAAGTAAAAATGGCCACAATTACCAGACCACCTTGTGGCCATTTTGCATTAGAGTTCAGACTACTGCAATGAGGCTACCTCCTTGCTCTGATGCATTTCGCACTGCAGGGAGCCCGCCCTCTAGTTGGCATGGGTGGGCGCTTAATCGGCTCTCCACCTTTTGTGGACAGAAGCTGTTCCAGACCAGGCCTGGCCTCCTGAAAACTGATGTGGAGATGCCGGCGTTGGACTGGGGTGAACACAGTAAGAGTTTTAACAACACCAGGTTAAAGTCCAACAGGTTTATTTGGTAGCTCCTGAAAACTGACAGGGAATCAGCACGCCAGTCTGTGATGGGAAGTGTTGGACTCTATCTTGCCAGGTGTCTGAACTTTCCTCTGGTGCCCCAGGCCAATACTTATCCTACAATCACTAAGTATCTGGTCACTGTCACACTGGTGTTGGCAGGATCTTGCCATGCACAAACTGCCTGCCATGTTACCTTACATTACAACAGTGACTGCACTTCAAAAGCACTTCATTGTGTGTAAAACACTTTAGTACATCAAGATTATGAAAGGCACTGTATAAATGCTAATCTTTCTTACTTCCACAAATTGGAAGTGAGGAGTTCCAGTGGTACTGTCTCCTAATAATTCCTTCCACTAGCTATAATTTTTCAGTTTTGAACCTCAACAGTTTTAAAAGATAAAAACATTCGCTTTCAGAGTAGTAGACTGCGCTACATAGAGCAGCTGGTGATGTGCCAACTATCACTTCCCGACAGGTGATAACGACTAATGTAATAGAGGTGCTATTTCAAAGTCAATTACTGCTAGGTGCAGATTGGAAGCCGGTAATTGTAACATCACTATTCAAGAAAAGGAGAAAAAATATGAAACTACAGGCCTGTTCCTCCAACATCAGGAAAATGCTAGAATATTACGGAGGCCTTAACAATACACACAGAAGATCATAGTATTATCAAACAGACAATATGGTTTTATGAAAGGGGAGATTGCATTTGTCAAATTAATTTATCAGAGCTTTTTGAGAAAGTGACTAGGAGGGAAAGGGAAGCCAGTAGATGTTGTATACTTGGATTGTCAAAAGGTATTTGATAAGGTGCCACACAAAAGGCTAATTTGCAAGATAAGTAGTCATGGAGCTATTGGATTAGCTAATGAACAGAAAACAGGGTGAAGGGATAAACTATTGTACCCCATACTTCAATAAGAAAACAGACTAATTTTACAGTAATTTACAAGTTACACGATTAAGCACAACTCCTTGTGGATGTATTAGAGACTAAAATGCATCAAATTAGATTGCAAATAAGCTATTTCTACAAGTAAACAAGTGGACAGAAAAGGTTAAACCACAATATTATTTTAATTTGAACCACATCTGCATCATGAGCAGACACAAGTATAAATTGGTAAAAGGCAGGTTCCAGATTCAACGCCTTATGCAAAGAATGATTAGTACCTGAATTGATCTTCTGGGTAGGGCAGTAGAAGCATAGTCTCTGGAATCATTCTGGAGGCAGTTAGATGTTGCATTAGAAGGGCGGCAGGTTTCTATGGAAGCGTGAACTAGATGGGCTGAACGGCGTCCCACATCTGGATTTATCTTTGTGATGAGTCTTTGATGAAATTTAGCGGCAAATACTTCAGTGTTGTCAATCTGAATAATTATAGAGTGTTTTGGACTTTGGTGCAAAGCATTTGTTAAGTTTCTTGTGACTGCATAGAAATTCTGTCACTAAAATAATGTTATGATAACAATAATAAATGAAAGCTTCAACTAACTGAAGACTTATCAAATAAAACAGGATTACTGCATTCTTAAATACCACATTACATAATGTGGAGATGCCGGACTGGGGTAGGTACAGTAAGAAGTCTCACAACACCAGTCAAAGTCCAACAGATTTATTTGGTAGCGCGAGCTTTTGGAGCACTGCCCCTTCATCAGGGGAGTGAAGGGGCAGCGCTCCAAAAGCTCGTGCTACCAAATAAACCCGTTGGACTTTAACTAGTGTTGTGAGACTTCTTACTGCACGTTACATAATGAAGTTAATTTTTAAAAGTACATTCAAGCAAAATTTTAGATGATTCATAGCTTAAAACAGAAAAACAACTTTTGTTAATGCCAGTTAGACACTGCCAGAAAGCTAGCATGACATATTCTTATCGTTTCACACATCATATTTTAAAAAATATACTGACAAAGAATGAGAACCGACAATGTGATAAGATGCAGAGAACATCATATTCTCCTGTATCCCATCCAATTTCCGACCCACAAAATACAAATATTTGACAGTGTTGCGATGCAGTCAACTAAAAATGTTGTGTTAAAATATTGAAACACATCCTGTTAACTTATTGTGCAGATATAACACCGAAGACTACCTCATCATTTACTGTTAGCATGTACTGCACTTCTCAGGTGATAATATTCAGTCTACACAAAAGGAATCAAATGTTGAAAGTCTGAAGCAAGATAAATACAGAGCAGGTCCACCTAAATGGTGAAAAAGCCAGCTTAATATTTTGGAACTGGAGGATAAAGCGCGTCCATTTAATTGGAGGGAAACTAGTAAAAAATAGCAGCAGGAGGAAAAGGGCAAGGCAGAAAATCCGAGAGATCAGAACACTTGATGTCAGACAGCTGAGATGGTTTAATAACCACATGTTTTTTTTTTGAAAAAGCTCAAAGAGGTGAAAACTGGTGAATGATGTGCTATGGTCTCCTGAGGTGTACTCTGCTTTCTCTAAAATAATGAAGAGCTGTCTTTCAGACTGAATCCATGATTAAAGTCTGCAGAAAAATGCAATGTGCTAAATGCCAATGAAAGAAAAGGACATATCGCATATTGGATAAAAAGACAATAGAAATGCACACCAGTCCAATTAACACTGATAGAGATCTGGTTAACTTAGTAAGTAAAATTTCCTTCTCCAGCTGAAAGGGCCTCTTTGTAGGAATAGTGAGAATAAAAATCAGATGGGGAGCACGCAGTGCTCTGTCAAAGAAGCAGCTGACAGCTTTTGCAGATTATTAACACAATTTATATGACACAAAAGTCTTGCTAAAAACCACAAGCTTTTGGTAACTTGGATCAACCTCGCACTCATTGGCCTGTCATCGGTTTTTCCTCACGTCTCAAAAGCACCTTTGGATATTTTTCCACATTAAGGGAGTGATATAAATGCAAATTGTGGCTGTGTGCCTGTTTGTAGGAGCTCCACAGATGTAAAGGACTTTGAAAGACGGCAAAGCTGCAGCCAGGAAGGTCTTAAGAACACAGTTGGGTCAATTTCCACGTTTACTCAGCTTGTACGTTTGCTGTGCAAATTGTGTGTGAAGGAAAATAGCTGCCTAACAGCTCAATAAAGACTTGTCTTCATCTGATTTGCAGCCATCCCTAAAGTCTAAAATCTGATGCTCAACTATGATTAAGAACTCAATCTTCATCCATGCAGGCAAAGTGCCAATCGCCTTCATTTCTCTGATTTAGTGCTAAACACTGCAGTGTCGTGGATATGGTGTTGGATTAGCAACAGAGACCAGAAATCTGGGTTCACCCATAACATGTTCTTAAGTGACCTAGCAAGCTGTAAAAAGATAATCTCTGAAGACTGGGCAACAAACACAGCTCTGCCCGTACTCTAAACTGCAAAGCACTGTTAAATGAGATCCCACAGTGAGGAATATGACTCTGGACAGCAGGAGTTATCATCACATTCACAGGTAGATATTTCTCAAGTAGCCTCAGTGTACTGGCTTTACAAGCTTTCTAGTAATGGTGTTCATCTTAATTTTATATTCACTGGCAGAGAAAGCTTGGAGTCAATTGTTTTGAACAGGAGAGAGCAGACAGGGAACTGGAGCTTGATTTGTACAAGCATGAGATGAAACATTAAAGTCCTGAATTGCAACCTACCAATGTGAAAGGGCCTGATGGACATGTCCTTCACAGTTAATAACACCAATAAGTGTCTTTTTGGAGGGAAATTGCTCACTTATCATGCAGGGATGCATTTATATTCTCCTTCAAAACTAAATGTTTCCCCAATAGTTAACAAAACCAATTTGATTCCAGAAGTTAAATCCCATTGTCTCCTTACAGAAATCTATTTAATTGTTACATCAGGCAGAGAGCCAGGCAGAATATTTTTTTAAATGGAGAGACAGAGAGACTGGGAAGTGTTGATACTTAGAGGGATCTAGATGTCCTTGCACACAAAACACAAAGTTAACATCGAAGTTCAGCCAGCAATTAGGAAAGCAAGTGGTATATTAGCCTTTATTACAAAGGAATTGAGGCTTAAGAGTGCATGGCTTTTTGCCACCTTAGCAAGGAGGGACATAATAGGCTTGGAGGGAGTGGATGAGATGATGGTCCTATGAGGTGAGATTGGATAGATTGATTGGATAGACGAGGCATATATTCCCAAGAGAAGAATGAGAGGTGATCTCATTGACACATAGAAGATTTTTTAAGGGACTTAATATGGTAGATGGCGGGAGGATGTGTCCTTTGGCTGGGGAGTCTAGAAATGGGGGTCATGGTCTTAGAATAATTTAGGCCAGCAATGGGAAGAAATTTCTTTATTCGAAGGACTGTGAACTTCTACCCCAGAGAGCTGTGCACGTACAGTGGGTAAGGCAGAGCTGTGCACGCACAGAGTTGAGGTAGATGATCAGCCATGATCATATTGAAGGGCTCAATGGACTACTCCTGCTCCTACTTCTTAGGCCACGCTGATTTTTGCCTATTTGCTGCATCAAGCTTAGTTACTAATTAATTACATTACGGTATTGAGCAAAACGATTTAATGCTTTCAATTTGCCCAGTTTTGAACAGCAAGTGTTTTTTGTGTTATATTTAGTGCCGTATGTGACTCACCAGCCTTGTAAAGCTTTACAACACCAAAATAGAATTTACCAATTAGTTAAGTGAAGCTCATGAGCTGTTTTCGAACTAGGTGTCAAAAAATGTATGAAACCCATCACCACCGTTTTTAGTTTTGCTACAGGGATTAACAAAATTCGGAATAGTCACATAAAATGTTGTCCCTTCATTGAGGTATGACCACCCAGCTGTACTGAGTTCAGCAAACGTGAGGCAAAATCTCCAGCAGTCTTCATACCACTGTGTGAATTATCTATGATTATCATTTCTTTAACTAAATCAATGAATGAAGACTGTAGGGCTGGAGATCTCATTCCCTGGCACGGATATAGCTCCAAGCTTGCTCCTAGCTGCGTCTAATATTTTGTTACCAGACAGCTCAAGTTCTAACATCAAAGTGATGGTTAAAATGATGGAGGTTTATTCCAACCTTAAAAATTAATGGTGCCACAATATTTATATTACCTAATGTACATCAACTCATTCAAAAAGGGGCTAGGTGGTGTCAAGTTGAGAATGGAATTGGAGGTTATGTAGGTTTATAAAGAGATGATAAGTGTTCCATAGGACACAATGGACAGTTAGGGCCACTTCGGGGGAAGGATAAAGGAGAAAGAAGATACAAGGTTAGAAGAGTCAACAGATGGATATTCTGGAATTTTGTTTGCTTATATTTGAAGAGCAGACAATTTCTGCAAGGGGTCCTTCAGGAAATTAAAGAGGAAAAAGATTTTTGGAAAGATGAGATTGATGGCTGAACAGTTTTTTTTCATTGTATGCTTATGAACCTATATAAAATATCAATGTTGATTTATTAATAATCTACTGATACAGAAAAAATACTGGAAGAGTTCAGCTTTCTTCAAAGCTTTCTAAAAGAATAATTAGCAAGGTAACTCACTGGTAGTTTCAAAACAATGCATCTAATAACAAAAGAAGCTGAAAACAGCCAGCCAGTCAGGCAGCTTCTGTGCAGAAACAGAAATCGAGTCAGAGCTAAGATCCTGGAATTAACCAGAAGACTTCCGTTAGCCTGAATTTCTGCCTGAAATCTGCTGAACTTTACTGACTTGTATGTTTTGGGAGCTATCTTCCATGGTTACCGTCTCCAAATCTCCTGAGGGCGTGGGAGCTTTCAGATTTTGAAGAAAAAGTGCTGCTCTCTTCTTGCGTTCCGCCTGCAGTTGCCTTTCCTTGCACTCTTTCGAAGCCTGAGCAAGCTTCTCCCTCGCTGCTGCAGCTAGTCTGTCCTCCAACTTCTGCTTAGCTGCAACAAGTGACAGAAAACACTAATTATACATGTTTAATATTCTCTCAGGAATGAAAATTCAGAGAAGCAAGATTTCATTGTTAGCATATATATATATATATTTATTTATATATATATATATTTTTTTTAATGCACATTAATAGTAAAAATGTGGGTAGTTCAAATATACAACCGAAAGGATATTTTGTTTTGTGGGAGAGACTGAAACTAGGGGAAACAATAATTAGCATTGCTGCCTCACAGCTCCAGGGACCTGGGTTCGATTCCTGGCTTGGGTCACTGACTGTGTGGAGTTTGCACATTCTCCTCAAATCTGCGTGGGTTTCCTCCGGGTGCTCCAGTCTCCTACCATACTCCAAAGATGTGTGGGTTAGGTGCATTGACCATGCTAAATCGATCCTTGGTGTTCCGGGATGCATAGGTTAGAGGAATTAGCGGGGCAAATATGTGGGGATAGGGCCTAGGTGGGATTGTTGTCGATGCAGATTCGATGGGTTGAATGGCCTCCTTCTGTACTGTAGGGATTCTATGGATTCAAAAAATAAGGAATCTCCCATTTAAGATGGAGATGAAGAGAAATATCTACTCTCAGATGGTTGAAATTGGGGAGACTGGGTCACTGAATATTTTTAAGGCCGAGTTAGATAGATTCTTGATTGACATGGGAGTCAAAGGTAAACAGGAAAGTGGAGCTGGAGCCACAAGTAGATCAGCCATGATCTTATTAAATGGCAAAGCAGACTCAAGGGGCTGAATGGCCTACTCCTGCTCCTAATTCATGTTAATAAGGCTACACTATGGATGGAATAGTTTGGGGATTCGAGAATAAATCCAAGTTTAATTTAAAAAAAACAAAATATCACATTAGTGCAGCTTCTGAGCCAAATATGAAGATTCTAATTAAGTGGAAAAAGCATTTATATCTTCCATCTGTTCAATTATAGAATTTTACTAACCAAATGTACACATCTTGGCTAGCTCATTTATCTGCATTTCACAATACTTAACAAAAAGTTTCACAAGCATTTACTACACATTGAATTGATGCTCAAGAACACATTTCCACATTAACGCATTGCCTCAATTATCTGCCAACATGCTTCTCACTTAATGAGTAAGTTTTTGATCTAATGTAAATGTTAAATCTCTATACAGTTAGCGTGTTATATCTGGAACAGCCTAAACAGAACATTTAGTGAGATGAAAAAGGACTCTCCAGTAGTGGACATGTGAGTCAAGGTCTCCAATGGTTTCAATTTGTTTATAAAAACTGCAGGCTGGTTACTGATTCTGAATCTTCACTTTCAGTGCAACAGTAACTTACAGTGGCAACATATTATTGTAACCCTACTTGCGCACCATCTTGTTATCGCTGTTAGTTTGGTTTAAATTCAGAGATGGAAGTTTCTTTTATGTCAGTTTGAAGACCTACATTAAATGGATTTGAGACTTTGGTGAGCATAAACCCACAACAAAAACCTGCGGCCATGGATTGTGAAGTCAATTTTCTGTCTCCATCCCCTGTATGCAGAGACTTCTGCTGCTGCCCCTTTGCAGTAGTGCCTGCAGCTTTTAAGTATGGCCTTTTAGGTGCCAACTTCAGCAGCCAGACTATCATTAACAAAGGGGGAAAGGAAACTGACGGATTTCCAGCAGAACAAAAATAAATGCAGTTTAGTAGGAAAACATATGATCTGGGCAATTTCTTTTTGACATGGAGATCTGCAGGTGATACTGTTCCTGCGTATTACTGGAATCTCTAAATTTGTGTGAAGGCTGGGTTGTGGAATTGTGAACGGTTATTGAGGGATAAAGCAAAAACATTCCAAGAATGCACTGTATAGTGCAATGTTTAGAATGCATCCCTTTTCAATAGCAACAAATGTTATTGGTTTCAAAGTAAGGTGCAGTACATTCCAAAAATGCTTGTTGAGTAGTTGCCATGCATCCGTACTCCCCTGGCTCATTAAAAATAGAGAGTGCACAAATGTAAAAATAATCTTCTCCGAGGTCAGGATTTAACATTTGCTGCTTTCTCTCAGCAATGCTGCTTATCAGAAGAACCCCTATAACTGGTTCTGGAGCAAGGTTGGAGGCAATATATATATATACAATTATGATGAGATGTGCAAAAATAATAAAGGACTAAAGTGGATGTTGTATCAAGATTGCAAACTTTCCACTTAACCGATTCTGGGAATTGTAAAAAATAAATCACTATTACCGTTATTGCTATTCCAATCTGGTTTGGACAGAGCAAGAATTGAACTTACAACACAAATAATGTTCAGTTATGGCAATAAAGGCAGCTCAACAACTTAAGTCATTGACAATGTTTTCAAACAATTAATCCTGAAAATTTCATGTTTCAATTTTAAAACACAGATCAATCAGTATAATCATTGAAGTGTGTAAAAATCTAATTTACAAAGACAACTTAATGTAGCTGTACCATTAATTCTACTTCTAAAGTCATTGATCTGACCGCACAATAAGTCAATATAAACAGCAATTGATCCTTTATTAGTCTGAACACAAAAGTAAGCGAAAGCAAAAACTGGGTTTCATAAGTATTGGGGTACATTAAAGACTGCAGTCTCTGTTTTCCAAATGGGAGTTCTGAAGATGCCTTATACCCATGAATCTGACATTGACCATACAAAACATGCCCTGACTATTTAAGGAACAGCTTCCCCCAACAATGCGCCAAGTTGAACCCTTGCCTCCGATACCAGAAAGTCCCCAGATTTGATGCCCAGTTTATGCTGAGATAGATTACCAGCTGGCACCACCAATTTATTCCATCCAAAGATATTTAGACTGCTGCTTGTGCAAACTAGCCAAGTGATACACCCAGAGAATATCAATAGCATGCAAAATCCAACGTTTTATTCTCTGGGTCAAACAGGACAAGACTAGTTGATCAAAGGCTGGTTCAACAAAATGTGATACATTATCTATTAAGAAATAATCTACAAGAGACCTTGACTTCATTCTTTTAAGAAACATCTTTAGATCTGCTGACATTTAAGATCATTCGCAGAAATATGCAGCTTTAGACATCTGAGACTTAGGAATTTGCTGTCTCTTTGGATATGGGGGAAATGATTCTGAGCACAAGTTAGACTTTGGTTTGATCAAATAATGCATTTCAAGCTAGTTTTCTTTAAAGCCACTGCAATGGACATTTACATTTATTTCCACAAGACAATTAGATACCAGACTAAATTTTCAATGTAACAAAATACCATTTAGGATCTAAGTAATAAAGCAGGCAAGCTGTGGTGTGTTTGCAAAACTCTACAGAAAGCCAAAAATGCTACCAACACACAAATAGATCTAGCTTTTAAATGATATTGAGTAAGCTTTAAATAAATATTCACACAGCACATTACAACATTATACTTTTACAAATGAATAAAGAAGTGACTGCAGGAATAGAATTTCAAACCCATTCCAGGATAATTCCTGCAAAATAAATGTTGGTGACATTTAGGGATGATTGATTCGAATTTCCTTTCTGTAAATAGGTTATACTTTGATCAGCCCGTATAAATCACTTATTGTGCCAAAGTTAAGTAATCATCAGGATACACATTGTTAAATAAAATTAAAACAAAAACTATAAGGTTGATTCGATGACAACCATTTGCAATAACCAAAGCATTTGCATTTTGGAAACATAGTCTAAAGGGTACTAAAATGATAAGGAACAGATATAATATACTAAGAGAAGTAGACCATGCAGCCTGTTGACCTGCTCCACCATTCAATTCAATCACCGATGATTTTGAGCTTCAATTCCACTTTTCCTCCCATCCCCCTGATTCCAATATGCCAAAAATCTGACTGTCCCAATTGTAAATATGGTCAATGTTCTTGGGATGTGGGAGTCACTAGCAAGTCTAGCATTTGTCGCTCATCCCTAATTGCCGTTGAACTGAAAGGGGATTTCAGATGATGATCAAGAGGCAACCACATGGCTGCTAGTCTGGAGTCACATGCAAGCCAGACCAGGTAAGGACGGCAAATTTCCTTCCCTAAAGGGCATTAGTGAACCAGATGGGCTTGTAAAATGAGCAATGATAGTTTCACTACTGAGAATAGCTTTGTATTCCAGATATATTAATTGATTTTAAATTCTATCTGCTGCCATGGTGAGATTTGAACCCATTTGCCCAGAGCATAGTGTGTACCTCTGGATTACTAGACCAGTGCCCTTACCATTATCCCACCACCTCCCCAATACCATATATGTATGCCAAGAGGAAAGGGGGGGGGGCCTTTAAGAGAATTTTTACCAATAGTGTGTCAATAAAACATTATTACTTTGGCTATGATTGGCTAAATGTCCCATCTTCAAAATAATTGAAGGTTTTAAAATCGAAGGATTTCCTCACTATTTACTTCAGTCTTTGAAATTATGAAAGGCATTCAAACTAGTTCTCAACTTGTGTATTTCTGACGAGATGTCCAGTCTTATATAAATTCCAGAGCAGAGTTTACATCAATCAAGGCTACTTGTGGGACGTGGATTTCAATATCGCTATGAGATTGAAAGACAAAGATCGCAGGTTATGAGGGATGTAGTTTGCTTATGCAAATAGCTGCAGAGTAGTGTTAACAAGAAAGCAATGGACTTGGCAAAAAAAATTGGACTGTCCAATTTAATAAACCCACACATCACTTCAGTTTTTTTTAAATCATGGACTGTAACGACAGATATTGATGTGATTGGAAAAGATTGGCAGGTATGTCTGTCCCCACTTCAGACATGAAATTAGTTTTTTTTTTAAAAAGGTTATTTTTGAAGAGCAGTCTTTCGATATAGAGAGTTGTTTCTCATTTACCAATATACAAATTTATGATCTGGAGCACAGAACGTTTAGAAACTGAAGGAGAGGTGGCTATCAGAACCAATGGAAAATAAAACACGGACATTTCAGTTACGTCACTTTATCATCTGCAAATTGGTTCTAGACATTAACCTGCGGGTTGGGGATGACGGGAGGGTAAGTGATAAGGGCAGGAGAGTCACTTGTATTCTTCACTCCATCCAAATGGCATTTTTATATTAGCAACTGGAGAAAATGTGCAAGCCAATAAAAGCAAAAATAAAATGTACATTGTGAAGGTAATATTCAGATAGGATACATGATTTAAACCCTGCTGAATATAACAATTGTTCATGAGTTTTGCAGTTCAGAATTTGAAGGTTCTTGGCAAAGAAAACTGAAAGCCCTGGAGGAAACTGATGGAATGACAATTCTCCAATGCTGCAGTCAATCACTACTGGTTCTCGCGGCTCAGAATTACAAATTTCTTTCTGTGACAAACAGTGTAAGTATAAATTGCAAGCATCAGAACTCCAGGCAATATTTCAGTAATTTAGAAAGGCCACTGTCATTTTCAATTTCAAATTAGATGTTTTTTCTTATTTTTTCAGAGGATGTGGATATTGCTAGTTAGTTCAGACTTGTTACCTATCTCCAATTGCCCTCAAGAAGGTAATGATGAGCCACCTTCTTGAAGCACTGCAGTCATCCTGGTATTGGTTCTCTCACAGCGCTGTCAAGAAGGGCGTTTCAGGATTTTTACTTCGCAACAGTGAAGGAACATTGATATAGTTCCAAGTCAGGATGCTGTGTGCCTTGGAGGGAGAGTTGCAGGTGGTGTTGTTCCCTTGCATTTTCTGCCCTTGTCATACGAGGTCCTACTGAGCCTGCTGGCCTACTTCTGCTCCTACACCTTATAGTAGAAGTTACAGATCTGGAAGGTGCTGCCAAAGGAGCCTTGGTGAGTTGCTGCAATGCATCTTGTATATAGGGCAGACCTCTGCCACTGTGAATCAATGGCGTAGGTGGAGGGAGTGAACGTTTGAGCTGCTGGTGGTGTGTGATCCAGTGGACCACTTTGTCCTGGATGGTATCAAACTTCTTAAATGCTGTTGGAGCTGCACTCACCAGGCAAGTGGAGACCATTCCACCACACTCTTGACTTGTGCTATGCAGTTAAGGGAAAGCTTTTGGGGATTAGGAAGTGAGTTATTCACCTCAGAATTCCCAACCTCTGACCTGCTCTTGCAGCCACAGTGTTTACATGACAAGTCTAGTGCAGGCTGTCAGTGGTAATCCCTAAGGATGTTGACAGTGGAGGATTCAGCAATGTTAATGCTACCGATTGTCAAGAGAAGATGGTTAGACTCTCTCTTGTTGGAAATGGTCATTGCCTGGCACTTGCGTGACATGGCTGTCTGTCACTTGCCATCAGCCCAAGTCTGAATGTTGTCTAGATCATGCTGCATGTACACACGGACTACTTCAGTTTCTGAGAGGCTGTGAATGGTACTGAACATTGTATAATCAGCAAATATTCCTACTTCTGATGTAATGATAGAGGAAGGCCATTGATGAAGCATCTGAAATCAAGAATACAACCCTGAGACTCCTGCAGCAATGCCTTGGGACTAAAATGATTGGCTTTCAACAACCACAACTATCTTACTTTAGAAAGTGTCAGAAATGAAGAGTGAAGAGTTCCCTCACCCTTGATTCCCATGGCTTCAATTTTGCCAGGGCTCCTTTGAAGCCACACTTGGTCAAATGCTGCCTTGATGCCAAAGGAAGTCAGTCACTTTTGTCCATTTTTGGCCAAAGGATGTAATGAGGTCAGGACGAGAGTGGCCCTGGCAGAAGCCAAAGAGAGCACCAGAGTGCAGTTTATTGCTGAATAAGTGCTGCTTGATTGGTATCAGTGACACTTTCCCTCACTTTGCTGAGATCAAGAGGAGACCGACGGGGCGGTAATTTGCTGAATTGGATTTACCCTGGTTTTTATGGATAAGACTTGCCTGGACAATCTTCCACATTGCTGGGTTGATGCCAGAGTTGTAGCTGTACTTCAACAGGTGGGCTATGGGTGGGGCTAATCCTGAGCACAAATCTTCACTATTATTGCTAAGATGTTGTCAGGGCCCATAGCTTTTGCAGTTTCCAATGACTTCAGCCATTTCTTGATATTGCATGGAGTGAATCAAACTTGCCGAATGCTAGCTCTGATGCTGGGGACCAAGTTAGATCATCTACTTAGCACTACTGGCTGAAGGTAGTTGCAAATGTTTCAGCCCAGTCTTTTGCCTGATGTGCTGGGCTCCCTCATTATTAAGGATGGGGATATTTATGGAGCCTCCTTGTTCAATTAGCTGCTTTTGGCATGCCCTCCTGCACTCTTTATTGAACCAGGGTTGACCGCCTCCCCCAGCTTGATGGTAATGGCAGAGTGAGGGATATGCAAGGCCATAAAGTTACAGATGAAGTTAAATTAAGTCATCCGCTGTTAATGGGCCACAGCACTTCATGGATGCTCAGTTTTGAGCTGCTAGATTTGTTCTTAATCTATCCCATTTCGGAATGTTCTTTAAAATTGATTCATGGGATGTGTGTGTCGTTGGCTGGGCCAGCATTTATTGTGTATCCCAAATTGCCTTTGAGTAGAGTGGTCCACTGGGCCATTTCAGAGGGCAGTTAAAAGACAACATATTGCTGTGGCTCCGGAGGCCAGACCGGGGAAAGACAGCAGATTCCTTCCTTAAAATACATTAGTGAACCAGATGGGTTTTTATGACCATCGACAATGGTTTCTTGTCCTTTCATAATCCATACCAGCCATTGATTATGGCTGGAATTGGTAGGTTTATTTTAAATTCAAATAGAGTCATAAAGGTTTACAGCATGGAAACAGGCCCTTCGGCCCAACTTGCCCATGCCGCCCCTTTTTTTAACCCCCAAGCTACCCGCATTTGGCCCATATTCCTCTATATCCATCTTATCCATGTAATGTCTAAACACTTTTTTAAAAAACAAAATTATACCCGCCTCTACTACTACCTCTGACAGCTTGTTCCAGACACTCACCACCCTCTGTATGAAAAAATTGCCCCTCTGGACCCTTTTGTATCTCTCTCCTCTCACCTTAAACCTATGCCCTCCAGTTTTAGACTCCCCTATTTTTGGGAAAAAATATTTACTATCTAACCGATCTATGCCCCTCATTATTTTATAGATCTCTATAAAATCACCACTAAGCCTCCCACGCTCCAGAGAAACAAGTCCCTGTCTATCCAGCCTCTCCTTATAACTCAAACCATCAAGTCTCAGTAGCATCCTAGTAAATCTTTTCTGCACTCTTTCTAGTTTAATATCATCTACTGTGGTGAGATTCAAACCTGGCATCCCAGTGCATTGCTCTAGATTTGTAGTTTACCAGTTTAGTGACCTATAGCACTAGGCCACAGGATGTATGATCATCATGAGACTTTTAATTCCAGATATTTTTATTGAATTCAAATTTCATCATCTGCCATGGTGAGATTCGAACCCAGGTCCCTAGACCATTACTCTAGGTTACTCATCCAGTGACAATACCACTACCATAGCGCCTCCCCTGTTAGTACCACACAATATGATAGTGGATATGCTCAGTGTGAAGATGGGATTTTGCCTTCACATAGACTGAGCAGTGGTCACTTCTACCTATATTGTCATGGATGGATGCATCAGTGACAGACAGATTGATGAGGAGTAGGTTTTTCCCTCTTTCACCACCTGCAGAGGGTCATTCTGACAAAACTGTCCTTCAGACCTTGGCCAGGTCAATCCGTAGTGATGCTTCAGAACTATTCTTAACGATGGACATCAAAATCGCCCTCCCAGTGTGCATTCTGCGTCCTTGCCAACATCAGTACTTCCTTCATGCGGTGAGCCATTCAAAAGCCCACCGACTTTGGCAGGACCAGAAGATCTTGTGGGCGGGAGAGGCAGTAAAATTCCACCCAGGAGCACCAGCATGTTGACTAGGCAAAGCACTTGCTCATCCCATCCCAGTAATTCGATCTGCGCATGTCATTATTGCTTCTGTTCCAGATCTATAAACCGTTGCGGGCATAAAATGATTTTAGCATGCAGAACAGTCTTCACAGATAGAATTATCTGCAAAAACAATTCTTTACAACAACCCCCAGGACATTTAACTGGAGAATCAATGGTTGCA
The DNA here is from genome assembly GCF_964213995.1 of Mustelus asterias. Lineage (NCBI taxonomy): Eukaryota > Metazoa > Chordata > Chondrichthyes > Carcharhiniformes > Triakidae > Mustelus > Mustelus asterias. The sequence goes on along the minus strand of NC_135813.1, from coordinate 83,204,732 downwards.
GTGGGAGTAAATCCACAGTACAAATTGTATAGAGAGGAGGGCTTTAGTCAATTAGGTCTCCCACACAAAGCACAAACCAAATCCAGCTTTCAGAAGTTCAAATCATTTTTTAATAATTTGTCTTGAAAGTGAGATTAATTTAACCCTCATTTACTGTTATACGTAAGCTATTCAACCAAGTACAATTGCTAGGCTCAGTGGGTCATATTCCACCTCTGAGTCGCAAGGTTGTTAGTTCAATTCTCACTCTAGAGAGTTGGCCCAAATCCCCAAAACTGCAATGTCAGAAGTGCCATCTTTCAGACAGGACATCAAACCAAGGCATTGAATTGTTTCCAAGTTGCATGTGAAAGATTCCACGGCATCATTCGGAGGAATAGCATGGGTGACCTCCCCAGTGATTGTGAATATTTATCCATAGATCAACTTCACAAGGACAGATTAGCTGGTCATCAGCATTTTGCTGCCTGTAGGGGTTTGCTGTGTGCAAGTGATTGCCACATTTCCTCCATTTCAATAAGCGTAGGGTTGAAGGAGGTTAAGATATGAAGTAACGAGACCATGGAGAAGCTTGCAAACAAGGATAAGCATTGTACCATGCATTATCTCTACTCGGTAGCTTTTTTATTATTTTCTGAATGAATCAATCTTCTGCAACATTATAGAATCATAGTTATGAAGACACGGAAAGACACCATTTCAGCTCATCAAGTCCACATTATGTATTGCAATCCAGTCAATAGATCATTAAATGGTTCTTCACAGTTTCCAATTGAAAATAGTTTCTGGCTAAATATATACTGGACTAGCAACAATAAAATGACATTATCCACTGCAACAATAAAGGTAATTCTTTAATACCGTATTGGTAAAACATTAAGAATGTCCAAACATTTAAATCTGACATTATGTAGATTAAAATAATACATGCCTGAACTTTGTCATTACTCAATTTCAAGAGATATCGGTTTTAGGGTATTAAATAAAACACCAGTCACCCTCTGCATGAACAAACAATCTAATTTACAGCACAGCAATTATATGCGATGCTGAATTCCATTAGGTCAGCTTCATAAATAAGCAGCCTTATATTTCACAATCCATGCCAGTATTTCCATCACATGAGATTCCTGAAATTTCTGATGAATATTTTTGGGATTGTTTTCTTTAATTCCATAGGTGTGGAATTAGGCCCTGTGGGGAATGAAAGAATCAAATTCGATGGCCTGAATCTTCCAATTGGAACACTTTTCCCCCCATCCTGATCAGACAAAAAATTGCACCCTGCAATTTATTAGGGCAAACTTCCGTTCCAGGATCCTGCAGAACTCAGTCAGTGCAGGAAACTTCGGAGGGAGCAGCAGAGAGAATCCATGCCCTCATTTTAATTCTTACATGAGGTGTTACATGTGGGCACCGCTGGCAGGACTGGTTTTTGTTGCTCGTTCCTAGTTGCCCTAGAGATGGTGGTGGTGAGCTGCCTTCTTGAAGTACTTAGGTCCATTTGGTGTAGCTAGCTACAGCCACAGTGCTGTTAGAAAGGGAGTGCCCGAACTGAATTAATTATTCAGGTAAATGAAGAGTCTGGAAAGTTATGGTGAGAGATAAGGGGGCCACAGTGGGGCTGGGCCAAGGGAGCCAAGGGGTGGCACGGACCAAGAGAACACAGCAGAGCAGACCAAGAGAGCACAGGGACATGATAAGGAGGCAAGATAAAGGGGTGGGGTAAGGGAGCAGGTTAACTGGATGAAAGGTTCGGGTGGGTAAGGGGAGTGGATGTGGGGTAGAGTGGTAGGTTTGCTGGGTGTGTGTTGGGGTTTCAGAATGAGGTATTGCGAGACAGTTGGTTGGAAGGAGGGTAGTAGGAGGTGCAGTTGGGTGAGTCATGGCAATGCTCGGGGGGGAGGGGGGGGGGGGGGGGAAGGGAAGGGAAGGGAAGGGAGAGAGAGAGTGAGAGAGAGAGAGAGAGAGCGCTGTCTGGAGAAGCCCCAATTGGGAGAAAGGGGGGTCGGAGAGGGTCAGGGAGGAGGCGTTGTGGAACAGGGAGTAGTCAGAGGATCACGAATGAGAATCGGGGTCAGGGGATGTTAGCATATGGGGGCTGAGGGGAGGGGATCAGCTCTGTTGTCACCCTGGTCACAAACTCGGTTTTAATCTGTCTAGCATTTCTTGGCCAATTATTGAGCTAAGTACATTCAAACTGTCCAAAGTCTCTGACTCTAATTCAGAGTTGGGGACTTTTTTTTAAAAGAGGGTGCAGTGGAGCAGGGGAATTGTCCTTTGGAAGTTCAAACTTCCTGGCAATTCCCACAAAGTCACTGGGTTGGGACCTCTTTGGGGTCCAGTAGCATATCAGGAAAGCAGGAAATCTGTCTATTTTTATTATAGTGCTTCTGGGATCATACTTAAATGATTTTATTCATCTTCTTGATCATAAATCAATCACAAATAGTTAAGAGACATTCTTACTCTTTAATTAAAGTCAGTTCAGTGCAAGTGGGAAATAAACGCAGTTCCATTTCCAAAAGCTAAATTTAAGATTAGGGCAGATGGTATGAGAGAGATTAGCATAGCCAAATCTCAGTATGTAGGATAATTGTACTACATGTTCTCAATTTGCTCTTTAGAGACACATGGACAAATGTACTGCGAATAGTCTTGTAAGTATATCGACAGTGTGTACCTCAAATCACTGCAGATCGCCGTGATCTTATTGAAAGAGCAGGCTTGAGAGGACTAATAGCATACTTCTGCTCCTATTTCATATGCTTGTAGTATGTCCGGTTTAAATTCTTGAAACATCTATAATTACAACCTGCATGTTTGCACATAAATCATATCAACTTCCCATTACAAATTCCAATGCCCACATTTATAATATAACTTGCCACACTGTAAACACATCCTCCTGTCAGTAGAGGTACGTTTATCATACAAGAGCATACAATTACAGTATAGCAGGTTTACTAAGATTGTTCTTGATATAATTATGGACGTGGGAATTTTTAATGGGAATGTAAAAGCGAGGGCTGAATTCCAGACCTTAAAATGAGAACTAAATTAAATTAAGAAATTACAGGGCATGTCAAGTGAGGTGAATATATCATTTAAGAGCAACTACAATTTTAAATGAATTTTAGAAATTTTGTTTCGTGCACAATTTTGTCTACGAAGAAAAATTAAAACTAAGGGCATACTACATTATACGGGGAGGCAGTCGTTGGACTAGTAATCCAGAGGTCCAGGGTAATTACTCTGGGACCAGGGTTCAAATCCTACCATGGCAGATGATGGAATTCGAGTCCAATAAAGGTCTGATATTAAAAGTCAAACGGTGTCCACGGAAGCATTATCGATAATCGTAAAAATCCATCTGGTTCACTAATGTCCTTTCGGGAAGAAAATTGTCCATCCTTACTTGGTCCTGCCTACATGGGACTCCAGGTCTACAGCAATGTGGTGGACTCCTAGCTTCCCTCTCAAATGGCCTAACAAGCCACTCAGTTATATCAAACCACTCAAGGGCAATTAGGGACGGGAAACAAATGCTGGCCTAGACTGCAAAACCCACATCCCATAAATGAATTTAAAAAACATCAAAACGCAGTCAGAAAACATTGTTCCACTCTTTCCAATTCTATCATCGAAAGGATATTATTAAATTAGAATGAGTGCAGAAAAGATTTACTAGGATGCTACCGGGACTTGATGGTTTGAGTTATAAGAAGAGGCTGGATTAAGACTCCTTTCCCTGCAGTGTAGGAGGCTTAGGGCTGATCTTACAGAGTTCTACGGAACAATAAGGGACACAGATAAGGTAGATAGTCAACATCTTTTCCCAAAGGTAGGGGAGTCTAAAACTAGAGGGCATAGATTTAAGGCGAGGGGGAGTGATACAAATGGGTTCAGAGGGGCAACTGTTTCACTTAGAGGGTGGTAAGTTTTTGGAATGAGCTGCCAGAGGTAGTAGTAGAGGCGGGTACAATTTTGTCTTTTAAAAAGCATTTAGACAGTTACATGGATAAGATGGGTATAAAGGGATTTGGGCCAAATGCAGACAATTGGGACCAGCCTAGTAGTAAAAACTGTGTGGCATGGACTGTTTCCATGCTGTAAACCTCTATGACTATATGGTTTATCCCTTTCAGATGAAAAACACCTAGAAAATTCAGTTTCCTGAAAGCACTCAGGACAATTTATTCTGAACAAAACCTGCCTGGTAGCCATCATGTGCTGGGGATTCACCAGTTCTAAAACGGGCATCCACGAGTTCTGTGGACCATCAGCTGCAGAAAATTCCATCACAATCTAAAACTCGTTCACAGCCTGACATATCCTCCCTGGTGAAATGAGCAGTTTAAGAGACCATGCCAGGAGCAGCATACCTACAAATGAGGTGTCAATCTGGTGGAGCTCCAACACAACACTACACTCATGCTAAATTGCAGAAATGATCCTGCAACCAATGGTTCAGATTAAAGCTCTGCAGTCTCCTTGATCAACACTGCGTGTGTGTGATTCATTGCATGTAATTACAGTAACCCACAAAGGTAAGTGGGCACACCCAAGTACAATTAACAGGTGGAAACTGAAACACGGAAGACAGTTATAGGTCTTTGCTAGGCTACAAATGAATCCTATTTAAATCAAAGTAACAATTTCCCAATTGAATAAATCCCGTATTTAATTTCAATCACAAGCGCAAAGAGCATAACCATACCGTGCTTAGCCTCAATTTCCTCTGCAGTGAGCTGGGGCCTCTTCTCCTCTGGAGGAAGGGTAGAAGCCATTTCTTTGGTTGAATCAGCGTTGGATGTTTCTTGCGCATCATGGTCCTCATCACTATCATCGTCAAGTTTTACTCGCTTTTTCTCAAGCGGGAGCATGTCGTTTTCTTTTGCTTTAATTGCAAAACTTATTGGTGCAAAAGACGCTATGAGGAAAATATTCAGAATATAAATAAAAAATATTTCCACACCCACATCTTTAAAACCTATAAAAGTATTCATTCAAACGACGCTGAAAACATATATGTTTCAAAATGCAATAAATCTAGCTAATGGTTTTCCTTTGGTGCCCAGAATATTCAGTACAACAAACCGCACAAAGTCTACGAGTAAATAGCTTTCAAAGTCAAATATAGTCAGCATCATTTTACTGAGGAATAATGAAGATATAGCGTGCAGCGAACATCAAAGCTCAGACTTATTTGACTACCTCAACTTCAATTTCATTACTCTGCATAAAATGTACTCAATAGTCATTAGCATTCAATATTTTTTTTGAGTGCAACAAGTTAAAACTAAATTGACATAAAGTAACACAGAAAATGTGTGTTACACGCAACACATGCGTCAGCATTTGAGTAAAGAGACAGGATAAGGTTTGGATGGGAACACTTCAGCATAGTCATAGAGGTTTACAGCATGGAGACAGGCCCTTCAGCTCAACTTGTCCATGCCGCCCCTTTTTTAACCACTAAGCTGGTCCCAATTGTCCACGTTTGGCCCATATCCCTCTATACCCATCTTACTCATGTAACTGTCTAAATGCTTTTTGAAAGACAAAATTGTACCTGCCTCTACTACTACCTCTGGCAGCTCATTCCAGACACTCACCACCCTCTGTGAAACAAATTGCTCCTCTGGACACTTTTGTATCTCTCCCCTCTCACCTTAAACCAATGCCCTCTAGTTCTAGACCCCCCTACCTTTGGGAAAAGATATTGACTATCCTCATTATTTTATAGACCTCTATAAGATCACCCCTAAGTCTCCTACACTCCAGGGAAAAAGTCCCAGTCTATCCAGCCTCTCCTTACAACTCAAACCATTAAGTAAGTCCCTTTGGCATCCTAGTAAACCATTTCTGCACTTAGCATAGTGTTTTCCCTTTTTATACTGACAGATCTATTTATATGCACCTTTGTGGTTAGACTTACAACTTCCACCTCTTGCATTTTCTTAAAATCTTAAGAAACAACTTTATAGTTCTATTATTACCTTTTATTAGCTTTCCATCATTAACAGGCTTATCAGTCGAACTGGTGCAGTCTGTTTGGGTTATCATAGCATTTGACACACTTGTACTGGTTACTTCCTGCTGTACTTCAAACTGTAAGACATCTGTACTGCTGTTTTCAGAACACGCAAGTGTACTTGATGCGACAGTCTCCTTGAAAAGAGGATAATTAGCATTATAGGGCATTCCAATTTTAAGATACTAAAAATCTGGATCTGTACAACAACATGCTGCAGACGGCTATAACTGGAAGACAGCAACCAATGAAGGTGGCCTCCTTATACATTAATTAAAAACTTATAACTACAATAGTTCTCTATAAGACCATAAGACATAGAACATTACAGCGCAGTACAGGCCCTTCGGCCCTCGATGTTGCGCCAACCTGTGAAACCAATCTAAAGCCCATCTAACCTACACTATTCCAATATCATCCATATGTTTATCCAATGACCATTTAAATACCCTTAATGTTGGCGAGTCCACTACTGTTGCAGACAGGGCATTCCATGCCCTTACTACTCTCTGTGTAAAGAACCTACCTCTGACATCTGTCCTATATCTATCACCCCTCAATTTAAAGCTATGTCCCCTCGTGCTAGCCATCACCATCCGAGGAAAAAGGCTCTCACTGTCCATAGGAGCAGAATTAGGCCACTCAGCCCATCGAGTCTGCTCCGCCATTCAATCATGGCTGATATTTTTCTCATCCCCATTCACCTGTTTTTCCCCCATAACCCCTGATCCCCTTATTTATCAAGAACCTATCTATCTCTGTCTTAAAGACACTCAAAGACCTGGCCTCCACGACCTTCTGCGGCAAAGAGTTCCAGAGATTCACCACTCTCTGCCTGAAGAAATTCCTCCTCATCTCTGTTTTAAAGGATCGGTCCTTTAGCCTGAGGTTGTGCCCTCTGGCTCTAGTTTTTCCTACTAGTGGAAACACCCTCTTCACATCCACTCTATCTAGGCCTGGCAGTATCCTGTAAGTTTCAATAAGATCCCCCCTCATCCTTCTAAACTCCAACGAGTACAGACCCAGAGTCCTCAACCGTTCCTCATACCTATCTCACAACCGCTCACAACAAAAGATGCATTTAGCACATTCAGACATCACAGTTCATTGTCAGAAGACAGTAGAAAAATGGAACTGAGTAACACACTGACTTGTGTTCAAAACACAGTCCACAAGTTATGGCGATACGGAAACTCAGTTCTTTCAGTACTTGTATTTCTTATCTGCTAGCTAGCCCTGTGCAAAAGCTTTGAAAATTTGTGATTACGTTATAAATCAGAAGACAAAGATTTTTTTTATTCCTTCAGCACATGCGAGTGTTATTGGCAACGCCAGCATTTGTTTCCCATCCCGAAAGGGTCTTGAACTGAGTGGCTTGCTAGGCCATTTCAGAGGCTCAAGGGGCATTTAAGAGACAACCACAATGTTGTGGATCTGGATTTCCTTCCCTAAAGGAAACTAAAACTGAACCTAAAGTGAACAGCATTCGATGATGACTGAGACTAGCAATCCCTGATCTTGTTAACTGAATTTAAATTTCATCAGCTACCATTAGCCTGAGTCTCTGCATTATTAACCCTGCGACATATCCAATGCGCAACCATCTCCCCAATGAACATCATAAACTTATATGTGCACATAGCAACGTGAATTTAAATTCTATAGCATAGCCCTATGATACTCATCATACTCTCACAAAACATTACTAGCACAGGCACTACTAATATAAAGACCTAAAAGAATAGACTTAAACATGGTAGTTAGGCTCCAACTGGAGAATACCTTTCACTTCTGGGAACATACAGAAAGTGAATTAAGACCTCAAAAATAAATGCAGAGGAGATATACTAAATTGGTATGAGGAATGTAGAGATTAGAGTAGAGATGGTTAAGATAGACAGAGTTGATGGGAGAAACTGTCCCTGCTCGTAGAAGGATCAAGAATAGAGGGCACAGGTTTAAAGTAATTTGTAAAAGAAGCAAATGTGATGCAAGAAAAAAAAATCAGAGTGGTTTGAGTCTGGAATGTTCTGCCTGGAAGATTGGTGGAAGCAGGTTCAATTGAGACATTCAAGAGGGCATTGGATGATAATTTGAATAGAAACAATGTGCAGGGAATACAGAGAAAAGGTAGGGGAATGGCACTAAGTCATGATGCTGATTTAAGGAGGCAGTACAGACATGACGGGCCAAATGGCTTCCTTCTGCGCCGTAACAAGTCTGTGACTCTGTGAAGAGCCTTTGTAATACAAGAGGATGGTTTTGAGAGGAAACAAGCAGAAACTGTTCCCACTGGAAGAAGAGTCAGTAATAGAAGAAAGAAATATAAACTTGTCAAAGAACCCAGAGGCAAGGTGAGAATTCTTTTTAAACAAAGCAATTTTTGTAACAATCTGCAAAACACTGCCTGTAAGGATGATGGAAGCAGATCCACTTGCAACTTTCAAAAGGGAATGTATTCTCAAATAACAAAATGCTGGGCTGTGGGGAAGAGACTAATTAGTTATTTTGAACAGACAGCACAAACTAAAGGCACCAAGTAGCCTTCTATGCTTTATTTGAAGAATAAGGAATCCAATACATTCTTTCTTAGGATCAGACAAATTACAGCTCAGCACTTATGATATTTAGCATGAAAAAGCAACAATTTTAAAGTCAGTTTGGAACAAAGAAGCACTACAGCACTCATGTCACCACAGCAATGCCTTGTGAAACTATACAAATAACTTAACGGCTTGCAGAAATCAAAAAACATCGATGCACATTGTCCCACAAGAAATCCTTAGAAAAATAGAATTAATCTTTAAAATACTCGCCAGTTTTTGACCATACCTTTTTTTTCAAAAAGGTGTTCATTGTTGATATTCATACAGACTTGAGTGTACTGATGTAAGCAATATGGTAAGTTAGCATGCAGGTAGAGCAAGCAACTCAAGAGTCTTGTGGTGGAGTGGCTAGTGTCCCTGCTTCTGAGCCAGAAGCCCCAGGTTTAAGGTCCACCCCAGGACCTTAAACCCCAGGGCCAGGTGAAGGAAGCTGCATTCATTATGTGGCCAACAGGTTGAGTATCAACCTGCAAAATCCTTCCTCTATGCCAGTCAGAGGCAGTAAGATGGGAGACTCCTGGTCAGCCATGCTTGATTGGAGTGGCTCCCCTCAAGCTTTGGTGACAGGCTAGCAACCTGTTCCAGAAAAAACTAGCTATGGAAACAGATGAAAGTCTGCCTTGTGCACCACTAGGTGCAGGAAGACAAATGATAATAAGAAGAAAACCAAATGGTGTTTGGGGGTCATAATATACGAATAAAGAAGTCTTGTTATAACTGTGAGACCACACCTGGAGAACTGTGCGCAGTTTGGTCTCCATTTCTAAGGACAGATATAATTGTCTTAGAGATGATACAAAGAAGGTTCGCTAGGTTGGCTGATTGGTTCCTGGGATGAGGGATGTGTCCTTTGATGAAAGGCTGAATAAATGGGGTCTATATTCCATGGAGTTCAGAAGAATGAGAGATAATTTCACTGAAACAAACAAGATTCTGAAGGGGTTTGGGAAGGATGAACAGCAAGAGGTGCTTCCCCTGACTGGGGAAGTAGGACCACCATTAGCACAGCCTCAGGATTAGCGGTTGATCACCTAGGACTGAGGGGAGGAGAAATCCCTACACTCAAAGCCGTGAGAATTGTAGGAAGTCTCTGTCTCAGGGGATTGTGGATGCTCCAATGTTGAGGATGCTTAATCCTGAGACAGACAGATGTTTGATCCTTTTGGGATCCAGGGACTGGTGGGGGAGTGGAGTTGAGGCAGAAGACAAGCCATGGTCATTTGAATGACTTAAGCTTGAGGGGTCTACTCATATTTCATCTGGAGATACAATGAAATACATCCTATTACATAGTTGCCTACTCAGTACAAAATAATCTGCCTTCTCGATGTTTCAGGCAAATTAAAAATAATTTACCTACATTCTCAAAATGTTTGAGTTATAAGGAGAGGCTGGATAGACTGGGACTTTTTTCTTTGGAGCGTAGGAAACTTAGTAGTGATCTTCTAGAGGTCTATAAAATAATGAGGGGCACAGATCAGCTAGATAGTCAATATTTTTTCCCAAAGTTGGGGAGTCTAAAACTAGAGGTTTAAGGTGAGAAGGAAGAGATACAAAAAGTGTTCAGAGGGGCAATTTTTTCACAGAGGGTGGTGAGTGTCTGGAACAAGCTGCCAGAGATAGTAGTAGAGGCGGGTGCAATTTTGTCTTTTAAAAAGCATTTAGACAGTTACATGGGTAAGATGGGTATAGAGGGATATGGGGCAAACGCGGGCAATTGGGACTAGTTTAGGGGTTAAAAAAAAAGAGCGGCATGGACAAGTTGGGCCGAAGGGCTTGTTTCCATGCTGTAAACCTCTATGACCTTTATTCTCTCTATATAGAAAGTAAAATCTCCACTTGCTAATGCCCAAAGAACAATCATATAATCTAGATTACGCAAAGAATTCAGGGCATGACGCTCTTGCTGCTTTATCCATGTGTCAAATGTACATGTACTAGAATTAAGGGCAATTTCCACAGCAATACTCACTGGGCTCATAAAAGGAGCAACTTAATGACAGAAAGTCGGAGACACACACAGAAATGTTCCACTCCTGACAATCTAGCATGGAGCACATCCTTGTCTCATGCAGATCAGCAAAGCAAATACAAGGAAGGAATAACGAAAATTATAATGACATCCTTATAAACCTACTCTACAGTGGTACCTTACAAAGACATGCGCTGCAGAAAAATTTCCTTCAAGTTAGTGATTTAATCAGCTGCTCCTGACCTTCACCAGCTCTGAGGGCTTCAGTACAACACCAGTAATTGGCCAACAAAGGTTTCCTATTAAAACTGAATATTACTTGAGCCTGATGGGATGCTAAGTTTTTCAGGAAGATTAAACGCATTGTTAAAATCTGTGCTCACACAAAAGTAACCTGACTTCAAAGCCTTACCTAGCAGGGGAGAGTTAATGGTCACCTGGCAGGGATGCGCTTCTCGGCCTTTTGGCTAAGATCGAGCCCAAGAAGGGGTTCAATGCCTTTTCTTGTCAGTTTGGATCTTATGTCTCTCTCTTCTGAAGACCATGAATTGGATTCAATGTGAATTTTGGAGCAAGCAAGGAGATGGATTCGGGTCTGCCCAGTCTGTTCTGCACATTGGTTTTGTAACTTTAAGAACGGAGTAAATGTTTTTTTTAAAAAGACTCCAGGAATCACATTACACAAATCAATAGGATGAAGTTCCTTTGCCCACATCATTGCCAGTATGCCCTTCAAGAAACTGGAAACCAAACTTTGTACAAGGGAGGGCGACTCTTCAACTCTCCAGGGGTCAACTGCCAATGCTCTACCACCGCTCTCTAACTGCTGCTCTGTGAGATTGGACGCACGCTCCACTGCTGCTAAGCACTCGGATTAGTACTCAATCATCGCACTGCATGCTCTGCCGCACTACTACATCTCCCGTTTAAGTTTTTTACTGTTCTATTTCTGAACAGGCAACCATTTACAAGAAGAGACAATAATATTTAAAAATGGTTGGGTAATATGCAATACAGTCTCCCAGAATTTTAGTCCATCAGGAGACTTCCAAATTCTCCGAGAACTTCTCAGCTCTCTGGCCGGCTGTGCCTCAGTTAAGGAAGCAATGCCTTGAGCAGCAGTCGAGTGGTTTGCAATTTCAGAAGGTGCGTTAGTGCAGACATCTGCTCCAGTTCCCATTGGAACAACGCAGGGGCCTTCCTCTAAATAACCAGTCCCACTGAGCTTGGCACCATTGGAGGAAGGCTGGTAGGTGCTGCTAGAACTTCCTTTGCTTGTATTGTATTGGTTTCTCTCTTCCTGATGCGGTCTACATGTTTCCGTACTTTCCTTCCTTGGAGGTCAACAAGGTAGGACAGCTGGCCTGTTTTTGTTGTGATCTTCCCGGGGACCCAGGCTGGACCAAAATTAAAGTTCCTGACGAATACTAAGTCGCTTACCTCGAATGACCTATCACTCTTAATAAAATCATGATTATCTCTTTTACATTTCCACCTTCCCCACTAAATTGAGGAACACTAAATTGAGGTCAATTTTGGTCCAGAGGCACCTCTCCATTAGTCGCTCTGTGAGGAGATACCCCGCATTAACGTGTGGTGTTGTCCTGTAAGGAAGGGGGAATCTGGCAAGTTTCAATCATAATGGTGCGCCTGGCTGTTTTTTCATCGCTGACCTGAATGCCTGGACAGCTCTTTCTGTGAAGCCATTCAAGGTTGGATGATAGAGTGCCATGCACATCCTTTATTTCATTATCTTGCATAAAATGCTGAAACAGTGCCTACATAAAGGCAGTGCCATTATCAGAGACCAGAACTTCTGGCAGGCCTTGAGCAGCGAACTCTTCAAAAGTTATAGATGACGTCGTTGTTCTCATTTCAAGAATATCAAGCCACTTGGAATGTGTATCAACAATAACCAGGAACATAGTGCCCATAATGAGACCTGCAAAATCCTAATGTCACCATGCCCAAGGTTGGCCAGGCCACTCCCACGGGTTCAAGGGAGCCGAAGGATGTAGTGTTCACTGTGACTGGCATTGATCACAATGCTTAACTAGATTTTCAATATCCTGATCAATGCCCAGCCATCAAGTGGCGAGCATCTTCATTTTGGTCTGACCTGGGTGAGCATTGTGTAATTCGTGCAGTAACACTCCTCTTGCTGGGCCAGAAACGACTACTCTAGACCCCCACAGTAATACCCCGTCCTCACAGTTCAGTTCTTCTTTGCGGAGTTGGAAAGCTTGAATTGGTCCGACTTGTCAAAGTGCCATCCACGGAGGATCATTCTGGACAGGACTGGGTCAGAGTGCAATTCCAAATCTGTTTTCACGATACCGGCAGCGTATCTGATAGTTAACAGGATTTCTTGTGGTACTGTGGGTGGTGATATGGTTTAAGGCGACTCTGGGGATCTAGTTTGGGTATCTAGTCTCTGCTAGAAGTCAAGTCCACCGGTGGACTCTAAACGATATAATAGGAATAGGCCTGTCCTTGTGAAATAACCCAAATGATGGCTTGTGATTGGTGATGATCACAAAGTGACGTCAATAATTGTACAGGTGGAACTTTTTAATTCTGGGAATGATGGTTAAGCCCTCTTTCTCAATTTGGGAGTATTTCCTCTTGATATCAGTCAAGGTTCGTGACGCAAAAGTGATGCGTGGTTCTACACCATCTTCCATTTCATGAGACAAAACTACCCCTATGCCAAAGCATCACACATTAGAATTCTCTCTTTGGGTTGAGATGGACTAGCCAGTCTGAAGATTGTAAAGCAAATTTAACTTTAGTCAGATTTCTTTGTGATTTGCTCCAACACCAAGCAGATGTAACAGTGCCAGCACTGTTGATAAATTTGGTATAAAACTGGCCACAGTAATTAACCATGCCCAAAAGGGATTTCAGATCTGACACGTTTATAGGTGGTGGTGCTTCCTTTATACCTTTTACTTTCCTTCCTTGGAGGTCAACAAGGTAGGACAGAGTAAGATGAAAACCACCTCAACTCCCTGGAGGTCAGCTGCCAGTGCTCAACCACCACTCTCCAACCCCCGCTCCACACTCTTGGACTCATGCTCTCCGGCCGCGTAGCACACTCTACCACGGGAGCCAATTGCACTTGAGAAATTTAAGAATTTTCTAAGTATGGAAGTGATCCCAAAACATAGGACATCAGCATTCCATTGTTAGAGCTGTGTTTCTAGCAGCACAATCAGCTCAGTTGAATGCTGCAGAAGGAAAAAAAATGATAAAATGCCCTAACAAATTTATACATGTGCGTCCTGATGAAAAACCTATCTACTAATTTTCCCATATTGCCTTTCCAAAGTATTTTCTCCAATCACTGTTTAGTGTTAACAGCACCTTTTCCCAGGTAAAATACGCATAAAAGCAATGCTTAGTCAAATAAAAATAGTAATTTAGTTAATAACTTTGAGAACTCATGTTTCTTGGTTGAAATAAAGGTAACTAGGTGATGAAATCTTTGCATTTTAAACAGTGAAGCCTCGTCACGTGCCGTTTTATTTCCAGTTCTTTCATTGTTGATCATCCTAAACGGACATCATCAGTGAAACAGTGACCTTTTTCCGACAGAAATTCGGTTCAGAAATTCTCCATTCAGTTCAATTTTTATTGGCAGGAATGTATAAGGACTACCTTTGGAGATAAAGTCACCGTCAGACTAGAAATAAATATTGACAGTTCAACAATTGGTTACATATATGTTTTCACAGAATGGTTAATTAGCTACCCTCAAATAAATGGATTTTCTTTCTCTTTAATAACACTGAAATGGAGAGAGGCATGTTCCTTAGTACCAAAACTGCTTTGTCCTTGCACAGCATTTAAAAAAGGAACCGAAGATAATGGCTGACCGGGTAGGCAAGGAAGAAGTTATTCGACAAAACAATTGAAAGGGCTTCCTAATAATGATACAATTTATAAGCAGAAATTTTATACACAAACTGGAAGTGCCATTCTTCTGTGAGTATAACTGCCATCGAAGTTTAGAGCTCCTTTTGTTTAATGATATGATCCTAATCAACCCAGATCAAGTGAATCCATACTAGAATTCTTCACTAACATATATATTCACACCAAGCACCAAGAAATTGGATGTTTTTTTTTCCACCTATGAAACAGCTTCCACCTCAGCCCCTCTATTGCTGAAACCCTTGTCCATGTTTCTGTCACCTCTCACCTCCTCCTTTCAACTATTCCAGATTGACCAGATTCCCATTGTTCACTTTCTACAAACTTCAACTCATACAAACTCTACTGCCATATACTATTCCACTGCAAGTTCCACCTACATATCACAACCCTGTTCTTAAATCATATAGGAGGCCATTCAGCCCATCGATGCTGCACTGACTCTCCGGCAGAGCAACTGACCCAGGCCCTTTGCACCGCTCTATTTCCGTAGCCCCACGCATCATCATGGCCATTCCAGCTAACCTACACATCTTGGGACACCAAGGTGAAATTTAGCATGGCCAATCCACCTAACCTGCACATCTTTGGACTGCCGGAGGAAACTCATGCAAACATGGGGAGAACCTGCAAACTCCACACAGTCACCTAAGGCCGGAATTGAACCCAGGTCCCTAGCGCTGTGAGGCAGCAGTGCTAACCACTGTGCCACCGTGCTATCTATATTGGCTCTCGTTTTCCATCACCACAATTTTGAATTCTGATCTGTACTGAAATCCTTTGCCATGCCATTGGTAGCCCCAGTCAAGCAATGCCTCGATATTGATATTTTAATCCTAGAATTCAAATGCTCCATGGCTTTGCCCCCTCCCTAACTCTAATATCCTGCACCTCTGTAACCCTCCAAGGTCTCTGTGCTCCACTAATTCTGGTCTCTTTAACATTCCCGATTTGAAGAGCTGTACTTTGGGTGGCCATGCCTTCAGTTGCCTGGACCCGAAACCATGGAACTCCCTCCCTAAACCTGTCCATCTCTCTCTTTCTCTTCCTTTAAGATACTCCTTAAAACCTACCTGTTTCTAACCACGCTCTCGGTCAACTGCCCTAATATATACTCGAGTGGTTCAGTGTTAAATTATGTTTGATAATGCTATTGCAAAGGGATGTTTTACTAACTAAAGTTGCTACAGAAACTTAAGTGGCTGTATTACAAATCTCTCCTGTGCAAAAATTGACCATTCTGCAGACAATACTATTGAATGCAATCCCCTTAACCATGGGGTGAAATTGCACAATTTATAGTGTTTTTAATAGAAATATAACTCGAGATGCAACTGCTACATTTCCCATATAAAATTCATGCAAGACGTGCCTTCACCTCACAAATACCCAGTTTCTCATCAAGTTTAGCAGCGCATACAAATTATTTCACATTCAGCAGGTGTGGGCAAGGTGAACAGACTGGATTAAAGCTTTGTAATTAAAATTAAATTCTATGATGCTGATTTACATTATTCATTTATAATTGGCACAGTGGCAGAGTGGGTAGCACTGCTGCCTCACAGCGCCAGGTACCCGGGTTCGATTCCCGGCTTGGGCCACTGTCTGTTTGGAGTTTGCACATTCTCCCCGTGTCTGCGTGGGTTTCCTCTGGATTCTCGGGTTTCCTCCCACAGTCCAAAGATGGGCGGGTTAGGTGGATTGGCCATGCTAAATTGCCCCTCAGTGTCAGGGGGACCAGCTAGGGTAAATGCATGGGGTTATGGGGATAGGACCTGGGTGGGATTGTCGTCGGTGCAGATTTGATGGACCGAATGGCCACCTTCTGCACTGTAGTCTCTTACATTCAGGGTATCTACATTTTGCAGTCGATTTCTTATAACATTTTCCATACACATGATTCATGTACATCAAATAATACATTTTACAATGGCCTAGTGGTATTATCGCTGGACTATTAATCCAAAAACTCAACTAATGTTCTGGGGACCCAGGTTTGAATCCCTCCACGGCAGATGGTGGAATTTGAATTCAATAAAAATACCATGAAGATGTGCGGGTTAGGTTGATTGGCCATGATAAATTGCTCCTTAATGTCAGGGGATTAGGAGGGTAAATATGTGGGGTTACAGGGATAGGACAGAATCTGGGATTGTTGTTGGCACAGGCTCAATGTGCCAAATGGCCCCCTTCTGCACTGTAGATTCTATGAAACCATTGTCCAAAAAACCCATCTGCTTCACTAATGCCCCTCAGGTAAGGACGGTAGATTTCCTTCCCTTGTCTGGCCTACATGCGACTCCAGACCCACAGCAACATGGTTGTTTCTCAGCTGCTCTCTGAAATGGCCTAGCAAACCACTCAGTTCAAGGGCAACAAGGGGTGGGCAATAAATGCTGGCCGGCCAGCCAGCGATGCTCATGTCCCACGAATGAATAAAAAAAATTTCAAGGCTGAGTTAGAGTTTGGATCTACAATGGAGTCAAAGGTTATCAAGGACAGGTAGGTAAGTGGAGTTAAGGCCACAATCAGATCAGCTATGATCTTACTGAATGGCTGATGGACCGAAAGGCCCACTCCTGTTTCTTCTTATGACCATAATCTGAAGCTCCCTATAAACTGATCAGTGTGCAACATTACAGAAACATAGCAAACTTATTGCAGACGTCTTCATTTTCAATCCAACAGGATTTATATCCATCCAAAAATGGGACTACAAAATAATTACAGCTGTCATAAATATAGAATCATTCCATGGATGTAAATACCAGTATCAGTATAATTTACAACTTGAGAAAACATACTGATCTATGAAGCACAAAACCACTTATGGTGAACATGATGTATTTTGCTATTCTGTCAATTAGGTTTCATGGCCATGAACCTGAAAATAGGGGCACAGTCTTAAAAGCAATTACTTTTCTACTGTTCTTACATCCCGTCAAATAAAATAATCTTAGTAATCCATTTGCAGTGACAATTTTTCTTTCTATACTATTGCCTGCACCCATATCTTAAAAGGAACAAACCAGTCTCAGATCTTTATAATGGATGTCTTTCTCCGTATGATCATTTACATTCTTTATGCATTGCTGGTTTCGGAGCTGGTACTTACAACAGAAATGAGAAATTTATATATGAAAACAAATTAGCCAGCACATTTAATCACCTACGTTGCTAAACCTAGTTAACATTCCAATACAAACTCATTTCTATCTTCAGAAATATTCCATTTCTTAGATTGAAATGTGAATGGATAGCCATTCTACTGCACCTGATTTGCCCTGGCTGCATACACATCCTCAATTAGTTATTTTTAAAGGTTTTATGGCTGAAATAAAGCAAAGACGAAGTAATCTTTCATTCATATAGAATGCATGTTAAAAGAAAAATCCCATTCTCCCACCCTGCCCTTAGAAGGAGTCCAGGAAAGGCACAATATCTCCATTAAAACCAAGAAACAGAACCCATGAAGTTCCTACAAGGAGCTGCTGATCCACAGCAGATTACAATAATAGCAAATTAAAAATCTGCTTGCACATTATGCACTCTCTATTTAGCAAATACTGTTGCTTATCTGATAACGGTTTTACGATTTTCATAAAAGCAAAATACTGCAAATCCTGGAGATCTAAACCCAAAAGTTGCTGAGCTTTTCATGCATAACTGGCAGCACCAGAGTCAGAGATTTGTAGCATGGAAACAGATCCTTCGGCCCAACTTGTCCATGCCACCCAGTTTTTACCACTAACCTAGTCCGAATTACCTGTGTTTGGCCCATATCCCTCTATACCCATCTTGCTCATGTAACTATCTAAATGCTTTTTTAAAAACAAAATTGTACCCGCTCTACTACTACCTCTGGCAGCTTGTTCCAAACACTCACCACCCTCTGTGTAAAACAATTGCCCCTCTGGACCCTTTTGTAACTCTCCCCACTCACCTTAAACCTATGCCCTACCTTTGGGAAAGGATGTTGATTATCTACTTAAAGCACCCCCCCGCCCCCATAGACTTCTTTAATATCACACCTCAGCCTCCTACGCTCCAGGGAAAAAAAGTCCCAGCATATCCAGCCTCTCCTTATAACTCAAACCATCAAGTTCTGGTAGCATCCTCATAAATCTTTTCTCACTCTTTCTAGTTTAATAATATCCTTTCTATAATAGGGTGACCAGAACTGTACACAGTATTCCAAGTGTGGCCGTACCAATGTCTTGTACAACTTCCAACATGATGTCCCAACTCCTGTATTCAATGTTCTGACCAATGAAACCAAGCATGCCGAATGCCTTCTTCACCACTCTGTCCACCTGTGACTCCACTTTCAAGGAGCTATAAACCCAAACCCCTAGGTTTCTTTGTTCTATAACTCTCCTCAACCCCCAACCATTACCTGAGTAAGTCCTGCCCTGGTTTGATCTACCAAAATGCATCACCTCGCATTTATCTAAATTAAACTCCATTTGCCATTCATCAGTCCACTTTCCCAATTGATCAAGATCCCGTTGCAATCCTAGACAACCTTCTTCACTGTCCACTATGCCACAAATCTTGGTGTCATCTGCAAACATACTAACCATGCCTCAGTGGAGACAGAAACAGAGTTAACATTTGAGTCCAATATGACTCAGTTCCAAATAGTCATACTGGACTGGAAATCCTAACTCTTTCTTTCTTCACAGATGCTATCAGACCTGCTGAGATTTTCCAATACTTCCTACTTCGATTTTTCATGTTCAAAAGTGATCCACCATGTTTATTTATCATGCCAATGATAAATGCTGAATACCATTTGGCAATGCCATACTTGTTTAATCCAGAATTTGCTGTGAATTGACACTGCTTGAAACTAGTCATCTATAGCAAATATGTTAAACTTCAATAGGTCACAGACAGCTTGGTGGAACGGCAGGTAGATGATATTTAAATGCAGAAAAGAGTGAAGTGATTCGTTGCGTAAGCGAGAACAGGGGCAGGCAATACAAAATGAAGGGTACAGGAACAGAGGGACATGCAGACATATGTCTACAAATCATTGAAGGTGGCCAGGCAAGTTGAGAGCGCGGTTAATAAAGCATGAAAATCGGGACAGAGTAAAAAAAAACAAGGAAATTATAATAAACTTGTATAAAACACTGGTTCGGTTTCAACTGGAGTACTGTGTCCAGTCTGGGCACCGCATTTTAGGAAGGATGTGAAGGCATAAGAGAATGTAGAGAAGATTCACATGAATGGCTCCAAGATGAGGAACTTCAGTTACGTAATAGACTGGAGAAAATGGAGTGTTCTCTCTGGAGATTGAGAGGTTTGATAGATGCATTCAAAATAATGTGGGGTCTGGATCGAGTAGATAGAAAGAAGCTGTTCCCAAATGACGGAAGAATCAAGAGCTACAGGATGCTGATCTAAGATGATTGCCGCCACTGGAAAAAGAAGCACGAGGAAAAATGTTCCAATGCACTGATTGGTTAGGATCTGGAATGCATTTTTTTAAAGTTTATTTATTAGTCACAAGTAAAGCATACATTAACACTGCAATTAAGTTACTGTGAAATTCCCCTAGTCACCATACTCCAGCGTCAGTTTGGGTCACTGCACCTAACCAGCGCATCTTTCAGATTGTGGGAGGAAACTGGAGCACCCGGAGGAAACCCACGCAGACATGGGGAGAACGTGCAAACTCTGCACAAACAGTGATCCAAGCCGGGAATCGAACCTGGGTCCCTGGCGCTGTGAGGCAGCAGTGCTAACCACTGTGCCGCCCAGGCATTGCCGTGGGCATTATGGAGACAGATTCAATTGGCACTTTTAAAGGCGAATTAGATCATTACCCAAAGAGGAAAATTTGTAGGGCTACAGTGTAATCAGGAGGGAATGGCACTAGACCAATTGTTCTTGCAGAGTTGGCACAGTTATGATTGGCTGAAAGACCTTCTTTTGTGCTGTAACTATTTTATGATTCTATAATATATCTTTCCAACTGCTAAAGGCAGAGAAACATCAAACCAGAAACAGGTCAGCGAGTATATTCTTGGTTTCTCTTCTCCCCACCCAGCCCCACAACTCCCTTACCTGTGGAATACTGCAACCTTCCTTTTGAGAGAAGTACTGCTTCTTGAACTCATAATATGCATTGTACTGGTGCCAGGGCTGGAGAAACTCAAACCTGGAAGATAAAACACAGCCTTAAACTCAAAACTTTTTCTAAAATAGATCACCAAATAAAAATGGATTTCAAGAACTGAACATCAATTGTTAAAAAACCATTGATTATATTATTTATTAAATTGCTCATGAAACTGTTACCAAATGAATAAGTCAGAAGATTCCCTATTCCTCATTTATACGGTGTTAGCTGTGACTCTGTGCAGCACTTTTGCCGGAGTCCCACTTCAGGGTTTGAATACAAGTCAATGCTGACATTAAAGTGCAGTACTGAGGGAGGGTTGCACTGCAAGAGGTGCCATCTTCAATCTAAGCCCCCATTTGCCTGCTGGGATGGGTGCCAAAGACCCCATGGCACTATGCCGAAGAAGATTAACAGATCTGAAGTTGACAAATGTATTTATGAGCTTTAACAACTTTAATAGTAGACAAGAGAAGTTATTAGAACTCTTTCTCAGCATGATGGGAAATATTGCCAACACATAGGCATGATGGGTATAGTACTATCAGAAATCATAAAAAGTAATAACCTGCACAGGATGGGTAAGCAAATGTTAGGGTGTTGGAGGACAGACTTATAGATGTAGACCATCAACATCCACAGCCTTCCGGTGAGGTAACAGGGAACATTTGCAGCCTGTATAATTCTGCTTATTAATGACAAGACCCTGAACAGCATTGATGTACAGAGGGATCTTGAGGTTCAAGTCCATAGCTCCCTGAAAGTGGCCACACAGGTAAAGAAGGCGTATGGCATGCTTGCCTTTATTGGTGAGGGCATTGAGTACAAGAGTCAGGACATCATGTTGCAACTTTATAAAACTTTGGTTAGGCTGCACTTGAGTACTGTATTCAATTCTGGTCGCCACATTACAGGATGTGGAGGCTTTGGAGAGGGTGCAGAAGAGGTTTACCAGGATGCTGCCTGGATTAGAGGGTATGAGCTATAAGGAGAGGCTGGACAAACTAAGATTGTTTTCTCTGGAGCGGTGGAGGCTGAGGGGAGACCAGATAGAAGTCAGTAAAATTATGAGAGGCACAGATAGGGTTGACAGTCAGAATCTTTTTCCCAGAGTTGAAATGTCCAATACTAGGGGGCATGCACTTAAGGTGAAGGGGGGGGGTTTGTTCCTGTGCCGCACTGTTCTAGGAGTTCCTTTCCTGCATTTATCCCTCAGTCAACATCACAAACATTCAGAAATGTTATATATCAAGAATGAATGGAATGGCTTCATGGTATTAGTTGTAATGACAAAAAGGAAACAAACTTTAAATCCAAGCAATTAAAAAAAATAATTAAACCCAAAGAAATGAGAATGGTTTTGATTGAGAAGCAAACCAAACATGTGATTAGAAAACACATTCACATCAATCTGCACTTTAAACATTCGTCTATAGGTACTAAATGTGTTTGAAAGGTAGCTGAAGTTTATAAAAATTCATTATTGGAATGCCAGCGTCCTTGCCAAATCCTGTATTTATTATCCATCCCTAATAAAACCAGACAGCTAAAGATCAACCATGTTGTTGTAGACTCAGGTGCTATGTAGCCCAAACTGGGTAAGGATGACAAGCACTAATGAACCAACTGGGTTTTTAAACGAGAATCCAAGAGCTTCATTGCCACTACCTCTTTATTACAGTTTTTTTGAAAACTGAAATTAAATTCTCAAAGAATCATTGCGGGATTCGAACATATGTTCTTTGGATCATTAATCTAGGTATAAACACAAGTCGAGTAGTGCAGCACTACAACTTATATATTTTACAACATTCCTGCAATAGGTTAATACTCTAACCTACGATTTATACTTCTCTAACAAACCATGAGGTGGAGATGCGTTGGACTGGGGTGCAAGACTTCTTCCTGTGCCAATAAACCATGACACCAAGAAGTCTTTAGATAAGCAAATGTTAAATTAGAACCAAAGAATTGGTGTCATTCTCATTCAGCTCAAAGGGTTGAATGGCCTACTCCTGCCTCTATTTTCTATGCATGTTTCTATGCTAAATGCCAAACCTGATAGCGAAATCACATCGGACAAAATGCAATTTCCTTGGGATGTGGTGGTGGGCTGGGAAAGAGAGCAATAAGAAAAAAATTCCATTGTTCTCCCAGTTAAATATAGCCTGTTGTGAGGTTTAGATGTGTTATATTAAGATGATATACTGCCTACATAAGTGATTCAAACAACTAGTCAAGTCACATTTCAAAAATGTCACCGAATAAGAGTGTGGAATCTTATTTTACACTTTCCTAACTACACAGTACAATAAGCGGCACTGCACGTAATATGCACTCTCTGTAAACATGTGGATGACAATTTCAATTAATTTCAGTTGCAACTGATGCAAAGAATTAAGGATTGTGCAGTCAAATCAAATTAAATTAAAAATTCAAGGAATTAAAAGATAAAATATGATATTATGCGCTACAGTAGTTAACTGCTCAACCCAATCTTTTGAAAAATAGAGAACTAATTAATTATGTAGGTTCCATTGTTCTAACACAAGAAATAATTGTAAATCTGAAGAATCTCAAATAATTTCACTAACATAAGAAGTGCTCTGAAATAAAAGCGAAATACTGCGGATGCTGGAAACTGAATAAAAACAGAAAATTCTGGAAAAACTCAGCAGGACTGCCCACATTTATGGAGAGAGAAACTAAAATCACATGGAATTCAGGGCGGGTTGGCTAGATGGAAACAGAACTGGCTTGGTGATCGGATGTTTTTCAGAATGGAGGTCTGTCGCAAGGGGCGTTCCGCAGGGATCAGTGCTGGAACCTCTTGTTTGTAGTGTATATAAATGATCTGGAGGAAAATGTGGGGGGTCTGATTAGTAAGTTTGTGGATGGCACAAAGATTGGTGGAATTCCTGATAGCGCCGGGGACTGTCAGAGGATACAACAGGATAGACTGGAGACTTGGACACAGAAATGACTGATGGAGTTCAATCTGGGCAAATGTGAGGGGATGCGTTTTGGAGGATCAAATTTAGGTGTGGATTATACTGTAAATGGTAGAACCCTTAAGAACATAAACATTTAGAGAGATCTAGGTGTGCAGGTCCACAGCTCCCTAAAGGTGGCAACACAGGTGGCCAAGGTGATTAAGAAGGCATAAGGCCTGCTTGCCTTCATCAGCCAGGGCACTGAGTACAAGAGTTGGGAAATCATGTTGCAGCTATATAAAACCTTGGTTAGGCCACACTTGGAGTATTGGTGCAGTCCTGGTCACCACACTACCAGAGGGACGTGGAAGCCTTGGGGAGAGTGCAAAGAGAGTTCACCAGGATGTTGCCTGGTCTCGAGAGTGTTGGCTATGAGGAGAGGTTGAAGAAAAAATAATTGTTTTCACTGGAAAGACGGAGGCTGAGGGGAGACCTGATAGAGGTCTACAAAATTATGAGAGGCATAGACAGGGTGGATAGTCAGAGGCATTTTCCTAGGGTGAAAGTGTCAATTATAAAGGAGCACAGGTTCAAGGGGAGAGGGGGAAAGTTTAAGGGAGAAGTATGGGGGAAGTTTTTCACGCAGAGAGGGTGCCTGGAACACATGAGAGGTGGTGGAGGCAGGCACATTTAAGAGGCACCTGGGTGAGTACATGAATGGGGAGGGAATAGAGGGATTTTGATTTGATTTATTGTCACATGTATTAGTATACAGTGAAAAGTATTGTTTCTTGCGCGCTATACAAAGTATACCGTCCATAGAGAAGGAAAGAAGAGAGTGCAGAATGTCGTGTTACAGTCATAGCTAGGGTGTAGAGAAAGATCAACTTAGTGCGAGGTAGGTTGATTGAAAAGTCTGATGGACCGAGTACGGGCAGAAGGTTTTTTTTAGTTTAGTTAGGGCAGCATGATCGGCACAGAACTGAAGGCCTGTCCCTGTGCTGTACTTTTCTTTATTCTTTGTTTCAAGTCCGGGTGAGTCATATAGAGTCAAAACGTTAACTCTGTTTCTCTCTCCACAGATGCTGCCAGACCTGCTGAGTTTTTCCAGCATTTTCTGTTTCTATATTATATAAGAAATACCCTATTTTAATTTAATTTAAGAAAATACAAAAGTCAATATTATTTCCTTCTTTGAGTTGCAATTTAACTTTTCAATTAAAATGACATTACCTGGAGGGTGTTTCACAAAATAAGCGATTTACGTTTAACTTTTCAGTAAGTAAATTAATTTAGGATATTGTACAAAGAATAATGAGACAAGATTAAGATACCACATATTCAAAACTTTAATGTGTTGATGATGCAGATCTATACAGAATATTGGTCTTCAAATTCCAAGCAGAGAATTAGGGCACATGGACTCAAAGTCAACCTGCCTCAAATTAAACTAAATGCTAGAAGCTTTATTTCCTCCCCCAGAACGAAGAATATGTTGAACAGATGAATTAATTTGTTAAGAGGAAGCTCGATGAATATTTGGTTAGAAATGGGAGATACAGAGATCAACCCTACTGCAGCAAGGGTGGGTATTTCAAATTTCAGTGTGGAAGAGTTTGAACACGAGAGATGGGAAGATGGCAGAATGTACCAGTTTTACACAATTGTCCTTGCCCTCTTTTTAGGTCAAACCAAATAAACAAACTCAGATTAAGTCAGGAATGACAGGGAAATTCTGTATATAACAATGCCATGAAATTAAGCAAGTGGGAAAAGCTGAATTTGAGGGTATTGAGGCAGGCAGCCCTCTTATGCTTCTTATTTTGTCCTGTGCCCTTTCTCAAGTATCTGCTCAAGGAACATGATGGGAGGCTTACTGCAATAAATCTGTGAATTTATTATAGTTTTGATTATTAATATCACAGCAGCATGGTTATCAGTCTAAGACACATTATTGTAATCTTCTGGGACCACTTTAAAACTATCTTCAAACTAACAGAACAATAATTCTGTTAGTCTGAAAGCAGCGAGTCTGAATCAGTCCACACCCAGCTGAAAATATTAATGCAGCCGACATGTAAGGAGGCTGCCGTGTACACATGAAGTGAACACTGAAAAAAGTCCTCTGTACCACTTTTCAGATAATCTACATTTAGATTACAAATATTTAAAGCTGTCATGGAAACCCCTTTTCGTTATATGCTTTGTAAAACATTAACAAGCATCTAACATATTGCAAATACACAGCCAGCTCGCACTGCATGCTGCTATTTTGAGTATTATAAATTTATACGAACCCCGCAACCATATTGTTATTATGTTGTCAACCTTCCAATTGTTCAACTCCTGAGGATGCTTACTGTTGCCGGAATATGATTATATGGATGCCTGGAGCTCTTCAGTAACTTGCCCAAGTGAGTACTTTTCATGTGTGATCTTGACAAGTAAGCCTAATTCAGTCCTAAACAGATAGCCTCAACAGACATCTTCCAGCAGCAGTCACCAGACGGCAATCAAGAGAGGAGGGGAAACCAAGCTTGTCTTCCCTCTTCCTATCTCAAGGGCACTGAGCCCAATTGGAATGCTTCAATCATTGTCAATGCTGGGACCTTCTAAATTCAAATTAATTGAAGAACTCAAGTTATGATAAAGGAATAAACACCAAGGCTTATGCCTTCCAACATACCATGCGTCATAACACTCTTGTGGTCCCTATCAAGTCTATTCCAAAACATGCCCGAGCAATCGAGATCAGGTAAAAATCAGAAAACAAAAAAGCCACCTGTGGCTCTGAACTGAATTTATAACTTGATCCATCTGTGCCCAAATTTATCCATCATGTTCAATACCCATTTCCAACCGCATAATCTTTCTTAAAGCATCAATTCTGATAGAAATCCACTGTATGTTAAACAATGAGGGGGAAAATTTCTATGAATCACCGCCAATCTTGCATGCCTTGCTTCATTTGAATTTATAGTGATCAATCTCACAGTCAGGAGCACATATAGAAAACTATCTACGGAATAGTACCTGCCCTGTTTATCATTTAAGCAAACCAATCAATTTCTTCAAGTGAAACGTTCCAGCAGCCTGTCCCTAAAATTGAATAATTAAGACACAGAATCATCTTAACCAGTTTTCACTGTATCCTCTCCATTAAATCTACATCTTTCTGATGATGAAGTTGACACAAATGGAGTCTTGAAAATGAGCTAATCGATTCCGATTTGCAAACAAATGCATTCTCTCCTTTCTTTCTCTATGAACTGTATGCTTTGTCCACATAGAGTGCAAGAAACAATAATTTTCACTGTTTATTGTCACATTAACATTGCAATGAAGTTACTGTGAAAACCCCCTGCTCACCACACTCCGGCGCCTGTTCGGGTACACTGAGGGAGAATTTAGCACGGCCAATGCACCCTAACCAGCACGTCTGTCAGACTGTGGGAGGAAACCGGAGCACCCGGAGGAAACCCACGCAGACACGGGGAGAATGTGCAAACTCCACACAAACAGTGACCCGAGCCGGGAATCGAACCCACTGTGCCACCATGCCACCCTGCACTATATACCAATATATGTGACAATAATAAATCAAATCAAAATGTCCAGGGCTGTATCCCGAGATTTGATATTAAGTAAATATTTATAGTGAACTTTGAGCCGACACACAAGTTTTATTTTCCTTAGCGAATGAAAATCAATCCATTGCACATAATGGGTGACTCTGGAGCCATTATTTATTGCATTAACATTATGCAGGAATGACAAACAGTGTTCATCAAAAGTACTGAACAAATTTCAAATTAGCCAAATGATTTCTTACCGTGTATCATTCTTGTCTCTTACACTCGTTTCAAATTTGGTTCCATTCCTGGATACATACTCAGCCAGCTTGTCAATGACTGGTTGGATATCAGGTGGAGGAGGAATAATGACAGGAACGACAGTTGGGGCACTGAAAAGTACAACATTGGCAAGTTACACAAGTAAAGCAGCACACAGTGACAAAATGATAGCACATTGCATCTTTCTTCCACTCTACGATAAATTAAAATGTCACGAATAGCAGCCTTTAATCCTAAAGATACCAAAAAGCTCTCTCCCTCCAATCAAAAAGGGACAGCTTTTTACAGACAATGCCCAGCAGTGACATTACACATGCTGGTTACTGCAGCATCTTTTATAACTGCTATCTGATATTCTTTGATATTGCTCAAAGTGAATCAAAGGGCACATTGTTTTACAACTGGGATGTTATTATAAGTATATAAAGAGGAAGAGAATAGCTAAAGTAAATGTTGGCCCTTTAGAGGACAATACGGGTGAGGTAATAATGGGGAACACAGATGGCAGAGGCATTAAACTAAATATTTTACTCTATCTGCACGGTAGAGAATAATGAAACATTTCCACAAACTGCAGTTAATGCAGAAGAGCTTGATGCAATAACCATCACTAGGGAGAGGGTATTGAAAAAATAATAGGATTAAAGGCAGATAAGGCTCCAAGACCTGATGGCCTGCACCCTAGGGTATTAAAGGACGTGGCAGCAGAGATAGTGAATGCATTCGTTGTGATATTTCAAAATTCCTTGGATTCTGGTAAGGTCCCGGTGCATTGGAAACACACTAATGTGACACCCCTATTCAAAAAGGGAGAGGCAAAAAGTAGGAAACTCCAGGCCGGTTAGCTTGACCTCTGTGGTGGGGAAGTTGCTGGAATCAAACATTAAGGAGGAGATGACTGAACATTTGGAAAAATAAAGCACGATCCACCATAGTCACATCGTTTTATGAAGGGAAAGTCATGTTTGACAAACTTGCCTGAGTTCTTGGAGGATATAACCAGCAAGGTGGATAGTGGGGAGCCTGTGGATGTGGTATATCTAGACTTCCAGAAGACATTTGACAAGATGCCCCATAAAAGACTGACCCAGAAGGTGAGATCACAGGGGATTGGAGGTAGAGTATTAGACTGGATTGAGGATTGGCTGACTGACAGAAAGCAGAGGGTCGGGATAAATGGGTCCTTCTCTGGCTGGTAAAATGGAACCAGCGGGGTGCCGCAGGGGTCAGTCGCAGACCTCAACTGTTTACAATCTATATAAATGACCTGTAAGCAGGGATAGAGTGTAAGGTAGCAAAATACATAGATGATTTGGAGTTGGGGACCAAGCATAGTGTGTCAGATCACACTAAGATGAGTGGTAGACCAAACTGTGCAGAGGGCACTGAAAGTCTGCAAAGGGATATAGATAGTAAGTGAGTGGGCAAGAATCTGGCAGATGAAGCACAATGTTGGTAAATGTGAGGTTATCCACTTTGGTACGAATAACAGCAAAATGGACTATTATTTAAATGCTAAAAAATGGAAACCAGGTCAATTTTGAGTTTGTATGGAGAATTAGAATACTGCCAAACCTACAGAAGTGACCCGAAGCCAACTACCACACGTAATTTATGCAAGTTAAAACGAAGGAAAGCTAAAATGCTGAACTTAAAAGTGTCCCACCTGACTGTGGTTGTAGAAGAAGGGACCTGGGTATTACTGCTGTCACCCTCTGTTTGTGGTGGAGGTGTGGCTCCAGAAGATGGAGGTACTGAAGTCCCAGTTGTAGTTTGTACAGCCATCTCTGAAGGCAAGGCGCTATAATAACCAGAAACTTCCATTCCTGGAGGTGGTGGCGTTAGGCAGTACGTACCATCAGGCATCATGTAATATCCATAATACATGGTTGTCACTGCTGCTGTAACATGAAATATTTAATTAAAATTATGTCCAGTTACACTCCCCATGCTCACAAAATGTTCCAAAAGTTATAATGAAACTGTCATTTTTCATCATCACTCAATGCTTTTACTTAACAGTACATCTTCAGAAGCTTAACCACTATCATATAAAATTGTTTCAATATTTATTAGATTGCAATGCTAAAATCACCAACATACTCTATTAGACCAGTTACATCTAAAAATGTTAACAAACTGAACTTGCTTAACAAAAACCCAACCATAATCCTAATTTAAATCAGTCCATGACAAATTAGTTTTTCATTTGTCAAGATTCAACTACAGCTCTGAAACAATTCACTTGATGCAAATTACCTCATTAAATCAATGTTGATTATCCATCCAAGTACTACAAGATTGATTGCATCTTTACTGAACTAGTCTTTTTGGCTTTACTAACTGAATTGCACTGACTGCAGTGTCAGAGGATGACGAAGGATCAAGCCTCATTAGACCTGGAGCAGAATGTATTTGTTCATGAAGTTGCTGTCAATTTTGTTTTGAAGCAACAATCAATTCTAATAGAAAGTATAAAGTTGTTAACTTAATCAGGCGGGGTTGTGGAGGGCATTGTGATCCCAGATCAACTGACAGGACAAGACTACTAGTATATAAGCTTTAACACGCATGCCACTACACCCCCCCATCACTGAAGCTCCACGAGACACAAAGGTATTCCCCTGATGATGCTTTCTTTATATTATAGCATACCCATCCTAAACAACTGGAAGGCATGAAAACAATCATGATAATAA
Organism: Mustelus asterias; assembly: GCF_964213995.1. Taxonomy (NCBI): domain Eukaryota; kingdom Metazoa; phylum Chordata; class Chondrichthyes; order Carcharhiniformes; family Triakidae; genus Mustelus; species Mustelus asterias. Next base: position 83,174,565 of record NC_135813.1, on the reverse strand, counting down.
GATCAATATCTTACATTCTGGGTAAATATAATCTAGCCTGGAATTGCATTACTGTATACTAATATACATCGAGAGCCTAAGAGACACAGAACATTTATAATGGGCCATTAATTGAAGCTGAGTATTAAGTAAAAGCCCTGTAATCCTATTTAAAGTCTCACTAATTGGTGAGGGTCAAAAGCATGTCAGTGCTGAGGGAGGAAAACCTACTAGCTTTTCTGAGGTAGGAAGGTCACAATCCATCTTGCATACCTAAAGCACAAACAAAGAGCTGCAACAGAGTATGCATTTAAATCTTTCCCACTCCAGATATTAATATGGACACAGATGCAGCCTTTCAAAAGCTGACCTATTAACAAAAACAATTTCTTAAATGACACCTTCCAACTTCTAAACTTTTGAGGAGTAAATATTTTAATGTTGGTCGCACTAACGTACTCCCATGGATGATTTCCTTTGTTTTTATATCAAGAATAAGTTAGTGACCTGAATAATTGAGTTGATTTACACCTAGGATCTTCCATATTCAATCTTCTTTAGAACCCAAGAATATAACAAATAAAAACTTTAAAAATGAGGAGGTTAAAAAAAATATACAGCAAGACAAATCACTATTCCCACTAGTAAAATCGATCCGATACAGCTCACAATAAAGAATATGTTATTTCAAAAATTTTTTTGCTCACCATAAATATTTGAAAAGCGGAGTAAGATACAATACCAGGAGGTGGAAAGGATGTAGCACGAACCGTAATTTCCAATTGCTCCAGCAAAAATCTAACACAGGCACTATGCACTGCAAACTTCTAAGGGGAGAATCTGGCTGGTACTCAATTAGATGTAAAAAGGGCAGTGCAACTTTAATGCACCATAAAGCCCGATGACCCATTGATCCTTAGGTCTACCATTGAAACTGGTCCTTAAGGACACAATACTACGAAGCTTGCAATTTGTTGATGCTAATCAGGCATTCGCTGCAGATTGCCAGGACTGAGTAAGCTTGGCCATCTTAGATCTTAGTATTGGCCACACACGTGCATGCACACGCGCACACACACGCAGTGATGCTATCCTACCCCGTGAGTAATAGGGGAAACAATAAGCATGACTAATTTCAGGAAAAAAATCCCCAATCCCTGAGGAAATCAAACAATCTCAAGAAAAGTATGGTAATGCTTCAGTGATGCATCAGTAAAGTTTGCAATACTAAGTATCTTTCTTCCTTAACAAATCTGAGAGTTTATCCCATTTTGCAGATTATTTTTCACTTTAGTTACTGGCCACTAATGCAAATTCTTTCTACTTGATTCCAAATACATCTAACTATTCTACCAAAAATAATGCTGGAATATCAACTCACATGACAATTCCTCACTGCCCCACGACCCTTATATGAAAACATGAACCATCTTAAGCCATTCCATTTCCTTATCTCCTTACCTTGCCTGCTCCACCTGGTACTTCCAAGAATCTCTCCTGACTCCTCACCTCATGCATTAAATAAAGCACGTACAGAATACCCTAATTATTCCCTCCCTTGTCCAGCTGCCTGTCTCCCCACATTCTGGCTCTGACAAAAGGTCATCCAGACTCAAAATATTGGCTCTATTTTCTCTCCACAGAAGCTGTCAGACCTGCTGAGATTTTCCAGCATTTTCTGTTTTTGTTTCAGATTCCAGCATCCGCAGTATTTTGCTTTAATTCCTACATTCTTGCTGGTTTTCATCTACTCCTACTCATTTCCTACTTCTTTATAGATTAAATGTAACTCTATTACTGACCAGACAATGGCTCAATTTCTACCCCATTGCATTATCCTTGAAAACCTCCACTCTGCTGCCTACCACATTATGGTAAGAAGTCCCACAACACCAGGTTACAGTCCAACAGGTTTATTTGGAATCACGAGCTTTCGGAGCGCTGCTCCTTCATCAGGTGAGGAAGGAGCAGCGCTTCAAAAGCTCGTGATTCCAAATAAACCTGTTGGACTTTGGACTGGGGTGGGCACAGCAAGAAGTTTCACAACACCAGGTTACAGTCCAACGCGTTTATTTGGAATCACGAGCTTTCAGAGCTCCTTCATCAGGTGAAGCTCCAAAAGCTCGTGATTCCAAATAAACCTGTTGGACTTTAACCTGGTGTTGTGAGACTTCTTACTGTGCCCACCCCAGTCCAATGCCAGTATCTCCACGTCATACCATGTTATGGGTTAAATGGAAGATCAATTAAATAATTGTTTTTATATTGATGTAAAGCTTCCCCAAATAACCTTCATTAGATCAATCTTGAATTTTGGTGAGGCACATTTTAACCTGTCCATTCAACCAGATTCCCAAACTATCTGTGCATTGACATATCTGATCTGCCGAGTCACAGAATTGATTATTCACCTCTTCCACAAGGAACCAAACAACCAAAAATACAGGCACACGTGGATAATCACACTCCAGACCCCTCAAAATAATTTTGAGTACAAAAAATTGTAAAACACAGACACAAACTATAGACTTTCTGATTCTACTTTTCAATAGTTCTGGTCCCCCACCACCCCCCACGTAAAATAATCCTGAACCTAGGTACACCCTACCAGCTTTCAGAAAATATCACACCTGTATACACCACAGCATCTCAAAGCCCAGTCTAATTCAAGACCAACAGGAGGTGTGATGATACTGTGCCTTTAAGAAATGTGTTTTTAGCATGTTTCTTGTGAGGGATATGTTTAAAAGTTAGCTGTTTTTTTACGGTGCCAATTTGTCTGGGCAGCATGCAGCTCCATGTTGAGAATGCAGGATAATGATGGCTATTAACTATGGATGTATTCGTTTAAACAGAGTTAAAGCATTTATGTTTCTTTAAGTTTCCCTTGGGGTTTCTGAGTAGGGTTTTGTTAGGTTGATTGACAGAGACGTGATTAATGGGAGGAGTTAAGTTCCAGGAAAGTCAGTGTTTTAGTTTCATTTTTAAAATCAAGAGTAGTTGCTGACTGAAGCTGTTTAAAGAGGTGTCTCTCTTTCTCTCTCTCCAGAAGTGTTCAAAATGCTTCAGGACTATCAACAAGTAACAGCATGTAAGCCTATGTTTGCGATCTGATTTTGAAGAGGGGTTTTACATCTGTAAGAAGAATATTGCTTGAATTGGAACTAGTAGAGATAAGTTAGCAGTTAAGAATTGTATCTTGTCATATTTAAGTATTATTCAAATGTTAAATGTTAAGCAGATTCATTTGCTAACAGTTAAACAATTATAAAATAAAGTTTATTTTGATAAAGGCTCCATAGTTTGTCAATAGAATCACACCTGGAGTGAAATATCTTATCCCCACACTAATGCCAAAAATAGCAAATAGTTGGGGCCTATTCTAAATTCATAATATAATTTGGGGTTTCTGATTCATACCCGAACAGAGGAATTCACGTGCAGAAGATAGGCATATGCAAACTTAAAAATGTGGTCCCCCTCCTTTGTACCTATGTTTCCTCTTGATAAATGTATGTATAGACACAAGGCCAATTTCCATAAGCATACTACAAATACCAAGCTCGATCCGCACATTACAATTCTCAAACCCACACTTACCGCTGCATTGTCAATTACCTGTTGTGACCTTTGTTTATTTATTCTGTCACAGGATGTGCATGTCACTGGCTAGGCTAGCATTTGAAGCTCATCCCTAATTGCGCTCGAGAAGAGATGCGTGTGAAGTCTTCCTAAACCGCTGCATCTGGTGTAGATACACCCCAAGTGCTGTTAGGTAGGGAGTTCCAGAATTCTGACGCAGCAACACTGAAGGAACAGAGATATAGTTCCAAGTCAGGTTGGCGTGGATTGGAACTTGAAGGTGGTGATGTTCCCATGTCCCTGCTGCCTTTGTCCTTCCACTTGGTAGCTGTTCCTGGTTTTGAAGGTGCTGACGAAGGAGGCTTGACGAGCTGCAATACCCCTTGCATGCTGTACATCGGTGGTGGAGTGAGCTAATGCTGAATGAGGTAGATAGGGTGCCAATCAAGCAGGCCGCTTTATCCTGGATGGTCCTGAGCTTCAAGTGTTGTCAGAGATGCACTCATCCAGGCAAGTGCAGAATATTCCATCACACTTCTGACTTGTGCCTTGTAATTGGTGGACAGGCTTTGAGGAGTAGGGAAGTGAGTTATTTGCCATAGAGTTCTCAGCCTGACCTGCTCTTGTAGTCACACACAGTATTTATATGGTTATATTGAGTCTACAGTGAGTACCAACTTTCCCCAGTTGGATGGCCATCATTTTCACAACCAGTCATACATTCATCCTAATGCTACTGATGTAATTCCCAATCCTGGCCACTCACTCAGGCTGAACCACGCCTCAGTTGAGTTGAACCGAGTTACACTTCATGTAACACATAATCTCCATCACCAGATCTACTGAAACTTTTATTCATACATTGAGAATTGAATATTCCAATACCGTCCTCATCGACACTTCCAATAAACATTCTCCCCATCCTTCACAAATTCAGCTGGTCTGTGACGCCAATCCTCATTTTTTTAAAAAGCAGTGGCTCCTACTCCTCAATACATCAAACTGGAAATCCTCATACTTCTTTTCAAGTCCCTCCACCTCTGCAAGCTCCTAAACCATACATCCATTCTGGCTCTATGTGGCCCTCCACCTCAAGTCCATTCCCACACCTTCACCTGATGATTGGTGAGAGCTTTGAGTCTCCTCATCTTTATTGAACATGGAATAATCACCTTTCCCAGCTTTCCCCTTTGACCTATTATTCCTTCCTACTGTGCATTAAGATGTTTGTATTTTCATCAATACAAGATTGTGTTGCAGCCAAATCCGCAATTATACCAAACCAGAAAAGGTGATGGATTCGGAGTAGGCAGCTCAGAAATCAATAAGTGCACAGTAGGACAGATGACTTTAGCATAAATACAAATGGAAAGTACTACACACAAACAAAAAAAAACTGGTCAACACATGGAGTTCACGGAGAGTTGAAATAGTTACTGCACAAGTTAAGAGACCCATGAATTTTAGTTGACTTAATATTTATTGACATTCAACCTGTCAAAATACCCAGAGCAGAAATCAACAGAGCGAATAGGATATAACCAAAACAATAAGAGTAAAAGTCAGTGGAGATTATTGGGGGTGCCAATGAGGAAAATGTGTGAATAAAGGTTTCACTGATGGAGGGTATGTGTTACATGGAGGCTGAAGTGTACAGTTTTGTTCAGCCTCAGTTCAGCAGAGTATTCGAGTCAGGCTGGATGGTAAGTATTCAGTTCGGTGTCAATCAGAGACAACATATCCCTAGATATGTGTATAGAGGACTTAGAGACATGAGGAAAGGCTGTTGGGCTTTAGTGTTTTAAAATGCATGCATATGGAGTGATTTTATTGAAGCATGGAAGATAACCTGAATGGAAAAGTTAAGTCCAGAAAATAGCTTTAAACTGAAAAGCTGGAGGAGGACAAAGATTTGAACTAATCCACGACAATCTCTGGACTGTTCTCATGAAGTTGTTTTTCATACAAAGAGTGATAGACACCTGCAATGGCCTGCCAGATAGAGCAGTTATTTAAGACAGAATGGTTTTTCTTAACCGAAATGGATAAACCAAGATGGGCCAAACCAGCATTGTTGCTTTTAAATATCTTGTGAGCAGCTTATATGCAATCTTTTGATCAGGTTTCTTAATTGGGAATCATCCAAAGTAATCTCTCCTGTGTTCTACTCAATGTTTAAAATAGTCACAGTAAGGATCACTTTCATAGCTCCCCATATCATGTTCTTCTTCTCAAGTTCTCTGCCTGAAGGTAGATTTAACCCACAACACTGCAACCACCATCACAGTTAGGGCCAGAAGACAGGTCCTGAATCCACCACAGCTGGAAAGAGGACTGAACGGTAGCACTGCTACCTCACAGCGCCAGGGACCCGAGTTCGATTCCTGGCTTGGGTCACTGTCTGCGTGGAGTTTGCACATTCTCCCCGTGTGTGCGTGAGTTTTCTCGAGTGCTCCGGTTTCCTCCCACACTCCAAAGGTGTGTGGGTTAGGTGGATTGGCCATGCTAAATTGCCCCTTAGTGTCAGGGTGACTAGCTAGGATAAATGCATGGGGTTATGGGGATAGGGCCTGGGTAGGATTGTGGTCGGTGCAGCCAAATGGTCTCGTTCTACACTGCAGGGATTCTATGATCCCCTGTGCTGCTGATGCACACCAGCAGACCAGCCAACTGAGTCAACCAGCAGTCTGTGGCAACATACACTTTTACATGCATGGGGTTACAGGCTGGAGTTGTGCATAGTGATGGTAGAGGCTCCAATTTCTTTCCCTCACATGGCTGACAAGAAATCAGTCCTGTCCTTACTGCTGCAACTGGTGTGCGGCGCAAGGACTTACAATTTGATAGTCAGACTATTTGGCCACTTTATGAATGGACTTTCCTTGACTATCAAGTCCTGAGGTGGGGCTTGAACTTGGAGCATCTGACTCGGAGGCAGGGACTCCACTACTGTACCACAAGACCTCTAGCTCCTCACATAGCTCACACAAAATTATAAGAAAAAAATGTTCCGAGATCCAGGTCTCATTATCTATCACCTCGGCCCAACTACCATCAGCTGCTCCCTCAATGCCTTTTGTCCTTTATATCAAAACTTTACTGATTTTCCCAAAAATAGGACAAGATCAAAAGTTGGACTCTCCATGCCCGTATAGGTGCTAAATGGCAAGTAACATTTGTGCCACAAAAATGCCAGGCAATAACTATCTGCAAGGCTGTCTAACCTCCTCGCATGACATTCACAATGATATCAGCATTGCCAAATCTCTCACCATTAACATCCCAGGGATCTAGATTTTTACTGAATTCAAATATCATCCATGGTGATATTCGGACCTGGGACCCCAGAACATTATGCTGGGTCTCTGGATTACTAGTCCCATAACAATAACACTACACCACCACCTCCAATATACTATTCATTGTGAACCAAATGTTTTTTTTAAAATAACAATCGACAATGGTTTCATGGTCACTGTTGGATTTTAATTCCAGACTTTTCCTGAACTCAGATTTTTAAACCTGGAACGCTTCACGATTGTGTGTCATCTAAAACACAGCTAGACCAGCCACATAAATGCCACGGCTAACACAGCAGGCCAGAGAATGGACATTCTGCCGCAGGAGGCCCACCTCCCAGTTTCCCCTAAACCTCTCCACCATCTACAAGGCACAAGTCTAGGGTATGATAGAATACTTCCCATTTACCTGGGTGGCACGGTGGCAGTGGTTAGCACTGCTGCCTCACAGCGCCAGGGACCCAGGTTCGATACCCGGCTTGGGGCACTGTCTTTGTGGAGTCTGCACGTTTCCCCCCCCCCGTGTCTGCCTGCGTTTCCTCCGGGTGGTCTGGTTTCCTCCCACAGTCTGAAAAACGTGCTGGTTAGGTGCATTGACCCAAAACAGGCACCGGAGTGTGGCAACTAGGGGAATTTCACAGTGACTTCATTGCAGTGTTAATGTAAGCCTACTTGTTATTAATTAATTAATAAAAGCTGCTGCAAAAAGACAAATTTAGCACCACCTAATCCATACATTTAAACTCCCTCCTTCCACCGCTGGCATACCAAAGCTGCAGCGTGCACCAGGTACAGGATGCACTGCAGCAACTCACTAAGGCTTCTTATGCATCAGCTCTCAAACCTGCAACCTCCCCCACTTTGGCACGGTGGCATAGTGGTTCGCACTGCTGCCTCACAGCGCCAGGGACGTGGGTTCAATTCTGGCTTTGGGTGACTGCATGTGGAGTTTGCACATTCTCCCCGGGTCTGTGTGAGTTTCCTCCCGATGCTCCGGTTTCCTCCCACACTCCAAAAAGATTTGTGGGTCAGGTTGATTGGCCATGCTAAATTGCCCCTTAGCGTTAAGGGGATTAGCGAGGTAAATGCATGGGGTTCTGGGGGATAGGGCCTGGGTGGGACTGTTGACAGTGCAAGATCAATGGGCCGAATGGCCTCATTCTGCACCGCAGGGGTTCTCTTATCCAGAAATACACGTACAGCAAATGCAGGGCAGCATCATCACCTCAATCTCCCTTCCCATTACACACCATCTTGACCTGAACAGATATCATTCTTCCTTGACTGTGGCTGGGTCAAAATCCATGAACTCCTTACAGAATGGCAGCATGAAGTAGCTTCACATTGAGACCCCACCATCTCCTCCAGGGTTGCTAGAGGTGGTGTTAAATGCTGAACTTCTCAGAAATGTGAACATCTCTGAGAGTGATCCCATTAAAAAAGAATCACCTGCCAACACATATGCAATAGGCTTACATATGAACAAATGCCTTCAAGATACGACAGCGAAAAATTGAACAAAGGGAAAAAAATCTAATAAATTGGCTTCAAATCTAATTTCAGAAATTGAACTGAACAGTCGGTGTTGTTCTCCATACTTACAGTCTGCAGCAGTATATTCTACTGTGGCTGCCACTGCTTCTGAGCTGTCAGATTCTTGCTGCTTTTGCAAATTTTTGGCATCTGCTTGTACTTTACGCACTAAAGCTGCAAGAGGATGGTCTGGATCCATAACTTTCAGAGGCTAAATTAAAATATTAAAATAAAACATCAATCTCAATGCTGTGAACCAACATCTGAAATGACAGATATACCCACTTGTTCAGCAAACTATTGTAAACAAGTTTTGACTTTTTGTACAGCACTATCTTACTCGAATAATGGACAATGCTCCACTTGGATTAGAAGACATTCATTCACCTGGAGCAATGCTTCAGTTCACTCCTTAAATTAATAGTGTAAACAGCAGGTGGTGAAGAGTTACTTAAGTGAGTTCAAGAGAATTTTCTAGCTCATATTGTTTCCAACCCAAAAAGGAAAGAGGTATGGGTGAATCTGGCTTTGAGACATAAGCTTGGGTGTTAGTCAAAGATCAATTGGGGGACAGCAATCACAGAATCATATCGTTTAGATTAGTTGTGAAAATGGACAAGGAGTAATCCAGAGCAAAAAGGTTAATTGGAAGGCCAACTTCAGCGGGGTGAGAACTGAGATTATCCAGGTAACTTGGAATCAAAGATTAGATGGCAAAACTGTAACTGAACAATGGCCTGCCTTTAGAGGAGATAGTTCAGGTACATTTTTAGGAAGGAGATAAGGTAGAAAAAGCAAAGCCAGAGCTCCCTGGATGACAGTAAGAGTAAGATGAAGCAGAAAATGAGTATATGACAGGTGTTAGGTGACAATACAAGAACCAGGTGGAACATAGAAAATTTAAAGGGGAATTGAAAAATGAGCAGCCAGTCTGCTAACATACAAGGGAATCTAAATGCCTCCTATGGGTATATAAACAGTAAAATGATAGGAAGAGAACAGGTGGGATCAATCAGGGACCATGGTGGCAGAGAACACATGGCTGAGATACTAATTCAATCTTGTGTGTCCAACAGGTCAATATGACGCATCTAGTGTGCGGCCAAAGGAAGTTGGCATACTTGTCGTTTTAGTGTGCTAGCTTGCACCTAATTTTCAACCCTCACCTCTCTCTTCCCTACAGAACCTTTCCTTGCAAACCGAGGAATTGTCCTTTCACCAAGGTCAAGGTGAGAGGGGCGAAGTATAACTCAGATATTAGAGGGATGTTTTTTTACACAGAGGGTGATGGGGGCCTGGAATGCGCTGCCAAGTAGGGTGGTGGAGGCAGACACGCTGACATCGTTTAAGACGTACCTGGATAGTCACATGAGCAGCCTGGGAATGGAGGGATACAAACCATTGGTCTAGTTGGACCAAGGAGCAGCACAGGCTTGGAGGGCCGAAGGGCCTGTTTCCTGTGCTGTACTGTTCTTTGTACCTCCCTGCTCACCAGCTAAGGCCCCAAATACTCCTACCAAGTGAAATAGTGATTTACTTGCACTCGGTTCAATTTAATATACTTTGTATTCACTTTCATGACGTGATCACCTTTACACTAGGAAACCAAACACAGACTGCATGACTGCTTTATGGAACACCTCCTTTCAGTACCAGCATGACACAAAGCTTCTGCTCACTTGTCATTTTAATTTTCCACCTGGCTCCACAGTGCCTTTGCTGCTGTTTCAGTTCGAGGAACAGCAGCATCTCATCTTTCAACTTCGTACTCTGCAGTCTTCTAGCTTCAACATCCAAGATCAACAACTTTAGATCATAACCTCATTGTTTTCTATGCATTTTTTCTTGTTTGACCGGGCTGGTCTTGTCCTGTTTCTTTCTCCACGTTACACCCAGGTGATTGTAGTCATTCATGCCTCTTTTGGGCACAACCCTTGTTTCTTTACTGCACCCATGGCCACTCCCTTTGGCTGTTATACCATGAAATATTTTGTCTTGAATCTCTCCTGCCCTCCACCCTGTAATACTGCTTCCCTTTTATTACTCCTGTCCCGTCCCCTCCTTCCACTGGCTTAACACTTTTGCATTTCTATCTTCAATCCTGATGACAGGTCGTCCCGACCCGAAATGTTTCTCCCCACAGAATCTGCCTGACCGGCTGAGTATTCCCAGCATTGTTTTCGCTGAAGGTTGGGAGGAGGTTGGGTAGAGGTGTTTAAATCATGAGAAATCTGAACAACGTAGAGAAACTGTTCTCGTGGGTGGAGGGCACTGATCTAAGTGGCAAAAGAATCGAACCAAAGGTGACAGGAGGGAAGACTTCATGTGGCATGTGGTTGGAGTCTGGAATGCACTGCCTGAGAGTGAAGGCAGATTCATTTGTGGCTTCTGAAAGGGAACTGGATAATCATTTGGATGCGGGCTCACAGAGAAGGCAGTGGAGTGGGACTAGCTGGTCTTGGAGAGCTGCTACAGTTACAAAAGTTCAATTATCCGCTGAATGATTCTATGAAATTCAAAATGAACAATGGGTGGAGTACAGTCACTGTTGGAAACTGAGTTTCAGCCATCTTAATTTATTGCAAGTCAAATTATATGTTGTGTTGAAATAAGGCCACTGTAAACTCAGATCTAGTGGACACTCACCCTAGTCAGTTCTTCCAATCTGGAATTACTTTTAGAAGCAAAAAGACTGGGATGGAGATAACAACCATCATTGTCGTCATCATCATCGTCACCCGATTCTGTTACAGATCCTGTTAACAAGATTACAATGTGCTTTAATGGTGATATTCAAGGTCGCATCTTTTTCCTCCTTAACCAAACTTTAATGGCAAAAGCAGCAGTTATGTCACATTCTGCTGAAGAAACACAATCTAAAATACCTGATAGCGCAATTTCCCAGTCAATTTCTCAAATTGTTTAAATATATCATAGAGGCCCTTCCCATCTTTCAACGTGCTTTGTGCAGACTGGAACAGGAAGGTTCAGCCCCTCGAGCCTGATCTATATCTTAACTTCATCCATCTACCTTTCTTCCATATCCCTTAAGCTATCAAAAACAAATTTGAAACTATTAACTGAGCTAGCATGTTTTAAACTACCCACTAACTTCTCTCCTAAATGGTCAGGCTCTTAATTTACATTATGCCCCTTGTCCTGCCCTTGGAAAAGGTTTGTCTCCACCTATCCTTTCAATTCTTTCAAAATCCTAAACATCTCAATCAATCAAATCACCTTGTGACCATCCATAATCTATAGTAAACAGCCTGCATAACCTCTTCTCCTTTGCAGCTCAGTTAACAATCTATTGGATTTGTATTACACCCCTTCCAAGGTGCATTGCAGAGAGCTATATACAGTACACAAAATTACAGCTCAGCCTTCAACACTATTATTCCTACAAAACACATCTCTAAACTCCATGGCCTGGGGCTCGGCTCCTCCCTCTGTGACTGAATCCTAGACTTCTTAATCCAGACTGCAATCAGTAAGGATAGGCAACAACACTTCGTCCACAATCATCCTCAATACTGGTGCCCCACAAGGCTATGTCCTCAGCCCCCTTACTATACTCCTTACAAACCTATGATTGTGTGGCCAAATTCCCCACCAACTCAATTTTCAAGTTTGCTGATGACACCACCATAGTGGGTCAGATCTCAAACAATGTGGGCGGCATGGCGACAGTGGTTAGCACTGCTGCCCCACAGCGCCAGGGACCCGGGTTCAATTCCGGCTTCAGGTCGCTGTGTGTGTGCAGTTTGCACATTCTCCCTGTGTCTGCGTGGGTTTCCTCCGGGTGCTCCAGATTCCTCCCACACTCCAAAGATGCACAGGTTAGGTTGATTGACCTTGCTAAATTGACCCAAGAGTCAGGGGGATTAGCAGGGTAAATGTGTCGGGTTACAGTAATAGGGCCTGGATGGGACTGTGGTCAGTGCAGACTCGATGGGCCAAATGGCCTCCTTCTGCACTGTGGGGATTGGATGTATGATAATGATGAGACAGAGCACAGGAAAGAGATAGAGAATCTGGTGAACTGGTGCGACAACAATAATCTCTCCCTCAATGTCAACAAAACAAAGGAGACAAGTCATTAATTTCAGCAAGCATAGTGAAGGACATGCCCCTGTCTACATCAAAGGAGATGAAGTGGAAATGGTCGAGAGCTTCAACTTTCTAAGTGTCCAGATCTCCAACAACCTGTCCTGGTCCCTCCATGTCGACGCTATAGTTAAGGAAGCCCACCAACGCCTCCTCTGTCTCAGGAGGCTAAGGAAATTTGGCATGTCAGCTATGATTCTCACCAACTTTTACAGATGCACCATAGAAAGCATTCTTTCTGGTTGTATCACAGCTTGGTATGGCTCCTGCTCTGTCCAAGACTGCAAGAAACTACAAAGGGTTGTGCGCGAAGCCCAGTTCATCACGCAAACCAGCCTTCCATCCATTGACCAGCCAGCATAATTAAGGACCCCACGCACCCCGGACATTCTCTTTTCCAGCTTATTCCGTTGGGAAAAAGATACAGAAGTCTGAGGTCATGTACCAACCGACTCAAGAACAGCTTCTTCCCCGCTGCTATCAGACTTTTGAATGGACCGACCTCGTATTAAGCTGATCTTTCTCTACACCCCAGCTAGGACTGTAACACTACATTCTGCACCCTCTCCTTTCCTTCTCTATGAATGGTATGCTTTGTCTGTTTAGTGCGCAAGAAACAATACTTTTCACTGTATACTAATACATGTGACAATAATCAATCAAATCAAAACTTGATCTAACCAAGGCTTTGTATAGGTAAAGCAAAACTGCCTTCCCTTTATATTCTATGTTTCCAGATACAAACACTTACATTTTATTATCCTTTCTGATTTTTTTTGTCCCTGACCACTTCATTGATGTGTACATGGATCCCTAAATCTACACCTTCCTAGGCTATCCACACATCCCTTGATTCCCTTTGTATCCAAAAATTTATCAATCTCTGACTTGAACATATGCAAAAATTCTAGGTCGACAGTCCTTTTGAGTGAAGAAATTTCTCCTCATCTCAGTCCTAAATAGCCGGCCCTTTGAGATTGATAATTTTAGACCTCCCCACAGCCAGGGGAAATATCCTGCCACCACCAAAGCTGTCAAGCCCTACAGTAATCAAGATGTGATTTCATCAACATCCAATTCAATTGCAGCAAGACTTCTTTACTCAAACTTCAATCCCTTTACAATAATTGCTCTCCTAATTGTATGATGTACTTGCCTTGTGAATCCTGTACACGGATAACATTGGCACAGGGCCCAAATCACTAATGCATATGAAAAACGTGGGTGGTACGGTAGCACAGTGTTTAGCACTGCTGCCTCAAAGTGCCAGGGACCGGGGTTCAATTCCGGCCTTGGTGGCTGTCTGTATGAAGCTTGCACATTCTCCTAGGGTCCACAAAGGTTTCCTCTGGTTTCCTCCCAGTCCATAAATGTGCAGATTAGGTTAATTGGCCATGCTAAAATGTCCCTTAGGTGTCCCAAAATGTATAGATTAGCAGGGAAAATACGTGGGGTTAAGGGTAAGCCTGGCTAAGAGTTGGTGCAGGTTTGATGGGCCAAATGGCCTCCTTCTGCAGCGTAGTGATTACATGATTCTATGCCCAGAGATCCCTGTGGGACACTTGCTACAACTCTCCCAATTCAGGAAGTAATTTATTGCTACTTTCCGCTTTCTATCATTCAGACATTGATTGATTTATGCTGTCACTTCAGTTTTCATAAAATGTGCATTAATCTCACTTAAAACACTTTATCAAACACTTTTATAAAATCCTAACATAACAAGCCTATTGCATTCGTTATTCTTTATATTTTCTCAAAAGAACTTGATTAGGCAAACACAACCTGCTCTTTAAAAATCCATCTCAAATTAGCCCATATCTCTGTAAATATACACTAGGGCTATCCTGTCTTTATGGCCTCAAACAATTTTCCCACCATGAGGACAACTCATCTGTAACTGCCTGCTTTATCCAATTCACTTTCTTTCAAGAACAGGCTGTTGCAGTCAGCACACACACTTCTCGATATAATTTTCATTTGGAAAAAAATCAGTAGTGTAATCATTGAATTATCAATCCTCAGTTTTTTAATTCATTCATGGACATCATTGGCTGGGTCAATTTATTGCCAATCCCTAAATGCCCTTAAAAAGATGCTGCTGAACTACTTTCTTGAAAGGCTGCAGTCTGTGTGGTAAAGTGCTGTTAGAGGGGATGTCCCAGCTAGGACAGCACAGTGGTTAGCACCACTGCCTCACTGCACCAGGGACCCGGTTTCGATTCCCGGCTTGGGTCACTGTCTGTGCGTTCTCCCCATTTCTGCATGGGTTACCTCCGGGTACTCTGATTTCCTCCCACAGTCCAAAAGACGTGCTGGTTAGGTGCACTGGCCATGCTAAATTCTCCCTCAGTGTACCCGAACAGGCGCCGGAGTGTGGTAATTAGGGGGTTTTCACAGTAACTTCATTGCAATGTTAGTGTAAGCCTACTTGTAACACTAATAAATAAACTCAAACAATGATGAAGGGATGGCCAATATATTACCAAGTCAGGACGGTTTGATACTTGGAGAGAAACGTGGAGATGGTGTTCCTAAGAACCCAATGCGCTTGTCTTTGGAGGTGACAGAGGTTTTAGATTTGGAAGGTACTGTCGAAGGAATCGCAGCGATTTGCTACAGTGCATCTGGCAGGTGGTGCAGTCACAACTTGGTGACTTACCAACCTCAAGTCTCACTGCTCTCTCTGAACGAACATACATAAATGCCACGTTAATCCCCTCTCTTCCTTTAGAACCATAGAATCACTACAGTGCAGAAGGAGGCCATTCAGTCCATTGAATCTGCACCGACCACAATCCCACCCAGGCCCTATTCCCATAACCCCACATATTTACCCTGCTAATCCCCCTGACACTAGGGTCAATTTAGCATAGCCAATCAACCTAATCCGCACATCTTTGGACTTTACTCCTACTGAAAACTGTACTTACCTTACAGCTTCACATTACACAAAATTTATCAAATTGCAGAAGTCTGTATGGAATCAACAAAAGAATAGTGATCAGAAATAGTTTAACTTACTCCTTTTCTCGTCAAATCTTTTTTCTGTCTGAACAACATATTTCCCATCTTTCATGGTTTTGAGAATGTGCTTATAGTATGGATTCAGGTAGTGATCAAAACGCAGAAAATCAAATTGAGAGTTCCGGGCTTGTTTAGCTTTAAGCATGATTTCGAACTGCGTGCCCTGCTTGCAGACAAATTTTGCTGTGCGCTCGATGATGGCATGCATTTTGGATGTTGCAGGCTGGAAAAAGAAATGTCTACATGTCATAACTTACATTCATAAGACAATGATATTAAAATTAGAAGATCTGAATAAAGTATTCTGCATACATCAATGATAGAATATCAGTTACAATCTCGGTTGGTTTATTTAATTCTAGAGATTCTAACTATCACGCTAGACTATTAATCCAGAAACTCAGCTAATGTTCTGGGGACCCTGGTTCGAATCCTGCCACGGCAGCTGGTGGAATTTGAATTAAATTTTTAAAAAATCTGGAATTAAGAATCTACTGATGACCATGAAATCATTGTCAATTGTCAGAAAAACCCATCTGGTTCACTAATGTCCTTTAGGGAAGGAAATCTGCTGTCCTTACTCGGTCTGGCCTACATGTGACTCCAGAGCCATAGCAATATGGTTGACTCTCAACTGCCCTCGGGCAACTCGGGATACATAGAACATAACAGCGCAGTACAGGCCCTTCGGCCCTCGATGTTGCAGCGACCAGTGAAACCAATCTAAAGCCCCTCTAATCTACACTATTCCAACATCATCCATATGTTTATCCAATAACCATTTGAATGCTCTTAATGTTGACGAAATGCTGGCCAGCCAGCGATGCCCATGTCCCACGAATGAATAAAAAAAATTACAATCATTGCATTGGAATCTAAAAAATATGGACAGGCTGTTAGACACTAAAATTCTGATGATTTGACAAACACAAATAGGCATGGGATGTGGGCGTTGCTGGCTGGGCCAGCACTTACTGCCCACCCCTAATTGCCATTTCAGAGAGCATTTGAGAAACAACCATATAGCTGTGGGTCTGGAGTCACATGAGGACCAGACCAGGTGAGGATCATAGAAATCATAGAATAGAAATCATAGAAACCCTACAGTGCAGAAGGAGGCCATTCGGCCCATCGAGTCTGCACCGACCACCATCCCACCCAGGCCCTACCCCCACATATTTACCCGCTAATCCCTCTAACCTATGCATCTCAGGACTCTAAGGGGCAATTTTTTTTAGCATGGCCAATCAACCTAACCCGCACATCTTTGGACTGTGGGAGGAAACCGGAGCACCCGGAGGAAACCCACGCAGACACGAGGAGAATGTGCAAACTCCACACAGACAGTGACCCAAGCCGGGAATCGAACCCGGGACCCTGGAGCTGTGAAGCAGCAGTGCTAACCACTGTGCCACCGTGCCGCCCCTTGTGCCACCGTGCCGCCCCTGTTAGATTTCCTACCCTAAAGAACATTAATGAACAAACCAGATGGGTTTTTACAAGTGTTTTTTAAAAACATCTGACAATATTCCAGATTTTTATTGGATTCAAATTCCATCATCTGCCGTGGTGGGATTCCAACCCAGCATTACCCTGGATAATCTCTGGATTACTTAGTCCAGTGAGAATACCACTGCCTCCCTGTACAGAACATGTGTGCGTAAATCAGTTTTTCTTCTACATTTGCACTCAAATGCAGATTAGGCAGCTTTGTTTGTTATTTCTTATTTCTGTAACAATTAAAAACAAAACTGAAGGTTGCTGGCACCCCATCATGATCTAACTGAATAGTTTGCCAGAAAAATGCACACTGATGCACATCCTTAAAGTAAATTGCATTTTGTACAATGAACAAAAGCAACCACTATTGTACACAAATGTTTTGAAACATTCCCACTGTATTTCAGTCTTGAATCTCATCTTGCTCTGACTTTATTGAAACACTAAAGCTTTCTGTCATAAATACAAGCTCCAATCTATTTCCTCAACACTTACAAATGCTCAGCATACCAATGCAAAGGGAAAAACAAAATTGCTGCCAAAATTTAAAAAACTCTTTTGAAGTTATTCATATGCCTTTTCCACTGCTCTTCCTCATAGTTTACAATATTGAACTGACAGCTATTCAGCCCATCATGTCTGTGCCAGCTCTCTGCCAGAGAAATCGAAAACTAATCTCGCTGTCCCAGTCTCCTCCTATAGCTTTGTATCTTATTTATCCACTTTTTACCTAACCCGGTCTGGTCCACATGTGACTGCAGACTTACAGGCATGGACATCAGAGCAGAATGCCTGGGGGCCACTAAAAGTTGACGAGACATAAAGGTGACATTTGAGTGTGGCACCAAGGGGTCCAAACAAAGCTAAAACTAGTGGTGTTCAAAGAGGAAAAGCCATCTGCCGGCTGGTGTCATATAAGGGAAAATTCTTGAGGTTGTTGGAGATCAGACATCAGATCCGAGGACATCATTGCATGAGTTTTTCAGAAAAGTATTCACTGCCCAAGCATCTTCATCCACCTCTTCAGTCACAAGGTTTGGATTAAAGCTGTTAGTTGACAACAGGTACTTCAACAATGAAGCTGTTAGTGCCAGTCTATAACAGGAAACAGGTAACACCCAGGACTGAACTGAAAAGTGGCAGATTGCATCTGTGCCTCAAGAGGTGCCAGGTTATAACCAACTCAACCAAGAGAAAGCCCAGTCATCTTGCCTTGCTCTTCTATCAGCACCAAACAAACCCTGCCAATGTCCTGGAGATCACCACTGACCAGCAGTTTAACTGGGCCAACCACATCTGTATGATTATATAAACAGGCACTACCATGACAAGTTCATCTCCACATCACACATATACCGCTGTCCTTTCAGCATCCCTAGGTCAATATCCTGTCATTTTCTACCTATAGTTTATTTATTATTGTCATAAGTAAGCTTACATTAACACCGCAAGGAAGTTACTGTAAAAATCCTCTAGTCGCCACACTCTGGTACCTGTTCGGGTACACTATGGGAGAATTTAGCATGGCCAATGCACCCTAACCAACACTTCTTTCAGACTGTGGACGAAACCAGAAGATCCGGAGGAAATCCACACAGACACAGGAAGAACATACTCCGCATAGACAGTGACCCAAGCCGGGAACTAAACCTGGGCCCCTGGCACTGTGAGGCAGCAACATTAACCACTGTGCCCAACCCGCCACTGCCTCCATTGCTGTAAGGACTGTAACAATTCAAGATGACCCATCTCTACGATAGCAAGAAAAGTATATTTTTCATCATTGCCCATGTTCTAGTTAAAAACAAATATTGCTTCAATCATTCTCTGTGGTAGAGTATTGAATGCTCGAACAACATGCTACATAAAAGATACCGGCAAACGGGGCAGAGAATAAAACAAAAAATTCAGACAGCCCACACTATGTTCTTTGCAAAGACCAGAATAGACTTGTCAGGCAAATTGATTTGCTCCTGTGCAGTAATTGCTGAACAAAAAACTTTACAAGATCTCGTTTCCTACAGCAATTCGATCTATTTACGGAAATGTGAAATAGTTCTTTGAACATCGTGCTCGCCAAATAAGTACCGTACTTCACATTAATTTTAAATTAGAGACCTTGTTCTTTGTTAAAGTTGACTAAAAAATAATATGTTTAGTACCGTTTGAGTTGACTTTTTAACTCTCATTGTGAGGAATTACTTCAACCATAACTATTGCACAAAATGTAACATTTAACATAATTGGCATGTTAATCACTTATGAAAAATTAGATATGAAAAAGTAGTCATGCCATCTCCATTCGCGAGTACAGTCAGGTCGATAATTTAACTACCAGCAATACAAACTCTTAAAACAGGGAATAAAATCTAGCTAATTTCAAGAGGAAAGAAATAAAGCTCGGGTTTACTGGTCTCAAATTTAAGATACATTTGTCGTTTTCAAAAAAGTAAAGGCTCCCCACACCAGCTTTTGAATTGCTAAAAGTGATGCTAATATTAGGTCAAATCAGATTTTGCCTTCCTAGTCAAAACCAATTTCCAGTGAAGTGTAATGAAGTGCAACTTGCCCGAGGAGCAGAAACCTCACAATCCGTGACATGCCATGTTTTCAATCGCCCCAGTGGATAATGGACCATTTAGTTTGATAATGAGCAGTGGAACAATAAAATTGACTGTCTAGCTCACCATGTATCAATCACAAGGTTTCTGCGAGCAGAGGGGGCAAGAAAGAATGATCAAATGGACAAACGACTAGAAGTGGAGTGGGAGAAAATTTCTACCTGTATTTTAGCACACAAAACATGTAAAACGTGTCCAACAATCTAAGGTAACTTTAGATTTAACTGCCATAAATACCTATGATATTCTGGCAGAAATATGATACTATGCGAAGACACTCATCATCAACTTTCAAGACTAAATAAGCTTCGAATTAGTCATGTGAAATATCCGCCAAGGACAGACATCAACATTTTTCAATGGCTCTCACGTTCATGAATTTACCAACAATGAACAAGACATGAAAAGCAAATAACTTCATCTAGATGATTTGACACACTGGAATGCTGAAATCCATACTGTAGTCCCTACTTTCACATTATCAGTCCTAAGCTGCAGGCCACTAAACAATAAATCAGAACATACTGTCCCACCGGAAACCATTTTACTGAGAAACTTGACTGTTATTGAAGCTGTTTCTCTGCAGACACAGTGTTGTTGACTGTAAACTATAGTGCTTCCAGTTAGATATTCCACAAAACTCAAGCATACAGTTCAGAATAGCTGGCTGAACAGTAGAGTGGAATGATATTCTCTAATCAGGTGCAGTCTCCCTTAAATTATGCAAGAACTTACAAGTACACCAAGAGTCTCAAAATCAAATTCACAGCCCATAAAAACGCCGCTTTTGATTTGTAATTGGGAGATGTAACATTTTTTCTTGTGAAAATGGATTTCACTTACTACAACCAGAAACATTCTACGTGAAACAATTACAACACAAGGTACTTACAACTTCCACGTCAGAGGGGACAAGTAGCCCAGGAGGAGCAGTGTATGGTTCCTCATTCTCCTCTGCATTGTCATCACTCTCAGCTGTCATTCAAAAGATAAAAAGGGTACACCATCAATGTGATACAATGTACAACTACAGTGGTGTATTGTTCCAATAAAAAATGCCCCTCACCAAATAATTGAGCTTAATTCAGTTACTCATTTGAAAAAAACTACTTGACTATTTCATCAGAGTACCAAACGTACATTTAATAGACTAGATGTAATCCATAGTCTCAGGCAGTTCATGAAAATGTCCATTTATTCATCTGCAATGATTAAATAGCCTTCAGAGAGGACCTTTTGACTTTTAGATATCACAAGGACATGAAGAGTACCAATATAAATAGAGCTTCCTTCTTTTTCTCATTGGAAGATTGATGAAGGAATCAGAAGTTAAACTTGATACATTAGGTTGGATATATCAATTACAAATTAAGTCCATTGCAACTTGAACCTCTCCTAATAATAAACTGGAAAAATTAGTAATTTTAAAAGCTGTTGTGTTGGTCCATTTACACTAACTACATACCAAGGTTATTATATATATGCTTCATTACATTTACAGAAAATTACATTATGATTTTAAACATTTTTCTAATGAACATAACATCTTAGAACCTTGCAGCATTCAGGGCATCATGCCGGTGCTAGCTCTGAGAATTAACACTTGTGCTTAGTCCCACATCCCCCACCTTTCATCCATAACCTTGTTAACTTTCTCATCCTCTAGTCCCTGTCCAATTCCCTTTGAAAGTTATTGATGGAATCAGTTTGCACCACCTGTACAGGCAGAACATTCCAGATCCCGGCAGCTAGCTCTCAGTGGAAATATTTCCCTTTATTTTCTCTCCAGATCTTTTGCCAGTGGTTTTAAATCCATGACCTCATGTTATCGACCCACTTGCCAGAGAAAATAAACTTTCCCCGCTTAATCTGTCAAAATCTCTCTTTATCTTCAATGCTCCCTTTGGCCATCCCTTCACCATCTCTGTTCCAAGGCAAACAATTCTAACATTCCCAACCTCTTCTCATAACTCAAATCCCTCGTCTCCGGTAACATCCTGGTAAATCTCCTCTGCACCCTTCCTGTGGCCTTTACATCTTTCCTGAAGTGTGGTGCCCAGCATTGTCCAGAATGCCCCAGCTGAGGTCTAACTTGTCATTTTTAAAGGTCTAGGGTGATCGCTTTAATTTTATATTCTGTTCCTCTATTTATTAATCCAGGTAACCCACCCCAACTCACTACGAAGGGACTCATCCTGTATATTTTTTTATAAAATAAAAATAGCTACACCTCATGGCTATTTATAAAATTTTGAAAACTGGACAAAGACCAGTTTAAAATGGCTGAATCGATGTCTGTCTGTGACTTGAACAAAAGAAGCTACGTGTCAGTATCAAAGAAACTTGCACATTGTTATCTCTGAAGAGAATCTAACGACCCTTGCCGTTGGCTGCAAAGTTCTCGACAAAGGCCATCTACATTTCATAACCCAGGTTGGCCAACCGGTGTCTACTTGTTTGCTCAAACAAAGGACCCCGCAATCTTCCTTTCAATTCTTAATGGTTGGGACATCCAGAACTCCGATAAGGGATATACATCCCATGTCAAAGATAATGTGGTGAGGTGGGAGCAATGTGACATGGCTCTCTCGTCTATGAAATCAGTAATAGTGCCCTGCGGAACAGAAAACTCATGCCTGCTGTTTACCATCCTATAAGCAGCTTCACAGAAAAAGGGCTCTGCCCAGGTTTGGACATCAGGCCCTCCATCTACACTACTACTAGTGTAAATTTTGTGCCATTGACTCCAAGACTGATTCATCTCTGAATGCCTATCATGTGAAGTTAACCAGAAAAGTGAATTATACAGTTTTCAGCCATCGACCTCCATGAAGGAATACTTCACTGGAGTTTGATTCTGGACTCTGGGACACATTTGAACTACGGAGGAAAGAAATGAACATCAAGGAGGCAATATTGCGATCCCACCCACCCACAGTTCAGTGTGTGCAAATAAATTAACCCTCTGAGTTAATCCCACCTCAAGTTTGTTCTGGGGTTAAGACCATAATTCATAGGAGCTGAATTAGGCCACTTGGCCCATCGAGTCTGCTCCGCCATTCAATCATGGCTGATATTTTTCTCATCCCCATTCTCCTGTTTTTTCCCCATAATTCCCCTGATCCCCTTATTAATCAATAACCTATCTATCTCTGTCTTAAAGACACACAATGACCTGGCCTCCACAGCCTTCTGCGGCAAAGAGTTCCAGAGATTCACCACTCTCTGCCTGAAGAAATTCCTCCTCATCTCTGTTTTAAAGGATCGTCCCTTTAGCCTGAGGTTATGCCCTCTGCTTCTAGTTTTTCCTACTAGTGGAAACATCCTCTCCACGTCCACTCTATCCCGGCCTCGTAATATCCTGTAAGTTTCAATAAGATCCCCCCTCATCCTTCTAAACTCCAATGAGTACAGACCAGAGTCCTCAACCGTTCCCTATACGACAAGCTCTTCATTCCAGGAATCATTTTTGTGAATCTCCTCTGGACCCTTTCCAAGGTCAGCACATTCCTCCTTAGATACGGGGTGCAAAACTGCTCACAATACTCCAAATGGGGTCTGACCAGAGGCTTGTACAGCCTCAGAAGTGCATCTCTGCTCCTGTATTATATGATGTGGAGATGCCGGCGTTGGACTGGGGTAAACACAGTAAGAAGTTTAACAACACCAGGTTAAAGTCCAACAGGTTTATTTGGTAGCAAAAGCCACACAAGCTTTCGGAGCTCCAAGCCCCTTCTTCAGAATTCCCACTCACCTGAAGAAGGGGCTTGGGGCTCCGAAAGCTTGTGTGGCTTTTGCTACCAAATAAACCTGTTGGACTTTAACCTGGTGTTGTTAAACTTCTTCCTGTATTATAGCCCTCTCGACATGAATGCTAACATTGCATTTGCCTTCCTAACTGCTGACTGAACCTGCACATTAATCTTGAGAATCTTGAACAAGGACTCCCAAGTCCCTTTGCATTTCTGATTTAAGCATTTCCCCATTTAGAAAATAGTCTATGCCTCCGTTCCTCCTTCCAAAGTGCGTAACACACACTTTTCCACATTGTATTCTATCTGCCACTTCTTTGCCCACTCTCCTAACCTGTCCATGTCCTTCTGCAGCTCTCCTGCTTTCTCAATACTACCTGTCCCTCGACGTATTTTTGTATCATCTGCAAACTTAGCAACAGTGCCTTCAGTTCCTTCTTCCAAATCGTTAATGTATATCATAAAACGTTGTGGTCCCAGCACCAACCCCTAAGGCACACACCACTAGTCACCGGCTGTCACCCTGAAAAAGACCCCTTCATCCCCACTCTCTGCCTTCTGCCAGTCAGCCAATTCTCTATCCATGCCAGGATCTTACCCTTAACACCATGGATTCTTAACTTATTTAACAATCTCCTATGCGGCACCTTGTCAAAGGCCTTTTGGAAATCTAAATAAATCACGTCCACTGGTTCTCCTTTATCTAACTTCCTTGTTACCTCCTCAAAGAACTCTAACAGATTTGTCAGACATGACCTCCCCTTGACGAAGCCGTGCTGACTCAGTTCTATTTTACCATGCATTTCCAAGTACTCCGCGATCTCATCTTTAATGATGGACTCTAAAATCTTGTCAATGACCGAAGTCAGGCTAACCGGCCTATAATTTCCCATCTGCTGCCTCCCTCCGTTCTTAAACAGCGGTTCATTACTAGAAATTGGATCACACCAAAGGGATTAGGAAATACACCACTGCTTATAATGGGAGAAGCAAATCAAAACACCTTTCTTTTTACGTCTGGGTGGTGAGAAGAGAAATTAATTCTGTTTTACTTAACTACCGTCCTGCCCATAACATTGCCACCTCCCACCCTTGAGAATTTCTGTGCATGAACATTAAGGTCCTTCTGTTCATCTACCTTTCAAAACCATTCTATTTATAATATATTGCCTATGTAAACCCTCCCAAAGTGTCTCACTTCACACTCCTCCACATTGAACTCCATCTGCTGTGCATCTTCCATTTCACCCTGTTTGTCATCGTGGAACTGATAACCACCCTCATCACTATCTACCACTTTGCCAAGTTTAATTTCATGTGTAAACTTTATATTGCTGATCGCTATATATGAGACTAGGTGAAATTACAAAAAGTATTGCATCCAAAACTGACCCTTGTGGAATATCACAGCAAAGCACCTCGGCCTGAAAAACATCCAACCCACACTCCATTTCCTGTGCTATGCCACCACTTTCTGCTCAATTCAATGTGGCTCCCATCTTCTTAACACTTAGTCGAATGTCTTCTGAATGTCATATACACAATGTTGACTGCATTACCTTGACCAACCTCCTCTGTTTCCTCAAAGAATGAAATCAAGCCAATCAGACAATTTGTTTTTAAACAAATCCATCCTTCCTTGAGTGACACAAGATTTTCTAAATGCAAGTTTATTTTAGAGTCATAGAATCATAGAGATTTACAGCATGGAAACAGGCCCTTTGGCCCAACTTGTCCATGCCGCCCCTTTATTTAACAACTAAGCTAGTCCCAATTGCCCGCGTTTGGCCCATATCCCTCTGTACCCATCTGTCTAAATGCTTTTTAAAAGACAAAATAGTACCTGCCTCTACTACCACCTCTGGCAGCTCGTTCCAGACACTCTCAGCCCTGTGTGTGAAAAAATTGCCCCTCTGGACCCTTTTGCATCTCTCCCCTCTCACCTTAAACCTACGCCCTCGTGTTCTAGACCTCTCTACCTTTAGGAAAAGGCGTTGACTATCTAGCTGATCTATGTCCCTCATTATTTTATAGACCTCTATAAGGTCATCCCCAAGTCTCCTACGCTCCAGTGAAAAAAGTCCCAGTCTATCCAGCCTCTCCTTATAACTCAAACCATTAAGTCCCAGTAGCATCCTAGTAAATCTTTTCTGCACTTAACATACATTTTCTCTTTTTATACACTGACAGATCTATTTATATGCACCTTTGTGGTTAGACTTAAAACTTCCACCTCTTGCATTTTCTTAAAATCTCATTTGTTCCAATAATGGTTTTCTTCCCTCACCAACATTAGACTAACTGACCTGGTTTTCTTGCTTCTCATTTCTTCATCAGTGGTTACACATTAGTAACTCTCCAGTCCTTCACACTATTAAACCCAGGATTGAAAGACCATGACCAATGCCTCTGCTATTTTTGTCTTTGCTTCTTTCAGCAACCTAGAATACATTCTATCTGGACCAAATGACTTCCAGTAATAATCATCTCTTCAGTATGGCTTAGAGTCATAGAAACCCTACGGTGCAGGAGGCCATTCAGCCCATTGAGTCTGCATTGGCAACAATCCTACCTATGCCCTATCCCCGTAACCCCATGCATTTACCACACTAACATCTCTAACCTATGCAACACGGGACACTAAGGGACAATTTAGCACGGGCAATGCACCGAACCCGCACATCTTTGGGCTGTGGGAGGAAACCAGAGCACCCAGAAGAAACCCACACAGACATGGGGAAACGTGCAAACTCCACACAGACAGTGACCCAAGCCAGGAATCGAACCCAGGTCTCTGGAGCTGTGAGGCAGCAGTGCTAACCACTGTGCCACCGTGCCACCTCTATTTACATACCTTCTCCATTTATTATCCTGTCTATGATTCCCTCTCATCTTTTGGAGAAACTTTCACAAAACTCCTTTTTGAAGACAGATATAAAATATGCCAGGGATGGCACAGTAGCACATTGCTTCGCACTGCTGCCTCACAGTACCAAGGGCCCGGGTTCAATTCCAACCTTGGGTGACTTGGCATCACCAGTGGCTGCGTGGATTTCCTCCGGGTGCTCTGGTTTCCTCCCATACTCCAAACATGTGCAGGTTAGGTGGATTGGCCATGGTAAATTGCTCCTTAGTGCCCAAAGATGTGTTGGTTAGGAGATTAGTAGGATAAATGCTATGAGGTTATGGTGATAATGTGGGGGGTGGCCCTGAGTAAGATGCTCTGTCTGAGAGTCGGTATAGAGCCGATGGGCTGAAAGGTCTCCTTCTGCACTGTACGGATTCTATGATACTCATTAATACTTTTGCTATTTTTCCCCGTCTCTAAATGAGCATTTTCCTTTTGTTCTTAAAAAGTCCCAACATTTTACCTAGCTATTTAATAGGTTTATAAAATGTTTTAGGCTTCAATTTACTGATATCTGCCAATCCTTTCTTTCAACCTCTCTTTTTGCCTCCCCCGTTAACTTTTTCAATTCCCTCCTGTACTTTCTATAATCTTACTGGTTATTAACTAGATCTTGCTCCTGACATTTATCGTAAGCCTCTTCTTAATTTTAACTTCTTTTTTCTTTTGTCAAACAGGGTTCATTAGCACTGGGATACTCTACCTTTTCCCTAGTGTGTACCAGAACACACTCTGCCCTGAATGTTTTCCAGTGCTCCCTTATGGCTTTACCCTGTAAACGTCTCCTAATCTATCCAAAAATCGCTGAAATTAGCTCCTCCCAATTAAACATTTTTAATATTCTGGTCTCTAGCAAATAGTTACTTCAGTTGAGGTCATTTCTCCAACTTAACACACTTATCATATCCAAATACGAAAAACTAAATCAAACACTGCTTCCTTCCTTGTTGGAAATATACCAGACCGTTCACGCCAGCAGGATTTTCCAATCCCACTGCAGTGACCAGAGATTTGACTTGGTACCAAATTTGCCGTCTTCGCTGCAGTGGGAGCAGGGCACGAACGGCCGATAAGATCGTGCCCACCGACTGAGAAAGTTTCCTTGTACAGAAATTCTTTTTCTTCTCTATTCTTAGCATTATGTTTATAATCCCAGTCTATATTAACATAAAGTCTTCTAACATTAGTACTCTAATTTTGTTACATGCCTCTGAAACTTGCTGACAAATTGTCTCATCCATTTCCTTCTCACTGTTTGGAGTTATATTGGAAATAAACTCCTAGCAGTTTAGATTCAGTCCTAAAACATCAAGTGTATCCTTTCAATATAGAACTGTCATCCTCAATCAATACTGTCACACAACTTTTTTCTTCTCTCAATACTTTGTAGCTAGAAATCCTAAGAACCCATACCTCGTCTTATTTGAGCCATATCTCTGTTAATGCAACCATGTCATAATCCCATGTGGCACTTCAGGCCTGCAGGTCACTAACTTTAGATACACTGGCTATCAATGTATATATAATTTATTACTTATTTTTGCTATTTTCCCTGATCTAGTCTCCACAATTTTGTTTTTTTTAATTTTACTGTTTCTATTTGCTCCTCTCTACTATTTCAACACCCAAAACTGTTTCCATTATTATGATACCAGTTCAGCAACTAAATTCCTCCATCTTCACGAGTCAAGCTTTAACTCACACTTTCAAAACTAGCTTATCAAAAATGTGAATATACAAATTGTTTTGGTTGGAATGCACAGGAAGCAACCCATTTAGGAAAACTACAAAGCTTCAGTGCAGTATATAAAGAGCCAACATTCAAGACTCAGTTACACTAGTACTTGGGGCTGGCATAGTGGCACAGTGGTTAGCACTGCTGCCTCGCAGCGCCAAGGACGCGGGTTCGATTCCCGGCTTGAGTGACTGCCTGTGTGGAGTCTGCATGTTCTCCCCGTG
Organism: Mustelus asterias; assembly: GCF_964213995.1. NCBI lineage: Eukaryota > Metazoa > Chordata > Chondrichthyes > Carcharhiniformes > Triakidae > Mustelus > Mustelus asterias. The sequence goes on along the minus strand of NC_135813.1, from coordinate 83,146,298 downwards.
TCTGCATGGGTTTCCTCTGGGTGCTCCAGTTTCCTCCCACAGTCCAAAAGATGTGCTGGTTAGGTGCATTGGTCATGCTAAATTCTCCCTCAGTGTACCCGAACAGGCGCTGGAGTGTGGTGACTAGGGGATTTTCACAGTAACTTCATTGCAGTGTTAATGTAAGCCTACTTGTGACATTAATAAATAAACTTTAAAACTTTAAAAAATTGCAGCAATTGATAAACCTTTGTGAATATGTCAGTTTATCAAGCTTACTGTAAATTTTATATTTTTTATTATTCATTTGTGGGACATGGCATCATTGGCTGGCCAGTATTTATTGCCCATCCCTAGTTGCCAGAGGGCAGTTGAGTGTCAACCACATTGCTGTGGCTCTGGAGTCACATGAAGGCCAGACCAAGCAAGGACAGCACATTTTTTCCCTTAAGGGTATTAGTGAACCAGATGGGTTTTTCCAACAATCGACAATGGTTTTATGGTCATCAGTGGATTCTTAATTCCAGATTTTTTTATTAATTCAGCGAGAATTGGAGGAGCAAATCAGCAGAGAGATAGCTGACAACTGCAAGAAACACAAAGTTGTGATAGTAGGGGATTTTAATTTTCCACATATAGATTGGGACTCGCATACTGTTAAAGGTTTAGACGGGGTAGAGTTTGTAAAATATGTTCAGGAGAATTTTCTACATCAGTACATAGAGGTGCCAACTCGAGAGGATGCGATATTGGATCTCCTATTGGGAAATGAGTTAGGGCAGGTGATGGGTGTGAGTGTGAGGGAACACTTTGGATCCAGTGATCATAATGCCATTAGTTTCAACCTGATCATGGATAAGGATAGATCTGGTCCTTGAGTTGAAGTTCTGAACTGGAAAAAGGCCAAATTTGATGAAATGAGAAGGGATCTGGGAAGTGTGGATTGGCACAGGCTGTTCTCTGGTAAGGATGTAAATGGAAAGTGGGAGGCCTGCAAAGGAGAAATTTTGAGAGTGCAGAGTTTATATGTTCCTGTCAGGATTAAAGACAAAGTAAATAGGAATAAGGAACCTTGGTTCTCGAGGGAGATTGTAACACTGATTAAGAGGAAGAGAGAGTTGTATGAAATGTACAGGCAGCAAGGAGCAGATCAGATGCTCGAGGAGTATAAAAAGTGCAAGAAGCTACTCAAGAGGGAAATCAGGAGGGCTAAAAGAAGACATGAGGTTGCTTTGGCAGACAGAGTGAAGGAAAATCCAAAGAGCTTCTATAGGTATGTTAGGAGCAAAAGGATAGTGAGGGATAAAATTAGTCCTCTTGAAGACCAGAGTGGTAGACTGTGCATGGAACCAAAAGAGATGGGGGAGATACCAAATGGTTTTTTTGCATCCGTATTTACTGAGGAAACGGGCATGGAGTCTACGGAAATAGGGCAAACAGGTAGGGAGGTCATGGAACCTTTACAGATTAGAGGGGAGGAGGTACTCGCTGTCTTGAGGCAAATCAGAGTGGGTAAATCCCCAGGACCGGACAGGGTATTCCCACGGACCTTGAGGGAAGCTAGTGTTGAACTTGCAGGGGCCCTGGCAGACATATTTAAAATGTCAGTATTCACGGGGGAGGTGCCGGATGATTGGAGGGTGGCTCATGTTGTTCTGTTGTTTAAAAAAGGTTCCAAAAGAAATCCGGGAAATTATAGGCCAGTAAGTTTGACGTCGGTGGTGGGCAAGTTATTGGAAGGTGTGATAAGGGATAGGATCTACAAATATTTGGATAGACAGGGACTTATTAGGGAGAATCAACATGGCTTTGTGCGTGGTAGGTCATGTTTGACCAATCTATTAGAGTTTTTCGAGGAGGTTACCAGGAAAGTGGATGAAGGGAAGGCGGTGGATGTTGTCTCCCTGGATTTCAACAAGGCCTTTGATAAGGTCCCTCATGGGAGGTTAGTTAGGAAGGTTCAGTCGCTAGGTATACATGGGGAGGTAGTAAATTGGATTGGACACTGGCTCAATGGAAGAAGCCAGAGAGTGGTTGTGGAGGATTGCTTCTCTGAGTGGAGGCCTGTGACTAGTGGTGTGCCGCAGGGATCGGTGTTGGGTCCATTGTTGTTTGTCATCTATATCAATGATCTGGATGATAATGTGGTAAATTGGATCAGCAAATTTGCTGATGATACAAAGACTGGAGGTGTAGTGGATAGTGAGGAAGGTTTTCAAAGCTTGCAGAGGGATTTGGACCAGCTAGAAAAATGGGCTGAAAAATGGTAAATGGAATTTAACGCAGGCAAGTGTGAGATATTGCACTTTGGAAGGACAAACCAAAGAAGAATGTACAGGGTAAATGGTAGGACTCTGAAGAGTGCAGTTGAACAGAGGGATCTGGGAATACAGGTACAGAATTCCCTAAAAGTGACGTCACAGGTGGATAGGGTTGTAAAGAGTGCTTTTGGTACATTGGCCTTTATAAATCGGAGTATCGAGTATAAAAGTTGGAGTGTTATGGTACGGTTATATAAAGCATTGGTGATGCCGAATTTAGAGTATTGTGTACAGTTTTGGTCACCTAGTTACAGGAAGGATGTAAATAAGGTTGAAAGAGTGCAGAGAAGGTTCACAAGGACGTTGCCGGGACTTGAGATGATGAGTCACAGAGAGAGATTGAATAGGTTGGGACTTTATTCCCTGGAGCTTAGAAGAATGAGGGGAGATTTGATAGAGGTGTACAAGATTTTGATGGGTATAGATAGAGGAGTGAATGCAAGCAGGCATTTTCCACTGAGGCTAGGGGAGAAAACAACCAGAGGGCATGGGTTAAGGGTGAAAGAAGAAAAGTTTAAGGGGAATATTAGGGGGGGCTTCTTCACGGAGAGAGTGGTGGGAGTGCGGAATGAGCTACCGGATAAAGTGGTAAATGCTGATGATACAAAGATTGAAGGTGTAGTGGACAGTGAGGAAGGTTTTCAAAGCTTGCAGAGGGATTTGGACCAGCTAGAAAAATCACTTTTAACATTTAAGAAAAACTTGCAGGGTCACTTTTAACATTTAAGAAAAACTTGGACGGGTTCATGGATGAGAGGGGTGTGGAGGGATATGGTCCAAGTGCAGGTCAGTGGGACTAGGCAAAAGATGGTTCGGCACAGACAAGAAGGGCCAAAAGGCCCGTTTCTGAGCTGTAATTTTCTATGGTTCTAATTCAAATTCCACCATCTGCCATGGCGGGATTCGAACCCAGGTCCCCAGAACATTAGCTGAGTTCTGGATTAATAGTCCAGCGATAATACCACTGGGTCATTCATTACCTCGCCTTTTTATAAGTGCTAAAGGTTAAACTTCAGATCTATATTTATATTTGAAATTAAGAGCGAAAAGCTTTTCAAAACCAATTGGCGAATAGAAATGTTTTAGGGCCAATGGTTATATGGTGTCTAGAAAAGATTTATTATCCTGGCAAAACTAACCCACAGACCGCAATCGGTAAGGATTGGCAACAACATCTCCTCCACGAACATCCTCAACACCGGTGTCCCACAAAGTTGTGTCTTCAGCCCCCTACTATACTCCTTATATACCAATGACTATGTGGTCAAATTCTCCTCCAATTCAATTTTCAAGTTTGCTGACGACACCACCATACTGGGTCGGATCTCAAACAATGACGAGACGGAGAACAGGAAAGAGACAGAGAATCTGGTGAACTGTGCGACAATAATCTCTCCCTCAACATCAACAAAACAAAGTAGATTGTCAGTGACTTCAGGAAGCGTAGTGGAGAACATGCCCCTGTCTACATCAATGGGGACGAAATAGAAATGGTGGACAGCTTCAGGTTTTTAGGTGGCCAGATCACCAACAACCTGTTCTGGTCCCCCCATGCCAACATTATAGTTAAGAAAGCCTACTAATGCCTCTCAGAAGACTAAGGAAATTTGGCATGTCAGCTATGACTCTCACCAACTTTTACAGATGCACCATAGAAAGCATTCTTTCTGGTTGTTATGGCTCCGGCTCTGCCCAAGACCACAAGAAATTACAAAGGGTCGTTAATAAAGCCCAGTCCATCACGCAAACCAGCCTCCCATCCATTGACAGTCTACACTTCCCGCTGCCTCGGCAAAGCAGCCAGCATAACCAAGGACCCCATGCACCCCAGACATACACTCTTCCACCTTCTCCCGTCGGGAAAAAAGGTACAAAAGTCTGAGGACACGTACCAACCGACTCAAGAACAGCTTTTTCCCTGCTGCCGTCAGACTTCTGAATGGACCTACCTCGCATGTTTTGACCTTTCTCTGCATCCTAGCTATGACTGTAACGCTACATTCTGCACCCTCTCCTTTCTTTCTCTATGAACGGTATGCTTTGCTGTATAGCGCGCAAGAAACAATACTTTTCACTGTATACTAATACATGTGACAATAATAAATCAAATCAAAAACAAACAAAAATTCCATATTTACCATCCGTTTTGGCGAGTTCTTCCTCTTCTGTTGGTTGTGATGGATCATAATAATCACTATTATAAGCAAATCCAACTGCATTATAGATGCCATCCTCTGCTAAAGCCTCATTCAGACGTCTATATTCTTCCTCTTAAGGAGCAGAGGTTTACAGAGGAAAAAATGCATTAGTGTAAGGAAGCAAATTACTTTAAAATCCAACATGTAAAGCTAAAAAGAGTTAAAGTCTAACATTTAATAGCAAGAGTAAATCATTGCTAAGATTTAAAATATAATTTTAATGAGAACTATGAAAAAGCCTCATAACATATAATCAGCAAAGAAATCAGCTTTCCCATTGAAGAGAAAGACAAAACAGAACTCTTAGTTTCCATTCTGCCCTAAGTTGCGAACAATTCTCTTTTGCAGGCTAATTTAACTACTCCTGAGATCCTTTTTGACAAGGAAGGATTCCTTTTCCAATCCCCAGGATACTGTCAAATAAGGAATATCAAAAAAAATGAGTGCATGGTCAAATGACAGGAGGTTGTAAATAATTGCAGAAATTCACATGAATTTGGTTGAAAGTTAAAGTTCTTTTGCAAAAAGTACCTTGCCTTGCCTCCTCCTCAAGCAAGTCCGTATGCAAGGCTAAATACCTCTCTTCATCGCAAAGAGCATCAATCCTCGCCTCTTCTTCTGATAATTGGTAATCTCTGTTCCATGTGTACTCAGCGTCACATTCTGAGAGGTCATGCAAGTGACCCCGACAATCATACCTGCAAGGTGAAGACATTGGTCAATACAATTAAACAAAACACACAACTGAACAGATCACATACTTACCACTTTAGGTAACCTGAAAGTGATAGTTAAAGAAACAAGCGACATTAACATTACAAATGATATAAAAATATGAAAATGAAAATAGCTTAATATATATATTGTATGTTTAAATTTAAACATTTAACTGTCTCTACAAGATGGCAAAAAGTACACGGAGAAAAGTTAACCCTGTTCCTCACCACAATATTGAACAGTTAACAAAACGGAAAACAAACACCCGGTTTGCCAAGTACTGACACTTTTAAAAAAGAATCTTACCGTGCATGTTTCAGTCAATCACTCGCACTGCTATCTGTCAAAGATACTCCTGCTTGACAACATTTCATCTGCAAAAAGCAGTTTTAAACAGGCGCACAAACCCCGTGGACATAAATACCTATCAGCAAGAACCAAAAGGGCCGTAAATGTCCTCGCTTCACCATGCTCTGCGTTTTCCTGGAGGAGGAGGTGGAGGAGAGTGAGAGCTCTTCTTCAACTGGAGGCCTGTCGCTTGGAGGCAAAATCAAAAGACCAGGACAGATTTTTTCCTAGTCATTTTACTACCTGGCAAATTCACTGGGGAGAGAAGTTCTGGATTACGTGATAGAGAGAGACATTTATATATGTATATATGTAAATATAAAATTATACAAACATACATAGTGATTTCACAGGATATACAGCACAGAAACCAGCTACTCAGCCCAACTAGTCCATTCATATAAATAAATGCACATATAAAGAGAGCAGGGAAAGGTTAGGGAGAATAAATAAGAGGCGGCATGCAACTTACATTTTAACAGATCCTCCAAATGCCAGCGATTTTATATATTTTGAAAGGTAAAGACTTGCATGTCTATATCTGGCACCTTTCACTAATAAAGGACATCCTAAAGCACTCTATGCCCAATGAAGCACTTTAAAGTGGAATCACTGTTGTAATTTAGGAAATGCAGCAGCCAATTTGCACACAGCAAGTTTCCACAAACGTGACAGCAACCACATAACCTGCTTTTTAGTGGCGATCGTTGAGGGATAAATTTGGCCAGGACATCTGGCAGAAACATCCTTCGAAATCATAGCCATGGGATCCTTAACATCCACGCGGCAGTGGAGGTAACAGGGCCTCGTCTTACACCTCAACCAAAAGGTGGCATCTCGGATAGTGCACAACACATACTGGGTACGAAAGAACCCCCCACGACCTACCATGGGAATCCCAGGCATCCCCCCCGCCCCCCTTCCCTACCAATGGGAATCCCTCCCCACTTCCTTAACCATGGGAACCCCTACCTGCCCCTCCCTCCCCGACCATGGAAATCCCTCCCCCCCCCCACCACAGGAATCCCTCCCTCCCCCCCCCGCCCCGCCCCCACAGGAATCCCTCCCTTCTCCCACCTCCCCCCCGTCAGGGGAATCCCTCCCTCCCCTCCATTGGAATCCCTACCTCCCACCATGGGAATCCGTCTGCTCCCCTCCCCCCATGGGAATCCTCCTGCCCCCTTCCCACCATGGGAATCCCTCCCTTCGCCCCCCCCATGGGAATCCCTCCCTTCCCCCCCATGGGAATCCCCCTGCCCCCCCTCCCACCATGGGAATCCCTCCCTCCACCCCCCCCCTCCAACGATGGGAATCCAGCCCTTCCCCCCCACCATGAGAAACCCCTCCCAAAACTATGGGAATTCCTCCCGTCTCCACCCCCCAACCATGGGAATCCCTTCCCTATCCTCCCCCCAACCATGGGAATCCCAGATTGCCCCCCCGCCCCCCCGTGGAAATCCCTCCCTTCCCCCCACCACAATCACGGGGAATATCTCCCCCCCCAACCATGAGAATCCCTCCCCTATCCTCCCCCCACCCATGTGAATCCCAGATCCCCTCCTCCCATCCATGGGAATCCCAGACTCCCCTCCCCCCCCATGGGAATCCCAGACCCGCCCTCCCTTGGGAATCCAAGTCCCCCCCCGCCCCCCATGGGAATGCCAGACCCACCCTTCCCCCCAATGGGAATGCCAGACCCCCCCTCCCCCCATGGGAATCCCAGACCCCCCCTCCCCCCCATGGGAGTCCCAGACTCCCCCCCCCCACCCCAATGGGAATCCCAGAACCCCCTCCCCCCCCAATGGGAATCCCAGACCCCCCCTCCGCCCCCCCCCCATGGGAATCCCATGCCCCCCCCTTTCCCCCCGCATGGGAATCCCAGACCTCCCCCCCTCCCCATGGGAATCCCAGACCCCATCCCCCAATGGGAATCCCAGACCCCCCTCCCCCCCCCATGGGAATCCCAGACCCCCCCCTTCCCCCCCCCATGGGAATTCCAGACCTCCCCCCCTCCCCATGGGAATCCCAGACCCCCGTACCTCCACCCCATGGGAATCCCAGACCCCACCCCCCCAATGGGAATCCCAGACCCCCCTCTCCCCCCCCTCAATGGGAATCCCAGACCCCCCCCCCTCAATGGGAATCCCAGACCCCCCTCCCCCCCCTCAATGGGAATCCCAGACCCCCCCTCCCATGGGAATCCCAGACCCCCCCTCCCCCCCCCTCAATGGGAATCCCAGACCCCCCCCTCTCCCCCCCCCTCAATGGGAATCACAGAACCCACTCCCCCCCCATGGGAATCCCAGACCCCCCCTCCCAATGGGAATCCCAGAACCCCCCCCCTCCCCATGGGAATCCCAGACCCCCCCTCCCCCCCCCAATCGGAATACCAGACCCCCCCCTCCACCCGCCCCCGTGGGAATCCCAGACCTCCCCCCTCCCCATGGGAATCCCAGACCCCACCCCCCCCATGGGAATGCCAGACCCCCCCTTCCCCCCATGGGAATCCCAGACCCCCCTTCCCCCCATGGGAATCCCAGACCCCCCCCCTCTCCCCCCCCATGGGAATCCCAGACCCCCCCCTCCCCCCCCCCATGGGAATCCCAGACCCCCCCTCCCCCTCATGGGAATCCCAGACCCCCCCTCCCCCCCATGGGAATCCCAGACCCCCACCCCCCCCGATGGGAATCCCAGACCCCCCTCCCCTCCCCATGGGAATCCCAGACCCCCCCCTCCCCCCCCATGGGAATCCCAGACCCCCCTCCCCCCCCATGGGAATCCCAGACCCCCCTCCCCCCCCCCCCATGGGAATCCCAGACCCCCCTATCCCCTCCCCATGGGAATCCCAGACCCCCCTATCCCCTCCCCATGGGATTCCCAGACCCCACCCCCCCAATGGTAATCCCAGACCCCCCTCTCCCCCCCCTCAATGGGAATCTCAGATCTCCCCCCCCCCCCAATGAGAATCCCAGATTACCCCCCACCCCCCTCAATGGGAATCCCAGACCCCCCTCCCCCCCTCAATGGGAATCCCAGACCCCCCTCCACCCCCTCAATGGGAATCCCAGACCCCCCTCCCCCCCTCAATGGGAATCGCAGACCCCCCTCAATGGGAATCGCAGACCCCCCTCAATGGGAATCCCAGACCCCCCTCAATGGGAATCCCAGACCCCCCTCCCCCCCCTCAATGGGAATTCCAGACCCACCTCCCCCCCTCAATGCGAATCCCAGACCCCCCTCCCCCCCCTCAATGGGAACCCAGACCCCCCTCCCCCCCCTCAATGGGAAACCCAGACCCCCCTCCCCCGCCTCAATGGGAATCCCAGACCCCCCTCAATGGGAAACCCAGACCCCCCTCCCCCCCCTCAATGGGAAACCCAGACCCCCCCCCCCCCCCTCAATGGGAATCCCAGACCCCCCTCCACCCCCCAATGCGAATCCCAGACCCCCCTCCCCCCCTTCAATGGGAATCCCAGACCCCCCTCCCCCCCTTCAATGGGAATCCCAGACCCCCCTCCCCCCCCTCAATGGGAATCCCAGACCCCCCTCCCCCCCCTCAATGGGAATCCCAGACCCCCCTCCCCCCCCCCCTCAATGGGAATCCCAGACCCCCCTCAATGGGAATCCCAGACCCCCCTCAATGGGAATCCCAGACCCCCCTCCCCCCCCTCAATGGGAATCCCAGACCCACCTCCCCCCCTCAATGGGAATCCCAGACCCCCCTCCCCCCCCTCAATGGGAACCCAGACCCCCCTCCCCCCCCTCAATGGGAAACCCAGACCCCCCTCTCCCCCCCCCAATGGGAAACCCAGACCCCCCCTCCCCCCCTCAATGGGAAACCCAGACCCCCCCTCCCCCCCCTCAATGGGAATCCCAGACCCCCCTCCCACCCCCTCAATGGGAATCCCAGACCCCCCTCCACCCCCCAATGCGAATCCCAGACCCCCCTCCCCCCCTTCAATGGGAATCCCAGACCCCCCTCCCCCCCCCTCAATGGGAATCCCAGACCCCCCCTCCCCCCCCCTCAATGGGAATCCCAGACCCCCCTCCCCTCCCTCAATGGGAATCCCAGACCCCCCTCAATGGGAATCCCAGACCCCCCTCAATGGGAATCCCAGACCCCCCTCCCCCCCCTCAATGGGAATTCCAGACCCACCTCCCCCCCTCAATGGGAATCCCAGACCCCCCTCCCCCCCTCAATGGGAACCCAGACCCCCCTCCCCCCCCTCAATGGGAAACCCAGACCCCCCTCCCCCGCATCAATGGGAATCCCAGACCCCCCTCAATGGGAAACCCAGACCCCCCTCCCCCCCCTCAATGGGAAACCCAGACCCCCATCCCCCCCCCTCAATGGGAATCCCAGACCCCCCTCCACCCCCCAATGCGAATCCCAGACCCCCCTCCCCCCCTTCAATGGGAATCCCAGACCCCCCTTCCCCCTTCAATGGGAATCCCAGACCCCCCTCCCCCCCCTCAATGGGAATCCCAGACCCCCCTCCCACCCCCTCAATGGGAATCCCAGACCCCCCTCCACCCCCCAATGCGAATCCCAGACCCCCCTCCCCCCCTTCAATGGGAATCCCAGACCCCCCTCCCCCCCCCTCAATGGGAATCCCAGACCCCCCTCCCCCCCCTCAATGGGAATCCCAGACCCCCCTCCCCTCCCTCAATGGCAATACCAGACCCCCCTCAATGGGAATCCCAGACCCCCCTCAATGGGAATCCCAGACCCCCCTCAATGGGAATCCCAGACCCCCCTCAATGGGAATCCCAGACCCCCCTCAATGGGAATCCCAGACCCCCCTCAATGGGAATCCCAGACCCCCCTCAATGGGAATCCCAGACCCCCCTCAATGGGAATCCCAGACCCCCCTCAATGGGAATCCCAGACCCCCCTCCCCCCCCTCAATGGTAATCCCAGACCCCCCTCCCCCCCTTCAATGGGAATCCCAGACCCCCCTCCCCCCCCTCAATGGGAATCCCAGACCCCCCTCCCCCCCTCAATGGGAATCCCTGACCCCCCTCAATGGGAATCTCAGACCCCCCCTCAATGGGAATCCCAGACCCCCCTCCCCCCCTCAATGGGAATCCCAGACCCCCCTCCCCCCCCTCAATGGGAATCCCAGACCCCCCTCCCCCCCATCAATGGGAATCCCAGACCCCCCTCCCCCCCTCAATGGGAATCCCAGACCCCCCTCCCCCCCTCAATGGGAATCCCAGACCCCCCTCCCCCCCCTCAATGGGAATCCCAGACCCCCCTCCCCCCCCCTCAATGGGAATCCCAGACCCCTCTCCCCCCCTCAATGGGAATCCCAGACCCCCCTCCCCCCCCTCAATGGGAATCCCAGACCCCCCTCCCCCCCCTCAATGGGAATCCCAGACCCCCCTCCCCCCCCTCAATGGCAATCCCAGACCCCCCTCCCCCCCCTCAATGGCAATCCCAGACCCCCCTCCCCCACCTCAATGGCAATCCCAGACCCCCCTCCATGGCAATCCCAGACCCCCCTCTCCCCCAATGGCAATCCCAGACCCCCCTCTCCCCCAATGGCAATCCCAGACCCCCCTCCCCCACCTCAATGGCAATCCCAGACCCCCCTCCATGGCAATCCCAGACCCCCCCCCTCCCCCAATGGCAATCCCAGACCCCCCCCCTCCCCCAATGGCAATCCCAGACCCCCCCCTCCCCCCCCTCAATGGGAATCCCAGACCCCCCTCTCCCCCCCCCCCTCAATGGGAATCCCAGACCCCCCTCAATGGGAATCCCAGTCCCCACCCCCTATTATTGAAAGCTGCTGTTTTGCTCACATTGACATTGCCTTCCATGGTTTTCAGGCTGAGAGGCTGTGGAGGAAGAGAAGCAGAGTGATTGATGTTGGGGGGGGATAGAGAGGGTGTGTGAGTGAGTAAACCGACCTATCGATGAGGAGGGCCGGGTCTCCCATCCAGGGGATGAGGTGCTTGCCTTGCTCGTGGAACTGGGCCTTATCGTCCTCGCGGAACAGCTTGCAGGCATAGCCGAACACCAGCAGCTCCACCGCCTTCTTCTTATCGTCCTGTTGCTGCTGCTTCTTCTTGCGGTGGTTGGGGAAGGTGTAGGCCCGGGCCTGGGCCATGGTTTCGGGCTCTGTGTGTGTCAGGCGCCCCGCTCTGCCGCCGGAGCCGCTTCTCCTCCCGCCGCCTCCCGCACAAAATGGCGGCCGCCCGACCTAGCTCTCTGCCCCGCGCCGCACATTCACCTCAGCCGGCCCCACTCTCACCGGCAGGGAGACACAACCCCAAACCCAGCTAACCCACTCAGAAAAATCCCCTCTCTTTAATGCCCGCCGCGGTTTTTACCGTCTCCCCGGACGCCGTGGTGAATCTGCGGGTACCATCCCATCCTGCAGCTGCTGCCACGCTGCAATAAAATCAGGGCATGTTGCAAAACTCTCTTAACAGCAGTTCCACAAACCCAGAACAATGCTCTGTTTGAAGTTTATTTATTTGTGTTTAAAACTTATTTATTAGTGTTTATTAGTCACAAGTAGGGTTACATTGACACTGCAATGAAGTTACTGTGAGAATCCCCTAGTCGCCACACTCCGGTGCCTGTTTGGGTACACGGAGGGAGAATTTAGCATGGCCAATGCACCTAACCATGACGTCTTTCGGACTGTGGGAGGAAACCGAAGGAAACCCACGCAGACACGGGGAGAACGTGCAGATTCCACACAGACAGTGACGCAAGCTGAGAATCAAACCCAGGTCCCTGGAGCTGTGAGGCAGCAGTGCTAACCACTGTGCCACCATGCCACCTCAGCTGCATCTCCACAAACCCAGACCAATGCTCTGGGGTTCCAGGTTCCAATCCCACCATGGTAGATCGTTACATTTGAATTCTGAAATAAATCTTTGGTTTGATTTGATTTGATTTATTATTGTCACATGTATTCACATTCAGCGAAAAGTATTGTTTCTTGCGCACTATACAGACAGAGCAAACCGTTCATAGAGATGGAAACGAGAGAGTGCAGAATGTAGTGTTACAGTCATAGCTAGGGTGTAGAGAAAGATCAACTTAATGCAAGGTTGGTGTGGTGAACCACAGTTGGTTACCACTATGAGTACTGAACCATAGATGGTCAGCACTATGGGTACTTGTAGATATGTTACTGTTGTCACTGTTGGGGTTAGGGTTGGGCTGTTCTACCTGTTGATATTGTTCTGTGGTACACTCCAGTTGGCTCCGCCTACCTGGAGGAGTATAAAGGTCACTGCACTGCCTGGTGACCCTTTAGTCTGGGATTGTATTGTATATAGTGTGCTCCATTCTTGTTAGTAATAAAAGCCTTTATTTCCCGGGTACGATCTAGCCTCCCGAGTGATTTAATCATGCATCAGTAGGTCCATTCAAAAGTCTGACGGAGCAGCAGGGAAGAAGCTGTTCTTGAGTCGGTCGGTACGTGACCTCAGACTTTTGTAGCTTTTTACTGACGGAAGGAGGTGGAAGAGAGAATGTCCGGGGTGCGTGGGGTCCTTAATTATGCTGCTTGCTTTGCCGAGGCAGCGGGAAGTGTAGACAGAGTCAATGGATGGGAGGTTGGTTTGCGTGATGGATTGGGCTATATTCACGACCTTTTGTAGTTCCTTGCGGATCTCCATTCAAATGTGACCATATTGCTAATAGCAAGAAGATGGAGAGAGAGAGTGGAATTAGGAACAAGGGCAGGCCATTCAACTCCTCTAGCCTGCTCTAACATTGAATTAGATCATAAATATAAAAGCAAATCATTGTGGATGCTGGAAACCTGAAATAAAAACGGAAAATGCTGGAAAGTCTCAGCAGGTCTGACAGCATCTGTGGATAGCGGGTGGAATTTTTCCACCGCAGGAATCGTAGCGGGCGGGACAGGACCATGCAATTGTCCATTGACCTTGGGTGGGATTTTCCGGTCTTAGGACAAGTGCAGCCGAAAAATCCCGCCCAACGTTTCAAGTCTGGAAATAAGATCATAGCTGTTCTGACTGTGACCTTAATTCCACTTTTAAAAAGAAAACACATGGTGGCACAGTGGTTAGCACTGCTGCCTCACATGCCAGTACCTTCAATTCTGGCCATAGGTCAGTGTCTGTGTGGAGTCTGCACGTTCTCCTCGTGTCTGCGTGGGCTTCCTCCGGATGCTCCAGCTTCCTCCCACACTCCAAAGATGTGCAGATCAGATGGACTGGCCATGGAAAATGTCCCTTCGTGTCCCAAGATATGCAGGTTAAGTGGATTAGCCATGCTAAATTGCCTCTGAGTATCCCAAGATGTGTAGGTTACATAGATTAGCCATGGTAAATGTGTGGCGATAGTGAGTGGGAGAGTAGAAAAGCAAAATACTGCAGATGCTGGAATCTGAAACAAAAACAGGAAATGCTGGAAAATCTCAGCCGGTCTGACAGCAACTGTGGGGAGAGAATAGAGCCAATGTTTCGAGTCTAGATGACCCTTCGACAGATCTGAGAGCAAAGAGAATCAGTGGAGATTTATACTATGAGGATGATGGGGGAGTGGAATGGGACAAAGGGAATGTAAATGAGGATACAGAAAGCTGAGAAGGTGCTAAAAAGTGTCCATTAAATGATCAGAATGCATGAATGGCAGAACAGAGGTGCAGATGGTTAAAGGTCTGCCTGTGGAATGTGACAGTTACACTGAAGGGGCTGGCGGGGGGGGGGGGCAAGAATGGAGGTGAGAAAGGAGGATGATAAAATGGATGAATAGAATGAAACAAAATGATATAAAATAAAAGGAAATGGGGTGAAGGTGGAGGAGAGAGTTCATGATCTGAAGTTGTTGAACTCAATGTTCAGTCCAGAAGGCTGTAAAGTGCCCAATTGGAAGATGAGATGCTGCTCCTCTAGTTTGCGTTGGGGTTTGCTAGAACATTGCAAAAGGCCAAGGACATGTGGACAGGAGAGCAGGGTGGTGTGTTGAAGTGGCAAGCAGCAGGAAGGTCTGGATCCTGCTTGCGGACGGACCGAAGGTGTTCAGCAAAGCGGTCACCCAGTCTGCGTTTGGTCTCTTTGATGTAGAGTAGACCGCATTGGGAGCAGCGAATGCGACAGACCAGATTGAAGGAGGTGCAAGTGAAGCGCTGCTTCACCTCAAAGGGGTGTTTAGGACCTGGGATGGTGAGCAGGGAGGAGGTAAAGGGGCAGGTGTTGCACCTTCTACGATTGCATGGGAAGGTGCTGTGGGCAGGGGGTGAGGTGTTGGGTGTGATGGAGGAGTGGACCAGGGTGTCCCAGAGAGAACAGTCCCTGCGGAATGCTGACAGGGAAGTGAGGGGAAGATGTGTTGAGAAGTGGCATCATGCTGGAGTTGGTGGACATGGCGGAGGATGATCCTTTGAATGTGGAGACTGGTAGGGTGAAAAGTGAGGACAAGGGGGACCCTATCCTGGTTCTGGGAGGGAGGAGAGGGGGTGAGAGCAGTGGCCTGGGGGGGATGGGTTGCATGCACCTCCTCCAATCTGGTCTGTTGCATTCGCTGCTCCCGATGCGTTGAGAGCCCTGTCAACCACAGGGCAATGAACCCATTGAGTCCACGCCAGTCCTCTGGTGTGGGAAAGAGCAGTTCCTTCCCATGGGACACTGGCACCAGTTCTGGGCATGAAGGAGCTCTTCCAATGGGATGAGCTCCACTCAAATCAGGATGGGACCCATGTCCTGGTGGCAAGAGTAAAATAGAGAAGTGGCAAAGGCTTCAATGGATGAGAAGGAAGGAACCTACAGGAAATGTAAACAAAATAGCAGAAGAGCATTAGAAAGAATCAGATGTGGCAGACATTGATGGCAGAGTAATAAATAGAGTTATAGAACAGGAGTCTAAAAGAAGGGCAGCACAGTGGCACACGGTGGCACACTGCTGCCTCACAGCGACAGGGTTCGATTCCTGGCTTGGGTCACTGTCTGTGCAGAGTCTGCACGTTCTCCCCGTGTCTACGTGGGTTTCTTCTGGGAGCTCTGGATTCTTCCCACAGTCCAAAGATGTGTGGGTTAAGTGGATTGGCCACGCTAAATTGCCCCTTAGTGTCAGGGGGACTAGCTCGGGTAAATGTACGGGATTATAGTTTAAGGTGAGAGGGGAGAGATACAAACCAAATTGTCCAGAGGGGCAATTTTTTCACACAGAGGGTGGTGAGTGTCTGGAACAAGCTGCCAGAGATTGTAGTAGAGACAGGTACAATTTTGTCTTTTAAAAAACATTTAGACAGTTACATGGGTAACATGGGTCTCGAGTGATATGGGCCAAATGTGGGCAATTGGGACTAGCTTAGGGGTTTTACAAAAAAGGGCAGCATGGACAAGTTGGGCAGAAGGGTCTGTTGCCATGCTGTAAAACTCTATGACTCTATGGGGTTATGGCGACAGGGCCTGGGTGGGATTGTGGTTGGTGCAGACTCGATGGGCTGAATAGCCTCCTTCTGCACTGCAGGGATTCTATGATTCTATGTTTAGACATAATACTATTGTCATTAGTGGTGGAGGAAGGAAGAGGTCATGTTTTTGTGGGGCCTCCTTCAGAGCGAAGTGGGAGTTGGTGGCCAAGAAGGTCAACTCCTGGACTGTGGACCTAAAGACCTTGGAGCAGTGCTCCAAGAAGCCAAGTTATGCCCAGAGTGGAGATTGCATCTTCACATGACATCTCCAACCCACCACACCACCAACCTCTCACACTGCTCAATGCATCACAACCTCATCACCCACCCTGTAATTCTCCCTGGCCTTTGATTCAAGCCTAACATTCAGATTCTCCAACTCACCCTCATACACAGTCCAATGATGCCAGCCTCACACCCACCTGTCACAACTTCCACATACTCCATTTGCAATAGGAAATGTGAAAAAAACATTGTGGCCGGAATTTTCTGGCCGTTCTCGCCGGCGGGATTTTCTGGTCCCACTGATGGTGCACCCCAGCTACAGGTTTCCGGATGGTGAGGGGCACATTCAACGGGAAACCCTGGTGACAACAACGGGAGTAGAAGATCCCATCGCTGGCCAATGACGGGCTGCCTCCACCATCACTAAACACACAGTGGGTTGTGCGGAAAATCCTGTCACTATCTACAATTTGGGAGCCTATCGCTTGAAATAACTTGAATGCAGCTTCACTCTTGTCATTTGTAGAGTAATGAAGGAAGACACTCATTGAACTTTTGCAGAGAGGGGGATGGGACACCTCAACCTCCCTTCAGGAGCCTCTTTCCCTCAGACTTCCAAAGGGAAGAGGATTCTCAGGTGGACATCCCAGGAATCTCCACTCAGGACTCTTTAAGCTGTCTGGCCATTCTGATTCCTCTTTGTCTGAGACTACCATCAGCTCCAGCTTCTGGGACCACAACGGTTGCACCTGCCCCAGTGCAGTAGACCTAATTCAACTGGGTTCCTCCAGACCTCGAGGCTCCAGGGGATGCCCACTAAAGTCATCAAAGATAACAGGCAGAGTGGTGAACAGGTTTCCTCCATTCCTGCTGCAGATAACAGGGGAGCGCCTTGATGTAGTGGCAAATACATTGAGTAAATAAGTGCTGATCTCACTATTGCAACATGACTGCACTATCATCGAATCATACGACGCAGAAGAGGCCCTTTAGCCCATCGAGTCTGCATTGACACATTAGAAACACCTGAACTACTATCTAATCCCATTGGTCATTGTTTGTGCACACTTGTTAATTTGTGCACAGTTGCTTACTTTAAGGAGGTCTGCTGTCTTTTCATTGCGTCTGTTTGCTCCAATGATGTGGAGATGCCAGCGTTGGACTGGGGTGGGCACAGTAAGAAGTCTCACAACACCAGGTTAAAGTCCAACTCATTTATTTGGAATCATGAGCTCACCTGATGAAGGAGCAGCGTTTCGAAAGCTCGAGATTCCAAATAAACCTGTTGGACTGTAACCTGGTGTTGTGAGACTTCTCACTATAATGCTATAATGCCCGTGTACACCTCCCCATATTCAACCCTGCCTGGGTCTGTGTGCCTCTGGAACCATGCATGTGCAGGAAGGAATGGATTTTCACCATGGGCTTTGTGAGCCATGTGTGGGAAGCCTCCCACCACACTTGCTGCTCCTTTCCCCTTCTCAGCCATTTTGATACAATCAACTTTGTCTACTCAAGACCACATGCAGGGATTCCCCTTTAGTTGTCCGGTTGAGCTAAACTGCAGCATCCAGCATTTCCACATCTGAACTTTGGGGCTTTGGATAGATCTGGAGCAACCATGGTGCATGTTACCTTTGAGGCTCATTCAAACACCTGTTACTGTCCCCCCCCCCCCCCCACGCCTCTCTATCACAATTCATCCTCCTGTTGTTACATCAAACTCCCCATCTTCACCCTTGAACAGCCCCCCCCTTTAGCCCATTCTAGTGAATGCCCAAATCCTCTTCCTCCCCAAAGACTCCACCCAGTCACTGTTTGAATGCCCCCCTTTGCCCTTCCCAACCCAAAGGTCCATGTGTCATTTTGTCTCCCCTCCAACAACCCTAACCACCTCTTCACCCATCACTGAAGGACCCCCATCCTCTTATCTTACTCCATTAACTATTCCATTATTCCACCAATTCCCTCGATTTGCGCCCTCCCCGGATTCTTCAACTCATACAACAGACCCCTCCCTCTGAACCCTTCTTCCCACTCAGTGTCCCATTCTTCCCCCATTGCCCTACCTTTGTATCCGCCCCATTTCTCCACCGCACCCAACCAAGACCCATACGACTTCCATCTTCCCCTACCCCTCCATCCAGGTGAGTCCCGACATGCGCGTGCCACAGTGGTCCAGATGTGTCTGACTGGCGTGAAATCTCTCTGGTCGATTGGATGGTTTGGGGGGAGGGGGGCGCGGGTGGAGATGAGGTGAAATTCTGGTGTTCATTTGAATCCCATTAAGTCCTGACCAAGAAATACAGAACAGCTCTTGTTGAACTTGGCTCTTTCTAATATCTTGTTAAAATAATGATCAAAGTCTTTAACGGCTTCTTCAAATTTGCCTGGTGTTACATTAATGCCTTGTCGTGCTGTCACATCATCAGGAATTACCCCAGTAGAGTACAATAATCAGGACAAGGGAGAGACATGATGGGCCCAGGTCCTTCTCTCTTTGGGCCCCTCACTCCCCACACAATCATGCATGATATTTTTCCCCCTTTCAAGATCCACCAATCATTTCACCAATCACAGAAAGGTCCTAGTTAGGTGATATTGCCCATTGTTGCATCTGGTTACAAGCATCGTCCAATATATATACAGCATGGGTCATTCATATTCAGAGCACCAATGATATAAGGCAGTGTTAGTTTGTGTGCCTATTGGTGATCCCAGCATGACTATTAAACAAACCAGCAAGTGCAAATGTTACTTTAACAAAGTGGCTACTTGCAGGAATATTGTGAATCTGCTGGCTGGCTTTTATCTCTGCACCAAAACTTCCAGCACCTATTCTCACAGATCACACTCAGACAGACAACCTGGGGCAAGTTGCAGCTGGTTTCAAACCCATTTCTTGTGTGTTCCAAGTAGAAAGGCGAATCCACAGCAATCTACCTGGCTTCACAGAGGAAATCTCTTGATAAGATGATCATTATATCCCATTGTCTCCACAGGAAATGGCAATACATTTTTGGGTGCTTTTTAGAAGTAGCCTGTCTTGAACAGGATGGGCTTCCATCCATCACACAAACCAGCCTCCCATCCATTGACTTTGCCTACACTTCCCGACGCCTCGGAAAAGCAGCAGCATAATTAAGGACCCCACGAACCCCGGACATTCTCTCTTCCACCTTCTTCCGTCGGGAAAAAGATACAAAAGTCTGAGGTCACATACCAACTGACTCAAGAACAGCTTCTTCCCTGCTGCCATCAGACTTTTGAATGGACCTACCTTGCATTAAGTTGATCTTTCTCTACACCCTAGCTATGACTGTAACACTACATTCTGCACTCTCTCGTTTCTTTCTCTATGAATGGTATGCTTTGTATAGCGCGCAAGAAACAATACTTTTCACTGTATGTTAATACATGTGACAATAATAAATCAAATCAAATCAAATCATTGTCTCTGAGATAATCACCCTGAAGCAATTCAGCCAGTGGTTTGCATGTCCATTTTTAAAATAAAACTCAGTTCTTACTGAAAGTCCAATATTCCTGGGTGTAATTTGATGTATTTTCCTTCATTATTATGACCCTTTCCCACCACCTCTGGGCCAGCTGTTGTTTCTTTACTTGTTCCATTGTCATCAGCTTTTATTTTGTCGCAAAAAGTACTGTTTATTTGTAAAATATCTGGAAGAAGATGAGAAACATTTCAAAATGGCCATCACACAAAGTACAATAATATTCAAGTTTCCTATATACATCATGGTGCACTTTGAGGTGCATCAATGCAGTTAAAGAAACTTTAGACATTTCAAATGGTCATTACAAATGGTGCAATGGTATTTGAGTTGTCTGCACAGATCAAGTTGCACTCTGTAGTTCCATACAATTGTGATACATGTAATATTCACTGTACACATTCAATGTGAGTCATACAGACCAAGGGGGGTTGTATACAATTCCCCCTACCTTCAATCCACTGTTGTTGAAAGATCTTAGACAACCTTCCCATTGTGCCTTGTGGCAGCTACCCCAAGCTTTAGAGCGTCTCTCAGCTCGTAGTCTGAGACCTTATAGTGTGCCAATCTGCAACACTCAGTCGGGTCAACTCTTTGCGCTGGAAAATCAACAGGTTCCAGGCAGACCAAAGAGTGTCTTTCACCGAGTTAACCTATCATAGAATCCGTACAGTGAAGAAGGAGGCCATTCAGTCCATTGAGCCTGCACCAACAACAATCCCACCCAGGCCCTATCCCCATAACCCATGCATTTACCCTAGCTAGTCCCCCTGTCACTAAGGGACAATTTAGAATGGCCAATCCACCTTATCCGCACATTTTTGGACTGTGAGAGGAAACTGAAGCACTCGGAGGAAACCCACGCAGACACAGGGAGAACATGCAGACTCCACACAGACAGTGACCCAACCCGGGAAGTGAACCCGGGTCCCTGGCGCTGTGAGGCAGCAGTGCTAACCACTATGCCCAGTTGATGATCCTCCAGCAGCAGCTGATGTTTGTCCTGGTGTGCATCCCTGGGAACAGCCCTCAGAGCACTGAGCATGCAGGGCATCATTTCCCCCACTTTACTGCCATCATCCCTTTTGTCATTTAATCTCTCCTGCATTCCTGTGCTCCAGAACGTGCCGCTCCCCTAGCCAAGCTCTTCCAGTACAGTTACAACACTGGCATCTACCCAACAATGTGGAAAATTGCCCAGGTATGTCCTGTACACAAAAAGCAGGACAACTCCAACCCGGCCAATTATCACCCAATCAGTCTGCTCTCGATCATCAGTAAAGTGATGGAAGGGGTCATCAATGGTGCTATCAAGCAGCACCTGCTCAGCAATAACCTGCTCAGTGACGCCCAGTTTGGGTTTCGCCAGAATCACTCAGCTCCTGACCTCATTACAGCCTTGGGTTCAAACATAGACAAAAGAGCTGAATTCCAGAGGTGAGGTGAGAGTGACCGCCCTTTGACATCAAGGCCACATTCGACCGAGTGTGGCATCAAGGAGCTCTAGCAACACTGGAATCAATGGGAATCAGGAGGCAAACACTCCGCTGGTTGGAGTCATACCTGGTACACAGGAAGATGGTTGTTGTTGTGGAGGGTCAGTCACCTCAGCTCCAGGACATCACTGCAGGAGTCCCTCAGGGTTAGTGTCCTAGGCCCAACAATCTTCAACTGCTTCATCAATGACCTTCCCTCCGTCATAAGGTCAGAAGTGGGGATGTTCGCCGATGATTGCACAATGTTCAGCACCATTCACCATTCCTCAGATACTGAAGCAGTCCATGTTCAAATGCAACAAGATCTGGACAATATCCAGGCTTGGGCTGACAAGTGGCAAGTAACATTTGCAACACACAAATGCCAGGCAATGACCATCGCCCCTTGACATTCAATGGTGTTACCATCACTGAATCCCCCACTGTCAACATCCTTGGGGTTACCATTGACCAGAAACTCAACTGGACTCACCACATAAACACAGTGGCTAGGAATACTGGGGCAAGTAACTCACCTCCTGACTCCCCAAAGCCTATCCACCATCTATAAGGCACAAGTCAGGAGTTTGATGGAATACTCCCCATTTGCCCAGATGGGTGCAACTCCAACAACACTCAAGAAACTCGACACCATCCAGGACAAAACAGTCCACTTGATTGACACCACATCTACAAACATTCAATCCCTCCACCCCCAATGCTCAGAAGTAGCAGTGTGTACTATCTACAAGATGCACTGCAGCAATTCACCAAGATTCCTTCAACAACACCTTCCAAACCCACGACCACTTCCATCTAGAAGGACAAGGGCAGCAGATACATGGGAACACCACCACCTGCAAGTTCCCCTCCAAGCCACTCACCATCCTGACTTGGGAATATATCGCCGTTCCTTCGCAGTCGCTGGGTCAAAATCCTGGAATTCCCTCCCTAATGGCATTGTGCGTCAACCCAAAAAACATGGACTGCAGCGATTCAAGAAGGCAGCTCACCACCACCTTCTCATGGGTAACTAGGGATGGGCAATAAATGCTGGTCAGCCAGCGACGCACATGTCCCACGAATGAATTAAAGAAAATTTTGCCCTATCACAGACCTCCCCTTTCCTGCTCCCTGCACCCTTTCCCCCTGTACCTGTACATGTACCTGTCCAACTCAAACCTCACTTCCAAATGTCAGCTCGATTCTCTCTCCAGAGATGTCGCCAGACCTGCTTAGTTTCCATCATTTTCCATTTTAATTTCAGATTTCAGCTTCTGCAGTATTCTGACTGGTGCAATTTTATTGATAAATTTGTATTAATTGCTGAATTGTGGCTTTTGATATCTGGATAGCCAGTGGAACTAATTTTTGATTGGCTAGCATTTAATCAATTTGTGATTTAAAAAAATTAATTGTACAGGTTGTGGGTGTCAAACCTGTGAGGTCAGCATGTACAGACCATCCCTGTGAGGTCGGCATGTACTGACCATCCCTGTAAAATCAGCATGTACTGACCGTCTCTGTAAGGTCGGCATGTACTGACAATCCCTGTGAGGTCAGCGTGTACTGACCATCCCTGTGAGGTCGGCATGTACTGACCATCCCTGTGAGGTCAGCATGTACTGACCATCCCTGTGAGGTCAGCATGTACTGACCATCCCTGTGAGGTCGGCATGTACTGACCATCCCTGTGAGGTCGGCATGTACTGACCATCCCTGTAAGGTCAGTATGTACTGACTGTCCCTGTGAGGTCAGCATGTACTGTCCATCCCTGTGAGGTCAGCATGTACTGACCATCCCTGTAAGGTCAGCGTGTACTGGCCATCCTTGTGAGGGCAGCATGTACTGACCATCCCTGATTGCTCTTGATAAGGTCGTGAAGAGTCACCTTCCTGAACACAACTGAATGTTTAATGACACTGGGTATTGCTATCTCATTAATTTTCTGGCAATGCATGGGGAACAATGGATTGTCCGTGAGTTAGGAATGAGCATAAGTTGCTGCACAATTTGCACCGCTCTGCCCAGTAACTCATGAAGACAGGATCGTGCCCTCAACCTCCTCATAATTTTCATGAAATTGCAGCAATTCTACTTTGATTACCCATACGCACTCTGCCTGAAAAAATATCAGCGAATCTGAATCGCTGCACAAGCCTGTGGGTGGGGCTTAACGTGCCCAAAACCCTGCAGCTCCGATCGGCACCTCCAACTGCGCATGCGCAGACAAAAAAAGATAGAATAACGCTCCCCTGCCACATCCCCCCTGGGCTGGATAATGCCTCTCCCTGGCCCCCACAGACATTGCCCCACCCCCCACAACATTACTGACCCCTTTATTCCCCCACCCCCCCCCGCCACTTAGACCAATCGCACGTCCCTCCCCCTTCCCCCCATTGATCACAGGTGGAGTGGCGGCGGATTCCCCCTTCCCCCTCACTGATCTCAGACAGAGAGATCCACCCTTTCCTCTTCACCCTACAGATATCAGGCAGAGTGATCCCCCTCACCCACACCCCGGACCCTCCCGCACAAGGCCTCCATCTCCTCCGGACTCCGATGGCTGTGTGACACCTCCCTCTCTCTCCCCTATCCCCAATCATTGGGGCACTGATCCATCACCTGCCCCACTCCCCATCAGCACACCTGCAAGTGCTCACTTGCCTTCCCCTCAATGCTAACAAGCAAACTGCATGGAACTTGCTGGAATGCTCTGCCAAACTGCCTGCAGCTGTTCTGCCCTAACGAGGGGCAGCTCCATAAAAAACTTCAGAATGGGCAGGCAGGCATTCCTGCACAAAATGTGCGCACGACCAGCCCCCTGATTCCCTGAGGGTGACCTAGGGAGGCTACTGGATACAGCAGAGGCGAGGCGGGACACCCTCTTCCCCCAGGAGGATGCAGACCCAGGGGTTCTGATGGAAATGCGGCCTGTGTGGAGGTCGCCGCCTCAGTCAGTGCCAGGGCAGTGGCCGCCTGAACCAGGAAGCAGTGCCGGAAAAAAGTCAATGACCTCATCCATGCAGCAAGGGTGAGTAATGAACCCCATTTTGCATCTTCCCCCAGATCCTCCCATCTCCAGCACTCTGCATGTTTCCAGCTCCTGACCCCCAAGCACCTCCTTCCTTTCCCCCCAATGAGCCCCACTGCGCTTTCCCTCTAAGGGCCACCACCTGATATTTGCAAGAGTCATGCCATCATTTCTTTCATGGTTCCTTCTGTCTCCACAGGAGAAGGCCAACCATAAGAGGGTGAAGACAGGGGGTGATGAGCCAGACCTCTGCGTCCTTACCCCCTTTGAGGAGCGGGCACTGGAGCTCTCAGGAGAAGGGGAGATGCGGGCTGTCAGTAACAGCATGATTGGGCTGCCGTCAAGACGTTAGGGTTAGGGTTAGGGCTAACCCTAACCCTAACCTGTCATTCCTCCACTCACTTTGAGGCAACTCCTCAGGGACACAAGTTTCGGGTACGAGGGGCAAGGTTTAAAGGAGATGTGTGAGGCATGTTTATTTGCACAGAGGATAGTGGGTGCCTGGAACTCACTGCTGGGGGAGGTCTTGGGAGTCATCACTGAGATGTAGTGGTAGGCCACATAAGGTTAGGAAGTTGTAGTTGCACTGAGATGGAACGGGTGAAGGGCTGCACTAGTTAGAAAGATATTTAAGCACCTTAATGTTTTCTGTTCACAAGTTTTTATGTTCGAACGTATTATTTAAACACCTTTATTGCAATTAAATGTTTTTTCACAACCCACCTGAGACTAATTTGTCTCAAACAGGAATCCTCTTCCATTGGTGATCACTGGAGGGATGCTTCATGTAGGGAGTTGGGGAGGCCCCTCAATGTTGTATCACTGAGAAAAGGAAGCCATTGGTTCCCCAGACCCCACTAGCGATTTGCACCAGGGCATCATCATAATGGTGCTTAGCGAGTCATCATCACCCTCCTGCCTGCCAAAAAACTCGCAAACACAGAGCACCCAGGCGCACCACTCTGGTGTGACAATGTTGCGAGAGATAGAAGGAATTTTGGGGTGGGGAAATGAAACCCACAGACCACAAACCCCTGGCGAGTGAACCGCCTGGTGATCAGGGCCTCCCTTGCCGCCCTCGCATGCTTCGTTTGGGCTGCCAGCCCTCCAGAACCTGGGTGGTGTTCCTCAGCATTTTCTTCCTCTTCTTCCTCCTCCTCCTCTTCCTCCTGCTCCTGCTGGTCATCCTCCCCAGCGATGTCCGGCTGGTCAGCCTTCACGTCCTCCTCCTCCTCCTCCTCTTCCAATATGTCACCTCTCTGCAGAGCCAGATTGTACAAGACACAGCACACGACCACAACGCAGGAAGAGATCAGAGGGTTGTATTGGAGGACCCCGCCAGAGCGGTCCAGGCACCGGAATCGCATTTTGAGGAGCCCAATGCACCTCTCCACTATCGCGCGGGTGGCTACATGGGCCTCATTATAGCGGGTCTCTGCCTCAGTCACAGGCCTCCGCACAGGCGTCATCAGTCATGTCCGAAGTGGGTAACCCATATCACCCAGGAGCCACCCCCACAGCCTGGGCTCCTCCTCAAATGCCTCCGGGATGTCCGAGCTCCTGACAATGAAGCTGTCGTGCCACTGCCTGGGTGTCCCGCGCAGACATGCATAATGTTCATGTTGTGGTCACACACTAGTTGGACATTCAGGGAGTGGAACCCCTTTCTGTAGATGTACCTTCGTGGATTCTGCAGCAGGGCCTTGAAGGCGACGTGGGTGCAGTCGGATGGACCCCTGACCGTTGGGCATCCCCGCAATGGCGGCAAATCCTGCAGCCCTGGCTTCCTGATGGGTCTGGTCCAGGTTAAATTTGATGTACTGCCCAGCCTGGGCACACAGGGCTTCTGTGACCTGCTTGACACAGGTGTGCACAGCTGATTGGGAGATGCCACAGACATCACCGCTAGGGGTCTGGAAGGAGCCAGTCGCATAAAAGTCCAGAGCGGCCGTCAAGTTGACAGCCACCGAGAGCCCCCTCCCCCACCCCCGCCTCTAGGTGTCAGGTCCTGCAACAGGTGGCACAGGTGTTGCGCTGCCTCCTTTCCGAGTTGGAGACGTCGACGGCACACGGTGTCCAACATCTGTTCAAATGACACTCCGAACTGCCAGGGTCTCTGCTCCCTCCTTCTCCAGCGCCCCCCATCCCTCTGGCAGCCACCTCCTGCCTCTGGTGGTCGTCTCCCTCTACTCCTGCATTGATAAGGCCCAGGCCTCCTGTGCCCACAATTCTTCCTCCAGCTCCTCCTCAGCTCCAGCAGCAACCAAAAGGACAGCAAGATCCTGTCACTCTGAAGGAGGGGGGGGGGGGGGGGGGAAGGGGGGAGATGGAGAAGAATGCATGTAGAGGTAAGGGAACGCTGCTTGCCCCTAGAACATCAACAGTCACTGTCCATACCCCCAATTCCCCCAGCCACATGCTCCCCACAATCACAGCTCCTTGCAAAGTTAAGAGGCTGCAGCAGTGCAATTTGCAAGGGCTTTGTGCACATCTTTCAGCTGGAAGTGTGCTGAGTGCACTAGGACCCAGCAGCACCGCAAGACCCAAGATCAGTGCTGAGACCCGGGTCCATGCTGCAAGTCGGACATCGGAGCCTCTGCTGAACAACAGCCCCCCACCACCCACACACACTTGAAGAGCCGCCACCGACCCAAGAGAGAAAATGGCTAGAACGAAAGGACACCCATAAGCAGCAGAGAGCCATCGGACACTGGGCATTTACCTCCTCACTAACCCTCATTGATGGAGCACCCGAATCGGACTTTTATGGAGCATGTCTGTTTCGCGCCGATTCCGGATTGGCGAACGCGGTGGTAAAGGGGGAAGTGCTGGTAAAATTGGGCGTGCAGCCCATTAATTCAATTTAAATGCAGGCAAATGGTCATCACGCCCGTTTCGGGCGCAGTCCCGATCACGTCTATTTTCGGGCCTTGGTAAAGGGAGAACCCTGCGCGGAGGCAGGTGCGGATCACGCTACTCGTCTCATGCCCGACTTTACCAAGTTTTCGTGCCCGAAAATGGATGCAACGCGATGATGAGATTGGGCCCTTTGTCTATATCTGCTGTGTTTGTGAATCCAACTCTTCACTCACCTGAGGAAGGAGCAGCGCTCCGAAAGCTCGTGATTCCAAATAAACCAGTTGGATTTTAACCTGGTGTTGTGAGACTTCTTACTGTGCCCACCCCAGTCCAATGCCAGCATCTCCACATCATGTCTTAATCCAATTTTCCTTCCCCTCTCATTATTTCTCTTTCTGGACCTGATTGGACTCAAATTCATCCAATTCTTGCTGCCATCAGATTTTTGAATGGACCTACCTCGCATTAAATTGATCTTTCTCTACACCCTAGTTATGACTGTAACACTACATTCTGCACTCTCTCCTTTCCTTCTCCCCTATGTTCTCTATGAACGGTATGCTTTGTTTGTATAATGCACAAGAAACAACACTTTTCACTGGATCCCAATACATGTGACAATAATAAATCTTCTTCACCATTGTTCAGTTTCTTTCCAAATCCTTGAGCCTTCTTCGTTAAGGAGATAAACAGTTGGTCTTATTGTTGACTGAAATCCCAGAAGTCCTATCATCCTCCTCATGCACTTCCAGACTGAGGGAAAACATCTAACTAGACTTCTGTTCAAAAAAAAGATGGTTTATTTAACTGCTGAGAGTTATTTGGAATCAAATTGCGGATTTCCGCTCATCAAATCCATGGGGATCTATCTCTGAAATGTGATGCTTACAAGCGGACACAAGTCACAACACTTTACAACAACAACTTGCATTTGTTTGGTTCATTTAACATAGAAAATATCCCAAGGCAGTTCACAGGAGCATTGCCGATCAGAATTTGACACCAAGCCACAAAAGGAGATGTAAGCACTGATGATGAGAAACTTAGTGTAGGAGGAATTCTTTAAGCAGCGACTTAATGGAGGAAAGTGAGGTGCTGAGGCTGGGAGATTAAAGGAGAGGATTCCAGAGCTTAACCTAAGCACCTGAAATGATTTAGACAGATTTCCAGTATCTGTGATTTTTCCTTGCTTTGCAGTAAATGATCAGTTCTGTCGCATGAGCTTAATTGAATCAATATATTACGTCGCATCATTTTAGATTTTATTTTAAATGCCTGGTATTAACTTTGTCTGAAGTTAGTGAAGAAGGAAAGTAATAACATTTACCAAATGGTCTGGCTCCAAACTAATTGTGGTCATTATATTTCTGAGCCTGATTTCATTGTTTTATATGATCCACGCATGTTGTAAAATCACTTTCAATTTCAAGGTTGTGATTCTGTCATTTGAGATTTACAGAGGCACTGTGTAATCAAATAAAGTTAAAAATTCTTATCCTTGCTTGCATATCTCTGCTTGGTTACACTCCTCCCTAATTTCCCTTATCAGCCCTTACAGCGTTCTCAGATCTCTACTCTCTTCCAATCCTGACCTCTTTTTAAAATTTTTTAAAATCCATCCTTAAAGTTGCAAAGCCAATGCTCAAAGTCGGACAACTCCGAATCCATTCCTTGCTTGGTCCAAAATCCAATTGAATCCAATTCATGGTCCCCATGAGAGAGACAAACGAGATCCAAGCTGACAAGCTAAGAGCATCTTGGGATCGATCTGACGCTTGATCTCAGCCAAAAGGCCGAGAAGCATTTTAATCGCTTCACCGCTGTTCTTTATCCGCCAAGGTCCATAACTCTGAGATTCCCTCCCTGAGCCTCTCCATCTTCCCATCTCTCCTCATTTAACTCAGTCCTTAAATCCTACATTTTTGACCAAGGGCGGAATTGTTTGGTCCCTCCTGTCAGCGGGATTTTCCGTCCCACTGGAGCCACTGGATTCATTTTCCAGCGCTGCCCTTGTCAACATGTGGCTGCAATGTTCCACTCCTCTTGTTGTGTCTGGTGCTTAATAACTTCCTGTGAAAGTACTTTGGGTGCTCGTACTGTGTTAAAGATTCCATATAAAGGAAGATTTTTAAAATTCATTCAAGGAATGTGGACATCGTAGGCTGAGCTATTGCTATTTATTTTAAGTAGTTAATCCTATTGTTATTGGCTCATTTAAAATGTAATTTTTTTGAAGATTGAAGATTAGTATTGTTTAATGTCAAATTGCAATAGGTTTCGTTATTTGTTCTAAATCTGTTAAATCCGCATTTTGTTCTCATATAACTTCACGTGTGGCATGCTCACACATGCTTGTAAGTTTTCATTTAGAATACGGAAGCTGAAAATTTAGTTAAGATGAGAGGTCAGAGCTTCTCAGACCATGATTTGGGTGGCACAGTGGTTAGCACTGCTGCCTCACAGCGCCAGGGACCTGGGTTCGATTCCTGTCTTGGGTCACTGTCTGTATGGAGTCTGCATGTTCTCCCCATGTCTACGTGGGTTTCCTCCGGGTGCTCCAGTTTCTAAACACAGTCTGAAAGACTGTGCTGGTTAGTTGCATTGGCCTGAACAGGTGTTGCAGTGTGGCGACTAGGGGAATTTCACAGTAACTTTATTACGAAGGTTAATGTAAGCCTTACTTGTGATGAATAAATCAATTTTTATTGCTTGATTTGATTTATTATTGTCACATGTATTAACATACAGTGAAAAATTGTTTCTTGCGCGCTATACAGACAAAACATACCATTCATAGAGAAGGAAAGGAGAGAGTGCAGAATGTAGTGTTACAGTCATAGCTCGGGTGTAGAGAAAGATCAACTTAATGCAAGGTAAGTCCATTCAAAAGTCTGACAGCAGCAGGGAAGAAGCTGTTCTTGAGTCGGTCGGTACGTGACCTCAGACTTTTGTAACTTTTTCCCGACGGAAGAAGGTGGAAGAGAGAATGTCCGGGGTGCATGGGGTCCTTAATGGGATCCCTGTGGTCGTTCCCCTTAGCAACAAGTATTCCGCTTTGGATGCAGTTGAGGGGGGACGACATACCAGTGGTGAGCCGGAGTGGGCAGATCTCCAGCACTGAGTCCGTCCCTGTGGCTCGGGAGGGTAAGGGGGAGAGCGGGAGGGCAATAGTTATTGGGGACTCGTTAGTTAGAGGGATAGATAGGAGGTTCTGTGGCAGCAAAAGAGACTCACGGATGGTATGTTGCCTACCGGATGCCAGGGTCCGTGACGTCTCGGACCGTGTTTTCCGGATTCTTAAGGGGGACGGGGAACAGTCACAAGTCGTGGTACACATTGGTACCAACGACATAGGTAAGAGAAGGGACGGGGATTTAAAACAGGAATTTAGGGAGCTGGGCTGGAAGCTGAGAGCCGAGACAAAACATGTGGTCATCTCTGGTACGTTACCGGTGCCACGTGATAGCGAGTTGAGGAACAGGGAGAGAGTGCAGTTAAACATATGGTTGCAGGGATGGTGTAGGAGGGAGGGTTTCAGCTATGTGGATAATTGGAACACATTCTGGGGAAGGTGGGACCTGTACAAACAGGACGGGGTGCACCTGAACCAGAGGGGCACCAATATCCTGGGAGGGAAATTTGCTACGGCTCTTCAGGGGGGTTTAAACTAATTTGTCAGGGGGGTGGGAAAAGGAGTTGTAATCGGAAGTCAGTGTTGAGGGTAGTGAGGTATTGGGGAAGGTATCAAGGTCAAGGGTGGGTACCGGTAGACAGGAAGGTGGGTTGAAGTGTGTCTACTTCAATGCAAGGAGCATCCGGAACAAGGTAGATGAACTTGGGGCGTGGATTGGTACTTGGGACTACGATGTTGTGGCCATTACGGAGACATGGGGAGAACAAGGACAGGAATGGTTGTTGGATGTTCCGGGCTATAGATGTTTCAGTAAGTGTAGGGAAGCTGGTAAAAGAGGTGGAGGAGTAACATTGTTAATCAAGGATAGTTTAACGGCTGCGGAAAGACACTTTGAGGGGGATCTGCACACTGAGGTAATATGGGCTGAGGTTAGAAATAGGAAAGGAGCGGTCACGTTGTTAGGAGTTTACTATAGGCCCCCAAATAGTAATAGAGATGTGGAGGAAGAAATTGCTAAGCAGATTATGGATAGGTGTGGGGGTCACAGGGTAACTTTCCAAATATTGATTGGAACCTTTGTAGGTCGAATAGTTTGGATGGGGCAGTTTTTGTGCAATGTGTGCAGGAGGGTTTCCTGACACAATATGTGGATAGGCCGACAAGAGGTGGGGCCACATTGGATTTGGTACTGGGAAATGAACCAGGCCAAGTGATAGATTTGGTTGTGGGAGGGCACTTTGGAGATAGTGACCACAATTCAGTGTCTTTTGTTATTGCAATGGAGAGGGATAGGACTGTACGGCAGGGCAAGGTTTATAATTGGGGGAGAGGTAATTATGATGCAATTAGGCAAGAATTAGGGGGCATAAGATGGGAACAGAAACTGTCAGGGAAAGGCACTAATGAAAAGTGGAACTTTTTCAAGGAACAAATACTGGGTGTCCTTGATAGGTATGTCCCTGTCAGGCAGGGAGGAAATGGCCGAGTGAGGGAACCATGGTTCACAAGAGAGGTGGAATGTCTTGTAAAAAGGAAGAGGGAAGCTTATGTAGGGATGAGGAAACAAGGTTCAGATGGCTCGATTGAGGGTTACAAGTTAGCAAGGAATGAGCTGAAAAAGTGGCTTAGGAGAGCTAGGAGGGGGCATGAGAAGTCCCTGGCGGGTCGGATCAAGGAAAACCCCAAGGCTTTTTACTCTTATGTGAGGAATAAAAGAATGACCAGGGTGAGGTTAGGGCTGGTCAAGGACAGTAGTGGGAACTTGTGTATGGAGTCAGTAGAGATAGGAGAGGTGATGAATGAATACTTGTCTTCAGTGTTCACCAAGGAGAGGGGCCATGTTTTTGAGGAAAAGAAGGGGTTACAGGCTAATAGGCTGGAGGAAGTAGATGTTCGAAGGGAGGATGTACTGGCAGTTTTGAATAAACTGAAGGTCGATAAGTCCCCTGGGCCTGATGAAATATATCCTAGGATTCTTTGGGAGGCAAGGGATGAGATTGCAGAGCCTTTGGCTTTGATCTTTGGGTCTTCACTGTCCACGGGGATGGTGCCAGAGGACTGGAGAGTGGCGAATGTTGTTCCTCTGTTTAAGAAAGAAAATAGAAATGACCCTGGTAATTATAGGCCAGTTAGTCTTACTTCGGTGGTTGGTAAGTTGATGGAAAAGGTCCTTAGGGATGGGATTTACGACCATTTAGAAAGATGCGGATTAATCCAGGATAGTCAGCACAGATTCGTGAAGGGCAAGTTATGCCTCACAAATTTGATAGAATTTTTTGAGGAGGTAACTAAGTGTGTTGATGAAGGTAGGGCAGTTGATGTCATATATATGGATTTTAGTAAGGCGTTTGATAAGGTCCCCCAGGGTCGGCTTATGATGAAAGTAAGGAGGTGTGGAATAGAGGGAAAGTTGGCCAATTGGATAGGTAACTGGCTATCTGATCGAAGACAGAGGGTGGTGGTGGATGGAAAATTTTCGGACTGGAGGCAGGTTGCTAGCGGAGTGCCACAGTGATCAGTGCTTGGTCCTCTGCTCTTTGTGATTTTTATTAATGACTTAGAGGAGGGGGCTGAAGGGTGGATCAGTAAATTTGCTGATGACACCAAGATTGGTGGAGTAGTGGATGAGGTGGAGGGTTGTTGTAGGCTGCAAAGAGACATAGATAGGATGCAAAGCTGGGCTGAAAAATGGCAGATGGAGTTTAAATGATAAATGTGAGGTGATTCATTTTGGTAGGACAAATTTAAATGTGGATTACAGGGTCAAAGGTAGGGTTCTGAAGACTGTGGAGGAACAGAGAGATCTTGGGGTTCATATCTATAGATCTCTGAAGGTTGCCACTCAAGTGGATAGAGCTGTGAAGAAGGCCTATAGTGTGTTAGCTTTTATTAACAGGGGGTTGGAGTTTAAGAGCCGTGGGGTTATGCTGCAACTGTACAGGACCTTGGTGAGACCACATTTGGAATATTGTGTACAGTTCTGGTCACCTCACTATAAGAAGGATGTGGAAGCGCTGGAAAGAGTGCAAAGGAGATTTACCAGGATGCTGCCTGGTTTGGAGGGTCGGTCTTATGAGGAAAGGTTGAGGGAGCTAGGGCTGTTCTCTCTGGAGCGGAGGAGGCTGAGGGGAGACTTAATAGAGGTTTATAAAATGATGAAGGGGATAGATAGAGTGAACGTTCAAAGACTATTTCTTCGGTGGATGGAGCTATTACAAGGGGGCATAACTATAGGGTTCATGGTGGGTGATATAGGAAGAATGTCTGAGGTAGGTTCTTTACTCAGAGTGGTTGGGGTGTGGAATGGACTGCCTGCAGTGATAGTGGAGTCAGACACTTTAGGAACATTTAAGCGGTTATTGGATAGGCACATGGAGCACACCAGGATGATAGGGAGTGGGATAGCTTGATCTTGGTTTCAGATAAAGCTCGGCACAACATTGTGGGTCGAAGGGCCTGTTCTGTGCTGTACTGTTCTATGTTCTATGTGCTATGTTCTAATTAGAGAGGTTGGGCAAAGCAGATTTCACATTCTGGGCCGTGTAAAATCTCAGTATATTTGTCATTAATATTCTTCTGGCTTCTTACTTCATTTATAATTCTCATATTTAATTGTTCTGCATGTCTCAATAAATTTGTATCATTTCACATTGAAGTGTTTCATTTCAATGAAACATTAGTAGAATTTTGTAGTTTAATGGAAAACATTTATTAATAAAAATAATGTTATAAATACACAACTTTGATATCATGTGGACATTTAACTAAACATTTCATATTAGCAGCTGCACTATAATATTTTCTTTAATTGCCTCATCTTTTCACATTTCTTACAAATTATATTTTATCTCTAACACAACGATTAATAAAATATTTTAATATATTAACAGAGCCGTTCTGTTGTTTCTAAACAAGGAGATAAAGAGGAGGGGAAGAGGAGAGAGAGCAGAGGAGAAGGGGAGGGGAAGGAGGGAGGGAGACAGGGAGGGGAAGGAGGTGGAGGGGAGATGGAGGGAGAGAGAGGGGAGGGGAGGAGAGAGAGGGGAGGGGGAGAGAGGGCGGAGAAGGGAGGGGAGGGAGGAGAAGGGGATGGAATGGAGGGGGAAGGGAGGGGAGGGGAGGGAGGGGAGGGAACGGGAGGAACAGTGGAAGGTAAGAGGAGGAGAAGGAGGGGATGAGAGGGGAGGTGAAAGGAAAAGAGGGGAGGGGAAAAAGGGAGAGAGGGGTTAGGAAAGTGCTTGGATATAAAAACTGTGTATGTTACATGTCGCCTGACTCTTCCACGCCTACATCAACGCCTCAAAAAGAACTTCTTTCTCTCTCTTTACAACAATCTGAGCTCCTTATCTGCTTCAAGAAGATGACCATCATCCTGGTACCGAGGAAAAACCAAGCAGAGTGCCTAAATGACTATCGGCCGGTGGCTCTGACATCCATCATTATGAAGTGCTTCGAAAGGCAAGTCATGGTGCGAATCAATTCCAGCCTCCCGGACTACCTGGATCCACTACAGTTTGCTAGCGCCGCAACAGGTCCACAGCGGACAGCATCTCCCTGGCCCTGCACTCAACCCTGGAACATCTG
The DNA here is from genome assembly GCF_964213995.1 of Mustelus asterias. Lineage (NCBI taxonomy): Eukaryota > Metazoa > Chordata > Chondrichthyes > Carcharhiniformes > Triakidae > Mustelus > Mustelus asterias. The sequence continues at coordinate 83,111,503 of NC_135813.1, read as the reverse complement.
GATAACAAGGACACCTATGTCAGGCTCCTATTTATTGACTACAGCTCAGCCTTCAACACTATTATTCCCATGAAACACATCTCCAAACTCTGTGGCCTGGGCCTCGGCATCTCCCTCTGCGACTGGATCCTGAACTTCCTAATCCACAGACCACAATCAGTAAGGATAGGCAACAACAACTCCTCCACGATCACCCTCAACACCGGTGCCCCACAAGGCTGTGTTCTCAGCCCCCTACCATACTCCTTATACACCTATGACTGTGCAGCCAAATTCCCCTCCAATTCGATTTTCAGGTTTGCTGACGACACCACCGTAGAAGGTCGGATCTCAAACAATGATGAGACAGAGTACAGGAATGAGAGAGAGAATCTGGTGAACTGGTGCGGCAACAATAATCTCTCCCTCAATGTCAACAAAACAAAGGAGATTATCATCGACTTCAGGAAGCATAAAGGAGAACATGGCCCTGTCTACATCAATGGGGACGAAGTAGAAAGGGTCAAGAGCTTCAAGTTTTTAGGTGTCCAGATCACCAACAACCTGTCCTGGTCCCCCCATGCCGACACTATAGTTAAGAAAGCCCAGCAATGCTTCTACTTTCTCAGAAGACTAAGGAAATTTGGCATGTCAGCTACGACGCTCACCAACTTTTACAGATGCATCATAGAAAGCATTCTTTCTGGTTGTATCACAGCTTGGTATGGTTCCTGCTCTGCCCAAGACCGCAAAGAACTACAAAGATCGTGAGTGTAGCCCAATCCATCACACAAACCAGCCTCCCATCCATTGACTCTGTCTACACTTCCCGCTGCCTCGGCAAAGCAGCCAGCATAATTAAGGACCCCACGGACCTCGAACATCCTCTCTTCCATCTTCTTCCATTGGGAAAAAGATACAAAAGTCTGAGGTCACATACCAACCGACTCAAGAACAACTTCCCAGCTGCTGTCAGAATTTTGAATGGACTTACCTTGCATTAAGTTGATCTTTCTCGACACCCTAGCTATGACTGTAACACGACATTCTGCACTCTCTCGTTTCCTTGTCTATGAACGGTATGCTTTGTCTGGATAGCGCACAAGAAACAATACTTTTCATTGTATGATAATACATGTGACAATAATAAATCAAATTCAGTTAAAAAGCCAAGTTAAAAGTGTGATGTAGCAGCGGTGGTGGAACATGAATCCAGATTTTCAATCTGCACTGGATTCTGCAATATCTATCAGAGAGAGAGTTCACATCAGCTTACTGGAGACTTGCATATGGCATCTTAAGGAATATACTTTCCTAAATCATTTGAACTTGCCGGCTGCATAAGGATCAGCGTTACATCAGTGAAACTCTTAAAACTGTGATAAAAGTGGGTTTCCGGGAGACACCTTCCTACTGCCAGTGGTATGCTCCTCCTGCCAGATGTGGGCAATAGGGAGCAATCTAGTCTCCCTGACAACTTCATCTGCAGGAAGTGTGTCCAGTTGCAGCTCCTCACAGACTGCATTGTTCGGTTGGAGCGGCAGGTGGATGCACTGCGGAGCATACAGGAGGCAGAGAGTGTGATAGACACGAGTTACAGGGAGGTTGTCACATCACAGGTTCAGACAGATAGATGGGTGACCGCCAGGAGAGACAGGCAGGTAGTGCAGGAGTCTCCTGTGCCTATTCCCCTTTCAAATAGGTATATCGTTTTGGATACTGTTGAGGGGGATAGCCTGTCAGGGGGAGATACCAGCAGTAGCCAGGCCTGTGACACCACAGCTGGTTCTGCTGTGAGACAGGGTCGGGCAAACAGCAAGCGAGCAGTAGCAATAGGGGACTCACTAGTTAGAGGCACAGACAGGCGTTTCTGTGGCCGCATTCGAGACTCCAGAATGGTGTGTTGCCTCCCTGGTGCCAGGGTCAAGGACGTCTCAGAACGATTGCAGGACATTCTTAAGGGGGAGGGTGAGCAGCCAGAGGTCGTTCTACATATTGGTACTGACGACAAAGGTCGAAAAAGGGATGAGGTCCTGAAATGTGAATATAGAGAGTTAGTCAGAAGGCTAAAATTCAGGACCTCAAAGATAGTAATTTCAGGACTACTACTGCTGCCAAGTGATAGTGAGAGTATGAATAGGAGGATTAGGCAGATGAATGCCTGGCTTGAGAGCCCACTCACCTGAAGAAGGGGCTTAAGGCTCCGAAAGCTTGTGGCTTTTGCTACCAAATAAACCTGTTGGACTTTAACCTGGTGTTGTTAAACTTCTTATTGAGAGCTGGTGCAGGGGGCAGGGATTTAGATTTTTGGATCATTGGGATCTTTTCTGGGGAAGGACTGACCTGTCCAAGAGGGATGGGTTACACCTGAACTGGAGGGGGACTAACATCCTGGCAGGGAGATTTGCTAGAGCCACTAGGAAGGGTTTAAACTAGTTTGGCAGGGGGGTGGGATCCAAAGCAGTAGGGAGACAGAAGAGAAGTTTGAGGACAGCACAGAAGTTAAAGAGAGCACATTAAGTAGTAAAGGCAGTGTCAGTAATCCTAGTACCAGACAGATCAGGCAAAAGCAAAGACAGAGCAAGAGAAGTCCAGATTAAACTGCATTTATTTCAATGCAAGAGGACTGACGGGCAAGGCAGATGAACTCAGGGCATGGATGGGTACATGGGACTGGGATATTATAGCAATTACTGAAACATGGCTAAGGGAGGGACAAGACTGGCAGCTCAATGTCCCAGGGTACAGATGCTATAGGAAAGACAGAACAGGAGGTAAGAGAGGAGGGGGAGTTGCACTTTTGATTAGGGAAAGCATCTCGGCCGTACTGAGAGGGGATATATCCGAGTGTTCGGCCACTGAGTCTATATGGGTAGAACTGAGAAATAAGAAGGGGGGAAATCACTTTGATAGGGTTGTACTATAGGGCCCTAAATAGTCGGCAGGAAATTGAGGAGCAAATATGTAAGGAGATTACAGATAGCTCCAAGAAAAATATGGTGGTAATAGTTGGAGATTTTAACTTCCCCAACATTGACTGGGACAGCCATAGTATTATAGGGTTGGATGGAGAGAAATTTGTTGAGTGTATTCAGGAGGAATTTCTCATTCAGTATGTGGATGGCCCAACTAGAGAGGGGGCAAAACTTGACCTCCTCTTGGGAAACAAGGAAGGGCAGGTGACAGAAGTGTTAGTGAGGGATCACTTTGGGACCAGCGACCATAATTCTATTGGTTTTAAGATAGCTATGGAGAATGATAGGTCTGGCCCAAAAGTTAAAATTCTAAATTGGGGCAAGGCCAATTTTGATGGTATCAGGCAGGAACATTCAAAAGTTAATTGGGGGTGTCTGTGGGAAGGCAAAGGGGCATCTGGTAATTGGCACACTTTCGAAAGTGTGTTAACCAGGGTTCAGGGTAAACACATTCCTCTGAGAGTGAAGGGCAAGGCTGGCAGAAGTAGGGAACCCTGGGTGACTCGGGATATTGAGGCCCTGGTCAAGAAGAAGAAAGAGACACATGACATGCATAAGCAGCTGGGATCAAGTGAATCCCTTGAAGAGTATAGGGGGTGCAGGAGTAGAGTTAAGAGAGAAGTCAGGAGGGCTAAAAAGGGGACACGGGATTGTTTTGGCAGATAAGGCAAAGGAGAATTCAAAGTGCTTCTACAAATACATAAAGGGCAAAAGAGTAACAAGGGAGAGAGTAGGGCCTCTTAAGGATCAACAAGGTCATCTATGTGCGGATCCACAAGAGATGGGTGAGATCCTAAATGAATATTTTTCATCCGTATTCACTGTTGAGAAAAGCATGGATGTTAGGGAACTTGGGGAAATAAATCGTGATGTCTTGAGGAGGGTGCATATTACAGAGAAGGAGGTGCTGGAAGTCTTAAAGCGCATCAAGGTAGATAAATCCCCGGGACCTGTTGAAGTGTATCCCAGGACATTGTGGGAGGCTACGGAGGAAATTGCGGGTCCCACAGCCGAGATAGTTGAATCATCGATAGTCACGGGTGAGGTGCCTGAAGATTGGAAAGTGGCAAATGTTGTGCCTTTGTTTAAAAAGGGCTGCAGGGAAAAGCCTGGGAACTACAGGCCAGTAAGCTTCACATCTGTGGTGGGTAAGTTGTCGGAAGGTATTTTGAGAGACGCGATTTACAGGCAGTTAGAGACTCAAGGACTGATTAGGGACAGTCAGCATGGCTTTGTGAGTGGAAAATCATGTCTCACAAATTTGATTTGAGTTTTTTGAAGGGGTAACCAAGAAGGTAGATGAGGGCAGTGCAGTTGATGTTGTCTACATGGACTTTAGCAAGGCCTTTGACAAGGTACCGCACGGTAGGTTGTTGCATAAAGTTAAATCTCGCGGGATCCAGGGTGAGGTATCGAAATGGATACAAAATTGACTTCTTGGCAGAAGCCAGAGGGTGGTTGTAAAGGGTTGTTTTTCAAACTGGAGGCCTGTGACCAGCGGTGTGCCTCAGGGATCAGTGCTGGGCCCACTGTTATTTGTCATTTATATTAATGATTTGGATGAGAATATAGGAGGCATGGTTAGTAAGTTTGCGGATGACACTAAGATTGGTGGCAAAGTGGACAGTGAAGAAAGTTATCTCCAATTGCAACGGGATCTTGATCAATTGGGCCAGTGGGCTGACGAATGACAGATGGAGTTTAATTTAGACAAATGCGAGGTGATGCATTTTGGTAGATTGAATCAGGGCAGGACTTACTCAGTTAATGGTAGGATGTTGGGGAGAGTTACAGAACAAAGACATCTCTGGGTACATGTTCATAGCTCCTTGAAAATGGAGTCACAGGTGGACAGAGTGATGAAGAAGGCATTCGGCACGCTTGGTTTCATTGGTCAGAACATTGAATACAGGAGTTGGGACATTTTGTTGAAGTTGTACAAGACATTGGTAAGGCCACACTTGGAATACTGTGTGCAATTCTGATCACCCTATTATAGAAAGGATATTATTAAACTAGAAAGAGTGCAGAAAAGATTTACTAGGATGCTGATGGATTGAGTTATAAGGAGAGGCTGGATAGACTGGGGCTTTTTTCTCTGCAGCGTAGGAGGCTGAGGGGTGACCTTATGGAGGTCTTTAAAATAATGAGGGGCATAGATCAGCTCGATAGTCAATATCTTTTCCCAAAGGTAGGGGAATCTAAAACTAGACGGCATAGGTTTAAGGTGAGAGGGGAGAGATACAAAAGTGTCCAGAGGGGCAATTTTTTCACCCAGAGGGTGGTGAGTGTCTGGAACAAGCTGCCAGAGGTAGTAGTAGAGGCGGGTACAATTTTGTCTTTTAAAAAGCATTTAAATAGTTACATGGGTACGATGGGTATAGAGGGAAATGGGCCAAATGCGAGCAATTGGGATTAGCTTACAGGTTTTTTAAAAAAAAGGACGGCATGGACAAGTTGGGCCGAAGGCCCTGTTTCCATGCTGTAAACCTCTAGGACTCTATGACTCTAAATGCTGCTTAAAATGTATAGCACAATACAAGTGGACGTCAGCTGAAATACATTCCAAACACGAACAACTAACAACTCATTATATATCAATGCACTTTTTTATTGGAATTAGTTGTCATGACAATATTATAATTTTAAAAAATCTTTCATTCACTTTCTGTGCATTTTATATATATATATATATACGTTAAATGCCTTTTCAAAACATTTACAAGAAATATTAACCCAGCCAAAGATTGTCTGCTGCCTCCACTCGCTGCAGCTAGAGCAAAAAATAAGCGTGCAAATAAATAAGGGCAAAAACCCCACCTATCACCAGGGCACAATCGCTTAGCTGGCTTTCGGGCCGAAAGTTACAGGTTATAATCATCTTGGGAGTGTTCTTCCCCCACATCAAAAACGCACTTCAATCCTCACTGCTGCATCTCTTCTATTGGGCACTCCTGCACCCGCTCCTGGGCCGTTTCCTGCCACGAATGATTGACCTCACTTGGCAAACCTTGCAAACCTTGCAACTCTATTACGGCCTACTCCACTCATTCAGTCCGTAAGACCATCAGACATAGGAGCAGAATTAGGCCACTCGACCCATCGAGTCTTCTCCGCCATTCAATCATGGCTGATATTTTTCTCATCCCCATTCTCCTGCCTTTTCCCCATAACCCCTGATCCCCTTATTAATCAAGAACCTCTCTATCTCTGTCGCCATAGGCCACCTCCACAGCTTTTTCAAAGGTGATTTTGGTCTTGACTCTGTCTACACTTCCCACTGCCTCAGAAAAGCAGCCAGCATAATCAAGGACTCCACGCACCCCGGACATATTCCCTTCCACCTTCTTCCGTCGGGAAAAAGATACAAAAGTCTGAGGTCATGTACCAACCGACTCAAGAACAGCTTCTTCCCTGCTGCTGTCAGACTTTTGAATGGGCCTACCTTGCATTAATTTGATCTTTCTCTACACCCTAGCTGTGACTGGAACACTACATTCCCTCTACTTTCCCTCTCTATGAACGGTATGCTTTGTCTGTATAGCGCACAAGAAACAATACTTTTCACTGTATGCTAATACATGTGACAATAATAAATCAAATCATAAATCTCTGCCAGTAACTTGCTTTGTATTATTAAGTTGTTTACACCACAGACCAATCTGTGCTTTAACATTTTTGCTAACGCTGGGCTGAATTTGCAGTGTTCTGCCAGCTCCCTAAGTCTTGCCAGAAAGCCTGACGCTGTCTCCCTGGCCCACAGATTATTGAATGAAAGTTGTATTTAGTGTAATGATTGAGGGCTGGAGGTTAAAATGATTTTCACAATCTGGTCAAAAGACTTGGGGCGGAATTTTACTGTCCCGCCGCCACGGGAATTGTAGCGGGCGGGACACGGGACGTGAAAAAGTCCATTGACCTTGACCGAGAGTTTCCAGCCTTGGGGCGAGCGCGGCTGGAAAATCCCGCCCTTCATGTCTGGAGCATCAGACGATGTTTGTGTTCTCACGAAACTGTAAGTGTGTGGGCCACAGACGGGAAGAGAAATAACCTTTCAGTTTTCTTCAGCGGTTACTTCATTCGCTATTATGACAGAACGCAAATTTTTCTATATATTGTCCCCAGTTGTCTACGTCAGGGTTACAGGACTCGATTTTTCTGACGATAGGCGCTATACGAAGTAAATGTACCTCCCATCCTCAAAGTAAAGTTTATTTATTAGTCACAAGTAAGGCTTACATTAACGCTGCAATGAAGTTACTGTGAAATACCCTTCGTTGCCACAGTCTGGCGCCTGTTCGGGTCAATGACCCTAACCAGCACGTCTTTCAGAAATGTGGGAGGAAACCGGAGCACTGGAAGAAACCCACGCAGACACGGGGAGAACATGCAAACTCCACACAGACAGTGACCCAAGCCGAGAATCGAACCTGGGCCCCTGGCGCTGTGAGGCAGCAGTGCTAACCACTGTGCTACTGTGCTTCTTACCCTCAGTGCTAAGTCTCCTCCCCCTCTAGCTGTGAGGAAGAGATGCCAGCGTTGGACTGGGGTGGAGTAAGAAGTCTTACAACACCAGAAGGAGCAGCACTCCGAAAGCTCGTGATTCCAAATAAACCTGTTGGACTTTAACCTGATGTTGTAAGACTTCTCACTGTCCCCTCTAGCCGGACACTGCAATCCCTGACAACTTTGATGTTTTGCCTTGTCAGCAATGTAATAAATTGAGGGTGACTCAATGTGACTTAGAACAATAAAAGGCCTTATTACCAAAAGAAAAATCATACATATACAACAATGCCAGATCAGATTACAATGCGACTGCTCTGTTCCACTGCCTGGCTCCAACTGTAAGTCCCTCCTCGATTCATGATACACACCCTCCTCCTGCTTGCCCACCAGCACACTCCATAGGCTCCTAGCCAATCACGTGGCCCTTGGACAATGCCTCCCTTAAAGGGCCACGCAACTACAATGTGCTTTGTAGGAGGCCCTGGGGAAAGTTCACGCGGGTAAAAGGGATTCACCCCTGTGGTGAACCATCGTTGGTTCTCACTGGATAGTACTGGGCCAGGGCTGGCCAGCACTATGGGAATGTATATAGGTTACTGTGGGATTGTACTAATGTTGTTGTTGGGCTAGGGTGGGATTGATACACCTGTGGTTGTTACTGTTGTGGCACATCCCAGTCGGGCTCCGCCTCCTGGGAGAGGTATAAGACCCCCTGCTCGGACGGGACCCCTTCAGTCTGGGATAGTGTGTTAAAGTTCTGATAGTTCCATTGTTAGTTAATAAAAGCCTTCTTTTACCGAAGCTTTGAGCCTCGTGTCCAATTGATGCGCATCAATTTTATTAACTAAAATTAAACTCTCGACGGAAGAAAAAAAGAAAGGAGAGTATGGAGCAAATCCTTAAGCCAGAACGTCTGACGCTAGATCCATGTGTGGTGGGCGCTTCTAACACCTTCGACCACTGGCTGAAGTGTTTTGAAGATTACCTAGCAGCCTCTGCAGCGGTCACCACAGATGATGACAGACTCCGGGTCCTCCATGCGAGGGTAAGCGACACAGTCTACCTCGCGATCCGTGCGGCCACCACTTACCCGAGGGCCCTTGAGCTTCTAAAAAAGCGCTATACGAAACCTCCGAACAAGATCCACGCTCGTTACCTCCTCGCTACACGACGTCGGCAGTCGGGCTAAACCATGGAGGACTACGCCAATGAGCTCTTGCAGCGAGCCAGGGGCTGTGACTGCAAAGCTGTGTCGGCTGAGCAGAGCATGTACGACCTCGCCCGAGATGCGTTTGTGGCCGGGGTCGGGTCTTCATACATCCGTCTCAAGCTGCTAGAAAAGGGGAATCTCAACCTGACCCAAGCCATGGAATTAGCTGAAATGCTTGAGGCGGCTTCGAAGAGCTTGGTCCTGTATCCGGAGGACCACGTGGAGATAACGTGGCAGGAGCAGTCGCAAATCCCTCCTCGCCCCACGGGCTCGAAGTGCAGTGTTATGGCGTGCTCCCATGTGGACCAGACGACGGCTGCAGCCCCATGCGGCCCGCGGTGCTACTTCTGCTGAGGAGCCAAACATACACGACAAAAGTGTCCCGCTAAAGCGGTAGTCTATACCGCATGCGGTAAAAAGGAGCATTATGCGAAGGTGTGCAGATCGAAGCCCAGGAACGGCAGTGCGGCCTAAGACCCTTTGGAACGGGGATCATCACCATCGTCGTCGAAGTACTCACGGGGTTCGTCCACGTGCGAGTCCAGGACGACGCCATTGCGGTCGACGGAGTCGGAGGAGGATGACCACCAGGGGTCGCTACGTTTGGCGCCCTCACCCATGTGCGATTCATGGGGGTGGCCATTTTGGTCGACGATGACCATGAGTGACCAGCAGGGGTCCTCAGCATCGACCTCAGCTGCCTGCAGTGACGTTCACGGACCAACGGTGGCGTCGATCACCCTGGACCAGGCTAAGCCTCACAGGCTTGATTGTTCGATGATGGATATAAAGGTAAATGATCATGCAATTTATTGTCTGTTTGACAGCGGGAGCACTGAGAGCTTTATCCACCCTGATACGGTGAAGAGGTGTGGACTCCAGATTCAACCTGCCAAACAGACAATCTCTATGGCATCAAGGTCCCGGTCTGTCGCTGTGCTAGGACGTTGTGTGGTAACTTTGAAAGTGCAAGGCCCAATTTACGAGCGTTTCAGGCTCCTTGTGTTGCCGCATCTTTGCGCACCAATTCTCCTCGGACTAAACTTTATGGTCCACATGAAGAGTGTGATCCTACAGTACGGTGGGCCACTCCCTTCGCTGACAGTGGGAGAACAGCTGCAGTCTCCAAATTGTCCAAAGCGCCCCGCCTGCAATCTTTCTACGTTAAAGATCACCACACCCTCTTTATTTCAGAATCTGGTACCAGGCTGCAAGCCCATCGCTACTAAAAGTAGGCGTTACAGCACTGAGGATCGGATCTTCATCAGATCTGAGGTTCAGCGACTCCTCAAAGAAGGGATCATACAGCCCAGTGTTAGTCCGTGGAGAGCACAGGTTGTGGTGGTCAAGAGCGGGAACAAACCCCGGATGGTCATTGATTACAGTCAGACCATTAACCGATATACGCAGCTGGATGCGTATCCTCTCCCGCGCATATCTGATATGGTCAATCAGATTGCGCAGTACCGGGTGTTCTCCATCATAGACCTTAAGTCCGCCTACCACCAACTCCCCATTCGCCCAGAGGACCGACAATACACGGCCTTTGAGGCGGATGGTCGTCTGTATCATTTCCTTAGGGTTCCATTTGGTGTCACCAATGGGGTCTCGGTCTTCCAGCGTGCTATGGACCGAATGGTGGACCAGAACAGGCTGCGGGCTACCTTCCCGTACCTGGATAATGTCACCATCTGCGGCCGTGATCAGCAGGACCATGACACAAATCTCCAGAACTTCCTACGCACTGCATCTCGCCTGAATTTGACCTACAACAGGGAGAAGTGTGTATTCTGTACGCGCCGGTTAGCCATCCTGGGATATGTGGTGGAAAACGGGGTCATTGGCCCTGATCCAGACCGTATGCGCCCCCTTGCTGAACTTCCCTTGCCCGCTAGCGCAAAAGCACTGAGAAGATGCCTAGGCTTCTTCTCCTATTATGCGCAGTGGGTCCCCAACTACCCGGACAAAGCCCGTCCGCTTATTAAGTCCACGACTTTTCCACTCACGCCAGAGGCCCAATTGGCCTTCAAGGAATTGAAACACGACATTGCGAAAGCCACGATGCACGCGGTAGACGAATCCATCCCTTTTCAGGTGGAAAGCGATGCACCTGATTTCGCCCTGGCCGCCACACTTAACCAGGCGGGCAGGCCCGTCACGTTTTTTTCCCGCACCCTCCAAGGCCCCGAAATTCGGCATTCGGCGGTGGAGAAGGAGGCCCAGGCCATTGTGGAGGCCGTCAGACACTGGCGCCATTACCTGGTGGGAAAGCGGTTCACCCTGATCATGGACCAGCGGTCCGTGGCGTTCATGTTCAACAACACGCAGAGGGGCAAGATCAAGAATGACAAGATCTTGCAGTGGAGAATTGAACTCTCCACCTATAACTATGATATCATGTATCGTCCAGGGAAACTCAATGAGCCCTCGGATGCCCTCTCGCGCGGAACATGCGCTACTACGCAGGAGGATCGCTTGAACGCTCTCCATAATGACCTGTGCCATCCTGGGGTCACTCGGCTCTACCACTTTGTCAAAGCCCGCAACCTGCCTTACTCGGTGGAGGACGTCAGGTCGGTGACAAGGAGCTGTCGGATTTGCGCGGAATGCAAACCGCACTTTTACCGACCTGACCGGGCACATTTGGTCAAGGCCACTCGCCCCTTCGAGAGGCTGAGTGTTGATTTTAAGGGCCCCCTTCCCTCAACAGATCGGAACGTGTACTTTCTGAACATAATAGATGAGTCCTCCCGGTTCCCGTTTGTTGTCCCCTGCGTGGACACATCGGCTGCCACGGTGATCAAGGCATTCCGTGATCTTTTTACCCTGTTCGGGTACCCCAGCTATATCCATAGCGACAGGGGCTCGTCGTTCATGAGCAATGACTTGAGGTAATTCCTGCTCTCATACGGGATTGCCTCTAGTAGGACCACGAGTTACAACCCTAGGGGTAATGGACAGGTGGAACGAGAGAATGCTACAGTCTGGAAGGCTGTCCTATTGGCGTTGAAGTCCAAAGGCCTTCCAGTCTCCCATTGGCAGGAGGTCCTCCCTGATGCGCTTCACTCCATTCGCTCCCTCCTGTGTACGGCAACCAATGCTACTCCCCACGAGAGGATGTTCTCATTCCCTCGGAAGTCGTCCTCGGGGATATCTTTACCAGCCTGGTTGACGTACCCAGGACCCGTCCTCCTGCGGCGACATGTAAGGGCCTGCAAGTCCGACCCCTTGGTCGAACAGGTCCACCTCCTCCACGCCAACCCTCAGTATGCCTATGTGGCATATCCTGACGGGCGAGAGGACACAGTCTCGATCCGAGACCTGGCGCCTGCAGGGGACGTAGCAACTCCTGTCGCTCCCATACCCCCAGTGACGAATCCCTTATCCCTTATTTCTCCCCCGGACGTGGCGTGGACAGCATCGGGACCAGTGCTTAACAGTTTTACTCCAATGCACAGCTTGCCTGAGCCCCGAAGATCGTTGCCACCGCAGAATGTGTCAGGATCCCCTGCACTACCGTTTCATCAGGGTCAACCGGCCTGTGAGTCCGTGGGAGAACAGCTGGACGCCGTTTTGGGGAGAACGCCACCGCAAGCACCTACTCCGGTGTCACCGCCGGTATTGAGGAGGTCACAACGACGGTGCGGTCCTCCAGACCGTCTGAACTTATAATCTGTTGACATTTTAGTCTGTTTTCGTACCCCGCCGGCCTTTGTTCTCAAAGGAGGGGTGAATGTGGTGAACCATCGTTGGTTCCCACTGGATAGTACTGGGCCAGGGCTGGCCAGCACTATGGGAATGTATATAGGTTACTGTGGGATTGTACTAATGTTGTTGTTGGGCTAGGGTGGGATTGATACACCTGTGGTTGTTACTGTTGTGGCACATCCCAGTCGGGCTCCGCCTCCTGGGAGAGGTATAAGACCCCCTGCTCGGACGGGACCCCTTCAGTCTGGGATAGTGTGTTAAAGTTCTGATAGTTCCATTGTTAGTTAATAAAAGCCTTCTTTTACTGAAGCTTTGAGCCTCGTGTCCAATTGATGCGCATCAACCCATGATGTTTGGGATGCAATTCCTTTCTGCGCAGTGTGGGATTGTGTTGATGCTGAGTGCCCCTGGCATTATTGACAGGGGACTGGTGCCCAAATCGCCGTGACCAATTCGACATAGTCCATTGAAGCGACGTCTGGAAAGAAAAAGGAAGAATAAAGCCAGCATTTTTGTCGAGCAATCCTCATCTACGGTCAGGATCTTTTCCCCATGAGCACAAACCTAAAGATTTGATTTGATTTATTATTGTCACATGTATTAACATACAGTGAAAAGTATTGTTTCTTGGGCGCTATACAAAGCATACCATTCATAGAGAAGGAAAGGAGAGAGTGCAGAATGTAGCGTTACAGTCATAGCTAGGGTGAAGAGAAAGATCAACTTAGCGCGAGGTAGGTCCATTCAAAAGTCTGACAGCAGTAGGGAAGAAGCTGTTCTTGAGTCGGTTGGTATGTGACCTCAGACTTCTGTATCTTTTTCCCGATGGAAGAAGGTGGAAGAGAGAATGTCCGGGGTGCATGGGGTCTTTAATTATGCTGGTTGCTTTGCTGAGGCAGTGGGAAGTGTAGACAGAGTCAATGGATGGGAGGCTGGTTTGTGTGATGGATTGGGCTACATTCACAACCTTTTGTAGTTCCTTGCAGTCTTGGGCAGAGCAGGAGCCGTACCAAGCTGTGATACACCCAGAAAGAATGCTTTCTATGGTGCATCTGTAAAAGTTGGTGAGAGTCGTAGCTGACATGCCAAATTTCCTTAGTCTTCTGAGAAAGTAGAGGCGTTGGTGGGCTTTCTTAACTACAGTGTCGGCCTGGGGGGACCAGGACAGGTTGTTGATGATCTGGACACCTAAAAACTTCAAGCCTTTGACCCTTTCTACTTCGCCCCCATTGATGTAGACAGGGGCATGTTCTCCTTTACATTCCCTGAAGAAAGGGAAGATAGGAATGACAATAAAAATGTGGGGCGGGATTCACTGGCGGTGCTCACCTCAAAACCGGAGAATCTCGCCCGAGGTCAATGGACATGTCTGCCCCCCACCCGCTACAATTCCCAATGCAGGCGGGACGGGAGAATTCCGGCCGTGAATTTATATGGTACAGTTCGTGACCTCAGGATGTCCTAATCTGAGTTACAGTAAACTAAATTCTTTTTTCCTGTAGTTACTTAAATTGTAGGAAATGCAACAACCAATTTGCACGTGGCAAGCTCCCACAAACAGCAATAAGCTGCTTCTGTGATGTAGGCTGGGAGATAAATAGTTACTCAAGGCAACAAGGGGGGTTTCCTTTTCGAAATAGTACCATGTGGATCTCTTATATCCTGAGTGGACACAAAGGGCCTTCATTTAACATCTCACCCAAATGGGTCCATTCACTCATTTGAATAGGTGAGGACAGCACTGATACGAGTTTTACAATTGTTTTCTTTTATTGTAAGAAGTCTCACAACACCAGGTTAAAGTCCAACAGGTTTATTTGGTAGCAAAAGCCACTAGCTTTCAGAGCGCTGCTCCTTCGTCAGGTGAGCGGGAGTTCTGTTCACAAACAGGGCATATAAAGACACAAACTCAATTTACAAAATAATGTTTGGAAGTTTGTTTCTTTACATGCCCTGTTTGTGAACAGAACTCCCACTTACCTGACGAAGGAGCAGCGCTCCGAAAGCGAGTGGCTCTTGCTACCAAATAAACCTGTTGGACTTTAACCTTATGTTGTGAGACTTCTTACTGTGTTTACCCCAGTCCAACGCCAGCATCTCCACATCATTTCTTTTATTGAACAGAGCTTTAAAAAAGAAATTAAAATGACAGGAGCAGTAAAAGAAAAAGCGAACTTGGAGACTGGCTTCTCCCGCCAATCCCTGTACTGAACTTGAACACACAGGGCCCGATTTTACCAAAACTGTGGACCCGTTTTCGGGTGCGAAATCGCGGTAAAGTTGGGCATCGGGCCTATACCACGATCTGCACCCGATTCCGAGCAGATCGCGGCTTTACCGGCACCCGATTCGGGCACGGGTCCGGCCTGCGCCTGAATCGGACGGCCTGACGATTTAAATGTACTTGCATGAATTTAAATCGGCTTAATGAACCGCGCGCCCATCCCTACCGCCAAATCCCACTTTACCGTCTTCTGGCCCATTCCGCATCCACGCTGTAAGCGACCTGCAAAATAAAAGTCTGAAGTCGTCGCTGCAGCTTCCGAAGAGTGGGGTCAGAGCCTGCAACGGCTCTCTGACCCAAGCCATCCTCTGGTTGGGGGTGGGGGGGTGAGAGGAGGGGGGGAGTGGGACCCAGATCATCCTCTGGTCGGGGGTGGGGGGTTCCGCTGCCAGTCTGCGGCCGATCGGTGGGGAGGGAGGGGGCAGGGGTGTCCGCCGCCACTCTGCGAGCGATCCCTCCTCCCCACCGGAGGAACGAATCCCTCCTGCCGGAGTGGACGTGCGGCCATGCCATCCCACAAAACCTTCAGGATGAAGTGATTCCTCGCTAAGAAGATGCAGCAGAACCGGCCGATTCCACAGTGGATCCGCATGAAAACCAGCTACAAGATCAGTACAAGTCCAAGAGCAGACACTGGAGAAGGACCAAGCTGGGCCTGTAAAGGGTTTATCTCTTTACAGGCCCAGCTTGGTCCTTCTCCAGTGTCTCCTCTTGGACTTGTCCTGATCTTGTAGCTGGTTTTCATGCGGATCCACTGTGGAATCAGCTTGTTCTGCTTCATCTTCTTAGTGAGGAATCACTTCATCCTGAAGGTTTTGTGGGATGGCATGGCCGCACGTCCACTCCGGCAGGAGGGATTCGTTCCTCCGGTGGGAAGGAGGGATCGCCCCCAGAGTGGCAGCGGACCCCCCTGCCCCCTCCCTTCCCACCGATCGGCCGCAGACTGGCAGCGGACCCCACCCCCCCCGACCAGAGGATGATCTGGGTCCCGCCCCCCCTCCTCCTCCCACACCGCCCCCCTCACCCCCCCGACCAGAGGATGATCGTCAGAGAGCCGCTCTCTCCACTTTCTGCTTTTTTTTTCTTTCGCGCCCGGGCGTGCTCTGTCAGATTTTTTTCGAACAATGCGCATGCGCAGTTCAGAGCTCCGATCGGTCCACCAGCGCTAAGCCCCACCCACAGCGCGAATCGGACCGGAGCCGGCAAAACGCGTATGGGCGCACTGGAAAGAGGATTCCAGGTGCGGATCTATTTGACGCCCGGATTTGGCACCTAGACTCCAAATGGTAAAATCAGGTCCACAGAACGGATCTCAAAAGCAAACTGAAAAACATACACTAAAATCCAAACTATATTTCAACCCTTGTCTCGTTATAGGAAATGTTTTTCACAGACTGTCTCCAACTTAGAAAAAACAATCCTTGAACCAGCGGTTATGCTATTGTTTGCCTGCATTGTGTACCCTTAAGGAATGCAGTCAATTTTTAGCGAAACTTTAGCCTTCTGATTCTACTTGTTGTCAAGTTAGCAGTCAATTTTAAGATTAGCAGAGTTAGTTGCATAGGCAGAAATATCTTAAAATGAAGTATTTGCACAGACTGGGCTAAGCATAGATGAGATCCCTCACACACTCCCTCACTACTGCAATGCAGTGTCATCAGGATTCTGTGTTCACTTTTCCGGAGTTGGACTTGATCCATGATCTCTTGACTCAACGGGGAGTGCGCCACCGCTGACATTTACGAAGCAAAAATTTGAAACAGTTCTACAGGTGGAACTTTGATGGGCTGTCAGTTCTGAGAAGGGCTATAATTTTTCAAAAGTGCCCCTAATCTGAGAATTGTTAGCTCGTCATGGGTTTGTAATAGGTTCGAACCGATTTCTGAAAGATGGGAGTAGGATGTGTGAGAAAGAATCCTGAGATTAGATAACAACCTGCACATTCAATTCAGTTCTATTCATCACAACCATTGGACAGTTATGGCTGTGGATTTAGTTCTGTGTGATTACAGGGGAAGATATCATCCCGAAATGAACTGGAGAATTTCAAGATGCAAAAAGAACAAAGGTTCAAAGAGTTTACCTTCTAATATCCGTGTAGCCACATGATGCAGTGATTGAATCGAATTGAGTTGTTGTTGTCACATGAATACAGTGAAAACTATTGGGGGCCATTCTCCCAAAACAATTCTGTGTTAAATTCGCATAAAAACTGGAGTAAATCCTGCTGGTTTTTTCAGCTTGATCACTGGCCAGCTCCACGACCCCACGTCATTGCTCCTCCAACCCCCCCCATGGCCCCATTGTTGGCCCCCAGACGTGACCAAGTCAGCCCCAACTCCCCCAACGACCCACCTCGATCTCCCCCCACCCCCCCACACTCCTGACCTCCTGATCACCCCCCTCCCACCACCAGCAGCCCTGACACCCCCATCTCCCAATGGCCTGCCTCGATCTCCCCCCACCCCCCACATTCCCGATTTCCTGATCACCCCCCTCCCACCACCAGCAGCCCTGACACCCCCATCTCCCAATGGCCCGCCTCGATCTCCCGCCTCCCCCTGCACTCCCGACCTCCCGATTCCACCCCCCTCCCCCCCCACCCACCAGCAGCCCCGGTTCCCTCCCCCCCACAACAGCATGCTCTGATCTGCCCTCCCACTCGCAGTCCCAAACCCCCCACAGCAGGCCGAAACCCCCCCCCGCACACCACCCTGATGGCCAGCTCTGATCGCTTGCCTCCCTCCCTCTGTCACCAAGCCCGAGTGCCAGAGTGGCAGTGGGACCCCCCCATCACAACCTGGCTGTGCCAGGGGACCCAGGCTGGCACTGCCAAGCTGGCAATGCCCAGAGGACACTCCTCTCCTCACCCTGACCCCCTCAATGGCCCCCCTTCACTCCGGGCTCCGGCTGCCAGTTCCCCCTAAGTGGGGAGCTATTGTAAACCCCGTTAGAGTGAACACCCCTTGGTGGCAAGGGAGGGGGTAGCGGGCCTGGAGACTTCAGTCATGGCCCACTAATAAGATGGAAATTATATTATCATGAGAATTAACATAATTTATGCAGCTCTGCACTGATTTCAGGTATGGAGCTGACAGCGCCAGAAGTCCGGCTCTCGGAGACTCACAGAGGCCGCGGTGCCCCACGGGAAGCTGGCAAAAGGGCCTCTGCTTGAGTCTCCTGGCCCGCTGCACTGCTTTGAACTGCTGCCCCCCCATTGTTTCTTGCATGTTGCACAGACAAAACATACTGTTCATAGAGTACAGAAGGGAGAGGGAAAGGAGAGAGCGCAGAATGTAGTGTTACAGTCATCGCTAGGATGTAGAGAAAAATCAACTTAACGCAAGATAAGTCCATTCAAAAGTCTGACAGCAGCAGGGAAGAAGCTGTTCTTGAGTCGGTTGGTACACGACCTCAGACTTTTGTATCTTTTTCCCGACGGAAGAAGGTGGAAGAGAGAATGTCCGGGGTGCGTGGGGTCCTTAATTATACCGGCTGCTTTGCCGAGGCAGCGGGAAGTGTAGACAGAGTCAGTGGATGGGAGGCTGGTTTGCGTGATGGACTGAGCTTCGATCATGGCCCTTTGTAGTTTCTTGCGGTCTTGGGCAGAGCAGGAGCCACACCAAGCTGTGATACAACCAGAAAGAATGCTTTCTATGGTGCATCCGCACAATTGGTGAGAGCCGTAGCGGGCATGGCGAATTTCCTTAGCCTTCTGAGAAATTTAAAGATGTTGGTGGGATTTCTTAACTATAGCGTCGGCATGGGGGCACCAGGGCAGATTATTGACCAATCAAAGTGACCAGTCTCTATCAATGGCTGGGAAGTTCTGGCCCCGCCTGTGATGGGACCTCACACACACAACAGAAAATCTGGTGATGCAACCAAACATCGATTCATGTTCGGCAGGGAATTCCCAGCCTATCGTAGACCCAGACACAAGGTGAGGAAAAGCCCCATTGGTGGAGAGCTTTGGGAAGCATAGAATGTCACCTGTTCCTCATGATCACTCACTGCACACACCAAGGGTGATTTCAAACACAATCCAGGTGGATCTTGAAAGCTGGACCAGCTGGGCTTTCAGTGAGGGTAAAGCACAGGTGACCAGGTCCTTGCTATAACCACCCTGATGGAAAATGGCTTTGAAAGTAACCTCAAAACAAGTGCTGTCTTTCTCGACCTCACTGCAGCCTATGACACTGATCTCCTTATCAAAATCTCAAGAGTCCTCCCTTCCAGGGTTCCTGATGCCATTGATCTATTACTCTGAGATCGATGGTTTAGTGGGCGCAGGGGTGGTGAGACAAGCCCCTGGAGGAAACAGTCCAATGGGCTTCCCCAGGGATCTGTTCTAGCCCCACCCCTTTTTCATCTCATTATCAACGATCTACCTCTAACCCTGTCTCAGAATTCCATCAATGCTGACTAGATCTGCTGTGTTTCCCAGGCTCAGACATTTTCTAAACTAGACGTGGCGCTAAACAGCAATGTTGCAAACTACTGTAAGGCATGGTGCCGACCTCCTTCTCCTCTTTCCAACCTCAACACTCCCTCTTACCCCCAGCATGTCGCAAAGAACAAAGAAAATTACAGCACAGGAACAGGCCCTTCGGCCCTCCAAGCCTGCACTGACCATGCTGCCCGACTTAACTAAAACCCCCTACCCTTCCGGGGATCATATCCCTCCATTCCCATCCTATTCATGTATTTGTCAAGACGCCCCTTAAAAGTCACTATCGTATCTGCTTCCACTACCTCCCCCAGCAGCGAGTTCCAGGCACCCACCACCCTCTGTGTAAAAAAAAACTTGCCTTGTACATCTCCTTTGAACCTTGCCCCTTGCACATTAAACCTATGCCCCCAAGTAATTGACTCTTCCACCCTGGAAAAAGCTTCTGACTATCCACTCTGTCCATGCCTCTCATAATCTTGTAGACTTCTATCGGCTCATCCCTCAACCTCTGTCATTCCAGTGAGAACAAACCAAGTTTTTCCAACTTCTCCTCATAGCTAATGCCCTCCATACCAGGCAACATGCTGGTAAATCTTTTCTGTACTCTCTCTAAAGCCTCCACATAGAATCATAGAATCCCTACAGTACAGAAGGAGGCCATTTGACCCCTTGAGTCTGTACCGACCACAATCCCACCCAGGTCTTATTCCCGAACCCTACATGTTTACTCTGCTAATCCCCCTGACACTAGGGTCAATTTAGCATGGCCAATCAATCTAACCCGCACATCTTTGGACCATGGGAGGAAACCGGAGCACCCGGAGGAAACCCAAACAGACATGGGGAGAAAGTGCAAACTCGACACAGACAGTGACCCGAGACTGGAATCGAACCTGGGACCCTGGTGTTGTGAAGCAGCAATGCTAACCACTGTGCCACTGTGCCGCCCTGGTAGTCTGCAGTCTCCTTCTCCCCTCTCCAACCCCAATACTTCCCCTTGCCCCCCCATGTCTCCTATTTCCTTCCCAACCTCCTCCTGCCCTCGATCACGATCTACTCCCTGTCTCATATGTAGTCCTGATTGAGCCTCATAGAAGCCACCCACCTGGAGAAAGGATGAAGCCAATGACCCTATGCCCCCACCAGTGTAGGGTCGCACTGGCTTCAGTGAGATCCTGGAGCTGTGTGACTGCAGGTGGCCTAACTGTGGCACTCACCTCAAAGTCAGGAGTGAAGTGAGTGCAACATGCGTGGCACACATAAAGAAACATGTTCCAGACCGTTTCAATTTCCCACTGATGTGGCACTCGATTGGGAGGTAGTGCGTGAGTCTGGCGAGTAGCATTTTGGATGAGAATTCATGACATCGTAATGGATGTAAATGGCATTCCCAGCTTGGATCAGTGGGAAACCCAACCCACCATTTTCACACCCCACGATTTTCCCACCATCCACAAAGCGCCAAGTAAAGTTTATTTATTAGTGTCACAAGTCGGCTTACATTAACACCGCAGTGAAGTTACTGTGAGAATCCCCAAGTCGCCACACTCCGGCGCCTCTTCGGGTACAATGAGGGAGAATTTAACACGGCCAATGCACCTAACCAGCACGTCTTTCAGACTGTGGGAGGAAACCGGAGCACCCGGAGGAAACCCACGCAGACACGGTGAGAACGTGCGAACTCCGCACAGACAGTGACCCAAGGCCGGGAATCGAACCCGAGTCCCTGGCACTGTGAAGGCAGCAGTGCTAACCACTGCCATCTAGGGGCTGGAGGGGAAAATCCGGCTCACCGTACTGCTCAGCTCAAATCCCCGGAGAGTTTAACAAAGGCAGGAAGAACAAAGCCACGAGGATTAATAACTTGGAGATAACGCCAAGCAACCATTGCTTGATAATCAAACATGACTCTGGGAATGAATGGTGAACACACTGACAGGATGATTAAAAAAAGGGCAATGATTAGTTGGACCCCAGAGGGTGCTGTCAATGCATTTTTGCGGAGGTGGTTATGTGCAGAGTCGAACGCTAATATTACTGCGATTTGATTGAGTGAGCAATTATGGAAACAAGCAGTCAACTGAGCTTGTGTATAAATAATAAATATTTCTTTAATATTTGAGAATTATTTATGAGGTGCTGAGAATTCTGTTGCAATCCAAAGATGTGCAGGTTAGGTTGATTGGCCAGGTTATAAAAATTGCCCCTTAGAGTCCTGGGATGCGTAGGTTAGAGGGATTAGCGGGTAAATATGTGGGGGTAGGGCCTGGGTGGGATTGTGGTCGGTGCAGACTCGATGGGCCGAATGGCTTCCTTCTGCACTGTAGGGTTTCTATGATTCTTTCTATGAATCTCAGCTGATGTTACCACTGGACAAGTCAGATCCCAGGAGGGAATCTGGCTCAACAGATCATAACTTTTATTCTTATGTTTATAGAGACATGATGGACAGAGTAACAGGACTGCTGATTAACTTTTAATAAAAGAATGAAATATTTATTCAACAAGAAAATATTAACCACAGTGCACTGCTCCTTCACCCCAGCTTGATCTTTTCAGACGCACACAGATTTGGAAAGGAGACACAAGTTACAAAATCTATGTAATGATGATTACATATATGATCATATGTGAGTACGCATGTAAACCAGGAGTTCCCAAACCTTTCCAGCGATGGAACACTTTTTGACCTCTCCATGAGTTGTAATGACCTCAACGAGGCCCATGAGGTTGGGTTGAGTATGAGCGCCCTGATTGAGCTCAGGGTGGCACGGTGGTTAGCGCTGCTGCTTCACAGCGCCAGGGACTCAGGTTTGACTTCTGGCTTGGGTCACTGTCAGTGCAGAGTCCCTGATTGAGGTTACATAATTGCCTGGCCAATCAGGGAGCCTCACCTGTATATAAACCTGGGAGTGTCAGGTCCATTGGCCTCTGGATTCTGACCGTGTACCTGAAGCATTCTGGGAGTGGAATCAAGCTCGTAAATGAAGGGAATCTGGTGAAGGGACATCGGTCTCTGAGGAGGGATTCCAGGAGCACTGACAGAAACCTGGAGAAACTTTCTTATTGAAGTGTTGAATCATAAACATTAACTCTTTGAGCAACAGGTAGAACATCGAAAAACAAATTGATAAAAATATTTTCTATTTCTTGTGTGTAAACATTTATTATAGTTAAAAATAACTCTTATTCAACAAATACTTAATCCGACCTTATCCATTTTAATGGGAGTGAAGCTGCAGCATTGCCTCACATTGGTTAATATAACGTGTTCTTCTGGAGAGATGGATTCTCACCTCACACTCACGCACCCGCACATGCACCCGCACACGCACCCACACACGCACCCTCACACACACCCTCACAGGCACCCTCACACGCACCCGCACACGCACCCACACACGCACCCTCACACACACCCTCACACGCACCCTCACATGCACCCTCACACGCACCCGCACACACACCTGCACACACACCCGCACACGCACCCACACCCTCACACGCACCCTCACATGCACCCGCACATGCACCCGCACACTCACACACACCCTCACACGCACCCTCACACGCACTCTCACATGCACCCGCACCCTCACACGCACCCTCACATACACCCTCACACACACCCTCACACTCACACATATACGCACCTGCACACGCACCCTCACATGCACCCTCACACTCACTCTCACACGTACCCTCACACGCACCCTCACACACACCCTCACAGTCACACATTTACACACACACCCACATGCACACAGGCACCCGCGCACGCACCCGCACACGCACCCTCACGCACACGCACCCTCACACATGCACACACCCTCACACGCACCCTCACACGCACCCTCACACTCACACACATACATACACACACACACACACATGCGCACTCGCACCCGCACTCACGCACACGCTCTCTCACACACGCTCTTTCGCACACGCTCTTGCTCTCACACACATGCTCTCACGCACTCACGAACACACACATGCATTCACACACACGCACACACGCACTCACACACACACACATGCACTCACACACACACACATGCACTCACACACACACACATGCACTCACACACACACACACTCACATGCACACATGCACACACTCACATGCACACACGCACACATGCACTCACACACACGCACACACACACACGCACTCACACACACACGCACACGCACTCACACACACACACGCACTCACACACACGCACACACGCACTCACACACACACACGCACTCACACACACACACGCACACACACACACACATGCACTCACACACACACGCACACACATGCACTCACACACACACACACACACACACACACGCACTCACACACACACGCACACACACATGCACTCACGCACACACGCACACACGCACACACACACGCACTCACACACACACGCACTCACACACACGCACACACACACACACATGCACTCACACACACACGCACACACACACACACGCACTCACACACACACACATGCACTCACACACACACACGCACTCACGCACACACACACATGCACTCACACACACACGCACACACACACACACACATGCACTCACACACACACACGCACACACACACATGCACTCACACACACACGCACACACACACACACACATGCACTCACACACACACACGCACACACACACATGCACTCACACACACACACGCACTCACACACACACACACACTCACGCACACACACACATGCACTTACACATACACACACGCACTCACACACACACACACGCACACACACACACTCACACGCACGCACACGCACTCACACACACACACATGCACTCACACACACACACACTCACATGCACACATACCTCTCCCTACACACACTTGCACACTCATACACACACTCACCTCTCTCTCACTGACACCCACACACTCACGCACACACCAACACGCACATACCCACACAGACTCACACTCACCTCTCCCCACATACACTCACACACATATTCACCTCTCTCTATCACACAAACACACAACTCTCACACACGCACGCACCCACCTCTCTCACTCTCTCACACACACACACCTCTCTATCACACCTCTCACACACACACTTACCTCCCCCGCTCTCTCACACACACACACACACATCACACATATCTCTCCATTCCTCTGAATACATTTGCCCTCCCACCAGGCCTCCACCAGCCTGGCCTCCGAGTCCCCTCCCCATGACCCTCTCTGCCACTCGCTCACCTTTGCTCCACTTCCTGCTGTCCACTGCTCACTCCACTGTCCACTCCATCGTCTGCTCTTCTCTCCACCACCCGTCCCACCCTCCATTGTGCCCTTTGCCATTCACTGGCCTTCGTCCTGACTTTGACCTTCGCTTTCAACCGCACTGACCTCAGCCTCATACATTTACTGCTCAGTCTGGCATTCTTTCAGGCTGCTCCAACTCGAGGCTGTCTTCTCAATGCATTGGCTTCTGGTAGGCTGACTAGTTAACCTATCACTAGCCAGCGCATGTTGAGTACAAGTCTGATTGGACAAGCTGTGTGATCTGCTCTTCAATGCTTCAGTGGATGCTCTCGTTCTCCCGCGGAACTCCTGATGTAAACCAATAGGAAAACTGGCCAGACAAACCACACTCTGAAACCCCAAACAACTTCCATGGATCTCTCATCAAATTCTCCTCTGATGCTTATCACACTGTGAGCCAACTGTTCTCACTGGAACTCTAACTTTCACAGGAGGGTTACCAACTCTGCTCTAAAAGAACATGCCTTAGAATCTTCTCCCAAATATACCTTCCCTTGGATGCCTTCACCAAAGATCCACCTCCAGGATTTCAATCTCTCCTTTTAATATTCCTCTGTCTTTGATTGCTACAGGCTTTCAAGCTTCCTCACAATCTGTCAGGTACGTAGCCATCCAGCAGAACACCAGATATCTGGCAACTTGCTATCTGATGTATCCAGATCTACATCTTACAGCCCTGCCTTTAACTGGGAGCCTCTCTCTCTGCTCCAGACTCCACTGAACCTTTTTGCAGATTTCTGTTCTTTGTTCTGTCAACTTCCTGGATATCTTTTCTGTCCCATTCCCTGGTTTCTGTGACTTTCTGTTCTTTGGCTTCTTGGACTTGCTTCCTGCCTCTCTGTATTGTCTTGTCTGTTCTGGCAGTTGCGATGATAGTGTGCCTTCATGAAATTTTGACGTGGAGATGCTGGCGTTGGACTGGGGTGGGCACAGGAAGAAGTCTCTCAACACCAGGTTAAAGTCCAACAGGTTTATTTGGAATCATGAGCTTTCAGAGTGCTGCTCCTTCATCAGGTAAGTCAGGTGAAAGCTCATGATTCCAAATAAACCTGTTGGACTTTAACCTGGTGTTGTGAGACTTCTTATTTATGAAATTTATTCATATCATGTTTCTTGTGATGGGTATGTTTAAAATTCAGCTCTGGTTTATATGGTGCCAATTTGTCTGCACCAGGAAGCTCCCATGCTGAGAATGCAGGCTAATGATTGATTTTAGCTAGGGATGTGAATGTTTCAATCTGAGTTAGTGCATTTTTGTTTATTTGGTTTTTCCCATGGGACTTCAGAGTAGGGTTTTGATTAGGTCAATTGACTGAGTATTGTGCGTAAGGGGAGGAATTAAACTGACTGGGAAAGGCAGTGACTGCCGGGTTCCGTAAGAAACAAGAGGTGTCTTTCTCTCTCTCTTTTTCTCTCTCTCTTTCTCTGGAGGCTGCTGTTTGGGACCTCCTGGGAGAAATAGGTCTCTCTCTCTCTGTCTCTCTCTCTGTCTCTCTCTCTCTGTCTCTCTCTCTCTCTGTCTCTCTCTCTCCAGAGGTGTTGTGGGGGCTCAGGGGCTGGCAGCCTGTGTACTTGTATAAGTGCATAAGCCTGTGTGTCGCTAACTAATTTTGAAGAGTATAAGTCGATAAGAGGCATATTGCTTGAATTGAAACTTATAGAGATAGAGTGGCAGTTAAGAATTGTATCGTGTCATGTTTAAGTACTTCAATTGTTAAAAATGAAGCTAATTAATGTAACAAATAATGTATTGTTAAATAAAGTTTGTTTTGATAAAAGTTTCCGAGTGTGCAATAGAATCACACCTAGAGTGAAAAACCTTATCCTCACACTAATGTCAAAATAGAGAATTGTTGGGGCCTCGTCGGGCTTTGTAACATACTTTGAGGTTTCTGATCCGTATCTTAACACTACACAATGCTTCTTGCCTCTGGGTTACTTGGTTCCAAACTGATTCTTAAATGTCCTTGCTTTCCCAATGTGAGTCTCTGGTAGCTGAGCAACAGCTTAGTTTTTGATATCCGGTGTTTGCTTCAAGAGTTGTAAAACATTATTTCAATGCAGGCAAAGTTTCAAGTGAAACTAAAACTGAACCAAATACTGAAACATAAAATTAAGCACACTTAAACTTATAACTGTCTTCCTAATACACACACAATACAAATATAAATTACTTAAACTATCTCTATTTTATGGGGCATGCTATGATTTAGTTTCTCTGACTGTTCCCCAGTCCCTCAGTATGGATGCTTGGGTGGCACGGTGGCACAGTGGTTAACATTGTTGCCTCACAGTGCCAGGGACCTGGGTTCGATTCCTGGCTTGCGTCACTGTCTGTGTGGAGTCTGCACATTCTCCCCGTGTCTGCGTGCGTTTCCACTGAGTGCTCTGGTTTCCTCCCACAGTCTGAAAAATGTGTAGGTTAGGTGCATTGGCCATGCTAAATTGTCCCTCAGTGTACCGGAGCAGGCGCCGGAGTGTAGTGCCATGGGGATTTTTTACAGTAACTTCATTGCCGTGTTAATATAAGCCTACTTGTGACATTAATAATTAAACATAAGCTTCCACAGTGCGGCACTCCCTCAGTACTGACCCTCTGACAGTGCGGCACTCCCTCAGTACTGACCCTCTGACAGTGCGGCACTCCCTCAGTACTGACCCTCTGACAGTGCGGCATTCCCTTAGTACCGACCCTCTGACAGTGCAGCACTCCCTCAGTACTGACCCTCTGACAGTGCAGCACTCCCTCAGTACTGACCCTCTGACAGTGCAGCACTCCCTCGGTACTGACGGTCTGAAAGACGCGCTGACAGGTACCAGAGTGTGGCGCCTCGGGAATTTTCACAGTGACTTCATTGCAGTGTTAATGTAAGCTTACTTGTGATTAATAAATAAACTTAAACTTTAACTGACAGTGTGGCACTTCCCCAGTACTGACCCTCTGACAGTGCAGCACTCCCTCAGCACTGACCCTCTGACAGTGCAGCACTCCCCCAGTACTGATCCTCTGACAGTGCAGCAGTTCCTCAGTACTGACTCTCTGACAGTGCAGCACTCCCTCAGTACTGATCCTCTGACAGTGTGGCACTCCCTCAGTACTGACCCTCTGACAGTGCGGCACTCCCTCAGTACTGACCCTCTGACAGTGCGGCACTCCCTCAATATTGACCCTCTGACAGTGCGGCACTCCCTCAGTACTGACCCTCTGACAGTACGGCACTCCCTTAGTACTGACCCTCTGACAGTGCGGCACTCCCTCAGTATTGACCCTCTGACAGTGCGGCACTCCCTCAGTACTGACCCTCTGACAGTGTGGCACTCCCTCAGTACTGACCCTCTGACAGTGCGGCACTCCCTCAGTACTGACCCTCTGACAGTGCGGCAGTCCCTCAGTACTGACCCTCTGACAGTGCGGCAGTCCCTCAGTACTGACCCTCTGACAGTGCGGCACTCCCTCAGTATTGACCCTCTGACAGTGCGGCACTGCCTCAGTACTGACCCTCTGACAGTGCAGTACTGACCCTCTAATAATACACCCCTCAACCACCATCAATAAAACTTATTGGTCTTATTGCATTGTTATTGGTGGGAATTTGCTGCCACATTTCTTACATTACAACAGTGACTACACTTGGGAGGCTATTTAATTAGCCCAGAAGTGCTGAGGGATATTGTGAGGTTGGGGATGGTGCTATGGGAACATCTTGTTTCCTCTTTCAGCTTTTGGTGAATAAGCAAATATCACAACAGGATCCGCAAATCAACAAAGCTAGTGACAACTAATATCAAAGCATAATGAATTGCTCCAGGATTATGTATAGACTTTACTTTGTGAAGTGAATCTATTCAGTTCCTGTGGGTCGCTCTGTCAATATCCCTTATCTCTTTCCAGAGGGAGATTAGTTTCACTTCTCAATTCCCAATGTTGTTCTGTCTGTGCGGATGCTCCACAGAAATATACATGATATATACAGAAGCACCAACAGCTGAGAAATAAAAAATATGTGGTATACAGACCTCACATTACCAGTTCTGTATGGAAGTGTTCCTTGAGGTTACATCACATGACCTTCCATGGACCCAACAGGCCCTGCCCAGTGGAAAACAAACTTTATTTAATAATAGAGTTTAACAATAACTCTAACAAATGAAGCAGCTTAACTATTACCCATTGAGCAATAATTTAAACCTGAAAAGAAACAACTCTACTTCCTAACCTATCACTACTTAAGTTGCAAATAAGCAACATTCTTCTTATAAACTCTAAAACATTTTAAATACAATTAGCAGCCATAAATATACTTGCTATAAAGAGTGTAAACAGCCTTGAAACTTTCAGAGAGATTTTGTGGAGAGAGAAACTTGCAGACCTCTATCTTTAAACAAACCCCAGGTAGAACTCAAGAGATGTTTCCTCTCTGCTATGTTCTGAGCTTCTCCCAATAACCACACTGTCACATGACCCTGTCGATCTAAATCCACCTTCCATTCCTTTCGTTAAAAACCCAGGGGAATTTTTTCTTTTTGTAAACAAGAGTCCATTAGCTCTCTCCTAAGTGAACAGTGCATGGCTAAAATGAGCAATTATCCCGCATTCCCAGCATCAGAGTTGTACTCCTACCAGACATACTGACTGCCTGTAGAATAAAACTAAAGTTTGAAACAGTTTCCTGAAGCACAAGAAAACAATATGTATACACACATAGCAATATCATACCTCCCCCTTAAAAAAAAATGGACCAACAATGTGAAAAGGTGGCCTCATCTGCCCAAAGCCTCTAGTTTTGCACACTACTAGTACTCTATAAGGTTAAAATCTTATATCTAAGCATGTAAATATAACAGTAGTATAGTCCAGTTCAATCTTTCTCTTCCAACACTGAATGCTCCATCCTTCTTTCACATCAAAGTCGTGGTAAAGCATTTGTAATTACATTCTCTCGTCCTATCATGTGCATAATCTTAAAATTAAATGGCTGTAATAATAAGCTCCATCCAAACAGTCTTGCATTTTATCTTTAAACTTCTCCAGAAACCTTAATGGATTCTGGTCAGTGTAACTAATTGTCTCCGATGAATTGTTGGCAAATTAGATGTGGAAATGTTGCAATGCTAATACCAACCCAAATATCTCCTTCTCCCACCGTCGAATATTCCTTTTGATGAATATTTAATTTTCTTGAAACATAATGAATCTTTCTATCCTGTCGTTGTCTTCTCAAAACAGAACTGCAGCATTGCCCACATCACTGACTATCAGTGACTACCTTGAAGTGCTTTGCATGGTTTGGTGCCAAGGGTTAACACAGTTTTCAGATTGTCAAACGCCTCCTGACATTTAGATGCCCACTGAAATTTCTTGTGCAGTTTTAGCAGTTTAGTCAGTGAAGTAGCAACACTGTTAAAATTTGGCACGAGTTTCCAGCAGAAAACACATGTGGCCAGGAATCTCAGTGCCTCTCTTCGCATTGACAGCGCTGGGAACTCCCCAATAACTTTCGTCTTCACATTCCATGGGGCCATCTGTCCGTGTCCAATCGTATGGCCTGAAAACCTGACTTGGGCTTTTGTCAATTCACTTTTAGCCAAGTTTACCACCAAGCCCGACTGCTGAAGTCAACCAATCAATTCCTTTAAATGTTCCGAAAGCTCCTTCCGCATCTGACTGAAAACCACCAGATCGTGGTTTTGGGAGCGGCACAGTGGTTAGTGCTGCCGCCTCACAGCGCCAGAGACACAGGTTCGATTCCCGGCTTGGGTCACTGTCTGTGTGGAGTTTGCACGTTCTCCCCGTGTCTGCGTGGGCTTCCTCCGGGTGCTCCGGTTTCCTCCCACAGTCCAAAGATGTGCAGGTTAGGTGGATTGGCCGCGCTAAATTGCCCCTTTGTGTCAGGAGGACTTGCTAGGGTAAATGCATGGGGTTGTGGGGATAGGACCTGGGTGCAGGCTCGATGGGCCGAATGGCCTCCTTCTGCACTGTAGGATTCAATGATTCCTTGATCATCTATGAAAACTGCATAATTATTTAGTCCAGAAATGAGTTTGTTGATTAGTTTTTGGAATGTTGCTGTCACATTTTCATTCCAAGCAGCATGATTTTAAATCGATACAGACCATCTGATGTCACAAAAGCGGAACTTTCT
The DNA here is from genome assembly GCF_964213995.1 of Mustelus asterias. Classification (NCBI taxonomy): domain Eukaryota; kingdom Metazoa; phylum Chordata; class Chondrichthyes; order Carcharhiniformes; family Triakidae; genus Mustelus; species Mustelus asterias. The sequence continues at coordinate 83,080,919 of NC_135813.1, read as the reverse complement.
TCGCACTCTCTGATTAAGGTACTTGCCAGTATCATTTAAGTTCAGTAATATAATTTGCTTTTCCCACCTTTTCAATACAGTCTTCCAATTGAGGAAGATGATACAAATCGGACTTTCTAACTGCATTGGCTTTTTCCTATAGTTCAGACACAATGGTTGTCTGTTATCTAGTTTTGGTACCATCACTATAGGTGAGATCCAATTGCTGCAAATCACTTCCACAGTGCAGCACTCCCTCAGTACTGACCCTCTGACAGTGCAGCACTCCCTCAGTACTAACCATCTGACAGTGCGGCACTCCCTCAGTACTGACTCTCTGACAGTGCGGCACTCCCTCAGTACTGACCCTCTGACAGTGCAGCACTCCCTCAGTACTGACCCTCTGACAGTGCGGCACTCCCTCAGTACTGACCCTCTGACAGTGCGGCACTCCCTCAGTACTGACCCTCTGACAGTGCGGCACTCCCTCAGTACTGACCCTCTGACAGTGCGGCATTCCCTCAGTACTGACCCTCTGACAGTGCGGCACTCCCTCAGTACTGACCCTCTGACAGTGCGGCACTCCCTCAGCACTGACCCTCTGACAGTGCAGCACTCCCTCAGTACTGACCCTCTGACAGTGCGGCATTCCCTCAGTACTGACCCTCTGACAGTGCGGCACTCCCTCAGTACTGACCCTCTGACAGTGCGGCACTCCCTCAGCACTGACCCTCTGACAGTGCAGCACTCCCTCAGTACTGACCCTCTGACAGTGCAGCTGTGCCAACTTTAATAGATTGAATCGATATGGGTATTGCTTACTTGGAACAGCATTTCCTACATCTACGTCATGCACAATTACTGTTGTACTTCTCTGTTTGTTCCAACATCTAGCTCAGGTCTTTTAGGTCTTCATTTTTCTCTGGAAGGTAACTCAGTAACATATCCCAATTTCTGATTGCTTCCTCATTATCCAATTTGATTTGAGGAATGTCAAATTAAGAGTTGTCTGGATTCGGTTCTTCACTTTGAGCTGTAACACATCCTCCTTTTGCTTTCTTCCACTATCAAAATACCGTTTGAACATATTTACATGATACTGTGAATTTTCCATCTATCTGGCAGTCTTATCAAATAATTCACCTCACTCAATTTCCTTTCAATTTCATAAGGCCCACATAACCTTACTTCTAATAGTTTACCTACCGCTGGTAATAATGCTAATACTTTCTCGACACGAACAAAACTACCAATTTTTTATCTCTTACCCACTTCTTTTTTCATGACATGCGATGCCACTTTTAAGTGCTGTCAAGCCAGTTCACCTGCCTTAATCTCTCCCTAAAGTTTCACACATTGGGTGGAATTTTACGAGATTGATTTGTGTCCAGTGAGTGGGAAAGTGGGAGAGTTCCTGATCTGTTTTTTGGGCGGGTTTTCACTCCCAATCTTATACATTAAGTCATTGAAAAAACGGTGCAGACTGTTTCTAGTTGCTGCAGGTGGTGGGCTGGGCTTCATTCACCAGCCAACCTTCGGAGGGGCAGCTACTGCGCATGTGCAGACCTCTGATGCTGCGCATGCTCAATAGCAGTAGCAGGGGTTTGACAGACAGACAAAGAGCTGTCGGCCCCTGTTGCGGCAGCTCCTCCCCGCTCCCCCCACAATTGTTGGAGCCTTCGGCTGATCATGAGCCCCACAGCATGCGGACATCTAGCCTCTGCTGCCCCCCCCCCCCCCCCCCGCCGCCCAGACAGATCACGCCCCCCCATCTGACCCCGCTGCAGAGTGGCAGCGGGCCCCCTTGATCACGCCGCCCCTTCATGCCCTGCTCCCTTCATGCCCCACCTCTTCAGGCCCCACCCCATCAGGTCCTGCCTACTGACCCTGCCCCCATAGGCCCCTGGCACTGCCCATGGTGCCCAATAGGCTTTGTCCAGGTGCCAGGCCAGCAGTGCCAAGATGCGAGGCTGGCACAGCCCAAAGGGCAACCCCCTCCGCCCTCAGCTTCCCCGGGGGCCGCAATGGCCTCCAGTTCTACCGGTGAGGCCAACACGACTGTTCCCTGTGGATGGGGAGCCGGTGTTTTTTTGCGCTGGAGGGAACCTTTCCTGGCGAGGCCATAAAGGCAAGTGAGCCAGGATGATTGAGTGCCAGGCTCGCTAATCGCATGCAAATTAGAACTTCAATATATTTACATAAGTTGTTCAGCCTCTCACCTGTTTCTGGCGAGAAGCTGACCGCACCGGAAATCCGGCTCACATTAAATCGCGAGAGCCGAGGAATCGGGCATGATCCTGATTTCCCAGCTCTCGCGCAATTTTACTGATTCCTTCCGCCTTGGTGGGCCGGGCGAGCCGGTACAATTCCACCCATAGCCCAACAATGTCGTCTCAGAACGCTGACTCACCAGTTTCTCCTTGATCAATTGAAATGGCCCTCTTACCTCATAACCAAAAATCAATTCAAATCCATTGAAATTAGTTGATTCATTAGGCGCATCCCTCATTGCAAAACGTAGCAAATGATCTCAATCCTCTGGATAATTCTGAGCTTAGGCCCTCAACGTGGTCTTTAAGGTTTGATGCCATCGCTCTAACATTCCCTGCGATTCTGGATGGTACGCAGTTGATTCAAATTGCTTTACTCCTAAGCAATCCATAACCTCCCCGAATAACTCCAATGATGCTTGATCTGATTGTATTTCTGTGGGTAGATCTTATCCCGTAAAATATTTAAATATCTTCTCTACAATCCTTTTAGCTGTAATATTACGTAATGGAATGTCCTCTGGAAATCCAGTGGACGCATCCATTATAGTCAAAGAATATTGATTCCCACTTTTCATTTGAGGGAGGGGTCTATGCTATCAATTAGGACCCTCGTAAAAGGCTCCTCAAATGCCAGAATGGCTATTTGATGCCAGTTAGCTAGTTTGATTACCACTTGAAACTTTCCTATAACCTGAAGTGAACTGGCAACCTATGTTAAGGGATAGGTCAATAGAGATGCAGGGGCAAACATTTAAGGGTATATTTCAGACTACACCCGTAATAGATACATTCGAATGAGTAAGTAGAAGTCCAAAAGACAGCCCCTTTCTGGAGCATGCTGCGGGACCAGCTAAATCCCAGGGTGGAGGGTAATTCAGGGTCCTGGAGCTAGTAGAATTGGGCAGTGGAAACACTCATGTTCCTCCTGGCCCACAAGCAGTGCCGTAGAGGAACCCAATCTCTCCCTGAAGCTGCCCTCGGCTCCCTTTCTGAGGCCACACAAACGCAGCCACCCACTGTAAAAACTGCAATGCACAGTGAGGCGAGTTCATTCATATTCTTAAATTACCAACATTCTTCCCTGGAGTGAGTTGCGAGCTCACACTTTGCCCTGCCTTTTTTAAAACGTTAATTTTCCTTATCACCAGCTCCCATTCCACTCATTTTTGTGTTAAAAGCTTTCCCCCCCCACTCCCAACTTTCCCAGCCTCGCCACCCCCCCAACCCCCCCAGCGCATAAATTAAAGAGAAAACAAGAAATAATGGGAGCTGCGCACAAATAGTGTTCTACTAATGTTTCACCTGTTATGTTTCTAGTCTGGAATAACAGTCTGTCTTGTAAAGCTTCTAATGAGCAAGCAGGAACATGCTCTCAGTTTTCTATTTAGCTTCTTAAGTCATCGTGGGTTACTCACTGATCCTGACCTAACAAGGCAGCGCCATCAAGCAGTACCTTATTCAATGAGCAATATTTAATATGTTTCCTTGAATTTCCTGGCATGCAAACAATGCTTTATGTTTTTGAGGAAAGGGCTTTTAGCCTAAAGCCGTCTCTTGGCAGACATTTTTCTCCATTAATTGCACTTTTGTTCCAGTTTCTTGCAAACCCACAAATGTCAGTGCTTTAGCAGAGTAAATGATTATAATGGCACGATGGTATGGATGATCACGATAGTCATTTCCCCAAAGTTTTATTCCACAAACGTCCAATCCTCGGGTGAAGATGATGGCTTTAATCACCTGAGATTCCTCATGAGAAGACACTTACATCATTCAGGTGAACATGGCAGGGTACAAGACGCTCTCTCTCTCTCTCTATCTCTTCCATCCCTCCCTCTCTCTCTTCCATCCCTCTCTCTCTCTCTCTCTTCCATCCCTCTCTCTCTCTATCTCTTCCATCCCTCCCTCTCTCTCTTCCATCCCTCTCTCTCTCTCTCTCTTCCATCCCTCTCTCTCTCTCTCTCTTCCATCCCTCCCTCTCTCTCTTCCATCCCTCTCGATATCAAAAAGATTTTCTCTGAGCTGTTAGAGCACATCGGCCCCGCAAACTCATCGGATCTTCATTCCCGGTGAAGTTACCGGAATGAAAATCTGTGGCACCAGTTTCGCACACAGGCAGGAAGGTAAAAAATCTAATCCACACATCCCTGCCAAAGATTGTAAGTTATAAAGATCAAAAGAAAGTTCTCAAAACACCAGCAATTCCTGCATTAGAACAATAACACTTCAAAATACATATCACAGGCTGCAAAGTACTCTGAGGTTGTGTATTGTGGAGGGCAATATATGAACGCAAAGCTATCTTTTTTTCTTCTAATTGTGGGTGAGAGAAAGGGCTGTATTTTCATAGAATCATTGAATTTCTACAGTGCAGAACGAGGCCATTTGGCACATCGAGTCTACACCGACTCTCCGACACAGCACCTTATCCAGGCCCTATCCCTGTAATCCCACATATTTACCTTATACATCTTTGAGCACTAAGGGACAATTTAGCATGGCCAATCCACCTAATCTGCTCATCTTGGGAGATGAAGGGACAATTCAGCACGGCCAATCCACCTAACCTGCGCATCTTTGGACACCAAGGGGCAATTTAACATGGCCAATCCACCTAGCTACACATCTTTGGAGTATGGAAAAAACTAGAGCACCCGGAGGAAACCCACGCAGACACAGGGAGAACGTGCAGACTCCACACTGTCACCCAAAACGGGAATCGAACCCATGTCCCTGGCGCTGTGAGACATGATGTGGAGATGCCGGCGCTGGACTAGGGCGAGCACAGTAAGTAGTCTCACAACACCAGGTTGAAGTCCAACAGGTTTATTTGACAGCACGAGCTTTCGGAGTGTCACTCCTTCATCACGTGAGTGGGAGTTTTGTTCACAAACGGGGCATATACAGACACGAACTCAATTTGCAAGATAATGGTTGGAATGCGAGTCTTTACAGGTAAACAAGTCTTAAAGGTGCAGATAATGCGAGTGGAGAAAGGGTTAAGCACAAGTTAAAGAGATGTGTATTGTCTCCAGCCAGGACAGTTAGTGAGATTTTGCAAGCCCAGGCAAGTCGAGGGGGTTACAGATAGTGTGACATGAACCCAAGATCCCGATTGAGGCTGTCCTCATGTGTGCGGAACTTGGCTATCAGTCTCTGCTCAGCGATTCAGTGAGACAGCAGTGCCAGCCACTGTGCCAACGTGCCGTTATTTCCATTTCACATATTTGCAAAGGAACACAGAGCGAAAAGGTTTGAGGTATGGAGACACTCTGAGAAAATTAAAAATAAACTGCTTTGTGCAGAGAGGAATTGTAAAGTTCCAAATATGGTAACTAATTATCGAGAAATATTAAAAGCTGAGAAGTGACATTTAACAATAGGAGCAGGGTGGCGGGGAATTGGGAAACATGCTGAAGGATTAGGGCGCACAAAGTACCAGCAGCTGCTGAATGAGTAGTGAAATCAATGCTTCTGCAATGAAAACGTGCTTGTTTGCAAATGTGTGGCAGAGTGAGAGTGATTGGCAGATAGATATTGCAAAGTTCAAACTGTTCAGTGTAAAACACGCTGCTTTGTGTAGTTTTGAAAGCTTGCAACTCCCCGTAGGTTTCTGAGCCTCTTGGTTCAACGCATGCCTCTTGACAACGTTCTCTCAGTGAGACACAGGCTCCCTCACCGTGCTAACTGCCAAGTGGCTGCTATCTGTGTATGGGTCACCGTTATATCTTTGCAAAGATAGAATCAACCAGGTTGGGTATGAGCCGAGGCTGATCAGTTCTGGCACCAGAAATATTCCCTCTCTCCAAAATTGTTTGAAAAATGGATATATCAAGCAATAGCTTAAAGGTTTTTGGTTTCAAAATGAGGGAGAGTGAGGGAGAGGGTAGAGGAAAGTCTAGATAATAGAGCTAGCGATCATAGAATCATAGCACCTATGGCACTGAGACAGGCCCTTCGGCCCAAGCTGGTCCATGCCACCAAGAAGCCCATCTAAGCTAACCCCATTTGTCTGCATCTAACCCATATCCCTCTAAACCTTTCCTATCCACGTATCTGTCCAAATGCCTTTTAAATGTTGTCAATGTCCCTGCCTCGACCACTTCCTCCGGCAGCTCATTCCACACACGTACCACCCTCTGTGTTAAAAGGTTGCTCCTCAGGTTCCCATTAGTTCTTTCCCCTCTTAACTTAAACCTGTGTTCTCTAGTTCTCGATTCCCCAACCCTGGGAAAAAGACTGAGTGCATTCACCCTATCCATGCCTCTCATGATCTTATACACCTCTATAAGATCACCCCTCAGTCTTCTACGCTCCAAAGAAAAAAGCCCTAGCCGGTCCAGTCTCTCTCTATAACTTAGCCCCTTGAGTCCTGGCAACATCCTTGTAAATCTCTTCTGCACTCTCTCCAGTTTAATAACATCTTTCCCAAAGCAAGGCAACCAAAACTGAACACAATACTCCAGGTGCGGCCTCACCAACATCCTGTACAACTGCAACATACCTTCCCAACTTCTATACTCAATGCCCTGACTGATGAAGGCCAACATGCCAAAAGCCTTCTTCACTGCCCTATCTACCTGTGACTCCACCTTTAGAGAACTGTGCACCTGAACTCCAAGGTCCCTCTGTTTCACGATACTCCCTAAGATCCTACCATTCACTGTGAAAGTCCTACCGTGATTTGATTTTCCAAAATGCAACACCTCAGACTGATCCGTATTAAACTGCATTTGCCATTTCTGGGCCCACTTCCCCAGCTGATCAAGACCCTGCTGCAATTTTTGATAACCTTCCTCACTGTCTACAATACCATCTATTTTAGCGTCATCTGCAAACTTACTGATCATGCCTTGTACATTCTCATCCAAATCTCAGCCAACACTGACCCCTGAGGCACACCACTAGTCACAGGCCTCCAGCCTGTCAAGCATCCTTCCACCATTACCCTCTGCTTCCTACCATCAAGCCAATTGTATATCCAATTCGCCAGCTCTCTCTGGATTCCGTGCGATCTAACCTTCCAGAGCAGTCTACCATGTGGAACTTTATCAAAGGCCTTACTGAAGTCCATATAGACTACATCTACCACCCTGCCCTCATCACCCTTCCTGGTCACTTCATCAAAGAACTCTAACAAATTTGTAAGGCACGATCTCCCATGCACAAAGCCGTGCTGACCACTCCTAATCAAGCCCTGTCTTTCCAAATGCCTGTATATCTTATCCCTCAGAATCCTCTCTAGTAACTTAACCACCACAGATGTTAGGCTTACCGGTCTATAATTCCCAGGTTTTTCTTTGCAGCCCTTCTTAAATAAGGGCACAACATTTGCTACCTTCCAGTCTTCTGGTACCTCATCCGTGGCTAACGATGATGCAAATAAACCTGTTGGACTTTAACCTGGTGTTGTGAGACTTCTTACTGTGCTTACCCCAGTCCAACGCCGGCATCTCCACATCGTAAATATCTCAGTCAGGGCTCCCACAATTTCTTCTCTGGCCTCATACAGTGTTCTTGGATATACCTGGTCAGGGCCAGGAGATTTATCCACCTTCATATATTTTAATACGTCCAACACCTCCTCCACTGTAATGTGAACTGTCCCCAATGTATCGCCACTAACTTTCCCAGGTTCCCAAGTCTTCATGTCTTTCTCCACGGTAAACACAGAGGAGAAATATTCATTGAGAATCTCACCCATCTCCTGCAGTTCCACATGTATGTGCCCTCTTTGGTCCTTGAGGGGTCCTATTCTCTCTCTAGTTATTCTTTTTCCTTTAATATACTTAAAGAATCCCTTTGGATTCACCTTAATCCTCTCAGCCAAAGCTACTCATGCCCCTTTTTTGCCCTCCTAATTCCCTACTTGAATATACTCCTGTATCTCCTGTGCACCTCTAGGGAATCCCTTGATTCCAGCTGCTTGTACCCGAGCCATGTCCCCTTCTTTTTCCTGGCCAAAACGTCAATATGTTTTGTCATCCAGAGTTACCTACTCTTGCCAGCCTTGCCCTTCACCTTAACAGAAACATATAGACCCTGAACTCTAGCTATTTCACTGTTAAAGGCCTCTCACTTGCTGGAGGTCCCTTTGCCCTCAAACAAGCTACTCCAATCAACCCTTGCAAGCTCCTGTTTAATTCCATCAAAATTTGCCTTGCCCCAGTTTAGAGCTTGCACCTGTGGACCAGTTTTGTCCCTTTCCAGAACTATGGTCACCGGTCCCAAAGTGGTTCCCCATCATCACCTCCATCACTTGCCCTGGCCTATTTCCCAAGAGTAGTTCGAGTTTTGGCCTTTCCCACATAGGACCCTCCACATATTGCCTGAGGAAACTTTCCTGAACACACTTAACAAATTCCACCCCATCTAAGCCCTTAACACTATGGCAGTTCCAGTCTGTGTTAGGAAAATTAAAATCCCCTACTATGACAACCCTATTACTCCTGCAAGTTTCCCCAATCTCCCTACATATTTGTTCTTCTAATTCCCGTTGACTATTTGGGGGCCTATAGTACAACCCCAATAAGGTCACCATCCCATTCTTATTTCTTAGTTCCACACACAAAGCCTTGCTGGATGATCCTTCGGTTATTTCATCTCTGACTACTGCCACGATGATCCCCTTGATCAAAAATGCGACTCCTCCCTCTTCTTTCCTCCACCTTTGTCCCGTCTAAAGCACCTGTACCTGGAACATTGAGCTGCCAGTCCTGACCCTCCCTTAGCCATGTTTCAATTATGGCTATAATATCCCAGTCCCACATACCTATCCATGCCCTGAGCTCATCAGCCTTACCTGTCAGCCCTCTTGCATTGAAATAGATGCAATTTAATCCAGCAGGTTTTCCCCGCTCCCTGCCGTGCTCCTGCCTATCATGTCTATTCAGCTTGCCTTTGCTGAGTATGCATCTCCTTTCAGCCCCTCATTTGCTTCCCTGAAAGTTAGTATCCCACCCCCCCTGCCAATTGATAGATAGATTGATAAATCAATGGATAAAATCTCCACCCAATGTGAAGCTGAGATACACTTTGGACAGCGTAAGTCATTGGCGAAATTATGGAAGGACACTGCAGAAGAATAAACATTTGTTATCTGTTCATGGGGAGGTCAGAATCTACAGGTCAGTCTGTGGTGAACCACTGTAATACTGTCTGTGTATGAGATATGCCTGGGCACGCCCCTGCTGCCTCAATCCGGGGCTCCGCCCTCCTCGGGGTATAAAGGTGGCTGCTCTCCGCCTCTTTTGTCTCAGTTCGGGTTAGCCATCGGTTTGGGAGTGCTTCTGTTCTTGTTAATAAAAGCCTGTTGTTCCGCAACATCTAGTCTTTGCGTAATCAATGGTGCATCACAGTCTACATCACCATTTGACAGCCCCACTGTGAAACATTGCAGCAATAGACCATGGCCAGATCAGCCTGTCCTCAGTTAATGAATCACGGGCCTCTGGTGCTGTGAGGCAGCAGTGCTAACGACTGTGCCACTGTACCACTGACATGGTGTATATATAGTCTACTCGATATAATGTATAGACACATCTATCAACTTTCCCTTCTTCTCCAAATGACGCAGTAAAAATGTTTCCATTTGTCAGGGAGACCAGAACTAGGGGCCATGTGTACACGAGAGTCATAAGCAAATCAAATAAGTATATCGGGAAAACCCTCTTTACTGAAAGAGTGGGTATGAATGTAGAACTCACTCCCACGGGGGTTAGTTCAGGTGAGTAGCATAGAAACATTTAAAGAGGAAGCTGGATAAAGACGAGGGTGAAAGGAATAGAAAGATATGCTGATAGGGTGAGATGAGAAAACATAGCTCATGTGGAAAATAAACTGGCAAAGACTGGAGGGGCCACGCGGCCTCTTTCTGTGCTGTAAACTCCAGGATTCTGACCCAGCGACATGAAGAAGTGGGCATAGGTTTTCAAGTCAGGATGGCGAGTGGCTTGGAGGGAAACTTGCAGGTGGTGGTGTGCCCATGCATCTGTTGCTCTTGTCCTTTTAGGTAGTAGAGGCCAGAGGTATGGAAGGTACTGCCGCAGGAGCCTGGGCGAGTTGCTGCAGTGTACCATCTTGTTGATGGTACTCACAGCTGCCACTGCGCATTGGTAGTGGAGGAGTGAATCTTTGAGGTGGTGGATGGGGTGCCAATCAAGTGGGCTGCTTTGTCCTGGCTGGAACTTCTTGAGTATTGTTGGAGCTGCACCCATCCAGGCAAGTTGGGAGTATTCCATCACACTCCATCACATATCTTGAAGACTTTACCTTTAAGGAGCATCTTAAAGGAGGAAAATGAGGTACAGAGACGGGGAGGTTGAGGAAGGGATTCCCAGAGTTTAATGGCCCAGGTATCTGAAGGCACGGCCACCAATGACATAGCAATTTAAACTGGGATGGGCAGGAGGCCAAGATCAGAGGAACACAGGGGACAGGAGGGTTTGAGGAGCAGAGATTGGGAGGGATGAGTCTATGGAGAGGTTTGAGAACAAGGATGAGAATCTCAAAATTGAGGTGTTGCTGAACCAGGAGACAGCGTGGGTCAGTGAGCACTGGGGTGAGGAGTGAGAGGTGTGAATTAGAGTAGAGGGAGCAGTCATGGATTTTTGTCCGAAGCTGAGATGTAGGCAAGGTACTGATCAACCCAGATCTAATCGAATGGCCAAGGAGGCCTGAGGGGCCGAATGGCTTCCTCCTATTCCTGATGTCCCTAAAAACACAACAACATTTTTATTCCCAGCTAATTGGGCTCAATCCCCTGTGTACTCGGTTTTATACAATTGGGTCGGGTGTAAAGTCTGGAATTGACTTTCGATTGACCAGTTTCTGTGTTGTTCTCAGTAATAGGAGAAGTAATAATGATTTGTTACACATTATTTGTTTAGTTTTGCAAGGGTTTCGAGTTAAATTATTGGACCTGGCTGTTTTGATGTGAAGATGATTCATTTGGAGGGGCATTACAGAACATGTTTACTCTTTCCAAGATTATTATCTCATTATAGTTTGCGGTTAAAATCATCTGCACTGGTTCAAGTTCATAATGTTCTCTGAATCAACCAATCAGACAGTCATTTGCTCTGGGTTAAGAGGTCGAGCAGAAAAAGAAAGGCGTCTGTAAGGACTGATAGAATGCAAATACAAATAGATTGTGAATGTTCTCAGAACAGCAGCAATGTGGCAATTGTGATGATATCAATTTCTGGGCTGTTAGCACGCAGAATAAGCGGAATCAATAAACATTTTCAACAGCAAAGGGGATAATAATTTAAAGAAGAATAATCTGAAATGGTGTAAGGGAAAGGGGAGGAATACGTGGTAAAGTTTGAGGACTGGTAAACAAAAGCTTCTCTAAAACGCCATTGGGCAACCTCAGGGCACCCCCACATGCTTCAGCCAATGAAGTTATTTTGAAGTGTGGTCACTTGTAAGGCAGGAAGGGCAGCAGCCAATTTGCACCCAGCAAGCTGCAAAATGATAACGTTTTAACGTTTATTTATTATTCGTGTCACAAGTAGGCTTACATTAACACTGCAATTAAGTTACTGTGAAAATCCCCTAGTTGCCACATGCTGTTCTGCTGTTTTCATAGAATCTACAGTGCAGAAGGAGGCCATTCGGCCCATCGAGTCTGCACCAACAACAAACCCACCCAGGCCCTGTCCCTGAAACCCCACATATTTACCCTGTTAATCCCCCTGACGTACACATCCCGGGACACTAAGGGGCAATTTATCATGGCCGATCAGCCTAACCTGCACATCTTGCGGACTGTGGGAGGAAACCGGAGCACCCGGAGGAAACCCACGCAGACACGGGGAGAACACGCAAACTCCACACAGACAGTGACCCAAGCTGGGAATCGAACCTGGGTCCCTGGCGCTGTGAGGCAGCAGTGCTAACCACTGTTATTGACCAGATAACCTAGTTTTGCGATGTTGGGTAATGGGTAAATATTGATCAGAACACTGGCAAGAACTCCCCTTCTGTTTTTCAATAATGTCACAGATCATTTACATCCATCTAACAGGCAGTCACGGTCTATAATGTGAATGACATTGCCTCCCACAGTGCAGCACTGAGCGTGAATCTGTTTATTCATTTCCAGGATGCGAGTATCACTGTCTAGACTAGCATTTATTGCCCACAGCCATAACTTTGCAGACGAGACAGCAAGTGATTGTAACTGTCGGGAATGGGAGATTATTGAGCCAGGATTGTGGAATGTTGTATGTTCCCGCCCGTCCCGCCACCCCACATTCAGAGGTGGTAATGTTTAGAAATGTCCCACCTTTATATCTATACAGAAACTGGAACAAAATCCTCCAAGAATTTTGTCGAGGCTTCAGGGCGTCCGCCTCCCTTTGGAGATGTGACGTTACTGTGCCTTTAAGAAATGTATTCGAGCCGTGTTGTTATGTAGGGTCTGTTGTAGCAGTTTTTAATGAACTCAGAGCCATAGTGTCTTAGTGGCATTCTGTGTTGTTGCAGCAGCCTAATTGTTCCTAATGGCTAGTGCGTTGGTTTTAATCTGAACTAATGCTGCTCTGCTGTTTTCCCCTGGGATTTTGCGGAGTAAATTAAGCTTATTTATTCATCACAAGTAGGCTTACATTAACACTGCAATGAAGTTACTGTGAAAATCCCCGAGTCGCCACATTCCGGCGCCTGTTCGGGTACACTGAGGGAGAATTTAGCACGGCCAATGCACCTAACCGGCACGTCTTTCAGACTGTGGGTGGAAACCGGAGCACCCGGAGGAAACCCACGCAGACACGGGCAGACTCCGCCCAGGCAGTGACCCAAGCTGGGAATCGAACCTGGGTCCCTGGCACTGTGAAGCAGCAGTGCTAACCTACTGTGCCACCGTTCTGCCCCTTCATTGAGATGATTGGCTGGTTTGGTGATGTGATGGGGGAAGCTGGGCTTTTCACAGGATAATCAGGCTTGGATAATGTTTTTAACTATTTACCCCTGTCTGAAGTTGGAGATAGGAAATTGCCAGTGATTAAGTTTACCTCTGAGGTTTTGCTGGTTTGAGGATATATCCTTCTCTGGAAATTGCTGTCTGGATTTCTGTCCAGAAGTATTAAAAAGCTAAAAATCCAGTATTACGTGAGCATGCTTGATTTTTGTGCTAAAAGAATTCTGCAGAAGGGTGTATGTCTGTGGGGAATATTGCTTTAAACTGGAATAACAGAGATAGCTAGCTGTTAAGGATTATACTTTGCCATGTCTAGGCATTGCAATTGGTAAAAGTTATGCTAATTCTTTTTGTTATAGTCTAACCGTATTCTCAAATAAAGTTTGTTTTCATCCTAGTGGGTCACTGGAATCATACCTGGAGTGAAACATGTTATGCTTACCCTAATGCCAAATTCAAATGTAAAACTTAGGGTCTAGGCTAACTTCACAGAACACCTTTGAGTTTCTGGCCTGGGTCTTATCAGAGGTGGCAAGCTGGCTTTGTGGTTTTAGCTGGTGTGTGCGCCACATGGCAATAGGCCCATCTACAGCTTCTTCCATCGGGAAAAAGATACAAAAGTCTGAGGTCATGTACCAGCCGACTCAAGAACAGCTTCTTCCCTGCTGCTGTCAGACTTTTGAATGGACCTACCTTGCATTAAGTTGATTTTTCTCTACACCCTAGCTATGACTGCAACACTACATTCTACACTCTCTCCTTTCCTTCTCTATGAACGGTATGCCTTGTCTGTATAGCACGCAAGAAACAATACTTTTCACTGTATACAAATATATGTCAATATTTGATTTGATTTATTATTGTCACCTGTATTGACATACAGTGAAAAGTATTGTTTCTTGCGCGCTATACAGCAAAGCATACCGTTCATAGAGAAAGAAAGGAGAGGGTGCAGAATGTAGTGTTACAGCCATAGCTAGGGTGCAGAGAAAGGTCAAAACATGCGAGGTAGGTCCATTCAGAAGTCTGATGGCAGCAGGGAAAAAGCTGTTCTTGAGTCGGTTAGTACGTGACCTCAGACTTTTGTATCTTTTTCCTGAAGGAAAAAGGTGGAAGAGAGAATGTCCAGGGTGCGTGGGGTCCTTAATTATGCTGGCTGCTTTGCCGAGGCAGTGGGAAGTGTAGACAGAGTCAATGGATAGGAGGCTGGTTTGCATGATGGATTGGGCTACATTCACGACCTTTTGTAGTTCCTTGCAGTCTTGGGCAGAGCAGAAGCCGTACCAAACTGTGATACAGAAAGAATACTTTCTATGGTGCATTTGTAAAAGTTGGTGAGAGTCATAGTGGACATGCCAAATTTCCTTAGTCTTCTGAGAAAGTAGAGGCATTGGTGGGCTTTCTTAACTATAGTGTCGGCGTGGGGGGACCAGGACAGGTTGTTGGTGATCTGGACACCTAAAAACTTGAAGCTCTCGACCCTTTCTACTTCGTCCCCGTTGATGTAGACAGGGGCATGTTCTCCTTTACGCTTCCTGAAGTCGATGACAATCTCCTTCGTTTTGTTGACATTGAGGGAGAGATTATTGTTGCTGCACCAGTTCACCAGATTCACCAATAATAAATCAAATCGAATTAAAAAGCTTGGTTTATCCCAGCGCGGGGAGGATGAGGCCCTTAAGTGCTCATTAATTGACCACTTAAGGGTCTCCGTTGAGTGGGGTGGGGAGGTCAACCATGGACCTTCCCACCCAGAACTTGGTGGAGGCAGGAAGGTGAAGTGGCTCAGGTATGCCACCATCTGGCCAAATCCCTGCCTCAAAGCACGCTGGCAGAGAGAGCTGAATACTCTGTCCAGTAATTGAGAAACGGACTAGCTCCAAGAGATTTGCATCAGGGTGAATGCTGAAGTGTGTGTGGAAAGTTTGACAGCTGCGTGCCGATCTCCTGGAACCCTCACAGCGTTCGTGAACTTTGCCTTTCAACTTCATGCAGAACACATTCAATTAGAGGCAAACACATCATTAATTTTCAACCTCTCACCCTTCAAATGTTGATGCTAAAAATGTGACTCAGAGCAGGGCTGCATGGAACTGCGCCGGGTTAAATCCTTAATGGAAGAAGACAGGCTTACATTCTTCATCAAACATTTTGTGGCTCATCTTAATCTGAAAACTAATGGAAGTTTAAATCGGGATACATTAACGTTCCCATCACCCCTAAATTGCTGGAAGTTTCTTAGAATTGAGAATCAGTCCTCTGAGCACTCCTAAAAAAACATCTGTGGGACAAAGATTAGTCTGACCTCCAGGGCTGCTGCTTCATCTGAAATCTTCTTTAACGGCTTCTTGTGGACCGCCTGCTGCTCCCATAGTCAACCCCTGGGGGACGGTGTTGGGGGGGTGGGGGGGGAGAGGCGGGGGCGGTGCGGCTTATGGCAAGCTGACCTCAGACAATAGGATGGTTTCACAGCCACAGGGCATTGTGGGTACCTGAGCCACCATCGAGGCCTTGATTTTCTTTCAGTTTGAGAAAGTGCTCCAGTGATGGGGGGTGGTGAGGGGAGGGGGGGTGGTGGGGGAGGGTGAGGGTAAGAGTTCAGATGGATTTGGGAAGTAACACTCCACACTTAAAACATAATTGAAACTTCTCTCTGACTGGAAGCCAGGGAGTGAGGTTATCTTGAGGAGCCTCCATGCCCAGCGATGTTCTTGTTTTGGATTGTAAGTTCAAATCCCACTCCAGACACCCGTGACCTATTCTGACCATTTAGTGCAGTATTGAGGGAAGAACTCTTCAGTCCTGGTGGTGTGGTGCAGGTTTGGTCATTTCCCCATTCGTCAATTTCATAGAATTATAGAATCCCTACAAAGCAGATGGAAGCCATTCGGCCCATCGAGTCTGCACCGACAACAATCCCACCCAGGCCCTATCCCCGTAACCCTATGTATTTACCCTGCTAGTCCTCCTGACACTAAGGCCAGAAGTTTTCCATTCTACCAGCCACGGGAATGGTAGCAGGTAAGGGGCAGTCCATGGAAAGGTCCATTGATCTCGGGGGGGATTTTATGGTTTCGGGACGAGCCTAAGGGTCAATTTAACATGGCCAATCAACCTAACCTGCACATCTTCTAACCCGCACATCTTTGGACTGTGGGAGGAAACAGGAGCACCCAGAGGAAACCCACGCAGACACGGGGAGAACGTGCAGACTCCACACGGACCCAAAACCGGGAATTGAAAGCGGGTGGCACTGTGAGGAAGCAGTGCCAACCACTGTGCATTGTGCTGCCCCGTCATATATCCTTAATTATAACCTTTCCATCCTCTCCCATACTCAGTACCTCTTGCACCTTAGCTATAAATTGTTCTGGAACCTATTCCTCTGCTATATAGGTACAGGATTTTATCAAGACTCACTTGCACTGTCAATGCTTCTTAACATAACAGTTATCTTTTAAGACATTTCCTATCACTTGTTTAGCTGTGTTACCCAATAATGGGTTTGAAAGTGTACAGCACTGGGAGTGTCAGCTATTAGTATGAGGATTTTAACTTGATGATAATGTCACATCACAGCCTCTATTAATCGCACCGCTTCCCATCGCACTGATACTGAGGTTAGAATGTCTTTTTGATCTGCTTTGCGCGAGGGAGGCTTTGCGTCACACAACTCAAGTGGGAAGAAGTTCTGGCTGTTTTTTCTCATTAGATACCTGAAAATATCTGCCAAGATCACAGCCAAATTAATCAGAGCAGAGGCGCTGTACAGAATCCTCATTGACTCAGCATTAGAATTGTAACTGAGCATTACATTGACACAATGCCTTACTGCCACTCTAATGTCCCTCTCCCAGCTCTCTGAATTTAAATTAAGTGCCGAGGCTGATAAAATCCTGTGTAAACATTCAGACTTTTGTGGGAATAGCAGGAACACGATGATGGAGGAGGTCCGGTTATCTGATCCAATTGAAGCTCTGTAACTTTGATGTTGTGGGCCAAAAGTCAGCCCACTCTGTGAATGAATTGTTCCATGTCACACGAATCATCTTGTTTCTATTAGTCACTTTCTTTTGTGACATTGTTTATGACAAGTCTGATTATGAAAGTTTGATGATGATGCACTGCTTTCTAAGGGCAGGCGATACATTTGTAACACAGACTTTGCTTCTAAATTTAACATTATAAAATACAATTTCTGTTATAATAACCCCAGGAGTCGGCTGTAAAGGAATAGTGCTTTATTGCACAAAGTAAGGTAAAGCAAAAAACCACAAGACTGTGGTGGACACAAACAGGTTCCAACAGGGACAATACAATAATGAACCCGCTCAGGGGCCTGCTTTATGCAGGGCTCAGTGTACAGATTCCACCTGGTGAGTTAATTACCAATCCCCAGGGAGCTCGTCTTCAACAAATCCCACAGGGAGGTCATAGAATCAGAGAATCCCTACAGTGCAGAAGGAGGCCATTCAGCCCATCGAGCATGCACTGACAACAATCCCACCCAGGTCTTATCCAAGGTATTTACCCTGTTAGTTCCCCTGACACTAAGGGTTAATTTAGCATGGCCAATAAACTTAACCTGCACATCTTTGGAATGTGGGAGGAAACCGGAGCACCTGGAGGAAACCCACGCAGACACAGGGAAGCAGTGATTCCCCATGCGGGAATGAGGTCGCTCAGAGTTAAGTTGTTCTTCCTGGTCAGATGAAATGCCTGGATTTCTTTTTTTTGAAGTGTATTTGTTATACTCAGTCAAACTTTCAATTCTTGTACTTTTCATTGCAATCTTCTGCACATTCCACACGGCTGTGCAGTGTGACACACAAACTCGAAGTTGTAACATCTGAAATGGGAGAGGCACAGATGTGTGCTATTTTTGTTCTATCACTAGTTGATTTCCCACAGAAGCACAACTAAAAAATGTTGAAGGATAAGAAATAAAACAGAGAAGGTTGCCTGGACTCAGCAGGTCTGGCAGCATCTGTGGAGAGAGAAACCTAATTAACGTTTTGAGTCTGGATGATCCTTTTACAGAACTGAAAAGGGATAGAAATGCAATGAATTATAGATTTGAAGAGTGATTTGATTTATTATTGTCACATGTATTGGGATACAGAAAAAGTATCTTTTCTTGCTCGCTCTACAGACAAAGCATACCGTTCATGGAGTACATCGGGAAGAAGGAAAGGAGAAGGTGCAGAATGTAGTGATACAGTTATAGCTAGGGTGTAGAGAAAGATTAGCTTGATGTGAGGTAGGCCCATTCAAAAGTCTGATGGCAGCAGGGAAGAAGCTGTTCTTGAGTCAATTGGTATAGGAACTTAGACTTTTGTATCTTTTTCCCGATGGAAGAAGGTGGAAGAGAGAATGTCTGGGTTGCGTGGGGTCCTTAATTATGCTGGCTGCTTTGCCAAGGCAGCGGGAAGTGTAGACAGAGTCAATGGGTGGGAGGCTGGTTTGTGTGATGGATTGGGCTTCGTTCACACAACCCTTTGTAGTTGCTTGCGGTCTTGGACAGAGCAGGAGCTGTGGTACATCCGGAAAGGACTGACAAAGATGTCACAGGCATGAGAAGTGAAGGATAAGATGTGTTATCAGAATTGGCAGTAGGATTGCTAAAGGGCTCCTGCCATTATCACGCTGTCTCCTTGGAAGAAATCCCAGAGAAATGGCTGCTTACATTGACTCTCCAAGATAGATAACCAACTTCCAGTGAAGTTACAGTGAGAGATTAGGAAAACCCAATGCCCCGTGGAAAATGTACCCCAGGCCGACTGTGTGATCCTAGTTATGTTGCTGTCGGGAAATAGTTAAACATGAACTCAAAAAATAAATGATTAAATTGTATGTGGAAAGAAAAATGAAATTAGGCAACAAGTGGAAAGATTTGATGTAATTGTCTGTGAAAATGGTTTTATATTATTTTGAATATTTAGTTAATGAAGGAAATTTTGCGCAATGCTAAACTGTATTGGAGTTGTATATAATGTGAAATGTAATTTTCAGGTAAAGTAGGGTCAGAGTCTGGGAGATAATTTAAATACAATTCAAGCATCATAGATTTTTCTTATTTTAATATCGCTGTAAACAATTCAAATGTTCAGATTTAGAATGGAAAGCATGTGTGTAAAAATGTCACGGTGTAATTACAGCCTCCCAGAGTGCACCCATTGGGCAAAGGGGTGTAATTATCGTGTGACAAGTTTACACCAGCATTGCCCAGTAATTTGTTTCCTTATAATTTTCTTTAAATCGTGACGCAGTTAACTGTGAAAGAGTGACCGTCAGGAAATTTATTCTAGCCAGACAGTTTACAAACAGTTAACTGGGGTGTCCTTATTTGGAGCTTTCTTATTTATTCATTGCTCGGATGATGGATTATTACCCATCCTTAATTGCCCTTGAGAAGGTGGTGGTGAGCCGTCTTCTTGAAACACGGCTGTCTGTGTGGTGTAGGTACACCCACGGTGCTGTGAGGGAGCGAATTTCAGGATTTTGACCCAGCGACAGTGAAGGAATGACCGATACATTTCCAAGTCAGGATGATGGGTGGCTCAGAGGGGAATGGTGGTGTTCCCAGGTACTGCTGGCCTTGTCCTTCTAGATGGCAGCAGTCGTGGTTTCAGAAGGTGCTGCAGAAGGAGCCTTGGTGAGTTTCCTGCAGTGGATCTTGTAGATGGTACGCCAAGGTTGTCACTGCGGCAGTGGTGGAGGGAGTGAATGTTTGTGGATAGGGTGCCAATCAAGTGGGGCTGCTTTGTCCTGGATGGCGTCGAACTTCTTGAATATTGGAGCTGCACTCATCCAGGCAAGTGGGGAGTATTCCATCACACTCCTGACTTGTGCCTTGTAGATGGTGGACAGGCTTTGGGGAGTCAGGAGGTGAGTTACTCGCTGCAGAATTCCCAGCCTCTGACCTGCACTTGTAGTCACAGTATTTATATGGCTAGTCCAGATTACTTTCTGGTTAATGGTAACCCCCAGGATGTTGATAACCGATAGGTAGATCTACAGTTAAGTGAACCAGTTAGGTTCAGGGTCATTTTTATTGATAATGGCCAGCTGATTCTCAAACTATCACACAGTATTGGAACTCAGGATCTCTCCATTATTAGTGCTGACCTCCGCATTATTAGATCAAATACTATTATTAGATCAATAACATAAATATTACTGTGCCTTATCTCATCCCCAGATATGAAGACCAAAGCTGGATTGCCGTCAGGCAGGGAGAAGGAGCCTATCAGAGGCAATTAAAATATCCTTGCTTAGATTAGAATAAATTTGAGACTAATTATAACAAATAAGACTCTGATTAGGAGTGACTGCGAAGAATGATTAAAAATGTGACAGAAAAATTGCCGGAAGTGTTACACTCAGAAGCAGTGTAAAGCTTAGATGTATGCACAAAAATACATTTTTTAGGTAGTTAACATGGGAAGATGTGTAGTTAGGGATGATTAATTCCTTAATCCCGCATTTAATTAGAAAAGGAATTTCACTGGCAGCAATTCCAATTGAAAAGCAGATGTGTTAAATGTTTTGTCGTCCATTATGTGTGGCTTCCCTTATTTCAGTGGTGTGGGAGGGGGGAGGTCAGTCATGGCTGAGTGTGTGACATTCTTAATCCTGAGGCAGATGGTGTAATTGGTGCAAGCCTCAGAGACTTCAGCAGACGATCTAGGCTGGCACTCCTGCTGCAGTGCTGACGGGGTGCTGCCCTGTCAGAGGAGCCATCATTTGGGTGAAACTTTAAAGCGAGGCAAGTCCTGCCCTCCTCGGAGAAGGCAGACTATCCCCCCTGGCACTGTTTCAAAGAAAAGCGGAGCCAACCTCCTCGGTACCCTGGTCAAGATTTATCCAGCTGCCAACATCACTGAAATCAGATTATTTGGGAGGTAGTAAATTTCTGTTTGTGGGATCTTGCTGTGCACAAATTGATTTTAAAAGTGCCACGTGACATCCTACGGTCGTTACATAAATGCAAGGATTTTCTTCCTAAGCGAATGAAATGTCAAAGGAATGAGTGAAAAGACTTTGCCAATCAGCACAGAACATTGATATACACGGTGGGCCTGATTTTACCAAAACTTCACGCCCGAAAACGGGCGCGAAATCGCGGTAAAGTTGGGCATCGGGCCTATACCGCGATCTGCACCCGATTCCGAGCAGATCGCGGCTTTACCGACACCCGATTCGGGCACAGGTTTGGCCCGCACCCAAATCGAGTGGCCCGACGATTTAAATGTATTTCCATGCATTTAAATCGATTTAATGAACCGCGCGCCCAACTCTACCGCCAAATCCCACTTTACCGTCTTCTGGCCCGATCTGTGTCCGCGCTGTAACCGACCTGCCGAATAAAAGTCTGAAGTCGCCGCTGCAGCCTCCGAAGAGCGGGGTCAGAGACTGCAACGGCTCTCTGACCCAGGTCATCCTCTGGTCAGGGCGGGAGGGGGGTGGGAGAAGGAGAGGGGGTGTGACGTCTCATCCCCTGTGAGGTGGGGGGGGGGGGCGCTGGTGGGAGGGGAGGGGAGGGGGAGTGACGTCTCATCCCCTGGAGGGGGGGGGGGCAGGGTGGGAGGGGAGGGGGTGTGACCGATCATCCCCTGGGGGGGTGGGGGGGGTGGTGTGACGTCTCATCCTCTGGTCGTGGGGGTTCCGCTGCCTGTCTGCGGCCGATCCCTCCTGGCACCATCACTGGTTCACTACCAGCCACAGATTACTCTTCCCTGCAGGTGCGAGAGAGCGGGAGAGATGGTTGTGGCTGGTAGTGAACCAGTGATGGTGCCAGGAGGGATCGGCCGCAGACAGGCAGCGGAACCCCCACGACCAGAGGATGAGTCGTCACACCCCCTCTCCTCCCACTCCCCCCCCTCCCCCAGGGGATGATACGTCACACCCCCTCTCCACCCCCGCCTAGGGGATGATAGGTCACACCCCCCCCCCCCCGCTTGACCAGAGGCTGAACGTCAGAGAGCCGCTCTCTCTGCTTTCTGCTTTTCTTTTCAATCCCGGGCGCGCTGTCAGATTTTTTTCGAACTGCGCATGCGCAGTTCGGAGCTCCGATCGGTCTGCCAGTGCTAAGCACCGCCCACAGCGTGGATCGGGCCGGAGCCGGAAAAACACGTATGGGCGCGTTGGAAAGAGGATTCCAAGCGCGGATCTATTTGACGCCCAGATCCGGCACTTAGACTCAAAATGGTAAAGTTCTCCCCAGTGAAATGTCAAAACACATTGAAGCGCAAACTATTAGTCACTCTATTCAATGCTATTAATTCACAGTCCTCAGAGAGTGCTTCAAACTATCCATGTCATTATTAGTTCACAAATGTTTAATGTATTCACTCGAATACTCTCTCTGCTTCCGTTTTGAAGTGCCATTAACTTATTTATTTTAAGACACAATTCTTTAAAACAACGGACAAGGCTATCCATACAAATGGACTCAGCCTGCATTAATAATCACTCAGTCTTTGCCAGGATGGATAATCCTTACAAACACACCCCTTGGCCAAATGATGTAATCAATGGCCAGAATTAAAGGAGCAAACCTTTTTTCATTCAATCGTGGGACATGGGCGTCACTGGCTGGCCAGCATTTATTGCCAATCCCTAGTTGCCCTTGTTCAGAGGACAGTTGAGAGTCAACCCCATTGCTGTGGGTCTGGAGTCACATGTAGGCCAGACCGGGTAAGGATGGCAGATTTCCTTCCCGAAAGGACATTAGTGAACCAGATGGGTTTTTCTGACAATGGTTTCGTGGTCATTGGTAGATTCTTAATTCCAGATTTTTTTTATTGAATTCAAATGCCGCCATCTGCCGTGGTGAGATTCCAAAGGCCAAATGTCCGGCCAAAGCTGTGGCCATTTTCTTTGTTTGAAATTTGAACGTTCCTGACAGGTCACCCAAAATGGTGGGTTACATGGTCCATGCTGGACCATAGGACCATAAGGTGTAGGAGTAGCCTTAGGCCATTTGGCCCATTGCATCTGCTCCCTCGATTCCCTTACTGATTAAAAGTCTATCTCAGACTTAAACATGCTTAACCCAACTTCTACAGCCCTCTGCGGTAATGAATTCCACAGATTCACTCCCCTCTGAGAAAATAAATTCCTCCTCATCTCTGCTTCAACGGGCGACCCTCTTACTCTGAGATTACCCCCACTGGTCCAAGACTCTCTCACAAAGGGTAACAACCTCTTAGCATCTATGCTGTCAAACCTCCTGAGAATCTGATATGTCTCAACAAGGTCACCTAATCTTCGAGAGCCTGTCCATCATTGTCAACTGGACAGTGACCCTGTTCCCCCAGCTAATTCATTGGCCATTTCAGGCAAAATCACTGCTGGCTGATGTCTCCTGACCCTCTGTGGGGCCCATTTCACCCCAACATCAGCCTCAACACCCTCAACGTCCTGACTCTAAAGCAAAATCCTGCTGCAAGGTTAGCATGAAAGAATTGAATCAAGGAACATGTGTCAAAGGCAATGGGAAATGTGGAAAGGGATGGAGTTGGAGATTTCCAATTTCACTTTGAATACTGCCATTTTCCACCACTTGGCAATCGGCCTGGAGTCGACTGAAGGCAGGACCAGATCTGGGGGCGTGAAACAGATTGCAGACCTTCGCTTCTGAAGGGAGAGTGGGAAAGCCACTGAGACCAGTTCTTCCTGAGCTCTTGCTTCAGCGAGGGCACCTGTCTCTTCCACTTCCATCTCAGAATCTGTGTCCCCATCACCCGGAGTGGCAGGCATAGGGACAACTTCCAGTTGTGACTCAATGCTGACAGTGAGGCCTCCACTGGTGCGGGCTCCCTACTCCTGACATGGTCCGGGTGTTTCCTGACAATTTTGCCCTGCACTCAGACCTTAGCAGACAAGGGCCCTGTTTTCCCTGTTATGATCCCAGGGACCCAGGATGGCTGGACTTGCAGATAGTGAGGAACATTGTCAGAGGCTACAGAAGGATATAGATAGGCTGGAAATTTGGGCAAAGAAATGGCAGATGGAGTTCAATCCAGATAAATGCGAAGTGATGCATTTTGGTAGAACTAACGTAGGGGGGAGCTATACGATAAATGGCAGAACCATAAAGGGTGTAGATACGCAGAGGGACCTGGGTGTGCAAGTCCACAGATCCTTGAAGGTGACGTCACAGGTGGAGAAGGTAGTGAGTAAGGCATATGGCATGCTTGCCTTTATAGGACTGGGCATAGAGTATAAAAGTTGGGGTATGATGTTGCAGTTGTATAGGACGTTGGTTCGGCCGCATTTGGAATACTGCGTCCAGTTCTGGTCGCCACATGACCAGAAGGACGTGGAGGCTTTAGAGAAAGTGCAGAGGAGGTTTACCAGGATGTTGCCTGGTATGGAGGGGCTTAGTTATGAGGAGAGATTGGGTAAACTGGGGTTGTTCTCACTGGAAAGACGGAGGATGAGGGGTGACCTAATAGAGGTGTATAGAATTATGAAAGGCATAGATAGGGTGAACGGTGGGAAGCTTTTTCCCAGGTCGGTGGTGACGTTCACGAGGGGTCATAGGTTCAAGGTGAGGAGGGGGGAGGTTTAACACGGATATCAGAAGGAGGTATTTTACACAGAGGGTGGTGGGGGCCTGGAATGCGCTGCCGGGCAAGGTGGTGGAGGCGGACACACTGGGAACGTTTAAGACTTATCTAGATAGCCATATGAACGGAGTGGGAATGGAGGGATACAAAAGAATGGTCTAGTTTGGACCAGGGAGTGGCGCGGGCTTGGAGGGCCGAAGGGCCTGTTCCTGTGCTGTATTGTTCTTTGTTCTTTGTTTGTTTGTTATTTAGACAGTTACATGGGTAAGATGGGTATAGAGGGATATGGGCCAAACGTGGGCAATTGGGACTAGCTTAAGGGTTTAAAAAAAAAGGGCGGCATGGACAAGTTGGGTCGAAAGGCCTGTTTCCATGCTGTAATGACTCTATGACTCTATGACCCAACTGAGGCTATCCCTGAAGTTCGTCAAGAGGTTTGGGTCACCAGTTTCAATCGTTCTGTCTCTCCTTTCAGAGTTATGGTTTTTCTTCTGGTTCTCTTGTTGGGTCTGCACCCTTCCCAGCAGGATTGGGAACAGTCAGCTAATCGTTTCCAAAGCCTCCATCCCATTAGCAATCGCTGGGGCGATTCCTGTCGTTGTGTGAGGGGTAGCCCTGTCGTCGAATAAACATCACAACAGTTTGGTCTCTTCTTCGTGCCGAGTTTAAAAGCCTGCACTGCTCGTTCAGCCAATCCATTCGTTGATGGGTGATAGGGTGCTGTCCTAATGTGTTTGATTCCACTGGTCTGAAACTGGGTGCCAGTAAAGGCAGTGCCATTGTCAGAGAGCAGGACTTCAGGCATCCCGTCTGTGCAGAAACATTGTCGTAGTTTCTGAAGCATGGGAAGTGGTGGAGTTCATGCGATGCATCTCCAACCATTTGGAATGCGAGTCAACCATGATCAAAAACATGGAAGCCATAAAAGGTCCAGTGAAGTCCCCATGCACTCAAACCCAGGGCCTACCAGGCCAACCCCACCTCTCCCCTCCCCCCCCCCCCCCCCCCACCCCCACCCCCCAGATGTAAGAAGGCTGAGGTGGACAGTTTTTGATTGTCCTCACACTATCTGACCAGGTCAGTAATGTCCATGTCAAGGACAGGCCACCAAATGTAATTCCTAGCTCCCGTTTCCATCTTTGAAATCCCAAGGTGGCTGTGGTGTAATTCCCCAAGTATCAGATGTCGCAAGAGACAACTACACGGGACCGCCGGAGACTGATGCCATCCTCAACACTGAGCTCATCTTTCTTTGTCAGATAGGGTTTCTTTTCATCTCAGGGCTGTCCTCTGAGTCTCCCATGTAATATTATATGTTTTAATTTAGACAGGACTAGGTCCTTTTGCGCCCAGGCTTACATTTGCCTTGCAGATACCGGCAAATTGTCCAAAAAATTGAGGATCATCTTGACCTCCTCCACAGCTGGTCACAAAGCCGCCGGGCTTGTGGGCAACAGCAGACAACTCAGTGCACCAGCGTTAGCCACCAAGTCCCAGGGTGGTGCTCTTGAAGGAATTCATAAGCTGCCCAATGCTGGATAGAATCATAGAATCTACAGTGCAGAAGGAGGCCATTTGGCCCATCAAGCCTGCACCGACAACAATGCCACCCAGGCCCTATCCCCGTAACCCCACGTATTTACCCTCCTAGTCCCCCAACACTAAGGGGCAATTTAGTTTGGCCAATCAACCTAACCCGCACATCTTTGAACTGTGGGAGGAAAATGGAGCATCCGGAGGAAACCCATGCAAACACGGGAGAACATGCAAACTCCACACAGACAATCATCCAAGCCAGCAATCGAACCCGGTAACCTGGTGCTGTGCCACCATGTCACCCCATGTATCTGGGTGACAATGAGGGGTATTGCCTTGTGTGATGATACTGTGCTAGTGATGTATTTTATGTTTAAAGGGACTGTTCTAAAGTTCATTTTTTTTCTACAGGTAGTCAGTACGTCTGGTAGGAATACAGCTCAGATCCTGGGAAAGAAGGATATTTACTCATTTTAGCCATAGAGTGTTTACTTAGGAGAGGGCTAATGGACTCCTGTTTACAGATCAAAAGATCCCTGCAGTGTTTTGGTTAAAGGGATGGAAGGTGGGTTTAGATATGCAGAGTCATGTGATAATGTGGTTAATGGGAAGCACTAGGTCTGTAGCAAGGATTTTGTGTTTCAGTTTAGAGTTTCTGGCTGGGGTTGTTTGAAGTCTGCAAGATGCTCAGAAAATCAAAACCTCTTTGAAAGCTCCAAAGCTGTTCGCACAATTTATAGCAAGTATGCCTGGGTTTGCCAACTCTATTTAAAGTAGTATGTGAGTCTAAGAGGATTGTTGCTTATTTGGAACTGAAATAGTGATGAGTTAGAAACTAAAGTTGTTTCCTTTCATTTTTATAACTATTGTTCAACTGTTAAAAGTTAACTTGTAGAATTAGTTAACCTGTAGAATTGGCGGCATGGACAAGTTGGGCCGAAGGGCCTGTTTCCATGCTGTAAACCTCTATGACTCTAAACCTCTACTCCTGGAGGCAAACATCCTATCCTCATATTTATTCCAAAATAGAAAAATTGTCGGAGTCTGGTCTGACTTCATGATATACCTTAGGGTTCAGGTTCAGGACCCTAACAAAAATTGTTTTTTTTTCCAGGATTAAAAAGTTCCTTGTTTGGCTTGGATGTTGCATTTGGTTAGTTTAAATAAAGAGTGTCTTGTGAAA
Source organism: Mustelus asterias (assembly GCF_964213995.1). NCBI lineage: Eukaryota > Metazoa > Chordata > Chondrichthyes > Carcharhiniformes > Triakidae > Mustelus > Mustelus asterias. The sequence continues at coordinate 83,053,448 of NC_135813.1, read as the reverse complement.
AAGGGTCTTCCAGTGGCTAAAGATTTCCTGAAAGTGGAAGGCGAACAAGCTGCTGATGACTGTAGCTGAAGAGGTAAGGAAGGCGGAGATAATTCCAGCGATAACTCAACATTGAGATTTCCCAGAGACACAGTCTAAAGCATTGGAATCGGCTAAAACTCAACTGCAACTGAGGCAGCTTGACTTAGAAGAAAAGGAAAGAGAGAGTATGATACACCTTGGAGTATGTTCTCCATGACCCATTGAAAAATGGCGCATGCAGATGGGACCCTGTAGGGTGAGTGTGCTCGTAGTCGTTGTGCATATTAATTGTCACATACTTTTGGGAAGGCTTGCCCAATTCAAGCTGGAGATAAATATGGCTCAGGACCAACTTGGAGAATGCTTGGCCACCTGTTAACCTGGCTTACAGGTCTTTAATTCAGGACATGGAGTATCTGTCCAGTTTAGAAACCCTGTTGACTGTCAGCTTATAGTCTCCACAAAGTCAGACCTACATATCCGGCTTGAGGACAGGAACTGTAGGCGTGTTATTATGCCCAGCTTTTCCAGGCATTTCAGTTCCAATTGTACCTTTTCCAGTCGGGAGAATGGAACTGGTCTCACTCTAACGTACTGAGGTGTAGCATTGGGGTTGACATAATTCTTAGATTTAGCTCCCCTTATTTTTCCAAGCCCTTCCTGGAAAACTTTGGGGTACTTATTGATGGCTTTATCCAGTCCCCCCACGCTCAGCCTAAAGATCTCCAGCCAGTTCAGTCTGATGTGTTGGAGCCAATCTCTCCCCATACAGCTGGGTTCTTGTCCCCTGTGCAATGATGAGTGGAGGTCGAGCTGCTACTAAGTCACGAGGGCCACCGTGGTGCCCTTTGTCTGCAATGGTTCCCGCTGTGTCGGTGGCCAGCCTGAACTTTGTGTTTTCTAAGTTCAGGAGCTGAATACCAGCCTGGAGGCGATTATAATTTTTTTGATTTGATTTATTATTGTCACATGTATTAACACACAGTGAAAAGTGTTGTTTCTTGCACGCTATACTAACAAAGCATACCGTTCATAGAGAAGGAAACGAGAGAGTGCAGAATGTAGTGTTACAGTCATAGCCAGGGTATAGAGAAAGATCAACTTAATGCAAGGTAAATCCATTCAAAAGTCTAACAGTAGTAGGGAAGAAGCTGTTCTTGACTCGGTTGGTACGTGACCTCAGACTTTTGTATCTTTTTCCCGACGGAAGGAGGCGGAAGAGAGAATGTTCGGGGTGCGTGGGGTCCTTAATTATGCTGGCTGCTTTGCCGAGGCAGCAGGAAGTGTAGACAGAGTCAGTGGATGGAAGGCTGGTTTGCTGCTTTGTTCACGACCTTTTGTAGTTCCTTGCGGTCTTGGGCAGAGCAGGAGCCATACCAAGCTGTGATACAACCAGAAAGAATGCTTTCTATGGTGCATCTGTAAAAGTTGGTGAGAGTCGTAGCTGACATGCCAAATTTCCTTAGTCTTCTGAGAAAATAGAGGCATTGGGGGGTTTTCTCAACGATGGTGTCTGCATGGGGGGGCCAGGACAGGTTGTTGGTGATCTGGACACCAAAAAACCTGAAGCTCTCAACCCTTTCTACTTCATCCCCGTTGATGTAGACAGGGGCATGTTCTCCACTACACTTCCTGAAGTTGATAACAATCCATTCCCTGATAATGGAGACTGCAGTCTCATATCCACTTTCATTTTTAATGGATGGATTTACTAACAACTCCACCATTATGGGGGCAACCTTTGTCCTGGAGGTATGATTTAATTGCATTGCCTGTCTCTGGTTGTGGGCATATCTGTAAGGTACAGTCCCGTACTGGCCATAGCCTTTTTTTGAAATAGTACATGTTTTGACTGTCCCTATATCTTAGCCTCAGTTGTGGCTCCTGCAGAACTTGCAATCATCCACCGTCTGGCATCTACAACCTTTTGGAACATGCTTCCGAGGAGTCGGAAGGCTGTCCCTGCCCTTCCTTGACTGCCTGGTGATGTGACTCAGGCTCCACCACTGTAAGGCCTTCTGTGATATTTTACCAATCCCATCGCTCAATTGAAGGATGGACGTTACATGAGGCCCCTCTGCCCAATTGGACGACACTACTATTTGTCGTTTCTGAGCTCCTTTCTCTGCATTGTCCAACAATAGAGCTATCTCAATCACCTTCCTTAGATCGAAATTGGGTTCTGTCAATAATTCTTTCTGGACTGTTGCTAAGTCCACAGACCAGTCTATCCAGCGACATGTCATTAACGGGTGGTCCAAATTCACAGTGCTCTGCCAATTTTCGTAGCCTGGTCAAAAATTTGGTGACTGATTCCCCAGAGGTTCGTCCTGCCATGTAAAAGCAGTTTTGCTGGAGTATTATGGAAGGCTTTGGGTCATAATAGCTTTTGGCCAAGTCCACCAATTCATTCAAGGTTATGGCGTCAGGGGCATCCAGGTACGTCAGGCCTTTGATTACACTAAAGGCCGGAACCCTGTGTGCCATCAACAGGATCACTTTCTGCTTCTCGTCCTCCTCAATATTGTTGGCCCAAAGAAAATAACCCATGTGCTTTGCTTATTGGGCCCAGTCTTCAATGCTTGCATCATAGGTTTCAAGTTCACCAAAACGAGGCATTTTTCTGACTGGAGGATTACTTGTCTTGACAATAAAGTTGCCCGGAGGGAAGGAAGAATCTTGTTTTATTCCTTGTTGCCAAAGTAATAATCTCGAAGAGGCCAGTCTTCCATCAACAACAGCATTTTTGTTACAATGTGTATAAAGCCGCTCAGTGGCTACAGTGGACAGGTCAAGCCCCGGAACCCTTTGACTACCGGCCAGAGTGGAGCCAGCTGGTTTTAAAATCCCCACTGCTCCTTCGCTATTGGGCGAGTCTCCACTCACTTAATAGGGGAGCTCGTGCTTTACGAGGCCCATCTATTGATGATCCCCAGTGGCCATCATAACAGCCACAATGGGCCGAATGGCCCTTTCTCTATGATTCCATGAGGTATTATTGCGATTTCAAAGTTGTCTGCCTGGAAATTAGTTTGGGGTTTTGTTTTGGCCAATGGAGTTTGTTTCATGGTTGAATAAAGTCGATGAATTTCTGTACCATTTCTATCTTCACTTCATCCGGACTGACTTGGAACTGATCCTCATTATCCTGAGGCCAATACACAGCATCTCATTACAGAGTGAAATCCTGCTGGTGAGAGCGAAAGCACTGAGCCAGAAGATGTCAAAAACGGTATGAGGAAACCTAGAATTAAAGAAAGACTTGCATTTATATATATCTCGCCTTCCAAGACCTCAGGGTATCGCAAAGTGTTTACAGCCAATGACATACTTTTGAGGTAAAGTACAGTTGTAATATAGGAAACAAGTCTGTCTGTGCACCGCACACTCTCACAAATAGCCATGTAATAAATGAACAGATAATATAATTTAGGTATTCTTTTGATGAGTAACTCACCACCAAGACGCTGGGAAGAACTTCATTCTTGAAGAGCAACATTTTGAATTTATACACTGCCTTCAACTTGGTAAAACCTCCCCAAGAACTTCACGTTGACACTTTTCAAACCCAATCTGACACAGAGCCATGTCGGAGATAATTGGTCTAAGTTTTAAGGAGCCTCTCCAAAGGAGAAGATGGAAATAAAGAGGTGGAGGATCAGAGATATTTAGGGAGGAAATTCCAGGGCTCAGGGGTTCCGCAGCTGAAGGCTTGGCCGCTGAGGGATCCGATGTATACTTAGCTCTGTTTGCTTCATTTAAGCAAAGACTTCATTTTAAGATATTTCTGCCTCTGCAATTACATTTAAATGCTAAGCTTTTAAAGTTAACTTGACCACATTTTAAAACTCAGCAGGCATGCTGGGATTAGCGAGAAAAATTGACTGCATTCTTTGAAAGTATAGTGTAAGCAGAAACAAGCTTTTTCATAAGCCAAAACAAAGCTTTTCATAAACAGCATCTGCAAGTTGTTTATGCAGCTAGAGACAGCATGTGCCGAACAATTTCATAAAGCAAGTAACGACTCACATATATTGTAGCTTTTAGCGTTATATTTTCAGTTTGGGTCAAGTCTGTTTTTGAGACCTATTCAGTATGTTTTGAATTCTTTGATCAGTACAGGACTGGCTTTTGTCAGTATCTCTCTCTTTCTCGCTCTCTCTTTCTGTAATGTGTTAATTTTAAATTCTGCTCAATAAAAGAAATTCAACATATCAGTGCTGTCTTCGTCTATTCTGAGGAATGAATGGACCCTACAACCGCCAATGGTGGAGTAATTAAAATGATGTGTGTAGAAAAGTCCTGAATTGGAGCAGCGCAGAAATCATGGAGGGTCGTGGGTCCAGAGGAGGTAACAGAGATCAGGAGGGATGAAATCATTGAATAATTTGAAATACGCCCCTTCCAAGAGGGCAGACAGGATCTACATTTAATGTCTCGTCTTAAAGACTTTGCCTGTGACAATGCAGCACTCCCTCGGAAGCTCAGAAGTAATGGAGTCATGGTAGAGTCATAGAGGTTCACAGTATGGAAACAGGCCCTTCAGACCAACTTGTCCATGCCACCCAGTTTTTACCACTAAGCTGGTCCCAATTGACTGCATTTGGCCCATATCCCTCTGTACCCATCTCACCCATGTAACAGTCTAAATCAGTGGTTCCCAAACTTTTTCCACTGGGCCGCACTTTCGGAATAAAAATTTGCTCGCGCCACACCACATTTTTTATTGATAAGAAGTACATTCAAAAACAAAAACAAAAAACAACTCCTAGCAGTGCTTGATTCATAACTTAGAACACAACTACTTTATAATATGATCATGGGACATCGTCCTCAGCATCACTTGATGCTCTTGCTCTCACTTTGGAAAAATATCTATCCATGTTTAAATGTTTCTTTGATTGTCCTTGAATCTTCCTGCCATACTTGCCATCCTCTCTCGCCGCACCAGTGTGGTGCGCCGCACCCTTTGGGAACTAAGGTCTAAATGCTTTTTAAAAGACAAAATTGTACCCACCTCTACTACTGCCTCTGGCAGCTTGTTCCAGACACTCACCACCCTCTGAGTGAAACAAATGCCCCTCTAGACCCTTTTGTATCTCTCCTTCTCACCTTAAACCTCTAGTTTTAGACTCCCCTACCTTTGGGAAAAGATATTGACTGATCTATGCCCCTCATTATTTTATAGATCTCTATAAGATCACCCTCCTCAGACCCCACTTGGAGTACTGTGCTTAGTTCTGGTCACCTCACTATAGGAAGGATGTGGAAAAGATTGAAAGGGTGCAGAGTAGATTTACAAGGATGTTGCCTGGATTGAGTGACATGCCTTATGAGGATAGGCTGAGGGAGCTCGGTCTTTTCTCCTTGGAGAGACGAAGGATGAGAGGAGACCTAATAGAGGTGTATAAGATGTTGAGAGGCATAGATCGGGTGGACTCTCAGAGGCTTTTTCCCAGGGTGGAAATGTCTGCTACGAGAGGACGCAGGTTTAAGGTGCTGGGGGGTAGGTACATGGGAGATGTTAGGGGGAAGTTTTTCACACAGAGGGTGGTGGGCGAGTGGAATCGGCTGCCGTCAGTGGTGGTGGAGGCAAACTCAATAGGGTCTTTTAAGAGACTCCTGGATGAGTTCATGGAGCTTAATAGGATGGAGGGTTATAGGTAGGTCTAGAAGGTAGGGATGTGTTCGGCACAACTTGTGGGCCGAAGGGCCTGTTTGTGCTGTAGTTTTTCTATGTTCTACCCCTCAGCCTCCTACACCCCAGAGGAAAAATGTCCCAGTCTATCCAGCCTCTCCTTATAACTCAAACCATCACATCCCGTAGGCTCTATGTAATAGAAATTTTGCATTGGGTAGTAAATTAACTCTTCTGTCTATGTTCATAATGTCAGGAAGATCACCTGCGGAATAGGGCACAGTTTTGACATGAGGGCTCCAAATGACAGAGTCTGCTGTCCTTCAGGTGAAATAATGTGACTGATTGAGGCTGCTGATCACTTTGAACTGTTAAAATTGAGATTGATAGATTTTTGTGGTATGAACACTTGTGGAACCAAAGTGGGCAAATGGAGTTCAGACATAGGTCAGAAATGATCTAATTGAATAAAGGAAAAGGTTTGAAGATTTCCTATGTTTCTCGATGTTCCATTATCTTTCCGAAAGAAACACTGGTCAGTTTATTAGGAGAAACTCTTTAGTTGCTGGAAAAGAGATGCAGAGCCAGTGGGAGAGAGTGAGAAGTGGAATCACAAGGGTTACACCAGAACTGAGCTTGTAACCATCAGGAAAGAATGAACAGGCTAGATCTTTTTCTCCCTAGAAAAGAGAAGGCCGTAAGGTGGCTTTATAGATTCTTTAAAACAACAAAACCAGTTGAGTAGGATAGGCAGAGAGAAGATGTTTCCACTTGTGGGGGCCATGGTCAGACTGTGGAACTTCCAACCCACATGGAGTAATTGATGCAAAGATACTTAAAGGGAAGCTGGAACACATGAGGGAGAAAGGGATAGGATATGCAGAGAGGGAGGGCTGAAGGCAGCTTGGGAGGAGAATAAACAATCAACAATCTGAGCTCCCTACCTGCTTCAAGAAGAAGACCATCATCCTGGTACCTAAGAAAAGCCAGGCAGCGTGCCTTAATGACTATTGTCTGGTGGCTCTGACATCCATCATTATGAAGTGCTTTGAAAGGTTAGTCATGGCACGAATCAATTCCAGCCTCCCAGACTACCTGGATCCACTACAGTTTGCCTACCGCCGCAACAGGTCCACAGCAGGCACCATCTCCCTGGCCCTGCGCCCAACCCTGGAACACCTAGATAACAAGAACACCTATGTCAGACTACAACTCAGCCTTCAGCATCATTATTCCCACAAAATTCATCTCCAAACTACGTGGCCTGGGCCTCGGCACCTCCCTCTACGACTAGATCCTGAACTTCCTAACTCGTAGACCAAAATCAGTAAGGATAGGCATCAACATCTCCTCCACGATCATCCTCAACACCAGTGCCCCACAAGGCTGTGTTCTTAGCTCCCTACTATACTCCTTATACACCTATGACTGTGTGGCCAAATTCCCCTCCAAATCAATTTTCAAGTTTGCTGACGACACCACCGTGGTGGGTCGGATCTCAAACAATGACAAGACAGAGTACAGGAATGAGATAGAGAATCTGGTGAACTGGTGCGGCAACAATAATCTCTCCTCAATGTCAACAAAATGAAGGAGATTGTCATTGACTTTAGGAAGCGTAAAGGAGAACATGCCCCTGTCTACATCAATGGGGACGAAGTAGAAATGGTCGAGAGCTTCATGTTTTTAGGTGTCCAGATCACCAACAACCTGTCCTGGTCCCCCCATGCCGACACTATAGTTAAGAAAGCCCACCAACGCCTCTACTTTCTCAGAAGACTAAGAAAATTTGGCATGTCAGCTACGACTCTCTCCAACTTTGACAGATGCTCCATAGAAAGCATTCTTTCTGGTTGTATCACAGCTTGGTATGGCTCCTGCTCTGTCCAAGACCATAAGGAACTACAAAAGGTCGCGAATGTAGCCCAATCCATCTCGCAAACCAGCCTCCCATCCATTGACTCTGTCTACACTTCCCGCTCCCTTGGCAAAGCAGCCAGCATAATTAAGGACCCCACGCACCCCGGACATTCTCTCTTCCACCTTCTTCCATTGGGAAAAAGATACAAAAATCTATGGTCACGTACCAACTGACTCAAGAACAGTTTCTTCCCTGCTGCTGCCAGACTTTTGAATGAACCTACCTCGCATTAATTTGATCTTTCTCTACACCCTAGCTATGACTGTAACACTACATTCTGCACTCTCTCGTTTCCTTCTCTATGAATGTTATGCTTTGTCTGCATAGTGCGCAAGAAACAATACCTTTCACTGTATGTTAATACATGTGACAAAAATAAATCAAATCAAATGAAATCAAATAAAGACAAGTATAGTTCCGATGGGTCAAATTGCATGTTTCTGTATTTGTTAGAGGGGTTTACGATAACCTGGGACTAAAAAGACTAATAGATTAAGATAAACTAGTTTAGAGTGAATATAACATCTAGAAAGTACAAAGTACCTGGAGTTACAAAGGTACAGTTTGCATAGAAACACATATAACCACTGTTAGAGAACTTAAACAGGTATTTATTTAAAACATATTGTATTCTGAATTAAAGGCATGCCTTTTGGTTGATGACACCTCAGGTATGATGTGGTACAGCTGATCAAAAGAACCACATGCTTTGAAAACAATACAGCTACTGAGAACTATCTTATCAGCTTTAGCAGACAGTCAAATTAATAGAATAATTCAATTTTCCCAATAAGGGGTTGTTAAAGTAGACAGTGGGTAAAGAATCTTTAGAACTCTACGGACTTACGGATTGAGGTTGCTAGGAAACAGTGGGCAAGAGCTTCCGGACTCTACGGACCTATGTATTCTCATGCTGCCAGAGAGTAGAATGTCACTGGCCAAGGTAAATGATTCATACTAAAATGACTGGCTCACTCTAGTTAGGATGAGCATAGTAGGCAGACAAATGATTTTTGAAAATGTATAATTGTGATACCGATACCTATGCAACTTATAGTCATTTGGACTGCCCCAAATTGTTCTCCTGCAGGCGTGGACCAGGCCTGGGCAGCAATAAATCAATCATAGAATCTCTACAGTGCAGAAGAAGGCCATTCGGCCCATCAAGTCTGCACCAACCATAATCCCATCCAGGCCCTATTCCCATAACCCCACATATTTACCCTGCTAAACCCCCTGACACGTGGGTCAATTTAGCATGACCAATCCATCTAACCTGCGCACATTGGACTGTGGGAGGAAACCGGAGCGCCCGGAGGAAACCCACGCAGACACGGGGAGAATGTGCATACTCCACACAGACAGTGACCCGAGGCTGGAATTGAACTTGTGTCCCTGGAGCTGTGAGGCAGCAGTGCTGACCACTGTGCCACCGTGCCATCCTAGCAAATAAAGTACGTCTTCAACCAGAATTACTGCCTCTGTGAGTTCTTTGTATTTGCTGAGTTAATAAAGAGAAGTCGCTCACGTGAAAGCCAGCCTAGTACATAGGTCTCTGAAAAACTGCTGTAGACTCGATTTAACTCAATGGAAATCTCCTAGATCTCCCTCTAGTGTCCGGATGAATACAATTCGGTGAATGTGGCCTTTACATTGGAGATGCCATTAATTACTGGATTGAGCTTATTGAGATACTGGCAGAGAGGTCATGGAGATTACTGACTGACTGTCAACATGGACAGATGCAGCGCTTTCTGTCGTCAGATCTAAAGGCTGCAGAATAACTTACAAAATCAGAGAGCTTGCTCTCTCTGTCACTGCTGACAACATAATGCAAATACTCAATCATGGGCCGGCTTCTATTTATTCTTCTGTGCGCTGTTATTTAATCTGTTCGGCACATTCATTGCTACACATGTTGGTGTGGTAATGTTATTCACTGGTGTCAGCTTTTATAATCCACACTATTTTTTATTTTGGATGTGTTAGGTGAGCTGCCTTAGATGAAGCATATTGCAGATCTGAGTTCCTGATTGTAAACCCAGCCACAGGTGATTAATGCAGGGCTGCCTTGTGTTATACAAGCTTCTGTTTTACTGAGTGCCCAAAAATCTAAATTACTCAGACAAAGCCATACCTCAGAAGCTGATTCAATGGAAGTGGGGGCAGCCATTTTCACAGCAATTACTGCTGCCAACCTACCATGACCTTAACAGGGCAAGCCCATAGACCGCTGAGGTCCAGCCTGTCCAATTTGCATCTGTTTCATCGTACTTATGATTGTTTAATACCTTTGCAAACTCTTTCCTCTGGAGGATGGTGTGGAGCATCAGAAAGATTTGCAAGCTGATTAGCAACCTGATGGACTGCACTGCGTACACTCCTTCCTTGGCCATGTTGTGCTGGAGCGGGACTTGACCCCTGACCTTTCTTAGTTCATTTATCAGTGTCACAAGTCGGCTTACATTAACACGGCAATGCAGTGACTGTGAAAATCACCTCGTCGCCACACTCCGGCGCCTGTTCGGCTACACTAAGTGAAAATTTAACATGGCTAATGCACCTAACCAGCACGTCTTTCTATAATGGTGGCCCTCAGGCTGATGGGAAGGGACAGGAGGGATGATTCACTGACTCCATTAGCCCCAAGCACAAATCCCGCTGGGCTGGTGAATTTGGCAAGGACTCAAAATGGAATTTGTAATGGATGTCAATCAGAATGTGATGTCTCCAGCCCACTCGACCAAGCATAATCAGTAACACGGCCATCCAGTCAGAACCTGATCAGAATTAATTTGCATTCATTTTAAGCTCATTAGTGAGATTAAAGCAGAATACAGAGGCTTCCAAGTATGCTTTTGCAAAGAAGGGATTAGCTTTGTTTGTTTTTGCAGCACTTCATGGTCCCTTAACTCTGAAGTGCTTCCTCTTTTGAGCAGGCGTTCTTTCTGACTGCATTTTTTAATACTTTTGTTTACTCTGAAGTGCTTCCCAGAAAGCCCAGGTGTGCAGTCTGAGCTCCTTTTTTTTGATGTGGAGATGTAGTATTCTGTAACTTGATTTCTGTGTCTGTGCACTGTTGGAGAACAGATAACCACTCCATCTGACGAAGGAGCAGCAAGCTCCGAAAGCTTATGGTATTTGCTACCAAATAAACCTGTTGGACTTTAACCTGGTGTTGTGAGACTTCTTACTACACTCCTTTTTTTTGTCAGGGGAATTTTTTCTTATACCTGAACTGCAGGCCTTTACTGGAGGCTGATTTTAACCAATGCAAGCAGCTGGCACAACTCAGACGTTACGGTCCCGGGGTTCCTCAATGAGGACATTCTCACAGTGACTGTTGGATTCTCTGGATAGACATGATGAGGGCACTGGGAGGTCACTGTCGCCCCAGGTGGTCAGTGGCATGGCCAGGCTGTGCCTGGTTTGCACTGCTAGGTTAGGACTGTCAGGGCACCGGAGGGGCAGTGCCACCCCGTATTTTGGATATCCTACTTGCAAAAATCAGATCTGACTGAGACAGCTGCGCTTCCACATGTGCCTCCTTGAACCACGGATGTGCTATTTCAAACCAATCCCCATTTCCACCCCCCCCAACCCCGCTGTGGAAATGATGGGGTTGGGTTTGGAGGTGGGACTTCTAGTTTTGTGTCTCTGCAGCCATTTCTTTTTGAGACAAGGAAGAAGAATTCGAAAGATTCATAATTCTCAGAGTGCCGTAAGCAGCGGACCCCTTATCCTGATACAATACACGAGCTTTCACCAGCCAGTGGGGGGAGGTGGGCGGGGGGGGGGGGGGGGGGGGGGGGAGCAGCGCCTCGTTCCTGGCATCCACCCTGTTCGACCCTTTAACTATTTTATACATTTTAGTGAGGTCACCCCTGATTCCCCGGATTGCCTGAGAATACAGGCAGGGTCGAGCGTTCTAGGGGAGGGAGGAGAGAGCACCTCTTCAGGAATTCCACTTAATGGTTGCTCAGGGTGGGGAGGGGGGTGGTGGGGGGGGGGGGGGCGGAATTAACACAAGGCGTTGGAGGGTTGATTTCAATGTGCAGCGACTGAAACCGGGAACAAGTCCATTGGAATAAACAGATACAATTACTCCCCTCCCTCCGCCTCACAATAACATTCAAAATGGTCTTTACAGCTTCAACCTGACAAACTGTGACAAATAGCCATTTCAAAGACGAGCTAGACAATGTGTCTACTTTATAAGTTATTATAAGACAGCCTGGATGCAATAACCCCATTAATATTGCTTTGCCCTGCACACTGAATCAAAACAGTGGCTGCAACATTCATTCACTAAAAAACTATCGGTTAATTTCTGTCCCCAGCAGATGATTCCCAAGTATTCATCCATGGTTTGCTTTTCGCCGATTTCTAAGTTTAAAGTTTATCAGTGTCACAAGTAGGCTTACATTAACACTGCAATGAAGTTACCGTGAAAATCCCCTAGTCACCACACTCCGGTGCCTGTTCGAGTACACTGAGGGAGAATTTAGCACGGCCAATGCACCTAACCAGCGCGTCTTTCAAACTGTGGGAAGAAACCGGAGCACCCGGAGGAAACCCATGCAGCCATGGGGAGATCCAAGCCAGGAATCGGTCCCTGGGCATTGTGATACGGCCGTGCTAACCACTGTGCCACCGTGCCGCCCGTGTTTTGAAAACATCTCGGCTGCTCTCTTTCTCTCTCGCTCCCACGCTTTCCTTCAACTCCTACACCTTTGTGTGTTTTTTATTAAATCGGCACCTGATTTCCAAACCCCTGCCCTCTCTCTGCTTTTGAAAAATTCACAGCCTGTCCTCTGACTCTCTATTTTTACACTCCAGCTCTCTTGAAATAAAAACTAGCCAAGAGATATTGCTGCGACTGTACAAGGAACGAGTGAGGCTACATTTAGAATACTGTGTACAGTTTTGGTCCCCGATTTAAGGAAAGATATATTATCATTGGAGGCAGCACAGAGGAGGTTTACTCGGGTGATCCCGGGTATGGAGGGACTGCCATATGAGGAAAGATTGAACAGGTTGGGTCAGTACTCTTTGGAGTTCAAAAGAATGAGAGGTGATAAGATGTGCAGGTTAGGTTGATTGGTCATGGTAAATTGATCCTAGTGTCAGGGAGAGTAAATACGTGGGGTTATGGGAGTAGGGCCTGGTGAAGTTGTGGTTGGCGCAGACTCGATGGGCCGAATGGCCTCCTTCCACAACGTAGGGATTCTATGATATGATTGGAACATATAGGATTCTTGGGGGGTCAGACAGGGTAACTGTTGGGAGGATGTTTCCACATGTGGGAGATTGCTGGAGCAGAGGGCAGAGTCGCAGAATAATGGGGTGCTCATTTAAGATGGATTTGAGGGAGAATTTCTTCTCTCCAGGAGTGGTTAATCATTGGGATTCTTTACCGCAGGAAGCTGCAGAGTTCTTGAACATTTTCAAGGTTGAGATGAAAAGGTTTTTAATCAGTCGGGGAATTTAGGGTTATGGAGATAAGGCGGGAAAGTAGATTCAGTGAGTGTTAGATCAGCCATGATCTAATTCAATGGCATGATGTCGGCATTGGACTGGGGTGGGCACAGTAAGTAGTCTCACAACACCAGGTTAAAGTCCAACTGGTTTATTTGGTAGCACGAGCTTTCGGAGCGCTGCTCCTTCGTCAGGTGAGTGCTGCACTCACTTGATGAAGCAGCGGTGCTCCAAAAGCTCGTGTATGAGAGTGAGTAAGTGAGACCTCACATTTAAATCAATGTAAGTGTGTGAGAATAACTAATCTTCTTTATTCTTAAACTCACTAAAACTTTCTGCTGAATTAATCAATTTGGGATCCACATACAGGGTAAAGAAACACCCACCTCTTACGTGCAGACATACTGATCATGGGCAGTAAAGGGAACACATAGGGTGGGGTTTTACGGCCTTGCTCATCCTGAAACCATAAAATCTTGCCCGAGGTCAATGGACCTTCCCATTGTCCGCCCCTCGCCTGCTCCGGCTCCCATGGCAGGTGGGGCGGTAAAATTCCGGTGATAGATTATATGCATGAAACCAGGATACAGTCATGTCGATTTATCTCATTCTTTCATGAGATGTGACATCAAGGTCAGCAGTTGTTGCCCATCGCCGATTACCCTTGAGATGGTGGAGGTGAACCACTGCCTTGAATCGCTGCTGTCCAAGTGGTGTAGGTACACCCACAGTGCTGTTAGGGAGGGTGCTCCAGGACTTTGAGTGCTTATGTTACTCAATTGGTAATCCAGGGATTGAGAGTTAATTATTTATTACACAATCAGTTAAATGTGATCTGGAATGCTCTGCCTGCAATGTGATGAAAACAGATTCAACAGGAACTTTCAACACGGAACTGGATAAATACTTGAAGGGAATAATTTTGCAGGACTTGGGGAAGGAGCACGGGAGGGGGACTAATGTGAGAGCACTTTTAGGCAGCTGGCACAAGCATAATGGGCTGAATGGCCTCCGTCTGTTCTGTATCATTCCAAGACTCCATACCTTCCATTATGGTAGTTTAGGAATTTGAATTCAATTACAAAAATGTACAAATAAAAAGTTGCTATTCGTAAAAGTGACCATAAAACTGGTGGATTGTCTGAACAATCCAACTGATTCACTTACAGAATCATAGAATACCTACAGTGCAGAAGGAGGCCATTCGGTCCATCAAGTCTGCACCGACTCTCCAATAAGTCATTCTTCCCAGACCCTATCCCCGTAACTCCCACATATTTAACCCAATAATTGCTCTTTCATACACATCCTGGGACACTAAAGGGCAATTTAGTATGGCCAATGCACCTAACCAGCATGTCTTTCGGACTGTGGGACGAAATTGGAGCAGCCGGACGAAACCCACGCAGACATGGGGAGAATGTGCAAACTCTGCTCAGACAGTGACCCAAGCCGGGAATTGAGCCTGGGTCCCTAGCGCTGTGAGGCAGCAGTGCTAACCACTGTGCCACTGTGCCACCCCAACCTGGATCTCTGGATCTTTTACTTATGTCCTTTAGCAATGAAAACCTACTCTCCGCCCAATTTGCTCTACACATGATTCCCGTCCCAACAGCAAGGTAATTAACTCTTCCCTACCTTTAAATGGGCCTCTTAGTTGTGATCTCTGCATCATCTCGGGCCAGTAAGAGAACCGCAATAAATATTGGCTTTGTCAGGAATACCAACATGTTGAAGGTTCATTTAAAAATGGGATTTTCTGCTCCTGTTTTCATTGGGTGAGTTCCACGATGGGAGCAGGAGATCTCACGGGAGCTCTCACATTGCACTGAACACCGACATCAACATGTGATGCGATTGTCCCCTCCCCACGTCAGTGACAGGGTGCATTTCCCAGCGTTCAACATTGGGAACATGACTTGAAAGCATTCTCATCTAATTACCCGGCTCCTACAGCTGAATCAACCCCACCCTTCATCAGAAAATCGATTCCCGTCGCCGCGAGGGCAGAACGGCGTGAATCACGAATGGTCTCCTCAGGAGTGCCCTAGGCATGCAGACTCCCCTGGGGGATCTCAGGCGAGGCTGGATCCAGGGGTGAGGAGCTCAAGCCTGGGCTCTGCCCCTGGATACAGAATCATATGCTGACTGCTTGGACGCTGGTCCTCTGCTCTACCACCTGCCCCATTCCGCAAGGCAGTGGCAAACCCAGCCATGGCAGCCACTGCCAGCACGAGGGGTCAGTATTTTGGCTTGAGCCTCTCTCCGGCCACCCTTGTATCTGTAGCTTTGTGTTAGCACAGTAAGAGTTTTAACAACACCAGGTTAAAGTCCAACAGGTTTATTTGGTAGCAAATGCCATTAGCTTTCGGAGCGCTGCTCCATTGAGAGATGGAGTGGAAATCTGCTCTCAAACAGGGCACAGAGACACCCAGGCATCTCCACATCATGACTAGCTTTGTGTTAGCGGCAGTGACCAGGTGTGAGGTCGGGACCTGGAAGTGATCAGAATCTTGGTATCCCGACTGTGCAATGTAAATCCAGTCCCAGATCTCTGGAGCGAAAGTTAGAATACTAAGGATGCTGGAAATCTGAACTATTTACAGAAAATGCTAGATAAACTCTACAGAGAGAGAAACATCGTTAACGTTTTGAGTGCGAATAACCCTCCTATAGAACCAGTTTTGGTTTTTTAAAATCATCCGTGGGACATGGGTGTCACTGGCTGGCCAGCATTTATTGCCCATCCCTAGTTGCCCGAGAGCAGTTGAGAGTCAACCACATTGCTGTGGCTCTGGAATCACATGTAGGCCAGACCGGGTAAGGACGGCAGATTTCCTTCCCTAAAGGACATTAGCGAACCAGATGGGTTTTTCCAACAATCGACAATGGTTTCATGGTCATCAGTAGATTCTTAATTCCAGATATATTTTTAACTGAATTCAAATTCCTCCATCTGTGGGATTCAAACCCAGGTCCCCAGAACTTTAGCTGAGTTTTCTGGATTAATAGTCTAGTGACAATACCACGAGGCCAACAACTCCCACAGGAGCGACACGGTAGCACAGTGGTTAGCACTGCTGCTTCACAGCTCCAGGGACCTGGGTTCGATTCCCGGCTTGGGTCACTGTCTGTGTGGAGTTTGCACATTCTCCCCGTGTCTGCGTGGGTTTCCTCCGGGTGCTCCGGTTCCCTCCCACAGTCCAAAGATGTGCGGGTTAGGTTGATTGGCCATGCTAAAAATTGCCCCTTAGTGTCCTGAGATGTGTAGGTTAGATGGATTAGCGGGTAAATATGTAGGGATATGGGCGTAGGGCCTGGGTGGGATTGTGGTCGGTGCAGACTCGATGGGCCAAATGGCCTCTTTCTGTACTGTAGGGTTTCTATGATTTCTTCTAGGAGGAGATCTTTGAATGCTGGGTTCATCTCCAGTGGGGTGCTCAGGCTTAAAGGGGAGGGATGTTAGATCTGACTCCCAATCTCTCTGTGCAGAAAGCAGGAACGAACTCAGAGCGTGAGTGACTGGATGTAAATGCAGCGAAAGAAATAGGTGTCCTCAGGGTGTGGGAAAGGAGCAGAGTCTCTGAAAATAATGAGCTGCTCCCGCCAGTACAATATCGAGTCAAGTGAATGAGTTACTGAGGCTGGGAACTGGCTGGACAAGTACCTCCGTCATATCATGATGAGTTTAGGAAAATGGGTAGAGGTCGGTTTGAACTTCCCCTCACTGAGCCTCTCTAATCAATGCTTTTGGGCAAACCTTCAGTCTCACTCTCTGTTTTTGCTCCATTTCCAATAGTTTGGTGCCTTCCCCTGTTGTGATTTGCTGCCGACTGAATTTCTTTCACCCATTTGCAATGTGGCTCTCACACAATAGGCTCTCCCTCGCCATCTGCTGGTCCCAATTGAAAAGACAAAAGGAAAGTCACAGTGATTTGATCTGACTCATTACCATTGGATAATCAACAATAACAACTTCATTTACGTAGCTCCTTAAATGTTGTAAAATGTGCGCGATTAGGCAATTTTGAATAAATGACCGAGAGCTCGCTTTACCGTCTCCCATTTTACCACATCAGCCGGCCCTTCAGCAGCATTCAACACGAGATCCTGACCAACTTCTTACTGTAAGAAGTTTCACAACACCAGGTTAAAGTCCAACAGGTTTATTTGGTAGCAAATACCATAAGCTTTCGGAGCGCTGCCCCTTCATCAGAAAGGGGCAGCGCTCCGAAAGCTTATGGTATTTGCTACCAAATAAACCTGTTGGACTTTAACCTGGTGTTGTGAGACTTCTTACTGTGCCCACCCCAGTCCAACGCCGGCATCTCCACATCACAACTTCTTACTAACAGATTAAAGAGAATTAAACTGGGGAAAAATGTAAGCCTAATGTTTCAATCATAGAATCCCTACAGTGCAGAAGGAGGCCATTCGGCCCATCGGGTCTGCGCTGACCGCAATCCCATCCAGGCCCTATCCCCATAACCCCATATATTTACTCTGTTAATCCCCCGACACTAAGGGGCAATTTATCATGGTCAATCCATCTAACCTGCACATCTTTGGAGCGTGGGAGGAAACTGGAGCACCCAGAGGAAACCCACACAGACATGGGGAGAATGTGCAGACTCTACACAGAAAGTGACTCAAGCCAGGAATCGAACCCGGGTCCCTGGCACTGTGAGGCAGCAGTGCTAACCACTGGGCCACCGTGCCGCCCTGTCTGCAGTGACTAATTTAGCAGTTTTGTATTTCTGCATTTTATTTCTGCTTTGTTCTTGAGTTTAACCCCGTGTTAAGCCTAGGGGGCAAATTTTCCCATTTCCCCTGTCGCAGGAATCGTAGCGGGCGGGGAGGGGGGCAGACCCTGGAAAGGTCCGTTGACCTCAGGTGGGATTTTCCAGTTTCTGGACGAGCGAGGCTGAAAAATCCCGCCTCATGGTGAAGATTTAAATGTACCTTTATTTAAAACTGAGTGTTATCTTGCTTTGATCAAGTCAAATAATTAATCAATAGGAATCAGTAACAATATTATGAAGTGAATTGGGCTGTCCCAAGACACTTGCTTTTCATTCACAGCTGCTATTTCTTTATTCACAGTAAGAAGTTTAACAACACCAGGTTAAGGTCCAACAGGTTTATTTGGTAGCAAAAGCCACACAAGCTTTCGGAGCCTTAAACCCCTTCTTCAGGTGAGTGGGAATTCTGTTCACAAACAGGGCATATAAAGACACAAACTCAATTTACATGAATAATGGTTGGAATGCGAATACTTACGGCTAATCAAGTCTTTAAGATACAAACAATGTGAGTGGAGAGAGCATCAAGACAGGTTAAAGAGATGTGTATTGTCTCCAGACAGGCCAGCCAGTGAGACTCCGCAGGTCCAGGCAAGCTGTGGGGATTACAAATAGTGTGACATAAATCCAACATCCCGGTTTAGGCCGTCCTCATGTGTGCGGAACTTGGCTATCAGTTTCTGCTCAGCGACTCTGCGCCGTCGTGTGTCGTGAAGGCCGCCTTGGAGAACGCTTACCTGAATATCAGAGGCAGAATGCCCGTGACCACTGAAATGCTCCCCAACAGAAAGAGAACAGTCAGAGAACCATGACACCACACAACCCTGCCGCAGCAACCTCTGCAAGACATGCCGTATCATCGACACAGATGCCATCATCTCACGTGAGAACACCATCCACCAGGTACACAGTACATACTCTTGCAACTCGGCCAACGTTGTCTACCTGATACGCTGCAGGAAAGGATGTCCCGAGGCATAATACATTGGGGAAACCATGCAGACGCTGTGACAACGGATGAATGAACACCGCTCGACAATCACCAGGCAAGACTGTTCTCTTCCTGTTGGGGAACACTTCAGCGGTCACGGGCATTCGGCCTCTGATATTCAGGTAAGCGTTCTCCAAGGCGGCCTTCACGACACATGACGGCGCAGAGTCGCTGAGCAGAAACTGATAGCCAAGTTCCGCACACATGAGGACGACCTCAACCGGGATATTGGGTTCATGTCACACTATTTGTAATCCCCACAGCTTGCCTGGACCTGCAGAGTCTCACTGGCTGTCCTGTCTGGAGACAATACACATCTCTTTAGCCTGTCTTGATGCTCTCTCCACTCACATTGTTTGTATCTTAAAGACTTGATTAGCTGTAAGTATTCACATTCCAACCATTATTCTGTAAATTGAGTTTGAGTCTTTAGATGCCCTGTTTGTGAACAGAATTCCCACTCACCTGAAGATGGGGCTTAAGGCTCCGAAAGCTTGTGTGGCTTTTGCTACCAAATAAACCTGTTGGACTTTAACCTGGTGTTGTGAGACTTCTTACTGTGTTTACCCCAGCCCAACGCCGGCATCTCCACATCATTTCTTTATTCATCCAGGAGATATGGGTTAGCATTTATTGCCCATCCCTAATTGTCCTTGCAAGGCTATTTCAGAAGGTATTAAGAGTAAACCACATTGCTGTGAGTCTGGAGTCACATGTAAGCCAGACTGAGTAAGGACGGCAGATTTCCTTCCCTGAACCAGGGTTTTTTACAGCATTCAGTAGACTTTTAATTCCAGATTTTATTGAATTCAAATTTCACCATCTAGTGACTAGTGGTGTGCCGCAGGGATCGGTGTTGGGTCCATTGTTGTTTGTCATCTATATCAATGAGCTGGATGATAATGTGGTAAATTGGATCAGCAAATTTGCTGATGATACAAAGATTGGAGGTGTAGTGGACAGTGAGGAAAGTTTTCAAAGCTTGCAGAGGGATTTGGACCAGCTAGAAAAATGGGCTGAAAAATGGCAGATGGAGTTTAATGCAAACAAGTGTGAGATATTGCACATTGGAAGGACAAACCAAGGTAGAACATACAAGGTAAATGGTAGGACACTGAAGAGTGCAGTAGAACAGAGGGATCTGGGAATACAGATACATAATTCCCTAAAAGTGGCGTCACAGGTAGATAGGGTCGTAAAGAGTGCTTTTGGAACATTGGTCTTTATAAATCAAAGTATTGAGTATAAGAGTTGGAATGTTATGGTGAGGTTGTATAAGACATTGGTGAGGCTGAATTTAGAGTATTGTGTGCAGTTCTGGTCACCTAATTACAGGAAGGATATTAATAAGGTTGAAAGAGTGCAGAGAAGGTTTACAAGGATGTTGCCGGGACTTGAGAAACTGAGTTACAGAGAAAGGTTGAATAGGTTAGGACTTTATTCCCTGGAGCGTAGAAGAATGAGGGGAGATTTGAGATAGGTGTATAAAATTATGATGGGTATAGATAGAGCGAATGCAAGCAGCTTTTTCCACTGAGGCTAGGGGAGAAAAAAACTAGAGCACATGGGTTAAGGGTGAAGGGGGAAAAGTTTAAAGGGAATATTAGGGGGGGTGCTTCTTCACACAAAGAGTGGTGGGACTGTGGAATGAACTGCCAGATGAAGTGGTGAATGCGGGCTCACTTTTAACATTTAAGTAAAACTTGGACAGGTACATGGATGAGAGGGGTGTGGAGGGATATGGTCCAGGTGCAGGTCAGTGGGACTAGGCAGAAAAATGGTTCGGCACAGCCAAGAAGGGCCAAAAGGCCTGTTTCTGTGCTGTAATGTTCTCTGGTTCTATGGTTCTATAGTGATGGGATTCAAACCCGGGCCCCCAGAGCATTACCCCAGGTCTCTGGAATACTAGTCCAATGACAATGCCACTGTGTCATCGCCTCCCATATTGTTTTCCATCTCCAAGTTAGACTTACTAAAATAAGTGGGGCAGCATGCTGGCACAGTGGTCAGCAAAGCTGCCTCACAGTGCCAGGGACCCGGGTTTGATTCCGGCTTGGGTCACTGTCTGTGTGGAGTCTGCACATTCTCCCCGTGTCTGCTTGGGTTTCCTCCAGGTGCTCCGGTTTCCTCCCACAGTCCCAAAGACGTGCTGGTTAGGGTGCATTGGTCGTGCTAAATTCTCCCTCAGTGTACCCGAACAGGTGCTGGAGTGTGGTGATTAGGGGATTTTCAGAGTAGCTTCATTGCAGTGTTAATGTAAGCCTACTTGTGACACTAATAAATAAACTAAAAAAGTTATTTTGTTTGGCAGAGGCACTTTTTTGTACTGATTTGGATGAAGCTTAAACTATAAGCCAGGATGATGAATGATCTTGCATGTGGGCTGATCAGCTGTGGTGTGGAATCAGGCGATGGAGTTTGACTGATGGACACACTACTTGATGGATGGCAGCTGAAAGACACCATTAAAAGCTTGAATATTGCAAAGTCTCTGAAGCTCGCCTGAGAGAAGAATTCAATAAGCATTCATTTTTACCAGAGCCTTGTTTTGGGAGAGTCTGTATCGAGTACTCGAAAGGCTGGCACTGAGCCAGAAATTGGACTTAAAGGGGCACAGCCTCTGATATTCAAGTTTGCAGTCCGAGTGCATGAGGTAACCATTCCAGGGCTGTAGGAGGAAAGGCCATGAATAGAATGACTGACTGGAGAGTTCACCTCTGTGCCAGATTGTTCAGAGACTTGGTGATGGATAAACCAAAGGGAATTTTACCATTTTGGAGTGCTGTCTTGGACAGATCAATCTGGGGTTAACACTTCTTATATAATTTATACTTGTATATACTGTTATGGTTCAGGTCAGAAACTCCAAAGTATACGCCTGTTCGGGGACACTGAGGGAGAATTTAGCACGGCCAATGCACCTAACCAGCACGTCTTTGGGACTGTGGGAGGAAACCGGAGCACCCGGAGGAAACCCACGCAGACACGGGGAGAACGTGCAAACTCCACACAGACAGTGACCCAAGCTGGAATCGAACCCGGGTCCCTGGCGCTGTGAAGCAGCAGTGCTAACCACTGTGCCAGCATGCTGCCCCACTTATTTTAGTAAGTCTAGCTTGGAGATGGAAAACAATATGGGAGGCGGCGGCACAGTGCCTGACTCACAAGCTAGGAAAGCGTTTATATGGAGTAAGGGGAAATATGAAGACATAAGGCAGCAAATTAGAGGAGTAAATTGGAAGGAGGTATTCTCGGGGAAATCTACTGAAGAGAGGTGGCAGTTTTTCAAGGAATGTCTGTCTAGGGTTCTACAGGACAATGTTCCTAGCAGACAGGGAGGAGTTGGTAGGTTAAAGGAACCGCGGTGCACGAAAGCTGTGCGGGACCTAGTCGAGAAGAAAAGGAAAGCGTACAAAAGGCTCAGAGAGCTTGGCGAAGATAGGGATCTAGATGAGTATACGGCTTGTAGGAAGGGACTAAAGAAGGAAATTAGGAGAGCCAGAAGGGGTCACGAGAAGGCCTGGGCAAGTAGAATTAAGGAAAACCCTAAGGCGTTCTATAAATATGTGAAGAGTAAAAGGATGAGATGTGAAGGAATAGGGCCTATAAAAGGTGAAGGCGGGAAAATCAGTACGGAACCAGTAGAAATGGCAGAGGTGCTTAATGAGTATTTTGCCTCGGTTTTCACAGAGGAGAAGGACATGGGTGGATGTACTGTGGGCTTGCGGTGGACTGAAAAGATTGAGTATGTGGACTTTAACAAAGAGGTTGTGCTGGAATCTTTGAATAGCATCAAGATAGATAAGTCGCCGGGTCTGGATGGGATGTACCCCAGGTTACTGTGGGAGGCGAGGGAAGAGATTGCAGAGCCTCTGGCGGTGATCTTTGCGTCGTCGATGGAGACGGGAGAGGTGCCGGAGGATTGGAGGATTGCGGATGTGGTTCCTATTTTCAAGAAGAGGAATAGGGATAGCCCAGGAAATTACCGACCGGTGAGTCTAACCTCAGTGGTTGGTAAGTTGATGGAGAAGATCTTGAGGGACAAGATTTATGAGCATTTGGAGAGGTTTAGTATGCTCAAGAATACTCAGCATGGCTTTGTCAAAGGCAGATTGTGCCTTACGAGCCTGGTGGAGTTCTTCGAAAATGTGACTAAACACATTGACGAAGGGAAGGCGGTAGATGTGGTTTATATGGATTTTAACAAGGCGTTCGATAAGGTCCCCCATGCAGGGCTTCTCGAAAAAGTGAGAGGGCATGGGATCCAAGGGGCTGCTGCCCTGTGGACCCAGAACTGGCTTGCCCAAAGGAGGCAGAGAGTGTGTATAGATGGGTCTTTTTCTAAATGGAAGTCGGTCACCAGTGGTGTGCCCCAGGGATCTGTTCTGGGACCCTTGCAGTTTGTCATTTTCATAAATGATCTGGATGAGGAAGCGGAGGGATGGGTTGGTAAGTTTGCCGACGACACAAAGGTTGGTGGGGTTGTGGATAGTCTGGAGGGATGTCAGAAGTTACAGAGGGACATAGATAGGATGCAAGACTGGGTGGAGAAGTGGCAGATGGACTTCAACCCAGATAAATGCGTAGTGGTCCATTTTGGCAGGTCAAATGGGATGAAGGAGTACAATATAAAGGGAAAGACTCTTAGTACGGTAGAGGATCAGAAGGACCTTGGGGTCCGGGTCCATAGGACTCTAAAATCGGCCCCACAGGTGGAGGAGGTGGTTAAGAAGGCGTATGGTGTGCTGGCCTTTATCAATCGAGGGATTGAGTTTAGGAGTCCGGGGATAATGATGCAGCTATATAAGACCCTTGTCAGACCCCACTTGGAGTACTGTGCTCAGTTCTGGTCGCCTCATTACAGGAAGGATGTGGAAAAGACTGAAAGGGTGCAGAGGAGATTTACAAGGATGTTGCCTGGATTGAGTGGCATGCCTTATGAGGATAGGCTGAGGGAGCTCGGTCTTTTCTCCTTGGAGAGATGTAGGATGAGAGGAGACCTAATAGAGGTATATAAGATGTCGAGAGGCATAGATCGGGTGGACTCTCAGAGGCTTTTTCCCAGGGTGGAAATGGCTGCTACGAGGGGACACAGGTTTAAGGTGCTGGGGTGTAGGTACAGGGGAAATGTTAGGGGGAAGTTTTTCACACAGAGGGTGGTGGGCGAGCGGAATCGGCTGCCGTCAGTGGTGGTGGAGGCAAACTCAATAGGGTCTTTTAAGAGACTCCTGGATGAGTACATGGGACTTAATAGGATGGAGGGTTATAGGTAGGCCTAAAAGGTAGGGATATGTTCGGCACAACTTGTGGGGCCGAAGGGCCTGTTTTGTGCTGTAGTTTTCTATGTTTCTATGTTTCTATCTTGAATTTGGCTAGGATAAGCATGAGATGTTTCACTTCATGTGTGATTCAAGTAACCCACTAGGGAGCTTTTCTCAAACAAAATTTATTTAAGAATATAGTTAACATGTATAGTAAGAAAATTAGCAATAACTTTTAACAATTACAAACAAAAACAAAACAACCACAATAATGTATAACCCTTAACCAATATATGTCAGATTCCAATCAAAGCCAATATCCAATAAACAAAACCCTTTAGACAGATTTATCAGTGCACAGATTAAAGCTTAAATAATACTGGAATCCAGTTCCCTGGTTTGAATGTTGATTTCAAATGATCTTGAAAATTCAGAGCAGCTTGTCGTCATCAACTCCCCAGAACACAGGTACTTTACTGCAGGAGTGATGTGGAGATTGGGGTGGGCACAGTAAAAAGTCTCACAACACCAGCTTAAAGTCCAACAGGTTTATTTGGTAGCACGAGCTTTTGGAGCGCTGTTCCTTCATCAGGTGAGTGCAGGATTGTGTTCAAAAACAGGGCATATATAGACACAGACTCAATTGCAAGATAATGGTTTGAGTGCGAGTCTTAACATGTTAACATTACTGCAGGAGGGCAAACAAGATGCGCTTTCAGCTAACGGATAAAACTTGCAAAATAAAAACAGAGGGACTTCTTCCAGCTATACTTCTAACATGGCAGCCAAAACAGAACTGAAAGCTAAAAAAACTTCTGTCACCTGACCTGCCTACAGGTTTTCTCCTCCCACAATGACATCACCCAACGTATTGCTACAGAGAGCATGTTTTAAAAAAACTCTTAAAGGTACACTAACATCACAGTATTTGTATTACAATATATACAAACCCTATGTAAAGACGTCATTCTTGTTTTCATATGTTTTCAAATGTCTTTTCTTCCTTCTCTAAATGGGTATCTTTCTTCTATTTTCTTTTAATCATTATCACACAAATATTAAATAATTACGAAAGATTGTAGTTTTCAAACAGCGCTTGGGTTCGAGTCTCTCATTCCTATTTGTCCAGAGTGTGGCTCCCAACCTAAGTTAGACTCAGCAGGGGACTTTCATCCCATTGCAAAGGTGAAGGGCTTTTGTTTTCTCACAGAGAGTTGTTGTAATCTGGAACGCACTATCTGAAAGGGCGGTGGAAGCAGATTCAATAATAACTTTCAAAGAGGAATTGGAGAAATACTTGAGAAGGAATGATGTGCAGGGCTATGAAGAAAGAGAAGGGGGAATAAGATTAATTGAATGGACCATTCAAAGATAGAGGTGAGTCCTGTTTCTGGTATTCTTGGAGGGTTGTCCATTAGACCATAAGACGTAGGAGCAGAAATAGGCCATTTGGTCCATCCAGTCTGCTCTGCCATTCAATGAGATCATGACTGATCTGATATGATCAACCTCAACTCCACTTTCCCACCTTATCCCCGTAACCCTTAGTTCCCTCACTGATTAACAAGCCGTCTATCGTTTTTTAAATTCATTTAATGGGATGTGGGTGTTGCCAGACCAGCATTTTTATTTCCCATCTTTATTACCCTTGAGAAGGTGGTGGTGAGCTGTCTTCTAAAACCGCTGCAGTCTGTGCGGTGTAGGTACACCCGTGGAGCTGTTAGGGAGGGAGTTCCACAATTTTGACCCAGCGACAGTGAAGGAATGGTGATAAAATTCCAAATGTGGAGATGTATTCTGTAATCACTAATCAGTATTCTGCAACTTGATTCTGTCTGTTTGCACTGTTTGAGAGCAGATTTCCACTCCATCTGACGAAGGAGCAGTGCTCCGAAAGCTTATGGTATTTGCTACCAAATAAACCTGTTGGACTTTAACCTGGTGTTGTGAGACTTCTTACGATAAAATTCCAAGTCAGGATAGTGAGTCACTTAGAATCATAGAATCCCCACAGTGCAGAAGAGGCCATTCAGCCCATCGAGTCTGCACCGACTCTCTGACAGAGTATCCTACCCAGGTCCTCTCCCCCACCTGATCCTTGAAACCCCACGCATTTACCATGGCTAATCCATCTAACCAACACATCCTGGGATACAAAGGGGTAATTTAGATGGCCAATCCACCGAATCTGCACATCTTTGAGGGGAACTTCCAGGTGGTGGTGTACCCAGTTGCCTGCTGCCCTAGTCCTTCCAGATAATAGTGGTGGTGGGTTTCGAAGGTGCTGCTTAAGGAGCCCTGCATGATCATCATTATAGACTTTCCTGCAGTACATCTTGTAGATGGCAGACTTGGCTGCCACTGTTTGTTGATAGTGGAGGGAGTGAATGTTCATGGAAGGTATAGCAATCAAGCGGGGCTGCTTTGTCCTGGATGGTGTTGAGCTTCTTGAGTGTTGTTGGAGTTGCACCCATCCAGGCAAGTGGAGAGTATTCCATCACACTCCTGACTTGTGCCTTGCAGATGGTGGGCAGGCTTTGGAAAGTCAGGAGGTGAGTTACTGTCCGCAGGATTCCTAGCCTCTGACCTGCCCTTGTAGCCACTGTATTTATGTGGCTGGTCCAGTTCATTTTATGGTCAAAGGTAACCCCAGGATGTTGGTAGTTGGACATTCAGTGTTGGTAATGCCATTGAATGTCAAGGGGTGATGGCTAGATCCTCTCTTGTTGCAGATGGTCATTGTCCCACGAATGAAAAAAAATGTCTGGCACTTGTGTGGCGTGAATGTTATTTGCCACTTGTCAGTGCAAGCCTGGATATTGTCCAGGTGTTGATTGGGTAAGAGAGGAGAGATTGGGTAAACTGGGGTTGTTCTCCCTGGAAAGACGGAGAATGAGGGGAGATCTAATAGAGGTGTACAAGATTATGAAAGGGATTGATAGGGTGAACGGTGGGAAGCTTTTTCCCAGATCAGAAGTGACGTTCACGAGGGGTCACGGGCTCAAGCTGAGAGGGGCGAAGTATAACTCAGATATTAGAGGGATGTTTTTTACACAGAGGGTGGTGGGGGCCTGGAATGCGCTGCCAAGTAGGGTGGTGGAGGCAGGCACGCTGACGTCGTTTAAGACTTACCTGGATAGTCACATGAGCAGCCTGGGAATGGAGGGATGCAAACGATTGGTCTAGTTGGACCAAGGAGCGGCACAGGCTTGGAGGGCCGAAGGGCCTGTTTCCTGTGCTGTACTGTTCTTTGTTCTTTGTTCTTTGATGCATTTGGACATGGACTGCTTCAAGATCTCAGGGGTCGTGAATGGTGCTGAACATTGTGCAGTCATCAGCGAACATTGCCACCTCTGGCCTTATGATGGAAGGAAGGTCATTGATGAGGCAGCTGAAGGTGATAGGCTGAGGACACTATCCTGAGGAACTCCTGCATTAATGTCCTGGGATTGAGATGATTGATCTCTGAGCACCTCAACCATCTTCCTTTGTGACAGGCGTGACTCCAACCAATGAAGAGTTTTCCCCAATTCCCATTGATTCCAGTTTTGCTCGGGCTCCTTGATGCCACACTCAGTCAAATGCAGCCTTGATGTCAAGGGCAGTCACTCTCACCTCACTGCTGGAGTTTATTCAGCTCTTTTGTCCATGTTTGAACCGAGGCTATAATGAGGTCAGGAGCTGAGTCAGAACCCAGACTGGGCGTCATTGAGCAGGTTGCTGAGTAAGTGCTGTTGCTGACCCTTTCCATCACTTTACTGATGATCAACAGTAGACTGATGGGGCAGTTGATGGCCAGGTTGGATTTGTCCTGTTTCTTGTGTACAGGACGTTCCTGAGACATTTTCCACATTGCTGAGTAGATGCCAGTGTTGGACTGGAACAGCTTGGCTAGGGATGAGACAAATTCTGGAGTGCAGGTCCTCAGTAATATTGCCGGAATATTGCCGGGCCCCTAACCTTGGCAGCATCCAATGCCTTCAATCATTTCTTGATATCATATCGAGTGAATCAAATGGGTTGAAGACTGACACTTGTGATGCCGGGGACCTCTGGAAGAGGTCGAGATGGATCACCCACTTGGCACTTCTGACTGAAGATTGTTGCAAATGCTTCAGCCTCGAATACACTTAACGACCCAGCCTCGAGAACCCTCTGCGGTAAAGAATTCCACAGACTCACTCCCTTCCGGGAGAAGAAATTCCTCCTCATCTCTGTCTTAGATGGGCAGCCCCTTACTCTGAGATTCTGCCCTCTGGTCCTAGACTCTCCCACACGAGGAAACAACCTCTCAGCATCTACCCTGTCAAACCCCCTGAGAATCCGCTATGTCTCAATAATATTGTCTCTCATTCTCCTAAACTCCAATGAGCACAAACCCAACATACACCAACCTCTCCTCATAAGAAAATCCCTCCATACCCGGAATCAATCCAGTGAACCTTCTCTGGGCAACTTGCAATGTCAATATATCTTTCCTTAGGTAAGGAGACCAAAGCTGTCCATAGTATTCCAGGTGTAGTCTAGCTAGTGTCTGGTATAATTTTAGCAGGACTTTCCTATTTTTAAACTCCACTTTGAAACAAAGGCCAACATTCCATTTGCCTTCCCTATTACCCGCTGAACTTGGATACTAGTTTTTTGTGATTTATGCACGCGGGCTCCCAAATCCCTCTGTGCTGCAGCTTTCTGCAGTCTCTCTCCATTTAAATAATATTCCGCTCCTTTATTCTTCCTATCAAAGAGCATCACTTCACATTTTCCCACATTATATTCCATCTGCTAAGTTTTTTTACCACTCACTTAAACTATCTAAAGTTAAGTTTATTTATTAGGCACAAGTAAGGCTTACATTAACACTGCAATGAAGTTACTGTGAAATTCCCTATCTATAATCCCTCTGTAGACTCTGTGTCACCCTCACCACTTGCCTTCCCACCTATTTTTGGGTCATCCACAAACTTGTCTATCGTACATTCACTTCCCTCATCCAAATCATTCATAAATATAGTAACTAACTGTGGCCCCAGCACTGATCCCTGTGACCCTCCACTAGTCATGATGTGGAGATGCCGGCGTTGGACTGGGGTGAACACAGTAAGAGTTTTAACCACACCAGGTTAAAGTCCAACAGGTAGCTGATAGCCAAGTTCCGCACACATGAGGACAGCCTAAACCGGGATGTTGGATTTATGTCACATTATCAGTAACCCCCACAGCTTGCCTCCTGGACTTGCTGGCTGTCCTGTCTGGAGACAATACACATCTCTTTAACCTGTGCTTAATGCTCCCTCCACCCACATTGTCTGTATCTTTAAGATCTGGTTGGCTGTAGGGATTTGCATTCTAATCAGTATTCTGTAACTTGATTTTGTGTCTCTGTGCCCTGTTTGAGAGCAGATTTCCACTCCATCTGACGAAGGAGCAGCGCTCCGAAAGCTAATGATATTTGCTACCAAATAAACCTGTTCGACTTTAACCTGGTGTTAAAACTCTTACCCTCCACTAGCCACAGGTTGCCATCCTGAAAATGCTCCTCTTACCCCAACTCTGTTTTCTATCAGTTAGCCAATCCTCTCTCCATGTTAATGCACTGCCCCCAACACTAAGGTTTCTTATCTTATTAAATAATCCTTTGTGTGGTACCATAAGAATCAAAATTTCCCATCCAAAGAATTTAAAATGAATGAAAATCTATCTGGATTGTGAAAAGAAAATCTATTTTATCCACCTCCAGGAGCCACCCGGCACTGCTCAGTTTAAAACGCATCAATATTTGAGGTGTTGTGAATCAATTGATTTAATTAACGTTACACTAGCTCAGTTACTGAAAAGCAGAAACTCTCTCCCTGCCTCCAGCCTTACACTCAGCGTTCTTAAGTCTTTCACTCTTTTCTCCATTCACTACTTAAAATTCAAAGTAGAGGGCCATCTCATTCACAGCCTGAAGCAAATTCAGAAATTGAAAGGGCTTTTTATGTTGCCGAATTATGCCTTCACATTTCTCACCTTGTCAGTGACCAGAATGGAGGGCGTCTATTTTAAACTCTAAGTGACCAATTTAAAGCAGCCATAGACCGTCCACCACTGAGGTATAAATGGGATCTTGCTGTGCCCATTCAGCAATAAAAAGGCACAATGAGACCCAGTTTCGGAGGAGCAACATACTGTTCTGTTTTATGTTTGCAATGACTTCAGTCAGGTCATTGAGGTCGGCCTATGGGAATATGAGCTCCCTGATTAAGGAGTCAATTCATGGGCCAATCAGGGAGTCTTTTCCTTGTATTTAACTGGGAGTGTCAGTTCCTCTGGCACTCCTGAAGGTAGACTGCTGACTGCGGGCACTCTGTGTACTGCTGTTGGAATTGTAAATAAAGGGATTTTGGTGAAGGGACTTCTGCCTCTGAAGACTCATTACAATGTTAATTAAATTTTAAAGTTTAATGTTAATTAAATCAGTTGATTCACAACATCACCTTTGAAATTCAAAGCTTGGTGGAGGCTCAGCTGGAGATTGTAGTTATTTACTTAAAAGAGTTGCAGGTTGCTAGAAGAACGGGTCACATGATTTGATGGTGATGTCATTAGGATGTTTGCACAGACCGCTGTTTCATTTTCAGTTTGTACTCTGTTCCAGCAAGACCTCCAAGAATAAATATTGTTGCTGTTAGTTTGAATCTCCATGTGCAAACCTCATTCTTTTCTTTTTGTTAAAACCCACAACCCCTAACATAGTTACATTACAGTTAGGACATCCTAATATATCAGAGTATGATCTGTCTGACACTTTGCACAGGAATTTCCTTGGACTCTCTGCTGCCGCAACTTAACCATAACTATGATAGAAACCACGCTTTGCAGATATTGACTGAACCATCTTGAATATCAGGACCAGCTCAAATCACCAGGAAGCAAGACAACAGACGTCCAAGAATTGGGGGAAAAGCAGAGAAGTCTGGGAGCTTGGGAATCTTCCAGTGAGGATAAATTGTTGGAATCATTTGCAAAATAACTGGATTTGGAAATGGGGCCATGGGAAAGCACGGGGCCTTTCTAGATGAATGGTCGAGGGAGGGACCTCTCCACCATCCAGACCATTGGGAGTGAGGTGTTCTTTTGGGGCTGGATTTTGGTACGGGTTTGGACAGGGTTACAGGGAACGGAACTATGGAGTGAAAATTCAGTCTGCACACTGCCAGAGAATTCAACACATTCCAGGATATCCAAATCCTTAAAGAAGTAAGGGTGATCTTACCAGAATTCCAGACTTCCAGCAAGAAAAATGTTGCGTTTCTCCCCAGATCTTACTGCTCTCTGTCCAAAAAAAAACAGGTGGGTACATGTGCATTATGCTGTAAACCTCGATGACTCGATTACAATTTTGTCTTTTAAAAGCGTTTAGACAGTTACATGGGTAAAATGGGTATAGAGGGATATGGGCCAAAGGTGGGCAATTGGAACTAGCTTTGGGGTTTAAAACAAAGGGCGGCATGGACAAGTTGGGCCGAAGGGCCTGTTTCCGTGCTGTAAACCTCTATGACTCTATGTGACATCATCACGTAGGGGGCGGGGCCTAAATACACAGGTGAAGCTTGGGTGCACTGAGATGGCAACGCTCTGATCACAGCAAACTATAACCTCCCCCCACCTCCCCCAACCCACTTCACCAGGGAAGTCCCATGGGCTTCCACCCCCACACTTCTGTAATCAGAGATGGCATTCACCAGCCCTCCCCTCCTCCACAATCAGAGATGGCACCCACCTCTCCCCACCCCCCCTCCACCACCCCCCACAACCCAACTATCAATGCTGACAACCACCCCCTTGCCTCCCCCCCCCTTGTCCCTGAACATTACTGGCATCCCCAGCTCCCACATCTGCTCCCACCCAACACCACCAATAAATGAATCTCCCCCCCAGCCCATGAGGCTCCCAGCTGGGTGCCCTAGTACAGGTTGGCACTGCTAGATTGGCATTAGGTGGAAACATTCAAAGACTCTGCTTCAACTGCCTTTTGAAGAAGAGAATTCCAGAGACTCACCACCCTCTGAGAGAAAACTTTCCTCCTCACCTCTATTTTAAATGGGTAACCCCTTATTTTTAAACAGTGACTCCCTAGTTCTAGATTCTCCCTCGCATGGAGGACATTAGCTATGAGGAGAGGTTGGAGAAACTTGATTTGTTCTCACTGGAACGACGGAGGTTGAGGGGCGACCTGAAAGAAGTCTATAAGATTATGAGGAGCATGGACAGAGTGGATAGTCAGAAGCTTTTTCCCAGGGTGGAAGAGTCAATTACTAGGGGGCATAGGTTTAAGGTGCGAGGGGCAAGGTTTAAAGGAGATGTGCGAGGCACGTTTTTTACACAGAGGGTGGTGGGTGCCTGGAACACGCTGCCGGGGGAGGTAATGGAAGCAGATACGGTAGTGACTTTTAAGGGACGTCTGGTCAAATACACGAATAGGATGGGAACAGAGGGATATGGTCTCTAGAAGAGTAGGGGGTTTCGTTCAGATGGGCAGCATGGTCGGTGCAGGCTTGGAGGGCCGAAGGGCCTGTTCCTATGCTGTAATTTTCTTTGTTCTTTGTTCTAAGAAGAAACATCCTCTCCACATTCGCCTGTCATCGCCCCTCAGGATGTTCAAGGTTTAGATTAAGTTGCCTCTTACATTTCTAAACTCTAGTGAATACAGACCTAACATGTCCGCACTTTCCCCCTCGTAAGATACCCACCCATCCCTGGTATTAGTCTAGTAAACATTTCCTGAACTGCTTCTAACTCATTTACATCCTTCTTTCAATAAGGAGACTAATAGTGCACACAATGCTTCAGACATGGTCTCTCCAATGCCCCTGTATAACTGGAGCATAACCTCCCTACTTTTGTCATCAATTCCCCTCATAATAAATGACATTCATAGATTGCGCTGTGCTGTGTGAAAACTGAAGGCATTGTGAAGAAAGAGCCATGACTGGATTTAAGGCTTTAGTATTGCTGCGATTTGCGATTACTTGGTACACAATACCAATCTCATACAAATACACCATTCCCTATTTATCAGTCCAGTAAAGCAAAACCTCTTGATGTGGAACTGTAAGGAATCAAAAACAACTGTTTTAACATATTGCTGAATTTAATTGAATGCAATATAGTGTGAGAGCCGACTTTTAAAAACATCTCTTTGGGGAATATTGTGCAAAGAATGCTTTGTACGCTTGTGTCTGTGTGCGTTTTAAATAATGATTTAAATAAACTGGGGAAAGGTTAATGGAGACAATTTGTCTGGGAGTGCTTAGTGGTGAAAGGAGTGGAGGTGCTAAATGCATGCATTTGTAATGAGGCTATGGTCAAGTGGTGTTATAAATAAATAAGTAAAGTTTAGAAGTTTGCATCAGGAGATAGAGGGAGATTTAATATTTTTCAGTTATTTAATTTCAAAGGGGAGTAAAAGGCTTTTACAACTTGTCAAAGGTTGTGTAAGCAATCAAGGGAAGGTTGTTGAATTTTATTTGATCCTAAAAGTAGAGGCAATAGGAAAGACATAAAAGGTTTTTATATTTTATAATAGTTAAAAGGTGCTGGAATCAAAGGTGAAAGGGTGAAGGAAATGTAAAGGGAGATGTTGAGCTGATTTGGAGTGTTGGCTGCATGCGGAAGATCTGCTGGAAACAGCTCTGGGCTGAGAGAAGGTAAAGTATGAATCTGCCCCCCAGTCAAACTACAAAAATCCTGGGCTGTGAAAAGTAGTTTTGTTTCTGAAGGTTTTTGAATTTCCACAGCAGAGTAGGAGTGAGTTTGAGAGGTTGTACTGTGTGCCTTATTAAAGCAGCAACAGCTTGTCTTGCGTAATATTGTGGGATTTTGACATTAAACATCTATATGGGAGTCTTGCTGAAAAGGTGTTTACTTCTGGGTCTGATCAAGTACGGAGTCGTTTGGGTGGATTGTTTTGTAAGATTACTTTTAACTGTGCAACTATAATCCTTTGTACCTAAGTCTTATTTTCATCTTTTACTTTAAAAATTTTTTAAATCCAAAAAGTGTGACTGGACTTCCTGCTCCTGAGATGAGTATGTTTTTTTTTTCTCATTTTCAGAACGCAAAAAAAAAGTTGTGGCCCAAAGGACAAGTTTCCCTCTGGGTTTTGGTTTGCTTGGCAATTAACATTTGCCATGGTCATAACATAAGGTCATAACAGTATGTAAGGACATACAAATGTATGAATCAGGAAGTGCTCTCTGTGGAGAAGAGAGTTCCAAAGAATCACAACACTCCCAGAGAAAAAGAAATTCTCATTGCCATTTTAATTGGGGGACCCCTTGTTTTTAAACTGTGTTCTCGTCTCTCTCACGGAGGGGAAGCATCTTTTCAGCATCCACCCTGTCAAGCCCCCTAAGGAAGGCACTGTGCTTACTGGCACTGCTGGCTCACAACTCATGCCTGATCCACAGGACATGGTCCATTCAGAAAGTAAGATCCCCTGCCTGGGAAGCTGCTTGAAGGTCACCAGGATTTACCTAGTGGTCTTACCACATGGCGGCAGTGGGGGCAGGAGGGGGGGGGGGGTGGGGTGTGGGGGGGCTGGTGGGAGTGCTTCCAAGTGCTGGAAAAAAGCCGGGGGCAATGGAAAGTGACTGCAAGATGGCTATTTTACTGTTAAAAGTTCTTTCATAGGATGGGCGGCATGGTGGCACAGCGGTTAGCACTGCTGCCTCACAGCGCCAGAAACCTGGGTTCAATTCCGGCTTCGTGTCACTGTCTGTGTGGAGTTTGTGCATTCTCCCCCGTGTCTGCGTGGGTTTCCTCTGGGTGCTCCGGTTTCCTTCCACAATCCAAAGATATGCAGATTAGGTTGATTGGCCATGCTAAATTGACCCTAGTGTTGGGGGGATTAGCAAGGTAAATGCTTTGAGTTATGGGAGCAGTGCTCGGGTGGAATTGTGGTTCCGAATGGCCTCCTTCTGTATTGTAGGGATTCTATGGTTAGTGTCACTGACAAGGATACAGGACAGATAAATCAAGAAGTTGAAGATGGTTGGGCCTAGGACACCATCCTGGGGGACTCCTGCAGAGATGCCCTGGAGCTGAGATGATTGACTTCCAACAACCACAACCACCTTCCTTTGTGCCGGGTATGATTCAAACCAATGGAGAGTTTACCCCGATTCCCATTGACTCCAGTTTTGCTGGGGCTCCTTGAAGCCACACTTGGTCGAATGCGGTCTTGATGTCAAGGGCTGTCACTCTCACCTCACGTCTGGAGTTCAGCTCTTTTGTTCTTATTTAGACCAAGGCTGTAATGAGGTCGGGAGGAATCCAAACTGAGCGTCACTGAGCAGGTTATTGCTGAGCAGGTGCTGCTTGATAGCGCTGTTGATGACCCCTTCCATCACTTTACTGATAATCGAGAGTAGACCGATGGGGCAGTAATTGGCCGGGTTGGATTTGTCCTGTTTCTTGTGTACGGGACATACCTGGGCAATTTTCCACATTGCTGGGCAAATGCCAGTGTTGTAACTGTACTCAAACAACTTGGCGAGGGGAGCGGCAAATTCGGGAGCACAAGTCTTCAGTACTATTGCCGGAATGTTGTCAGGGCCCATTGCCTTTGCAGTATCCAGTGCCTTCAGTTATTTCTTTCTATCATGTGGAGTGAATGAGTTGGTTGAAGACTGACACCTGTGCTGCTGGGGAGTTCAGGAAGAGGACAAGATGGATCATCCACTCGGCACTTCTGAAGGGAATGCTTCAGCCTTATCTTTTGCACTGATGTGCTGGGCTCCTCCACCATTGAGGATGGGGATATTTGTGGCGCCTCCTCCTCCAGTGAGGTGTTTAATTGTCCACCACCATTCACGACTGGATGTGGCAGGATCTGCGGAACTTAGATCTGATACTGGGTGGTTGTGGGATCACTTAGCTCTGTCTAGCACAGTGGTGATGTGGAGATGCCGGCGTTGGACTGGGGTAAACACAGTAAGAAGTTTAACAACACCAGGTTAAAGTCCAACAGGTTTATTTGGTAGCAAAAGCACAGTGGCACAGTGGTTAGCACTGCTGCCTCACAGCGCCAGGGACCCGGGTTTGATTCCTGTCTCGGGTCACTGTCTGTATGGAGTTTGCACGTTCTCCCCGTTTCTGCATGGATATTCTCCGGGTGCTCCGGTTTCCTCCCACAGCCCAAAGATGTGTGACTCAGTTAGATTGGCCATGCCCTTAGTGTCAGGTGGACTAGCTAGGGTAAAAGAGTGGGGTTATGAGGATAAGTTATGGGTGGGATTGTGGTCGGGGCAGACTCGATGGGCCAAATGGCCTCCTTCTGTGCTGTAGGGATTCTATTGAAGCTGCTTTTGCTGTGTGACATATATGTAGTCCTGTGCAGTAGCTTCACCAGGTTGACACCTCATTTTTAGCACGCCTGGTGCTGAACAAACTTCAGAAATCCCTCCGATTCTTTGCCCTTAACACAATCACTGTTCCGACACAACATTGAGGCAATTAAAGTCATACGTTACCACTGTTCTATAGTTTTTGTATCTGTTACAAATGAATGAGGAGGAATCAACTGGTCCCCCTTATATTCAGCCCCCTCAGTTGGTCGCAACAAACATTTTTAAACATTTATTTTACCCATAGATACCTTTCCCAGTCCAAATGTATTTTCTATTTAACAAGGAGGCAATCAAACCAGGTTTTTTTTTCACTCAAAAAAAAAGGCGTTTATTAGTCACTAAAACCTAAGCAAAATAATCAAAGATGCGATGGCACAAACCCACTTTGAAATCAGAAATAAGAACATTGGAGTCCAACATAAATGTTAAAAGAATGTCCAGCTAAGTCCTTTGTTTGTCTGTGAGGCGTAGATTGTGGAATGTGGCGGTTAGGCGGTTTCTGGTGGGAATCTGCAGTTGGCTTTTTTCAGTTTTGTTCTCTGTTGAAGCTTCCGGAAGGAGAGAATGAGAGCGAGACCTTCCTTGCCCTTTTTCAGCAGAGCTGATAGACAACTGTCAGAATTCTTTGCTTCCTGTTTGTCCCCTGTTGTCTGTTTGTCAGAGCCAGTTTTAAGCTAATTTGCGTACATTTCCAGAAGGGAATTCAATTAACATGTCTTGCATCCATTGTGGCAGTAATCCAGTTTTTCGGTCTTTCATCTCAAAAACATTTTGACTTTTTTTTGCGCGATGAATCAACAGGTTATTCCATACTCCATAGGGGACTTTGAACGTGTATCTGATCGAAATTCAGCACTTTGCACATTTAATCCCTTCCTTTCAAGAATGTTCCTGTTTGAAGTGGACCTAGACAGCCTCCAGGTGTGAAATTCTATGCAAATTGTTTGCAGTGTGGTTCATAAAGATTTACCAGAGAGTTAACCGACTTTACAGTATCAAATATCAGGTGACTGCTGGTATCCATCTTTGATCGGTGTTGTCACTGGTATTTTTAAAATCAGGTCTTCTTTAAACAACTGTCTCTAACTGGTGAAGTCGTAAGTGGATCTCAAGCAGTCAGTTATTCTGTAGTGGTGACACATTTCTCAGTAATGACCCTGAGAATGTTCCATTCTGTCTTCTCATTATTTGTTGGATTATAAATAGATAAATAAATCAAATTGCATACTAGCTTCTCTAATATATCTTAAATTAATGAAACAGATCCTGTCTTTGAGCACCGTGTGATATTCCCTCTTGCTCACACTGTCAGATCATCCTGAATTTAAACAGCCACCTTCTTCTTACCTTCCTGTTTTTCCTGAATTCCGTGTAGCCAGGATTTGATTTTATTATTGTCACATGTATTAGCACACAGTGAAAAGTATTGTTTCTTGCGCGCTATGCAGACAAAGCATACCATTCACAGAGAAGGAAAGGAGAGAGTGCAGAATGTAGTGTTACAGTCACAGCTAGGGTGTAGAGAAAGATCAACTTAATGCAAGGTAAGTCCATTCAAAAGTCTGACAGCAGCAGGGAAGAAACGGTTCTTGAGTAGGTTGGTACGTGACCTCAGACTTTTGTACCTTTTTCCCGACGGGAGAAGGTGGAAGAGAGAATGTCCGGGGTGTGTGGGGTCCTCAGTTATGCTGACTGCTTTGTTGAGGAAGCGAGAAGTGTAGACAGAGTCAGTGGATGGGAGGCTGTTTTGCGTGATGGACTGGGCTACATTCACGACCTTTTGTAGTTCCCTGCGGTCTTGGGCAGAGCAGGAGCCATTCCAAGCTGTGATACCAACCAGAAAGAATGCTTTCTATGATGCATCTGTAAAAGTTGGTGAGAGTCATAGTTGACATGCCAATATCAATATCAAGCAAGCATCACATATTTCCGCCTCTTTTTTGAGGGAGGTCCTAGTTCTTGTCACTGCTTTATATTCGTTGTTTGCAATGTGCTTGGGGATGATCTGAAGTTGTGTTGGGCGCTGTAGGAACATGAGCGCTCTTTTTGGTTCCCTCCAGGTGTTCAAAAAAATGTAACTGGAAATGGGGGGGGGGGGGGGGGGGGGGGGTGTTGGTGGGTGGGGGATGAGTTACTGAGTGAACATCAATTTCTTCCCCAGGTACACGGGGCGCTCCATCCATCGTAAAGAGAGACTTTGGGCTGGAATTGTGAGTGGGAAAACAGGATCTGCATTTGTTTGTGCATCAGAAGCTGATTACTGTGGTGAACCATAGATGGTTACCACTATGGGTACTGAATCATAGATGGTTACCACTATGGGTACTTGTACATATATTACTGTTGTCACTGTTGGGGTTAGGGTTGGGTGTTCCACCTGTTGGTATTATTCTGTGGTACACTCCAGTTGGCTCCGCCTACCTGTAGGAGTATAAAGGTCACTGCACTGCCTAGTGACCCTTTAGTCTGGGATTGTATTGTTAGTAAGAAGTTTAACAACACCAGGTTAAAGTCCAACAGGTTTATTTGGTAGCAAAAGCCACACAAGCTTTCGGAGCTCTGAGCCCCTTCTTCAGGTGAGTGGGAATTCTGTTCACAAACAGAACTTATAAGACACAGACTCAATTTACATGAATAATGGTTGGAATGCGAATACTTACAACTAATCCAGTCTTTAAGAAACAAAACAATGGGAGTGGAGAGAGCATCAAGACAGGCTAAAAAGATGTGTATTGTCTCCAGACAAGACAGCCAGTGAAACTCTGCAGGTCCACGCAACTGTGGGAGTTACAAATAGTGTGACATAAATTCTGATTCTAGGATCGCATGATAAAGACTCAGGAGGAAAAAAGCAGAAATATTTATGTGAAATAGTGTGACATAAACCCAATATCCCGGTTGAGGCCGTCCTTGTGTGTGCGGAACCTGGCTATCAGTTTCTGCTCCACGACTCTGCGCTGTCGTGTGTCGCGAAGGCCGCCTTGGAGAACGCTTACCCGAATATCAGAGGCCGAATGCCCGTGACCGCTGAAGTGCTCCCCAACAGGAAGAGAACAGTCTTGCCTGGTGATTGTCGAGCGGTGTTCATTCATCCGTTGTCGCAGCGTCTGCATAGTTTCCCCAATGTACCATGCCTCGGGACATCCTTTCTTGCAGCGTATCAGGTAGACAACGTTGGCCGAGTTGCAAGAGTATGTACCGTGTACCTGGTGGATGGTGTTCTCACGTGATTCCAAATTGAATCTCCCTTGTTAAGCAGTATGCTCCATTCTTGTTACTAATAAAAGCCTTTATTTCCCGGGTACGATCCAGCCACCCGAGTGATTTAATCACGCATCAATTACATTTCAGATTTTCATCTGATTC
This sequence comes from Mustelus asterias, assembly GCF_964213995.1. NCBI lineage: Eukaryota > Metazoa > Chordata > Chondrichthyes > Carcharhiniformes > Triakidae > Mustelus > Mustelus asterias. The sequence goes on along the minus strand of NC_135813.1, from coordinate 83,013,578 downwards.
TGATTCACTGATTTTCTGATTCACTGATTTTCTGATTCACTGATATTGTTTTAACCCAGGCCAGAAACTCCAAGGTATTTTGTGAAGTTAGCTAGACCCTAAGTTTTACATTTGATTTTGGCATTGCTGAACATAAAGGGGGCGATTTTACCCTTGAGTTGCATTCGTTTTCGGGCGTGACGCGGTCGTAAAGTCGGGTGTGAAGTGACTAGCGCGATTGGTGCCGGTTTTCGCAATCGGCGCCATTTTACGACCGGCGGATTTTCCACGCGGTCGGCCTCTCACCGGAAATGGGCGAGAGGCAGGTTAATGTCCTGAAATTTATGTAAAGAAGTATTTACATAGAAACATAGTAGATAGGAGCAGGAGGAGGCCATTCGGCCCTTCGAGCCTGCTCCATCATTCATCACGATCATGGCTGATCGTTCAACTCAATAGCCTAATCCTGCTTTCTCCCCATAACCTTTGATCTCATTCGCCCCAAGTGCTATATCCAGCCGCCTCTTGAATACATTCAATGTTTTGGCATCAACTACTTCCTGTGGTAATGAATTCCACAGGCTCACCACTCTTTGGGTGAAGAAATGTCTCCTCATCTCCATCCTAAATGGTCTACCCTGAATCCTCAGACTGTGACCCCTGGTTCTGGACTCTCCCACCATCAGGAACATCTTCCCTGCATCTACCCTGTCTGGACCTGTTAGAATTTTATAAGTCTCTGTGAGATCCCCCTTCATTCGTCTGAACTCCAGCGAAAACTATCCTAACCTAGTCAATCTCTCCTCATACATCAGTCCCGCCATTCCCTGGAATCAGCCTGGCAAACCTTCGCTGCACTCCCTTGAGAGCAAGAACATTCTTCCTCAGAAAAGGAGACCAAAACTGCACACAATATTCTAGGTGTGGCTTCACCAAAGCCCTGTACAATTGCAACAACAGTAAGAAGTCTCACAACACCAGGTTAAAGTCCAACAGGTTTATTTGGTAGCAAAAGCCGCTAGCTTTCGGAGCGCTGCTCCTTCGTCAGGTAAGTGGGAGTTCTGTTCACAAACGGGGCATATAAAGACACAAACTCAATTTACAAAATAATGATTGGAATGCGAGTCTTTACAGGTAATCAAGTCTTAAAGGTACAGACAATGTGAGTGGAGAGAGCGTTAAGCACAGGTTAAAGAGATGTGTATTGTCTCCAGACAGGCCAGTTAGTGAGATTTTGCAAGTCCAGGGAAGTCGTGGGGGTTACAGATAGTGTGACATGAACCCAAGATCCCGGTTGAGGGATCTCTTGCCTTCTTGTTTTTGCTTCCAAATTGAATGACCTCACATTTATCCAAGTTATACTGCATCTGCCATTAATTAACCCACTCACCCAATCTGTCCAGATCATTCTGAAGGATCTCTGCATCCGTATCACAGTTCACCCTCCCACCCAACTTGGTATCATCTGCAAACTTTGGGATGTTACATTTTGTTCCCTCATCCAAATCATTAATATATATTGTGAATAGCTGGGGTCCCAGCACCGATCCTTGTGGCATCCCACTAGTTACTGCCTGCCAATTTGAAAAGCACCCATTAATTCCTACTCTTTGGTTCCTCTCTGCCAACCAGTTTTCTATCCATCTCAATACACTTCCCCCAATCCCATGCGCTTTAATCTTACACGATAATTTATTGTGCGGGACTTTGTCAAACGCTTCCTGAAAGTCCAAATATACTACATCGACTGGTTCCCCCTTGTCAACTCTACTAGTTACAGCTTCTGATATTTACATGTCATCAGCGAGCCCGGTGCTCAATCAGCCGGCCCCGCCCCCCTTTATGACCTCACCAGGAAAGGTTCGCATGTTGAGTAATGGACATGCTCCCCATGAATGGGGAGCAGTCGACTTGGCCTTGCCGGTGGAACCAATAGCCATTGATGACCCCAGGGGAGGCTGAGGGCAAGGGTGGGGTGCCCCTTGGACAGTGTCACCCTGGCAGCTGGACAATACCCACTGCGCAGTACCAGGGGGTGGGGCTACTGGGTGGAGGGGCCAGTAGGGAAAGGGGCTAATGGTGGAGGTGCCAGTAGGGGTGGAGATAATGGGGGAGGGGCCAGTGGGTGTTGGGGCAAATGGAGGGAGGGGGCTCACTGCCACTCTGCAGCAATCGGTGGAGGGAGGGCAGCGGAGCCGCGATCGGAGGGTGAGGGGGGTCAGCGATCAGACTGTGGGGACTGTATCTCAGGCCGCAGGCCCCCGTGATTGCAGGGGAGGTGGCTGCTTCAGGCTGCCTGCAGTAGCAGGGGCCTAACAGCTCTCTCTTTCTGTCAGATCCCTGCTGCTACTGATGCGCATGTGCAGCATCAAAGGCTTGCACATGCGCACTACTTCCCTCTGCAGGCTTTCCGGTGTGTTAAGCTCTGCCCACAGGCTCTGCAGTGAGCAACTGGCTCACTCAGAATTTTGCAGGTAGGGTGCATATGGGGGGTGGGGGAGGGGGGGGGGGATGTGGGGGGGAGGCGGGAGTGGGGAGGTGGGGATAGGGCTTAAAACATGCCCAAAAATTGTATCTGAAACTCTCCCAGTTTCAAGTCCACTCAACACTTAGACAAAAGCGTTTCACTCCAGGTATGATTCAAGTGACCCACTAGGAAGCTTTTATCAAACAAAGTTTATTTAAGAACACAGTTAGAATATAACAAAAATAATTCACGTAACTTTTACAATTACAAGATTTAAACAGGATACAGTATAACCCCTTACAGCTAGCTATCTCTGTTGTTCCAAGTTAAAACAATGTCCCACAGACATACACCCTTCTTCAGAATTAGCTCGCACTAAGACAAGTATGCTCACACGATACTGGAATTCCAGCGTTTTAACAATAATGGACAGAAATCCAAACAGCAGTTTTCAGAGAAGGATATATTCTCAGGACTGCAAAACAGAGAAGTAAACCTAATCTCTCGCAGATTCCAGTCTTCAGACTGCAGAGACAGGAAAGGCTACTTCTCTCTCTCTCTCTCTCTTTCTGCAGCTTTCAAGACAGCAACACCCAGACAGCAGAATCTGCATCTCCAAAGAGGGGAAAGAGATACTGCACTCTCTCAGCTCCAAACAACATCTGAAACAGCAAAAACCTGGAATCCTCTGTGAAAGCTTAGCTGTCCCCAGTCATATGACCCAACCTGTCAATCATCCCAATCTAGCTCTACTCTGCAATCCCAGGAAACACTAAAACAACAGAACACTGCATTAGTTCAGATTAAAACAACCATTGTATCAATTATACTGCTTCAGTGAGGATAGAGAATACCAGTTGTAGACAAAATGGCTCCGAAAAACTGCCAGGCATGGCTCAAAACATCCTGCAGAGAAACATGATTAAGATACATTTCTTAAAGGCACAGTACCATCACAATATGAAAACGGGTGTCCAGTGAAATTAGGGGCAGTGGTGATGGGGACAGAGGAGGTTCAGATAAAGTGTGGGACTCAATTAGACTCAGGGCAGCCATTACTGAATCTGGTTTTCATGCCAGGGAGAGATTGAGGGTTTGTACCACAGCTTCCTCAGATGTCACAGGGCAGCTGGAGGCCTGGCACCCAGGGCAGGGCGGGGCTGACCCTCGCTCCATCGATGCTAACCTGGATCTATTGCTGAAGACTGCGAGGGAGATGAGGGAGGTCTTCTTCCTGGAGGGTGGCAGGAGGAGGCTCCCTCATCGCGCAGCAGGGGCATCATCTCTCCACCCCTCCAGTTCCTCCTCTTCTCCCACCTCCAGCTCCTCCCTGATGAGTTGCTCCCTTCCCAGGGTCTCATCATCCTGGAGATCCACACCTCTCTGGGGAGCCAGGTTCTGTAACAGATCATCACAGTGACAGAGACCCTTGCAGGGGGCTATGGCCAGGAACCCCCTGACCGGCCCAGACACCAGACTAACATCTTCAGAAGCCCATCGACCTGGCCCAATGGCTGACTGGGTGGCATTGATTGTATTGCCGCTCTGTCTCTGTCTGGGACTGCCACAGAGGAGGCAGTAACCGTCTCTTTGAGGGATATTCCTTGTCCTCTAGGATCCATCTACTCTCATTGGGAGTTGGAGTGAAGCTCCAGAGCAGTGTGGAATAGCGGAGGATGAAGGGGTCATGGCAGCTATCGGAAAAGTGAACGTACACAGAAAGATCTCGTTGTGATCAAAGACTAGCGAGGGAATGGAAATCCTTCTCGTTTATGGTTCTGAGTCATACCATCATGGCCACATTGGTGCAGCCTATGATGCCCCGCACTTTTGCCAATCTAGGAATGGGGGCGAGACCAATGCCCTCTGTCCTTGCCCAGCTATGTCTGCGGTGAAATGAGTATGTGGCCCACCTCGAGCAAAGGGGGGCATCAGTGACCAGAAAATCCAGCCCTTATCATTGACTTTAATAGAAATGGGTAACGTGTCCTGGCCTGATTTCCAACGTGGGTGGCCTAGGTTGTGGGGCTCTACTCCTGAATAGCAATTAGCAAAGCTGAGATAATTCATGAATGGTTACTGTCTCTCATTTGCATTTGATTTGTCCATCTGGATCTGTCGAGATTTTATAACGATGCAGTCATAATGAGTAATGTATGTTGATTTAGGATCTGCATTCTGCCTCAGACAACCCAATTATATCCCATATTGTAGTGTTAGATGTGTCTGAACAGGAGGTTGATCATGAATATTCACTAAGTCTGCCAACAATAAACTTTCCTGCGTCTCCGTCTCTCTGCTCCTCAGAGAAGCTGGGAAATGTTTGGTTGAACACAACGTAGCTACTTCATCTGCCTTCATTACTTCCTGTCCCCAATCCATGATTATTCAATCAAAAATCATAGAATAATTACAGCAAAGAAGGGGGCCATTTGGCCCATTGAATTCCTGCTGGTTCATTGAAAGAGCAATTCACCTAGTGTCCCTTCCGTGTCCTTTTTAAATTATTTTAAAGTTTTTTTTTATTGGTGTCACAAGTAGACTATATTAACACTACAAAGCATTTACTGTGAAAATCCCCGAGTCGCCACACCCCGGCGTCTGTTGGGTACACTGAGGGAGAATTTAGCACGGCCAAGCTACCTAACCAGGACTGTGGGAGGAAACCGGAGCACCCGGAGAAAACCCACGCAGACACAGGGAGAACGTGCAGACTCCGTACAGTCACCCAAAGCCAGAATTGAACCCGAGTCCCTGATGCTGTGAGGCAGCAGTGCTAACTACTATGCCACTGTGCTGCCCAGTGCTCTGGAAGAATTTTCCCTTCAGATGTTTATCTAATTCCCTTCTGAAACCCTTGACTGGGGCGGCACGGTGGCACGCTGGTTAGCACTGCTGCCTCACAGCGCCAGGGCCCCGGGATCGATTCCCGGGCTTGGGTCACTGTATGTGTGGAGTTTGCATGTTCTCCCCGTGTCTGCGTGGGTTTCCTCCGGGTGCTCCGGTTTCCTCCCACAGTCCGAAAGGCATGCTGGTTAGGTGCATTGGCCATGCTAAATTCTCCCTAAGTGTACCCGAACAGGCGCCGGAGTATGACGATGAGGGGAATTTCACAGTAACTTTATTGCAGTGTTAATGTAAGCTTTACTTGTGACAAATAAATAAATTTACTTTACTTTGACTGACTCTACCTCCACCACAGTCTCAGGCAGTGCACCCCAGATCCTAACATCTCGCTGTGTGTAAAGAAATGTTTTTCCTTCTGTCACCTTTGACCCTCTTGACAACCACCTGTTGCCTTTAGTTCTCAAACCTTCCACCAATGGGGACCCTTCACCAGAGTTGATGTTGCAGGTTGGGGGAGTCCTATTGGATAATTGCTGGCTCGAAACTTCAACTCGGTTCCTCTCTCCACAGGCATTGTCCGACCTGCTGAGATTTCTCTTCATTTTCTGTCCACAAATAAAAACCTACCTTGAGAAATAATTGAAAAACATGCGGCAAGAACATTGAAAGGCAAGTCAGATATCGCTGTTAAAACGCCAGCGAATTTATTCTGTCAAACATTCCTCTGAAGACTTTCAATTACCTTTTCAATCTTTCTATCAAATGTAAACAACAAAGGTAAGCACTTGTCTCGCTCAAGTGATTATTTCATATTCCAGGATCATTCCCATATTCTTGTCAACCTGTCCTCTCTCTATTCCGAAACCTGGAATTCAGTGGAAATAGAGTGAAATTCACCAGATGTAACAATGTGGACCAGGCTATGGTGAAACTGCATTGGATTATTTGGTTCTGCCATGATGTGTGGTAAAGTTCATTTCTGGATCTGTTTGGTGCTTTCCTCGCTTATTATTTCCCAAGAAAGAAAAGCTTTCATTTGTATAGCACCTCCGTTCGGATGTCCCAAGACGCTATACGGACACATGAAGCACTTTGTGAAGTTCAGTCACTCTTATAGTGTGGAAAATAATCATCTTGTCAAGGAGTGGAGATAGCAACAGGTTTTGTATCAGGCTGCGTCTTCCCATAATGCGAGCTTTCTCCCACATTTACACTCTTATCGACTGCAAACTAACAGTGGAATCTTTTCACTGGTGGTTTGAGGACATTCTGGGAGTTTGACCAACTCTGACAGGTTAGTAATTTAAAAAAAAAAAATAATTGCTAAGTGTGTGTGTCAGTGAGCTGTGGAATGTCACTGTATGAACACACAACCCTGTTTAACTGAGTGAAGAGTGGGTGGCTGTTCCTTAGCGTTGTATGTCAGAGAATTGACACTGGGAAGCACAAAGGGTTAAAAATAACTGGGCTTTATTTACAGGGCAGTGTTCACTATGTGGCTGCTGGGTCACTCTGGCAGTTCTCCATGCCAGCAACATGCAACACCACTTCCAGTGAATATATGAATATATTAAGCACAGTGCTTAGTCCAGCCAAGAAGAATCAATATTAATACATTTCATCCCCCACACCTTAAATTAAACATCCCCAACAAATTCAAACAAGTCCAACATGGACATTAACAAGTCAGATGTCTGGTGGTCATTGCTCTGGGAATGGGTGTGCCTCTGATATCTTCACCTTCGTGCTGGCTGTAACCTCTGGCGTTCTTGTCTTTGCATGAACATTATCAGGTGTTGTTTTGACTGGCGCTGACATTGTAACTGTAGGTTAATTCTGTGTTTGGCCTACAGATATTGTTTCCCTCAACAGCGTCTGTCGGTGTCAGGCTTGCAGGAAGGTTCAAGTCAGGACTTTGTACAGTTGAAGCTGGATTTTCAGCAGGTTCCAGTGGATTGGTTCTTCCCGCCAACAGCTGGATCCAGCTGGGTCAAGCCTAGAGATCGGTGGCGGGGGGAGTTGTTGTTGGGGGTGAGAGGTTTGGGGGTGGAGGCTGGTGATCGGGAGGCGGCAATGGGGGAGGGGAGGGGGGAGTGCTTTTTTAATAATTCATTCGTGGGACATGGGTGTCGCTGGCTGGCCAGCATTTATTGCCCATCCCTAGTTGCCCTTGGAGGACAGTTCAGAGTCAACCACATTGCTGTGGATCTGGAGTCACATGTAAGTCAGACCAGGTAAGGATGGCAAATTTTCTTTCCTAAAGGACATTAGTGAACCAGACGGGTTTTTCCGACAATGGTTTCATGGTCATCAGTAGATTCTTAATTCCAGATATTTTTTATTGAATTCTAATTCCACCAGCTACTGTGGTGGGATTCGAACGCGGGTCCCCAGAACATTAGCTGAGTTTCTGGATTAATAGTCTAGCGATAATACCACTTGGCCATCGCCTCCCTGGATGTCAGCTGATCTCCCAGTGTACTGGGAGATCGGCGCATGCACACTGGCCTCTCAGCAAGCTGACGGAGGCCTTGTGTTGCACAGAATGCCGTAAATTCATTCACTCCGGCTTGCCCAAAAGATGGATGGGGAAAACTCCCGTGTTTTTCAGGAAGATCACGCTGCTCATCTCTACTGGACGGTATACGAGACAGGCCCAGTCTGTGCAAGGTTTGAGGCAGGAATGCATTTCTCTTCTGGGGAATAATTCCTGGCCTTAGTGGAAGGCATTTTGCTTTGCTCTCCTGTCCTTCTTTCTATCCTTGTTGTTGTTGAACGATTTCTTTCATTTTTGGAGGTTTCAACAAGTCAAATGCTGAAAGTAGTTGTCTCTTCATTAATAATGCAGGAGAGGTTTAGATTGTAGAATGTGCGGTGTTCCTATACATTAGTTGGAATTGGTTAAGACATTTGACCAGCGAAGCTTGTTTTCTGGTTGCTCTCAATGTGCGCTTCAAGGTTTGAATGAAATAGAACAAAGAACAAAGGACAATACAGCACAGGAACAGGCCCTTCGGCCCACCAAGTCTGTGCTGACACAGATGCCTCTCTAATCTAATATTTTCTCAACTCTATGTGGTCCATATCCCTCTATTTCCTGCCTATTCATGTTTCTATCCAGATGCCTCTTGAACATTGTTATAGAATCTGCTTCCACCACCTCCTCCGACAGCGTGTTCCAGGCATTCACCACCCTCTGTGTGAAAAACGTGCCCCTTACATCTCTTTTAAACTTTCCCCCTCTCACTATGCCCCCGAGTAATTGATCCTTCGACCCTGGGAAAAAGACTCTGACTATCCACTCTATCCAAGCCTGTCATAATCTTGCAAACCTCTATCAGGTCCCCCTTCATCCTCCGACTTCCAATGAAAACAATCCAAGTTTGTTCAACCTTTCTTCATAGTCCATATCCTCCAAACCAGGCAACATCCTGGTAAATCTTTTCTGCACCCTTTCCAAAGCATCAACATCCTTCCGGTAGCGTGGTGACCAGAATTGTACACAATACTCCAAAAGCGGCCTAACTAAAGTCTTATACAGCTGCAACATGATTTTCCGATTCCTATACTCAATGCCATGACCGATGAAGGCCAGCATGCCACACGCCTTCTTGACCACCTGAGTTGCCACCTTCAGGGAACTGTGGATCTGCACGCCTAGATCCCTCTGTATGCTAATAGTTCTAATGGTTCTATCATTTACTGTATAAATGTTCTGCAAGTCTGTTTGTGGCAGGATTGTACAATGCAGACCTAATACATTCAATATCATTCTCTTGTGTGATGATAGTAGTGTAATTGATTTGGATAATATGTTTTTTTGTGTCTAAAGGGAATGTTTAAAAATTCAGCTTTACAGGCAGTCCGTATGTCTGGCAGGAATGCAGCTCAGATTTGGGAGAGCAGGATAATTACTCATTTTAGCTTTGCAAGTGTTCATGTTGAGTAGAGTTAATGAACTTTTGTTTGCTTAAGTTCCCCTGGGATTCCTGATTAGAGTGATTAACAGGGTCATGTGATGATATGGCTTATGTGCTGAGCTGCGTCTATAGCTGGGAGAAAAAGCTTTTGTAGAAAGCAGCTGAGTTTGCAGCTGAAGCCTGGTTGAAGTTAGAAAGATTTTGCAGGCTTCTGGAACTCTATCTCTCTCTGAAAGTTACAAGATTTGTGACTTGTGAAAGCTTTTGGTTGCTAACTCTATTTAAAGTTATATTTAAGTCTGTAAGAGGAATGTTGCTTATTTGGAACTGAAACAGTGAAAAGTTAGAAATTAAAGTTGTTTCCTTTTCATTTTTAAATATTGTTCAACTGTTAATAGTTAAGCTGCTTCATTTGTTAGAGTTATATTTAAACTATTATTAAATAAAGTTAGTTGCACTATTTAAAAAATCCCAACTTTGATAGTGGAATCATTCCTTGAAGGAGGCATCCTATCCTCACACTGATGCCAAAATAGAAACATTGTTGGGGTCTAGTCTGACTTCCTAATATAATTTGGGATTCTGATATGGGATCCGAACACTTGCAAGAAACTTTCAAATTCTTACGAGACAAATTGAGGTCCCTTGTCACTTACCAGTTGTTGAGAGAATCCAAACCTACTAAATATTTCTCTTAGCCTCTCGATAGTCTTCTCTGATGAAGAAGATTTCATTACAGCAATTTCTGGCCGCTTTGAATAAGCATTGACATTATTAAGAATGTGTGTCCTTCAAAAAGCCCTGCATATTCCACATGCACTCATTGCCAAGCCTCTTCAGGCCATTCCCATGATGCAGCGGTGCTAAGGGTGGCAGGTTTCTTACCTTCGCCCGTGAAGAACATGTTCTAGCTTTCTCTTCGATTTCTGCATCCAGTCCAGGCCACCAGAAAGAACTCCTGGCTATTTCCTTTCTGAGCACAATTCCACAATGACTATCAGGTAGCTTCTCTGTCACTCGTCATGTCAATGGTGGGAGACTGATCACTCTGAACCCCCAAAGAAGACATCCTGACTGTACTGACAGCTCCAATCTTCCAAAGGAGTGTGGTTTCAAGTCAGGTGTTAGTTCTGAGTCTTCCCTCCTAATAAGTTGCCCATCATTTCTGAGAGTATCAGATTGCTTCAAGTGTACTTTCTCACCTGTCTAGAAGTGACTGGTGTGCTGCCAACCTGTTCAAAGTAGAAGATATTCCTGCTTGAGCAGTCAGACAAACTACTACCTGACAATCTACCTGATGTGTAGATGGTAATCTTGAAAGTCCGGGCTTTTCACAATGTAGACTTGAGTGTTGATAAATGATGGTATAAGCATATGCAGAAAATTGCAATGCCCATCTCTGCGAGTGACAGAATTCCCTTGTGTGGCCCAAAAATGTGAGTTAATGGATGATGGTCTGTCAACAGTGTAAACTTTTGTCTGTACAGGAATTGATGGAATTTCTTTACTCCAAAGATAAGCCCTAATTCTTCCCTTTCATTCCGTGCATAGTTACTTTCAGCCATGCTCAATGTTCGAGACATAAAAGTACTGGGTCTTTCTCCACCCGATGCCATGATGTGGGAGACCATCGCTCCCGCACCATAAGGGTGCAGTAACTGTCAGGGTCAGTTAGGGTCAAAATGGGTAAGAACTTCAGATCTGAGCAATGCTGCTTTGGCTTGCACTGAAGAGTTATTTCATTGATCCGACAATCACTTCCACGTCTTTCATAATAGTCGCCAAGTTTGGAATAAATCTTCCATAATAATTCAATGAATCTAGGATATCGGAGCTGGTTAATGTTCTAAGGTGCAGGCACCTCTGTGATAGTCTTGACGTTGAAGAGATTTGTGAAGGTCAGTGGTGTCAATCCTATGTCCCAAATACTCAGCTGAGGACTTGAAAAACTCACTCATGTCTTTTCAGACTCAGTCCACAGTCTTCCAATCTCTGGAGAGTGGCATCCAAATTCCAAAGATGTTCCTCTTCGTCTCTTCCAGTGACTGGGATGTTATCCAGATAGCACTGGACTTCACTCAGTCCTCTCAGGATCTGATCCATTGCTCTTTCAAACAATGCAGGAGCTGATGAGATACCGAACCACAATCTTCAGTACTGGATAAGCCTTTATGTGTCACAATTGTCAGAATTTCCTGTGACTTCTGGTCTACATTCATCTGTAAGTGAGCCTGGCTTAGGTCAATTTTGCCGAAATATTGGCCTCCTGCCAATCTCGGAAACATCTAATCGATGTGGGGTAATGGATGCTGTCCCACACATGTCACTGGATTTAGGATGACTTTGAAATCTCTGCAACTCCTTGATGACTGGTACTATTGGGCAGCATGGGGCGGCACGGTGGCACAGTGGTTAGCACTGCTTCCTCACAGCACCAGGGACCCGGGTTCAATTCCTGGCTTGGGTCACCGTCTGTGTGGAATTTGCACTTTCTCCCCGTGTCTGCGTGGGTTTCCTCCGGGTACTCCGGTTTCCTCTCACACTCCAAAAGGTGTGCGGGTTAGGTTGATTGGCCATGCTAAATTACCCCTTCGTGTTCGGAGGACTAACTGGAGTAAATGCATGGGATTATGGGGATAGGGCCTGGGTGGGATTGTGGTCGGTGCAGATTCAATGGGCCGAATGGCCTCCTTCTGCACTGTAGGGATTCTACGGTGGCATAATGGTCAGCACTGCTGCCTCACAGCGCCAGGGACCTGGGTTCGATTCCTAGCTTGAGTGACTGTCTGTGAAGTTTGCACATTCTCTCCGTGTCTGTGTGGGTTTCCTCCAGGTGCTCTGGTTTCCTCCCACAGTCTGAAAGACGTGCGGGTTAGGGCACATTGGCCAAATTCTCCCTCAGTGTACCCGAACAGGCGCCGGAGTGTGGCGACGAGGGGATTTTCACAGTAACTTTATTGCAGTGTTAATGTAAGCCTACTTGTGACACTAATAAATAAACTACTGGCGTGGCTTGTTCAGTAATGCTGACAGGTTCTCAGAGTCCCATTTTCATAAGTCATTCTAAGTCAGCCTCCATATCCGGCCTGGTAGTGTAGGGTACCGACCTTGCCTTTAAAGCATTTTGCTTGGCTGCCTTCTTTAATTTTCAATTTAACTGTGATGCCTTTCATGCTCCCTAATTCTCCACCGATTAAAACAGCATACTGTTTTTGTGAGGACTGATTCTCCATTGGTCATCAGGTTGACTTCATGCCCAGTTCAGGCGAATCATCTCTAACCGCGTGTGACCCATCAGTGCTGGATAATTGCCCTTTACAACATGCAGAAACAAATCTGCTGTTTGTCCATTAATTTGCACAGCTACCTCACTGCGGCCTTTCAGCGGAACCACTTCACCTGTTTATTGCTTCAGCGCTGTCCTTGAAGATTTCCAGGGAATGTGTCTGAGTTTTTCCTTCTGGATGGCGTCTGACACCAGCGAGACTGCTGCCCCTGTGTCAACTTCCACCCTTACCGGCTGTCCGTCCAGCAGTGGAGTGACTCAGTATCTGTAAGTAGCACAGGCAATGGCTGGCACATTCAGTGATAATTCATCCTCAGACTGTGAGTCGCTTTGGTTTTCTGAACCCAGCGCCACTTGAACTCTTCTTCTTTCATTCTGTTTGCATGATGTTTTGGTTTGTTCTGGCTTCTTGATATTTTTATTCGTAGCTTCCTTTTTCTTCCTGCAGGCATGTTCTTTGTGTACTTTCCTTCCACAGCTTCCACAGACTTTGTCTTTACAGCAGCATTCAGCAGCCCTGGCTTCACACATTGGTGACATGTATGAGTTTCAAAACTCTTAGGTGCCGATTCAGCCGACATTTTGTGCATTCGGATACACAGACTTTTACAGATGCACCATAGAAAGCATTCTTTCTGCTTGTATCACAGCTTGGTATGGCTCCTGCTCTGCCCAAGACCGCAAGGAACTACAAAAGGTCGTGAATATGGCCCAATCCATCACACAAACCGGCCTCCCAACCATTGACTCTGTCTACACTTCCCGCTGCCTCAGCAAAGCAAGTCAGCATAATTAAGGACCCCACGCACCCCGGACTTTCTCTCTTCCACCTTCTTCCATCGGGAAAAAGATACAAAAGCCTGAGGTCACGTACCAACCGACTCAAGAACAGCTTCTTCCCTGCTGCTGTCAGACTTTTGAATGGACCTACTTTGCATTAAGTTGATCTTTCTCTACACCCTAGCTATGACTGTAACACTACATTCTGCACTCTCTCGTTTCCTTCTCTATGAACGGTATGCTTTGTCTGTCTAGCACGCAAGAAACTGTATGTTAATACATGTGAAAATAATAAATCAAATCAAATCAAAACTCAGCTGCTGAGCTTCCTTCGCAACTAGCTCCACCCAAACAACAATTTCCATGGTTTTTTTCAGAGTAAGGCTACTCTTGGTTAGCAATACTTTCTGTATTGCTTCGATTCACAGGAATGAGATAACTCTGTCCCGAATTGTGTCATTCAATGCATCACCAAACTCACAATATTCTGCAAGTCTTTCTAGCACAGTCATACATTGCACAATTGGCTCCCTGTCCTCTTGATTTCTTTTGGGGAATCTGAAGTGTTCATATGTTTTAGTGCCTGTTTTCTCAAGTTGCAATAAACTTCAGAGGAAGTTAGACATTCCCCCCGCCCCCCCCATCACACTCAGAAAAGTGGACACCCTAATATCTTAGGCTATTTTGTTTGTCAGTCAATAGTCAAAGTGCTGTGTATGGAAACTCTACCATGCCACATTTTCATCAAACGTTCCACAATGTCGAAAACACCTGCAATTTTTCTTGCTGTTATATAGCTTTTAATTTAAACACCTTCCAAGCATTCCAGTTCAATGAGGCAAACAAGGACAGTAATTCAATTATTTCTTTATGTAACATTTCTGGCACCAACTCAAACATAAACAGTTGCAACTCATTAACTCTTTACCGAACTTTAACTCTCACTGAACATCAACTTTAAACATCAACTTTAACTATTCGACTGAAAATAAATACTACTGAGTTTCGGAAAACCCTAAGAAATATCCTCGATGTAGAATCTATCTTCCCCTTCTCCGAAGTATCCTTCAGGGCACAAGTCATGTTGCGATGGTTGGTCTCTTGGAGTTATTGCTGCTAAACAAAGGACTCACATGTCTTTTATCCACAATTCTCCGGACGATTCTCTGTCATCCAGCCAATTGTGTTACCAGAAATCAATAACGTGGCTCAAAGATCCAGTGAAATTACTTTTGAATGAAACCATTACACTTAGTTCATTTGCCATGTCCCATACACAACACAGTAAGAGTTTTAATAACACCAGGTTAAAGTCCAACAGGTTTATTTGGTAGCAAATACCATTAGCTTTCAGAGCGCTGCTACTGCCACTCCATCTGACGAAGGAGCAGCGCTCCGAAAGCTAATGGTATTTGCTACCAAATAAACCTGTTGGACTTTAACCTGGTGTTATTAAAACTCTTACTGTGTTCACCCCAGTCCAACGCCAGCATCTCCACATCATGACTACCATACACAACAGCCATAAAAATCGAAGCCACGGTGTCTCAGTTAACGTAAACAACTTTCCTTATCTGGGTAGCTTCAGATCACAGCTCCCAGACCAGAGGCTCTTTACGACCTGCATCTAGTTTTAATAATGTGACCAAAATTCCCAGCCTTCTTCACTCTCAGTCAGAATAGCCATTTTAAAGCCACTAGTGCTATTATTGTTGTTAAACTATGTTGTCGCCCTTCGTTCTCTGTCCACATTGCTGATGGGGTTCCTCGTATGCACCCTTTGCAATGCATTTCCAGCAGCTACAAGGAAACAATCTGAGCTCCAGCCTATTTTTAAACACACCCAGTTCTACAACTGCTCAGTGGAGGATTGTTACTCACATCCACCTGGCTTGTTAGGTCCCTGGAACAGGTGCACCGAGGGTGGCACGGTGGCACAGTGGTTAGCACTGCTGCCTCACAGCGCCGTGGACCTGGGTTCGATTCCTGGCTTGGGTCACAGTCTGGAGTTTGCACATTCTCCCCGTGTCTATGTGCGTTTCCTCCGGATGCTCCGGTTTCCTCCCACAGCCCAAAAGATGTGCAGGTCAGGTGGATTGGTAAATTCTCCCTCCGAACAGGTGCTGGAGTGTGGCGACTAGGGGATTTTCACAGCAACTTCATTGCAGTGTTAATTTAAGCGTATTTGTGACTAATAAATAAACTTTAACTTTAAAAGTTCCTTTACTACTTTTCTGGACCTTTTCCGGCAGTTTTCCCTCCTCCTGGTGGCTAGCAAGCCCTGCCCAAAGTCCCCATCGCCAGTTTGCATGTTGCGTATTGGAGAATTGACACTAGGATGCATGGAGGATTAAAAATATCAGAGCTTTATTTACAGGATTGTGTTCGTTACATGTCTGCTTCTTCACTCTGGCAGTTTTCCTGCACCAACAACTTGTGATGTGACTTCCGGTGAATACATGAATACGTTAGTACACAGGGCTTTGTGCAGCTAACAATCCGCACAAACACATAACACTTTGTGTCATCTCGTTAACACTTTTGGTGGAGCTCCCTTGTCAGTCAAGAAGGTTTTGCAATCAAAAAAGGAATTGCATTTACGTAGCGCCTTTCAGGATCTCAGGTCATCCCAAAGGGCTGGCGTGTTTCCGAGTCTTTCACCTTTTTGACACTTTGGCGTTTGATCATCTCAAAAGTTTATTCTTCCCAGTGAATCCCCGGAGGAGTGTTCATTCTAAGTTAGGGAATGTATTGTTTTATCAGGACTGGACTGTATATTGTACAATGCACAATCCATGAATCTCTCGCTGAAGTGAAGTGTTATCCCCTTTAATGTGGCTAACTGTTGCTCAGTAAATATTTGGTGATATCAATCAGCTTTGGCTGTGCATTGCTAACTTTAAGGTCTATAATTGGCACTCTTTCTCTCTCCCGATGTACGTACACAAATCTTTCAATGTGGTCAGGCCAGTTATTAAAGCTGTTAAAGAAGCAAATGGGGTCCTTGGCTTCATGAAAACAGAATGTGGAGATGCCAGTGTTGGATTGGGGTGGGCACAGTAAGAAGTCTAACAACACCAGGTTAAAGTCCAACAGGTTTATTTGGTAGCACAAGCCACTAGCTTTCGGAGCGCTGCCCCTTCGTCAGGTAATGACGAAGGAGCAGCGCTCCGAAAGCTAGTGGCTTTTGCTACCAAATAAACCTGTTGGACTTTAACCTGGTGTTGTGAGACTTCTTACTTCATGAAAACAGGCCACAGAACAAAAACAAGGAAGTTATGAGAAAACCTTCAGAAAATGCTTTGTGTTCATTTCTGGGCAGTGCAGAGTAAAGGATTAACATCAGAAGCACACACGATGCTGATGAGAAGTAAGAGAGATCTGGAAAGGGGAGAAATTCTAACCTCGTGTTGAGGTCCAAATGTGTAAGTGCTTGCTGGAAACAAAGAGAAATTGGTTTGAGAAATTACAGGCTCAAACAGTATACACGGTGGCACAGTGGGTTAGCACTGCTGCCTCACTGCGCCAGAGGCCCCAGTTCAATTCCCGGCTTGGGTCACTGTCTGTGTGGAGTTTGCACGTTCTCCCCGTGTCTGCGTGGGTTTCCTCCGGGTGCTCCGGTTTCCTCCCACTGTCCAAAGATGTGCAGGTTAGGTGGATTGGCCATGCTAAATTGCACCTTAGTGTCAGGGGACGAGCTGGGGTAACTGCATGGGATTATGGGGGTAGGACTATGGTCAGTGCAAACTCACTGGGCTGAATGGCCTCCTTCTGCACTGTAGGGTTCTATGATTCTATGATACTGTGGGAGAATAAACAATCCCCTTAACCCCTGTCTAAACCCTGCAATAAGAAGTTTAACAACACCAGGTTAAAGTCCAACAGGTTTATTTGGTAGCAAAAGCCACACAAGCGTTCGGAGCCCCAAGCCCCTTCTTCAGGTGAGGGAGAAGGGGCTTGGGGCTCTGAAAGCTTGTGTAGCTTTTGCTACAGGAGATAGGAGACAGAGGGTAGGAGACAGAGAGTAGTGGTCGAAGGGTCTTTTTCCAGCTGGAGGTCTGTGACCAGTGGTGTTCCGCAGGGCTCTGTACTGGGACCTCTGCTATTTGTGATATATATAAATGATTTGGAAGAAGGTGTAACTGGTGTAATCAGCAAGTTTGCGGATGACACGAAGATGGCTGGACTTGCGGATAGCGAAGAGCGTTGTCGGGCAATACAGCAGGATATAGATAGGCTGGAAAATTGGGCGGAGAGGTGGCAGATGGAGTTTAATCCGGATAAATGCGAAGTGATGCATTTTGGAAGAAATAATGTAGGGAGGAGTTATATAATAAATGGCAGAGTCATCAGGAGTATAGAAACACAGAGGGACCTAGGTGTGCAAGTCCACAAATCCTTGAAGGTGGCAACACAGGTGGAGAAGGTGGTGAAGAAGGCATATGGTATGTTTGCCTTTATAGGACGGGGTATAGAGTATAAAAGCTGGAGTCTGATGATGCAGCTGTATAGAACGCTGGTTAGGCCACATTTGGAGTACTGCGTCCAGTTCTGGTCGCCGCACTACCAGAAGGACGAGGAGGCGTTAGAGAGAGTGCAGAGAAGGTTTACCAGGATGTTGCCTGGTATGGAGGGGCTTAGTTATGAGGAGAGATTGGGTAAACTGGGGTTGTTCTCCCTGGAAAGACGGAGAATGAGGGGAGATCTAATAGAGGTGTACAAGATTATGAAGGGTATAGAAAGGGTGAACAGTGGGAAGCTTTTTCCCAGGTCGGAGGTGACGATCACGAGGGGTCACGGGCTCAAGCTGAGAGGGGCGAAGTATAACTCAGATATCAGAGGGACATTTTTTACACAGAGGGTGGTGGGGGCCTGGAATGCGCTGCCAAGTAGGGTGGTGGAGGCAGGCACGCTGACATCGTTTAAGACTTACCTGGATAGTCACATGAGCAGCCTGGGAATGGAGGGATACAAACGATTGGTCTAGTTGGACCAAGGAGCGGCACAGGCTTGGAGGGCCGAAGGGCCTGTTTGCTGTGCTGCACTGTTCTTTGTTCTTTGTTTTGTTCTAGCAGTGAGCACAGGCCCAAAACAGGGCTCAGCAGAACATATTTATAAATATCCATCAGATGGACTACTTTATAAAGTCACTTTTTATGTTTTTCAAAATGGACAATTGCTAAGTTGACAAGATAACTCCTCATGGTCACATGCTGCCTTCTGGAATTTTCCAAGTTAACAAAGGCTAACTCCTCATGTGGTCTGGAATGTAAAACTCCTTGCATAGCATAAACATTCTACCTAGCCAACACAACGACCCAGCAGACATTCCGTCTATTTCAGCCAACTTCAAACAAAGATAACCCATTGCAGATCCTAATCTCCAACAATGGTGCTCATGGCCAAAGCATTAATTGTTCGAACACAGTGGTTTCAACAAGAGCACCTTCATTTAGTTAACCTAAAACCAGTGTCGCCAGGAACAAAAGGAATCCTGACTCGAATTAAACACTTCAAGATTCCAGCCGGAATATGATATACATCCTTTGTCCCAACATCAAGGAGGAGTGGTGGGAGAGATGTCACATGACCTCACCCAAGCTGCACTGTAATATTATCATGAGGAATGGAACTCAGGAAATTACTGTTCTGACATCCATGAGAGCAGAATTCCAGGCAACAGCCTGCGCTGTCTACCATCAAGCTGGTGGCAGCAGAAAGAACTCTTATCAAAAATTGCTGGAACCTTGGAATTCATGCCGTTAAGACTAACACACTCTACATGCCGTCTCTCATCATGGAAGTCTCATTCTGGAAAGGCAAATCACTCTACACTTAATCAACCTCCCCTCGGAACAAACCTTCCATTAGACCTGAGCTAGGGCAAAACCATAACCTGTATTTTGTTGTGGTGTGATGCGCGATTAATTCACTCGGGTGGCTGGATCGTACCCGGGAAAGAAAGGCTTTTATTAGCAATAAGAATGGAGCATACTGCTTAACAATACAATCCCAGACTAAAGGGTCACCAGGCAGTGCAGTGACCTTTATACTCCTATAGGAAGGCGGAGCCAACCGGAGTGTACCACAGAACAATACCAACAGGTGGAACACCCCATCCTTAACCCCAACAGTAACAAGAGTAACATATGTACAAGTACCCATAGTGATAACCATCTATGGTTCAGTACCCATAGTGGTAACCATCTATGGTTCACCACATGGTGTTGCCCCGAACCCTCTTCCTTTATCCTTATCCCCCATTTATAATGCGAGTGAAAAGGGGTGGAGGTTGTGAAATCTCTCTCGCTTATAATTTATGGGTTTAAAAATAATCCTAGCCTCTTTATTTTGTTGAGTTTGCCGTACAAGTCATCTGTAGAGATTTGGAACCCTCTAAATTTAAGGATTGAGGGAAATATGCCACTATTTATAAAGGGGGGAATCAGAATGAAAGAACCCACCTGTTTAGGGATGGGCAGAGAAGGGGAATTCAGGGCAGTTTAAACTGACGCTCCTCGCGGCTGTGACTCTTCCATGATCTCAGGACTTTCCAAAACAACCAGCGAGGCTTGCTTGAAGTTTCAATTAATGCACAGCAAGTTGCCACGAATAGCAATGTGCAAAACGGCCAAATCATCTGGCTTTTTTTCTTGATATTGGTTAAGGGATTAAATGTCGGCCAGCGCACCAGGAAATCTCCCATTCCTCCTTTAAACAAGTGCATTTAACATCAGACACTGATAATGATCAGAATTGAACTGATCTTAGAACTTTCAGTAAGACATGTCAATTTGGGGAATTGATCCGAATTGTTTAATGAACTTGCTAGACGAGGTTTATATCCCTTGAGTGTGAGGTATGATCTAATTGAGTTTGTTTATGATGATTAAAGGGTTCAATTGGCTCGACAGAGAGAGAAGCTATTTCCTCCGCTGTAGGAAATGGAAAACAATTGGACGGATTATTAAAGTGAGAGTCAGGCTGTTCAGGAAGCAGTTCTTCACACAAAGGGGAGTGGAAATCTGGAACACTCTGAAACAGAGATTCATAGATTTCTGTTTGAAAAGGATATCATTGAAACAAGGAGTAGGCCATTCAGCCCTTCGATCCTGTTCTGTCATTCATTATGAACATGGCCAGGAAGGCAGTGGAGTAGTGGTATTGCTGCTAAACTAGAACTCCAGAGACCCAGAGTAATGCTCTGGGGACCAGGGTTTTTTTAAAAAAAAGTTTTTTTAAGGTAAAGTTTATTTATTAGTCACAAGTAGGCTTACATTAACACTGCAATTAAGTTACTGTGAAATTTCTCGAGTCGCCACTCTCCTGTTCGTGTCAATATTCCTGACCAGCACATCTGTGGGAGGAAACTGGAGGAAGCCCACGCAGACACGGGGAGAACGTGCAAACTCCACATAGCCGGGAATCGAACCCGGGTCCTTGGCGCTGTGAAACATAGAAACATAGAAACATAGAAACCCTACAGTGCAGAAGGAGGCCATTCGGCCCAGCGAGTCTGCACCGACCACAATCCCACCCAGGCCCTACCCCCACACATTTACCCGCTAATCCCTCTAACCTACGCATCCCAGGACTCTAAGGGACAATTTTTAACCTGGCCAATCAACCTAACCCGCACATCTTTGGACTGTGGGAGGAAACCGGAGCACCCGGAGGAAACCCACGCAGACACGAGGAGAATGTGCAAACTCCACACAGACAGTGACCCGAGCCGGGAATCGAACCCGGGACCCTGGAGCTGTGAAGCAGCAGTGCTAACCACTGTGCTACCGTGCTGCCCTACTGTGCTACCGTGCTGCCGGGACCCTGGAGCTGTGAAGCAGCAGTGCTAATCACTGTGCCACCACGTTTGAATCCCACCACAGCAGATGGTGAAATTTGAATTCAATAAAGGAAAAATCTGGAATTAAAAGTCTAATGATGACCGACCACCAAACCATTGTTGATTGTCCATCTGGCTCACTAATATCCTTTAGGGAAGGAAATCTCCCATCCTTACCTGGTCTGGCCTACATGTGACTCCAGACCACAGCAATGTAGTTGACTCCTAAATGCCCTGAGGGATGGGCAATAAATGCTGGCCCAACCAACGACGCCCATGTCCCATGAATGAATAAAAATAAAGGTTATGGAACAAAAGCAGGTGGGTGGAGTTAAGATACAAATCAGCGATGATCTAACTGAATGAAGGAACAGATTTGAGGGGTTGAATGGCCTCCACCTGTTCTGAGGAGAGTTTAATCTGATAGCTCTGAATTAATTCTTGGGGCTCAATTTTGCTTCAGATTGAACTATTGATGCACCATCAATCGAGCAAAGACTAGTTTGTATGCAAGAACAAATAGGCTTTTATTAGCAAAAGACTTGGAGCACAGCCATGCCGATGAACTGGTCCAGACTGAGGCAGGGGGGTGGGGAGCAGTCCCCTTTATACCTGGACCAGAGGGGGGGGGAGGAGTCTCGGGTAAGGCCGGCAGGGATGTGTCCAGGCATGTCACATATACAGGTAATAAGCTAACAGTGGTTTACCACAGCTATGATGTTAGATTCCAGCCTAAGAATTTGCAAGGCAGCCGAGTGTGGAAACCTGCATCGGACGTGAATGAAATGGAAATGCCCAAGAATGAGATTAAAAAGAAATCAACTGAGGAATCTGTAAAGCCATCCATCAAAAGCAAAGAGGGAGAGAGACAGGAGGCAGGAAAGAGACAATTCTGTGCACATTATGGAACACGTAGTAGGTCCAAAATTTATCCAACCTTTGGAGAAGTGAAAAGCAATTGCTGTGCATGATATCACAAACTACAAAACCACGCCAAGAGAGAGGACACACTACACATTGAAATGAGCAGGAGAAGGCTCTAATGGCTTCAAATCTAAGCAAATGGAATTGATCAATAATGAATAAAACATCACATGACTTTAAGCTGGAGAACGGAGTACAAGTAACTGCTATTTCTGAGCAAGCATGAGGGAATAAATTGCAGCAAACTGAAATGAAAGTGATGGGTTACTTGGGAGAAAACATATTGCAGTCAGAAAGGGGTCATGGCAACTAGCTCTCCCGCCTCAACAGCCTGGCTCGAATTTTAGGGTTTTGACCCCTCCCTTGTCTGGCCTCTCACATCGGAGGAAATTGACCTATCAAACCATCTTAAACACTTCAATTAGGCCACCTCTCAATCTTCTGTCCTCGAGGGCATACAACCCTCGTCTGGATAGTTTATTAAGCAGTTCTGATCAATTCCCCAGATTGACATATCTTATTGAAAGCCATTTCCATTAGCTTGACTCTGCCTTCGCTACATCCCTGACTGTGCGTCAAACCCGAACTTCGACCGCCAACTCCACTCAATGGTTGCATCTGTGACATTGATTGATTTGTCTTAATCAGAAACCTTAACTCACTTTGCTCCATGGTGGATTCGTTGATGCCGGCAAGCTTTTAGTTTCCTCCCGACTGTCACTTTATTTCTGACTGTCACTTTCACTGGACCGTAGGAGGAATTTAGATTAGAGGAAGTTTCTCATGTTCTCTTTTTGTCTGATATTCTCTTTTGAGCAAATGGTCTATGTGACACAGTAAGAAGTCTCACAACACCAGGTTAAAGTCCAACTGGCTGTTGGACTTTGTTGGACTTTAACCTGGTGTTGTGAGACTTTTTACTGTGCTTACCCCAGTCCAACGCCGGCATCTCCACACTATGTGACACTGACAGAGTCTCTCTCCAACCCTCGCTGGATATGTAAATGTCCCCAGTTTCTTTATAACGCCAGTAACATATCCCTCCTTATCACGGCAATGGTCTTTCCACCACCACCTTCTGATCAGCACTGAATTCTCTAAGTTTCATGTCTTCTGTATTATGATTTATCTTCATTCTATCTTCTTTTTTTAAATCATTTTTTATTGTTGTTAGGCTTAAGCTAACTAAATCGTACATTTCCAACTCAGGCTGTGAATTTGGTGGCCTGGATTTCACTGAGATCTGGCTAAACAGGCCTAATTCAGCCATACTGGGGCAATTCGGAAATGACACAAAAACAGAGAATGCTGGAAATTCTCAGCAGGTCTGGTAGTATTTGTGGGGAGAGAATAGAGCCAACGTTTCGAGTCTGGATGACCCTTCCTCAGAGCTGAGAGCGAAGAGAATCAGCGGATATTTATACAATGAGGGTGATGGTGGTGGGGTGGAGTGGGGGGGGGGGGCGTGGAATGGGACAAAGGAAATGTAAATGAGGATACAGAAGGCTGAGAAGGTGCTAAAAGTGTCCATTAAATGATCAGAATGTGTGAATGGCAGAACAGAGATGCAGTTTGTTAAAGGACTGCCTGAGGAATGTGGCCGTTAAGGGAAATGTGGTGAAGGTGGAGGGGAAGAGTTCATCCTCTGAGTTGTTGAACTCAATGTTCAGCCCAGAAGGCTGTAAAGTTCCCAATCGGAAGATGAGGTGCTGCTCCTCTAGTTTGCGCTGAGGTTCGCTGGAACATTGCGAAAGGCCAAGGACGGACACGTGGACAGGAGAGCAGGGTGGGGTGTTGAAGTTGCAAGCGGCAGGAAGGTTTGGGTCCTGCTTGTGGACGGACTGAAGGTGTTCAGCAAAGCGGTCACCCAGCCTGCGTTTGGTCTCTCTGATGTAAAGTTGTATAAAATGGCAGCCAGACTGACATCAGCTGTTATGCATTTACCCACAATGTGTTTATGATCTGAACTTTTACTGGTGCCAGCATTGAGGCAAATTCGTTAAACTGCATTCCATTTTCAGCTGAGTTTTATCTCTTTAAATGTGCAAAATAAGATGTAATTTTATGGAATTTACAGCATACAAACAGGCCATTCGACCCAACTGCTCCATGCTGGTGTTTATGCTCCAGGCAGACATTGTTCCAGCCTCTTCACCTCAACCTATCAGAATATCCTTCCACTCCATTCTCCCGCATGTGTTTATCCAGCTTCATTTTAAATGTGTCCAAACCATTCACTTCATCCATTCCCTGTAACAAGGGGGTGACGCGGCGGCAGAATGGTTAGCACTGCTGCCTCACAGCACCAGGGAGCTGCATTCAATTCCCGGCTTGGGTCACTGTCTGTGTGGAGTTTGCACGTTCTCCCCGTGTCTGCGTGGGTTTCCTCCAGGTGCTCCGGTTTCCTCCCACAGTCCAAATATGTGCGGGTTAGGTTGATAGGCCATGATAAATTGCCACTTAATGTCAGCTGGATTAGGAGGTTAAATATGTGGGGTTACGGGGATAGGACGGGACCTGAGTGGGATTGTGGTCGGTGCAGGCTCGATGGGCCAAATGGCCTCCTTCTGCACTGTAGATTCTATGATTCTATGAAGTTGTGTTATACCTCAGAGACAGACAGGGATGACACCAGTTTCTCGGTCGAAACAGAAACTTTAGTTACAATGTTTTTGAAACGTCTGCTCTTCTACTTACAGCTTCAGCTTTCAGTTAAGTTTCTGTTTCTCTCGGTAACTGGGCCCAGGCTTGATTCACAGCACAAAGAACCGTCAACAGACACACACAATCAAACACTGAACAACTGAACACAACAAGTTCCACATTCACCACTCACAGAGTAAAAGAATTTCTTCTGAATTTCCGTGAGACCACATGACGTAGGAATAAAAGGAGGCCATTCGGCCCATTGAGTCTGCTCAGCCATTCAATGAGATCATGGTTGATCTGATTTAATCCTCAACTCCACTTTCTGCCTTATTCGCATGTGTTCATCTATAACCCTCGATTCCCTTACTGATTAAAAATCCTTTCCATCTCCGCCTTGAACATACTTAATGACCCAGCCTCTACAGTAAAGAATTCTACAGATTCACTACCCTCTGAGAGAAGAAATTCCTCCCCATCTCTGTCCTAAATGGGTGATCCCCTTACTCTGGGATTATGTCCTCTGGTCCTAGACTCTCCCACAAGGGGAAACAACCTCTCAGCATCTACCCTGTCAAGCCCCTTGAAAATCTGATATGCCTCAATAAGGTCGCCTTTCATTCTTCTAAACACCAATGAGTACAGACCCAACCTACTCAACCTCCCTTGTAAGAAAGTCCCTCCATACCCAGGATCAACCTTCTCTGGACTGCCTCCAATGCCAGGATAGTCCCCCTTAGATAAGGAGACCAAAACTGTTCACAGTATTCCAGGTGTGGTCTAACTAGGGCTTTGTATAGTTGAAGCAAGATTTCCCTATTGTTATACTCCATTCCCTGTGAAATAAAGACATTCCATTTGCCTTCCCTATTACCTGCTGAACTTGCGTGCTATCTTTTTGTGCACATGGACCCCCAAATCCCTCCGTGCTGCAGCTTTCTGCAGTCTTTCTCCATTTAAATAATATTCCGCTCCTTTTTTCTTCCCATCAAAGTTCATAACTTCACATTTTCCCACATTATATTCCATCTGCTAAGTTTTTTTTACCACTCACTTAACCTATCTGTAATCCCTCTGTAGACTCAGTGTCACCCTCACCACTTGCCTTCCCACCTATTTTTATGTCATCCACAAACTAGTCTATAGTACATTCACTTCCCTCGTCCAAGCCATTAATTTATAGTGTAAATAATTGTGGCCCCAGCACTGATCCTTATGGCACAGGTTGCAATCCTGAAAATACTCCTCTTATCACAACTCTCTGTCGTCTATTAGTTAGCCAATACTCTATCCATGCTGATACATTATCCCCAACATCACCTTATTCAGTGGTTTTTTGTGCGGTATCTTACCAAACACTTTTTGGAAATCCAAATATATTACATTTACTGGTTCCCCTTTATCTACCCTGCTCGTTACCACCTCAAAGAATTCCAATAGATTTGTCAAAGCATGAAGCCATGCTGACTCTGCTCGATCATATTATGTATTTCTAAATGCTGTGACGTTACTGTGCCTTTAAGGAATGTAATTTAACCATGCTCTCAGCAGTTTTTTCAAGCAGGCCTGGCATTTTTTATTTTGTTGCTGTCTGTACCAGTGTCTTTTATTGTTACTGAAGTAGGATGATTGAAGCAATGTTTATTTTTAATCTGGCCTAATGCAGTGTCCTGGGGGTGTTTGTGACCCTTTTGAATTGCTGGGGGTGAATGATTGACAGGCCAGTGATGCCTGAGGGACAGCTTTTTTTTCCCCAAAGAAAAATCCAAGGTTTTAGTTTCATTTTTCTCAGAAGTTGTTAGCACTTGAGACAGAATGCATTGTTTCTCTCACTGAAGTTAGGGTTCCTGCTGTCTGTGGTTTGCTAGCTATAAGCTAGAGGCAAGCAGTACCTCTGTCTTTCTCGGGGTGTGTTGAAAGTTCCAGGATTGGAAAGCCTCAGATTTTTAATATTACCTTCCAAGAACCACTTCACAGCAGGTGTTAGCAAGCTGCAAGGTCTGTAATCATGTGAGCATACTTGCTTTCTGTGCTAAGCTGAGAGCTTGGATTTAAAAATTGGTAAGTCATGTTGCACCTTTATAGGATCTTAGTTAGGCCACACTTGGAATATAGTGTTCAATTGTGGTCACCACACTACCAGAAAGATGTGGAGGCTTTGAAGAGGGTACAGAAAAGATTTACCAGGATGTTGCCTGGTATGGAGGGATTAGTTATGAGGAGAGGTTGGAGAAACTTGATTTATTCTCACTGGAACGACGGAGGTTGAGGGGCAACCTGATAGAAGTCTACAAGATTATGAGGGGCATGGACAGAGTGGATAGTCAGAAGCTTTTTCCTAGGGTGGAAGAGTCAATTACTAGGGGGCATAGGTTTAAGGTGTGAGGGGCAAGGTTTAAAGGAGATGTACGAGGCAGATTTTTTACACAGAAGGTGGTGGGTGCTTGGAACTTGCTGCCGGGGGAGGTAGTGGAAGCAGATACGATAGTGACTTTCAAGGAGCGTCTTGACAAATACATGAATAGGATGGGAATGGAGGGATATGATCCCCGGAAGGGTAGGAGGTTTTAGTTCAGGTGGGCAGCATGGTCAGTGCAGGCTTGGAGGACCGAAGGGCCTGTTCCTGTGCTGTAATTTTCTTTGTTCTTTGTTATATTTGTGGGGGTTGTTTGATTTGAAACAGTATACTCTGCTGTTAAGGTTCGTAAAATATCATGGTTATTTGTTTTGTAATTGGTAAAAGTTGTGCTAATTTTTCTAATTATATGTTAACAGCAATAAGTCCTCGGGGGCGGAAGTCTCTTCATCAAAATCCCTTTATTTACAAGATCCAGCAACACTATACAGACTGCTCTCAGACTGCAGTCTACATCTGGGGTGCCAGAGGAACTAGCACTCCTGTTTAAGCCCAACAGGTTTATTTGGTAGCAAATACCATTAGCTTTCGGAGCGCTGCTCCTTCGTCAGATGGAGTGGAAATGTGCTCTCAAACAGAGCACAGAGACACAAAAATCAAGTTACAGAATTCTGTACCAAATAAACCTGTTGGACTTTAACCTGGTGTTGTTAAAACTCTTACTGTGTTCACCCCAGTCCAACGCCGGCATCTCCACATCATGACTCCTGTTTAAGTACAGAGCAGGGGACTCCTGATTGGACCATCAATTTGGCCCTTAATCAGGGAATTCATATTCAAGCAGGCCAGCCTCAATTGCCTGATTAAAATTGTTACATTAACAGTGTTCTGAAATAAACATGGTTTGATAAAACCTCCCTATTGGGTCACTTGAATAATAGCTTACGCTTACCAGTGTCAAATTCAAAGTGCGAGACCTATGGTCTCGGCTGACTTTGTAAAACACCTTGGAGGTTCTGGCGTGGACCATAACAATGTTCTGCTATTCCATCCTTTATAATGGACTCTAACATTTTCCCAATGATAGAGTTAAGCTAACTGGCCTATAGTCACCTGCTTTTATCTCCCTCCCTTTCTGAATAAAGGTGTTACATTGGCTCTTTTCCAATCCTTTGGGACTTTTCCAGAATTTAAGCGTTTTTGGAAGACCAGCGCATCCACTATCCCTGTAGCCACTTCTTTAATATCCTAGGATGCAACCCATTAGGTCCAGGGGACTTAACCTTTAGCCCCATTAGTTTCCCTAGTACTTTCTCTCTAGTGATAGTTATTGTATTTATCTCTTCCTCCACTTTTGCCCCTGGATTATTCAGTATTTTTGGAATGTTATTAGAGTCTACCATGAAGACTGACACAAAGTATTTATCTAATTCCTCTGCCATTTCCTGATTCCCCATTATTATTTCTTCAGTCTCACTTTCCAAGGGGCCAATGTTCACTTTGGATTTATTAGTGACTAACTGATATTTAAACTCTCCTACAAGTGGAAACATCTTCTCTACATCTATCCTATCAAATCCCACCATCATTTTGAAGACATCAATCACACCACCCTCAGCATTCTTTTTCCTGATTGTTACAACGACCCTGTCCTGGTATTGGTTCAGGAAACCTGACTGGAAGGAAACGGTGTTTATTGTTAAATGTAAAATAAAGCCACCATTCCAATCTGTAATTATCTTGCAGTTGGGTCTTTGCCTATATCTGCCGTGTTTGTGAACCTACCTCCACTCACCTGAGGAAGGAGCAGCGCTCTGAAAGCTCATGATTCCAAATAAACCTGTTGGACTTTAACCTGATATCATGAGACTTCTTACTGTGGCCACTCTGTGATACAGGCACAAATCCCAACATTTTTATTGAAAATAATTTATCCAAATACATTCCAATTTATTCATAAATTATAATTTCAGTTCATTTTATCAGCCTCTTCAGAATCGGGGCCACTGAAACATGGTTTAGAATTCAGTATTGACAGGCTGACAGGATTGGCTTGATTCTTTATCAGTGAAGTTGAGAAGGTGGACAATTTCCCATTAACTCTCGCTTGTATTAAACAAAGTGCCACAGTCTTGAAACCATGGCAACCCCATTAACATGGTAGCGAGCCAGCACCAGGCTCTTTCCTGCAAAGGTTAATAACTTGAATGTTTTTGCACAACGATAAGTTATTAAAACAACAAGTTGATATAATCACAATGTCAACAGCAAATTTACCTCATTCAATGAAAACAGCTCACATTCTTCTATGTTAATTAAACTGAAGGGTTGCACCTTCTGGAGTTGTGCCTTTTGGAGTTTTGTCCTCTAGGATTTCACCTTCTCGGACACACGAATCCCAACTGGAAAAGCAGCTTTCACACAAGTCCAAACCGGGACAATAGTTCTGCAGACCCTTGCCGGTGACTGCCTTATAAAGAGCTCAGGTGATGAGTTCTCTTAATGAACCTATAAACATTAACGTAGCACAGTTAACACCTTCTCAAACACTTTCGCCAGAATACGAAACAAGGTAAAGGGGATTAACCTCTGTGTCGTAACAGCATACATACGCAAGTCCTTCTGGGACAATAGTTCGGCAGGCCCTTGCCGGTGTCTGCTTTAGAAAGGGCTCAGGTGATGAGTTCCACCAGGGCAGGTCATTGCCTGTTACCAGGGGAACTCATATTTAACAAGCTCCCACAGGGAGATCAATTAGCGATTCCCCGTGGAACTCATGGGGGTTATCACAGGTATCGGGAACGATTCTCCCAGCCCGCTGCGCTGCTAAAGTGCAGGCCGTTAGTGGGCTCCCCACTGGGCACCACAACCTCCGCGAGTCTCTGGGCACCGGATTTCCGGCACTGTCAACTCCATGACAGAAATGAGGGTGGAGAGGTATAAATTATTTAAATGATGACTTGTATCTAATTAGTGGGCCTGGGCCTGAAGTCTCCGGGCATCCTAGCCTCTCACCACCACCCACCCCCCCTCCCCCCCCCGCCCCACCCGCCGCCCCCCAACCCCCGCCAGGAGTGTTTCACTCCAGCAAGGTTTACAACAGCTCCCCACTAATGGGGAGCTGGCGGCCCGACCCACTGGAGTAAAGGGGGTCCATCGAGGCCACCCAGGAGTTCGGGGGATGAGGGTGCCCCCTGAGCATTGCTGCCTTGGCAGTACTAGCCTGGCAAAGTGGCAATGATGTGGAGATGCCGGCGTTGGACTGGGGTAAACACAGTAAGAAGTTTAACAACACCAGGTTAAAGTCCAACAGGTTTATTTGGTAGCAAAAGCCACACAAGCTTTCGAGGCTCTGAGCCCCTTCTTCAGGTGAGTGGGAATTCTGTTCACAAACAGAACTTATAAAGACACAGACTCAATTTACATGAATAATGGTTGGAATGCGAATACTTACAACTAATCCAGTCTTTAAGAAACAAAACAATGGGAGTGGAGAGAGCATCAAGACAGGCTAAAAAGATGTGTATTGTCTCCAGACAAGACAGCCAGTGAAACTCTGCAGGTCCACGCAACTGTGGGAGTTACAAATAGTGTGACTTTAGCAGCGCAGCGGGCTGGGAGAATCGTTCCCGATACCTGTGATAACCCCCATGAGTTCCACGGGGAATCGCTAATTGATCTCCCTGTGGGAGCTTGTTAAATATGAGTTCCCCTGGTAACAGTCACACTATTTGTAACTCCCACAGTTGCGTGGACCTGCAGAGTTTCACTGGCTGTCTTGTCTGGAGACAATACACATCTTTTTAGCCTGTCTTGATGCTCTCTCCACTCACATTGTTTTGTTTCTTAAAGACTGGATTAGTTGTTAAGTATTCGCATTCCAACCATTATTCATGTAAATTGAGTCTGTGTCTTTATAAGTTCTGTTTGTGAACAGAATTCCCACTCACCTGAAGAAGTGGCAATGCCCAGGTGGTGTCTTGGCACTTCCCACCGGGCATGGTTTAGTGCCAAGGAGGCAGGGTCAGAGGGCACAGGGCCTATAGTGGGCACGGCCTCTGGGGGGGGAGATCAGTGAGTGTGAGGGTCCCGCTGCCACTCTGCATTCAGCAGTGACAGAGGGTGGGTGGCCGGCAATCGGGGCTGGGCAACGGAGTGGGGGGGTGGGGGGAGTCGGCATGCCCGGGGGGTGGGGGGGGGTGGATTGAGGAGATTGGGACTGCTGGGGATTGGGGGAATATCAAGGTGGGCATGGGTCAGGGTGGGGGGGGGGGGGGGGGGGGGGGAGGGGGGGGGGGTTTGAGGCTGTTCCAGACACTTTCAGGGGGCCAGTGATTGGGGCGTGGCAGAGTTTGTGTGTCAGCGATGCGGGGTCGCGGGACTGGCCAGCGATTGGGAGGCTGGCAGTGTGGGCCACAGCACATGCGCCAATTTCCGCTGTGACAGATCAGTGCATGCGCAGTGGCCCGCTCAGCGCTCTGCTGCCTCTCCAGCATGATTCAGGCTGTTGCACTCTGTGATGTGCAGAGCGTGGCAGATTCATCTCGAGAATCTCACTGAAATAACAGCGGCGTCTACTCCAGTTTTGACATAAAAATTGACACAGAATTCTTTTGGGAGAATCCATCATCTTTGTAAATCCTTCTCCAGGGCCTCCATATCCTTTTTAAAGTTTATTTATTAGTCACAAGTAAAGCTTGCATTCCACTGCAATGAAATTACTGTGAAAATCCCCGAGTTGCCACAGACCAGCACCTGTTCGGGTCAATGCACCCTAACCAGCACGTCTTTCAGACTGTGGGAGGAAACCGCAGCACCCGGAGGAAACCCACGCAGACACGGGGAGAATGTGCAAACTCCACACAGACAGTGACCCAAGCCAGGAATCGAACCCGGGTCCCTGGTGCTGTGAGACATGATGTGGAGATGCCAGCGTTGGACTGGGATAAGCACAGTAAGAAGGAGCTGGTGCTGTGAGACAGCAGTGCTAACCACTGTGCCACCGTCTAAGATGGAGGCTGGGACTTCTCACAGGAGCCCAAGTATAATCAGGCTCTATACAAGTTTAACACAACTTCTCTGCCTTTGAGTTCTCTCTCTGAAAGGAAGGTAAACTCTACAGTGGACAATGTTCTCCAATTGTAATCTCACGAGTATTCGAGTTCTCCTGCAGCTTTTTAATTTTTGCTGCAGCAGAATAATCCAGCGTGGCTCTCAGAGGGAATTCCTCTCACTCACCCTCATAATGGGGGAGGAGGAGGGACGGAGATGGCTGACAGGCTGCTAATGTCAGAAATGAACAAAGAACAAAAACAAAGAAAATTACAGCACAGGAACAGGCCCTTCGGCCCTCCAAGCCTGCACCGACCATGCTGCCCGACTGAACTACAACTCCCTACCCTTCCGGGGACCATATCCCTCTATTCCCATTCCATTCATGTATTTGTCCAGACGCCCCTTAAAAGTCACTACCATATCCGCTTCCACCACCTCCCCCGGCAACAAGTTCCAGGCACCCACCACCCTCTGTGTAAAAAATCTGCCTCGTACATCTCCTTTAAACCTTGCCCCTCGCGCCTTAAACCTGTGCCTCCTAGTAATTAGCTCTTCCACCCTGAGAAAAAGTTTCTGACTATCCACTCTGTCCATGCCTCTCATAATCTTGTAGACTTCTATCAGGTCGCCCTTCAACCCCCATCGTTCCAGTGAGAACAAACCAAGTTTCTCCAACCTCTCCTCATAGCTGATGCCCTCCATGCCAGGCAACATCCTGGTAAATCTTTTCTGTACCCTCTCCAAAGCCTCCACATCTTTCTGGTAGTGTGGCGACCAGAATTGAACGCTATATACTCTGTACTCAAAACATAATCCACTCAGGCTGAGGGCTGACTTGATCGAGGTATACAAAATGGTGAGGGGAAGAGATAGAGTGGACAGGATAACATTGTTTCCCTTGGTGGAGAACTCTAGAACCAGGGGATATAGATTGAAGATAAGTGGCAATAGGTGTAGAGGGGACATGATGAAGAATTTTTTTACACAGAGGGTGGTGGGTGTCTGGAATTCGCTGCCTGAGTTGGTGGTGGAGGCAGAGACCCTAAACTCTTTTAAAAAGTACCTGGATCAGCACCTTAAGTGCTGTAAGCTACAGGGCGATGGGCCAGGTGCAGGAAGGTGGGATTAGAAAGGGCACCTGCGTATTCTTGGGCTGGCATGGACAAAATGGGCTGAAAGGCCTCCTTCTGTGCTGTAACTTTCTCTGGTAGTCTGGTAGATGTTTAATGGTGAGTGCTTTCCCAGTACAGAAAACGCCACACTCACCATTCACACCTTAACTTATTCACATACCACATGGTAAAATATCCTGAAAGAAATCTCTTAAATTCCATTTGAATGAGTCAATGCTCTTTGGTTCCACTGTCTCCTCAGTGTGCCTGTTCAATGAACTGACCACTCTCTCATTGAGAGATGGGTTGAATTCTTTGGGGCTGGCAGGGTCTCACCCACTAGTCAGGGAACCAGCAGGAACTCCGCCAGGCCCAGCGGAATCAAGTGCCCTCCAGGCACAAAATGGTCGTTGTCCGGCGTACCCTGTGATTGGGGTCCTCGATGGGGCAGGTTCCAGTCAGAGGCTGACAGCGATGCATCGTCAGAGGTCCCACCAGAGGTCCCGGAACACTGAAGAACCTCAGGCCATGGGTGATTGAGGACAGGAGGAGGGTTGGGGGATGGGAGCTGAGGGAGAGGGAGAGCAGGAGGGTTACAGGCAAAGGCAAGGGACGGCTTTTAGTGACTTCTCCCTTTCTCGGTGCTTCCTCCTTCTCTTGAGTATAGATTGCCTGGTGTTGAGGGAGCACAGTGAGAGGCCGCAGGCAAACACAACTGGTTTCCTGGTGCTCTTCCCAGGGCTCCTGTTAAATCCTGTCAATCTGCAGTGAACTCAGGGATAATGGGTGTTCATTGGCTGGCAGAAGCCACACCTCGTGCCTCAGCCCCTTCCAATGGTAAAAAATTGCAGCATGCTGCTGTGCAGAGGGACCTGGGTGTCCTTGTGCAGGAATCTCAAGGAGTTGGTTTGCAGGTGCAGCAGGTAATTAAGAAGGCAAATGGAATTTTGTCCTTCATTGCTAGAGGGATGGAGTTTAAAAACAGCGAGATTATGTTGCAGCTGTATAAGGTGCTGGTGAGGCCACATCTGGAGTACTGTGTACAGTTTTGGTCTCCTCACTTGAGAAAGGATATACTGGCACTGGAGGGGGTGCAGAGGAGATTCACTAAGTTGATTCCAGAGTTGAGAGGGTTGGCATATGAGGAGAGACTGAGTAGACTGGGGCTGTACTCACTGGAATTCAGAAGAATGAGGGGAGATCTTACAGAAACATATAAGATCATGAAGGGAATAAATAAGATAGAAACAGGAACGTTGTTTTCACTGGCGGGTGAAACTAGAACTCGGGGGCATGGCCTCAAAATAAGGGGTAGCAGATTTAAGACTGAGTTGAGGAGGAACTTCTTCACACAAAGAGTTGTGAATCTGTGGAATTCCCTGCCCAGTGAAGCAGTTGAGGCTACCTCATTAAATGTTTTTAAGGCAAGGATAGATAAATTTTTGAACAGTAAAGGAATTAAGGGTTATGGTGAGTGGGCGGGTAAGTGGAGCTGAGTCCATGAAAAGATCAGCCATGATCTTATTGAATGGCGGAGCAGGTTCGAGGGGCCAGATGGCCTACTCCTGCTCCTAGTTCCTATGTTCTGCCCTGCAACTTAATCAGGGCAGATACACTCGCTACTGCGAGACTGAGCAACCATTTAGCATGGCCAATCCATCCAACCTGCGTATCTTTGGAGTGTGGGGGGGAACCCGGAGTACCCGGAGGAAACCCAGGCAGACACGGCGAGAATGTACAAACTCCACGCAGACAGAGACCTGAGCTGGAGTTGAAGCCGGGTCCCTGGAGCTGTGAGGGAGCAGTGCTAACCACTGTGCCACCATGCCACCTATAGGTTCCACAGATTAGTTTTGAATTTACACAACTCAAGTGCAGTTCTTGTCCTCTGAATCTAATGATCTGGCGAAGGTGAAACAGCTTGTCACTGTAAACGTTACCTTGTCCTTATGAAATTCTAAAACCTGTAATCATATCACCTCCTAACCTTCTCTTTCCCAGTGAGAACATGTCCAATTTACTTAATTGGCCTCATAATCTAATCGTTCCATCCCCTCCATCATTTATCATTACTGTCTCCTGCATCCTCATTGCTGCAATATCCTTTATGTGCTGCGGTGACCAGGCATGTACGCTCACACCGATAATTTATACTTCACCAGTCACATCAGACAGTGTCAGTGAACAACAACTCCTCTCTGTGCATTAATGAGCAACATTACATGTCAGGCACAGAACTTTCCCTAATCCTCTCTGAGCTACAACAACTTCCCAACACCTACAATTTCTATATTTTCTCATCTTTCTCTGTTCTCCAGGTCAACTCATTTACAAATTCGAACAAAGATGTTTTCTAAGCAGGAACAGGGCAGAGGTTATTAACACTTTAGTACATCTGTGAAGGAATCTACTTGCAATAAAGAGTTATAAGATTAAAACTTGTGATTCTATGAAGCAGAGATTAAAAATTGAAAGCAATGTTCGTCAACTGGACAAGAGTCTAGAGTTTATAAACATAATTGTGAGTTCAAAGATACCAGGCAGCAGCACGGTGGCACAGTGGTTAGCACTGCTGCCTCACAGCGACAGGGACCCGGGTTCAATCCCAGCCTCAGGTCTCTGGCTGCGTGGAGTTTGCACATTCTTCCCATGGCTGCATTGGTTTCCTCCGGGTGCTCCGGTTTACTCCCACAGTCCAAAAGACATGCAGGTTAGGTGGATTCGCCATGCTAAATTGTCTCTTAGTCTCCAAAGATGTGCGGGTTAGGTGGGTTGGCCATGCTAAATTACCCCTTAATGTCCAAAGATGTAGGTTAGGTGGATTAGCCATGCTAAATTACCCATTAGTGTCCCAGGATGTGTAGGTTAGGGGAAATAGCCATGGTAAATACATGGGGTTATGGGGATAGGGCCTGGGTGGGGTGCTCTGTCAGAGAATTGGTGCAGACTCGATGGGCTGAATGGTCTCCTTCTGCACTGTAGGGATTCTATGATTCTAACATCCTGTGGCTAAGTAAATCCTTTAGCACAACACAGGTCTTGATAAACAGGAACTGGCTTTTGCAAACCATGGATACATCACCTCAGTTAGGAATACTGATAAATTGTAAAATATGGCAATCTAACAATGATTAACTTTAAATCATAAGGATGCCCTTAAATCAATTGTTAACTGATTTTGGGAACTGAGTGCTAATTTTAAGATGCAATTGTTTAGCAAGAAATTTACCACCACCTGCAGCTCTCAGTATTTGTTCAAAGGATGTTGATTAGAATGAGGGAGGTTGTTCAGCATGTGTGCTCAACATGCTTCCTGCTGGTTTAGTTCCTTTATGGTATAAATAGCGGAAACACACAATGGGATTTTTATATTAGTTGGGTTACTCCAGCATCTCTCAAGGTAAAGGTATAGCTACTGTAGTGTAGTAATGATGGTTCTCCCTTTAATTGGGATACAGGTATCTCGCTAGATCAATCTCTCTACTTGGAGAGTTAGGTAAATATTTGTTAGGGAATCAAAGATAACGGATTTATATTTGTATGGGTAAATGGGAGAAATAAGGTTCAGTTTTTGCTGGGTTTAATTTATTTTTAAAGATGTGCAGGTTAGGTGGTTTGACCATGCTAAATGCGTGGGGTTACTGGGATAGGGCCTGGGTGGGATTGTGGTCGCTGCATCTCGATGGGCTGAATGGCCTCCTTCTGCACTGTTGGGATTCAGTTATTTTTTTGTGTGTGTGAAAGAAATCTATAGTTAGATTTTATTCTGGACAAAGATGTTTGTAGGTGTGGGGGCTAGTTTCAATTCTAGCTGTGATTCTATTGTGACGGAGAGAGCTAAAGTGTGAAGAATAAATATTATTGCTCAGCACCTGGGGCCAAGTAAGGTAAATCTTTCTTTGTCCTTTAGTTTTTAGTTGAAAAGCTAGAGGCAATTGGAGTTGGACAAGGAGCAGTAAACAACCCTGTCTCCACTCTGCTTGGGGAAGTCAAAGAGGAACCAGCTCTTTTAGCTTTGCTGTTAGAAAAGCCCTACAATGCAGTAATGATTCAGACAGCCAGTGCCAAAGGTCTAAAGAGCAACTAATGGAGGAGCCAACGAAATAAAGAAACGTTTCCAAAAGGCTAGAGTTAAAAGGAATAAAGAAGAAAGAGGGAAATAGAACCGGATTCCTTTCCGGGGCACCAGACCAAACTGGGAAGAAACCAGTTGGTGAGGATACTGGGGAAAGGTTTTCTGAAAGTAATACTAAAGTTTGAAATGTCTTGCTATTGTTTATTAACAAATTATAAAGAATTGGCTGGATATTAGAATTGGTGTAACAGTGTAAACCTGACAGGGTTAATCTGAAAGCCTGGCATGGATTTACAGCTAAAAGTGGAGCGGAGGTGCTGGTCAAATGGGTCTCTTGGAAAATGTGAACTGGATTTTGGAATGTGGATCGCTAAGTGAGTGAATTGCTATGAGATAGGGTTGTAAAGTATATTTTGGGAATGGATTTTGGAAACTTTCACATAACATGATGATCATGTGAGGGAATTCTGAGGAGAAATTTGCAAAGACTAACTCTGTGTGCTGCTGAAACCATTGTAGCTTCAAATGGACATTGTCATCCGTGTTAATCTTAAAACCTGTGCGTATTATTTAAGCTCAGGAGGAGTAAAGGTGTATTGTGTTATAATCCATTTTTTATATTTAACAAATGTTTTTTCCTTGTTGTTAAAACTAATGAGTTTTCCTGTGACTTTATTTCTCCATGTTTGATTCAAAAATAAGTAAAAGTTACGGTCTTTTGAGCCAGAATTCCATTCTGGGACCTTCCTGTCGAGTTTTAACACCAACTGGGATCATAACAATACTACTCTAAATATTGATAGCATCGTAAATATCTCTCTGTAACATTATTTAACACCTGGATTCTCTAACAGAAAAAAATTACACTTTATTTTCCTGGAAATGTCGATGTTGCGGTTGATTCACCAGCAAATGTGAATTTCATATTTGGTTCATTGATAAACTTCCATACAATTTATAATATAAATTGTCTCATATAATCCACTATATATAAACTCAAGAACCCTTTCTCTGTGCTCTCTTCAGTGGAGAGATACATTACTGAGGAGAGATACCTGGACCTTTAAAACATCCAGGTTGCTATAATTCTGGTGGAATTTTATGGCCACCAGATTTTCCGGCCCCGCTTGAGTCAATGGATGTTTGAGCTTGCAGGATATTTCAGCCCTGCTCCAGCCACAGTAAGGCCATAACATTCTACTCTTGGCTAAAATCTCTTAAAACGACTATATGGAGGACATTATTATTTTCTGATGGTCTCTTTCCTTCAGCGAGGGATACTTCAGTTCTTCAAACACATTGGGTGGGATTCTATGCCCTCGCTTGTCCTGTAACCGTAAAATCCCACCCAAGGTCAACGGACCTTCCCATTGTCTGCCCCTTGCCCATTCCGATTCCCGTGGTGGGCGGGGCAGTAAAATTCCATCCATTCTCTCTCAGCCTTAAGTGAGAGTGATCATCCGTGGAGTATGCCTGATCCGGGACATCCCAGAAAGGGGGTGAGGATTATATTTCACTTCACAGGCCCTTGTCAAGGGAGCGATGGCTGAGTGGTATTATTGCTAGACTGTTAATCCAGAAACTCAGCTAATGTTCTGGGGACCCAGGTTCAAATCCCACCATAGCAGATGGTGGAATTTGAATTCAATAAAAATGTCTGGAATTAAGAATCTACTGATGACCATGAAACCGTTGTCGATTGCCAGAAAAACCCATCTGATTCACTAATGACCTTTAGGAAAGGAAATCTGCCATCTTGACCTGGTCTGGCCTACATGTGACTCCAGAGTCACAGCAATGCGGTTGACTCTCAACTGCCCTCGGGTAACTAGGGATAGGCAATAAAAGCTGGCCAGCCGGCGACGCCCATGTCCCACGAATGAATAAAAGAAATTTGCTCTCTCTGCTGTTTTATCTATTAATTTATTTTTCACGTTTGGTCAAGGAATAAAGAGGAACTTGTTAAATCTGAAACATCAATTTACCACAAAATTTACTTTTTCTGAAAATTTGTTCAGCTTCATCCAGGCAATTAGGCAATCCAAAGAACCTCTGTTCATCTGTCTTGACATGTCCTCAGTCACTGAGATTTTCATTCTGCCAGGACAAATAACATCATCAGTGATAATGTCACCAACAAACTTCAACTAAGTGATTTCAAATTAAAATGGAGAGATTTATTTGAGGTGTTCAAAATCATCAGGTGTTTTGATAGAGTCAGTGGATAGAAACTCTTTCCGTGGCGGGGGGTAACCAGAGGACACCAGATTTATGGTTTCTATGGTTTCTATGGACACAGATTTCAGATCATTAGCAAAGAAATTAGAGAATTTATTTTCACATATTGTTTAATCTGCAACGCAACAGCAATAACTTGCATTTATATAACTCATTTAGCACACGCGGTGGAGATGCTGGCGTTGGACTGGGGTGGGCACAGTAAGAAGTCTCACAACACCAGGTTAAAGTCCAACGGGTTTATTTGGAATCACAAGCTTTCGGAGCGCTGCTCCTTCCTCACTCACCTGATGAAGGAGCAATGGTTTAACCTGGTGTTGTGAGACCTCTCACTCAGTTAGCACAGGCACATCTCCCAAGGAGCAACAAACAAAATTTGACACCGAGAAGAATAAGGAGATATTGGGGAGGGGGGGAATGTATTGGGGGGAGCATTAAGATTTGTATCTGGGTGAGCTGTTAATGGGCAATGGAGACAAGATTCCGTTACGGTGGCTGGGCTGTCAAAGCAGGAGGATCACTCAAAGACTTTTTATAGAGTCACACAGCACAGGAACAGGCCCTTCGGCCCAACATGTCTATGTCGATCATCAAATACCAACCAATACGAATCCCATTTGCTAGCACTTGGTCCATATCCTTGGCAATTTAAGTGCTTGTCCAGATACTTCTTAAATGTTGCGAGAGTCCTTGCCTCCACCACCCTCTCCGGCAGTGCATTCCATATTTCCACCATCCTCTGGGTGAAAACATTTTTCCTCAGGTTTAAAGTAAGGTTTATTTATCAGTCACAAGTAAGGCTTACATTAACACTGCAACGAAGTTACTGTGAAATTCCCCTAGTCGCCACAGTCCGGCACCTGCTCGGGTCAATGCACCCTAACCAGCACGTCTTGCTGCCACCAACACTCGCTGTCACCATGGTTTGTTCTGTGATTGCAGGGTTTAGACAGGAGTTAAAGGGATTGTTTATTCTCCCACAGTATCATTGAATCATAGAATCCTACAGTGCAGAAGGAGGCCTTTCGGCCCATTGAATTTGCACTGACCACAGTCCCACCCAGATCCTATCCCCATAACCCCATGCAGTTACCCCAGCTAGCCCCCCCTGATACTAAGGCAATTTAGCATAACTAATCCACTTAACCCGCACATCTTTGGAGCGTGGGAGGAAACCGGAACAACCAGAGGAAATCCACACAGACACGGGGAGAACGTGCAGACTCCACACAGACAGTGACCCAAGCCGGGAATCGAACCCCTGTCTCTGGTGCTGTAAAGCAGCAGTGCTAACCACTGTGCTACCGTGCCACCTAAGAGGTCCCCTCTAAGCCACTTACTCCTCATGTTAGACTTTTGCCCTCTGCTCTTCGACGCCTCTGCCATGGGGAAAAGATTCTTACTATCTATCCTGTATATGCCTCTCATAATTTTATATATCTCCATCAGATCTTCCCTCAGCCTTCCCTGCCCCAGAGAAAACAAGCCGAGTCTATCCAGTCTCTCCTCATAGCTGGAACTTTCCATTCCAGGCAAACCTTGGTGAATTTCCTCTGCATCCTCTTCATAGCAATCAGCTTCAGAAAAACACATGCTTG
Source organism: Mustelus asterias (assembly GCF_964213995.1). Lineage (NCBI taxonomy): Eukaryota > Metazoa > Chordata > Chondrichthyes > Carcharhiniformes > Triakidae > Mustelus > Mustelus asterias. The sequence goes on along the minus strand of NC_135813.1, from coordinate 82,972,452 downwards.
CTTTAAAAGGCAATTCATTGGTCAGGGACCTCAACAAGAATTCTAGAATACTCTCCCCCCGAGAGCACTGGTCGCCACACTACCAAGAGGATGTGGAGGCTTTGGAGAGGGTACAGAAAAGATTTACCAGGATGTTGCCTGGTATGGAGGGCATTAGCTATGAGGAGAGGTTGGAGAAACTTGGTTTGTTCTCACTGGAGCGACGGAAGTTGAGGGGCGATCTGATAGAAGTCTGCAAGATTATGAGAGGCATGGACAGAGCGGATAGTCAGAAGCTTTTTCCCCAGGGTGGAAGAGTCAATTACTCGGGGGCATAGGTTTAAGGTGTGAGGGGCAAGGTTTAAAGGAGATGTACGAGGCAAGTTTTTTTACACAGAGGGTGGTGGTTGCCTGGAACTTGCTGCCGTGGGAGGTAGTGGAAGCAGATACGGTAGTGAGTTTTAAGGGGCGTCCTGATTAATACATGAATAGGATGGGAATGGAGGGACATGACCTGGAAGGGTAGGGGGTTTTAGTTCAGTCAGGCAGCATGGTGGGTGAAGGCTTGGAGGGTCAAAGGGCCTGTTCCTGTGCTGTAATTTTCTTTGTTCTTTGTTCACTGGAAGCACGGAATATATCCAAGGCTGAGCTCGGCAGGCTTTTGAGTGACAAGGGAGTTGAGGGTTGTGAGGGGACAGACAGGAAAGCGGATAGAAGCTGCGATCTTATCGAATGACAGAGCAGGCTCGAGGGGGCCGAATGGCCTACTGTTGCTCTCAGCCAATTTTCAAAACACTTTAATAAAGAAATGTCAAAGGCAACCAGGCCGTCATTGTCAGTGGGGTGGATGTGGGGAACCCCTCTACATAACGGTCTTCAGCTTTACCCCTGCTGAGGCAAACAAGGGGGGCCATGGCTATGACTGGAGCACTGCACACTGCCACACCCCTGGCTTCCCCACAGATTGCGCTGGGGTTCCTGCCTCCAGGGAGTCGTGTCAGGAAATTGGCGGCCGACTGGAAAATCACCGTTAACAAGGCTCTTAGTGAAACTAATCATCTACTTGCCTCATGAGAATTCTTGCAATTGGCAGCCGCCCTCCCTCTCTGTAATAAGTCCTCGGAGGCAGAAGTCCCTTCACCAAAATCCCTTTGTTTACAAGTCTGACAACAGCGTGCAGAGCACTTTCCGTTAGCCATCTACACTAGGAGTGCCAGAGGAACTGACACACCCGGTTAAATGCAAAGCAAGAGGCTCCCTGATTGGTCCATCAATTTGGCCCTTAATCAGGGAGTTCATATCTAACAGGCCCACCTCAATTGCCTGTCGTTACACTCCCCCAATGCTGGTGTTACCGAGAAATCCCCGCACCCCCCCATCCACCTCCTCACCTCGGTTCCTGCCACTGCGATACCCTGAAACCTATGGTGAGGAAAGTAGGAACATTTGGGACGATTTTTCTCCAACAATATCTTCCCTTGCTGTTCAGAGGTGGATTTGTACTTTTTGCACCATTCTCACTGCCACAGATTGATGCAGAGAATGAGGTTAACAGACGAGCTGATGCACATTCCTCAATGCTTGTCCTTTCTGATTCATTCTTGAAGGGACCTGTTGGAACTCAATCACACTGTAAAACTTCCCAAGGCCCCCTCACGGGACCATCATCAAATTAAGCTTGACACCAAGACACATGGGAAATATTAGGACAAATGACTAAAAGATTGGTCAAAAAAGTAGGTTTTAAAGGAGGAAGGAATTGAGGATGTGTAGAATTCTCCCAGTCTCTCAGCTTCAACCAGTCTCCCTATGTGGTAACAGCGACTGCCCTTCAAAACTAAATTCCTTCCTGCTCCTGTTTTTCTGTGATGGAATAGACTAATTCAATAATTGCACCAACTCACCAAACCTCTTCCCTCATCTCTAAGGGCAGCAGACACATGGGAACACCGCCAACTGCAAGTTCCCCTGTTGGTTAGGATTATATTCACTGGAGTTTAGAAGAGCGAGAGGGGATCTCATAGAAATTTATAAAATTCTAACCGGGTTAGACAGAGTAGATTCAGAAAGAATGTCCCCAATGGTGGGGGAGTCCAGAAGTAGGGGTCATAGTTTGAGGATAAGGGGTAAACCTTTTAGGGTGGCACGGTGGTTGGCACTGCTGCCTCACGGTGCAAGGGACCCAGGTTCATTTCCCAGTTTGGTCACTGTCTGTGTAGAGATCGCATGCTCTCACCGTGTCTGCGTGGGTTTCCTCCGGGTGCTCCGGTTTCCTCCCACAGTCCAAAGATGTGCGGGTTAGGTTGGTTGGCCATGCTAAATTGACCCTAGTTTCAGGGGGATTAGCAGAGTAAATATATCGGATTAGGGGAATAGGGCCTGCGTGGGATTGTTGTCGATGCAGACTCGATGGGCCGAATGACCTCCCTCTGTACTGTAGGGATTCTATGATTCTATGATTTTAGAACTGAGGTGAGGAGAAATTTCTTCACCCAGAGGGTGGTGAATGTGTGGAATTCACTACCACAAAATGTAGTTGAGGCCAAAACATTGTGTGATTTAAAGAAGAAATTAGCTACAGCTCTTGGGGCTAAAGAGATCAAGGGATTTGGGGGGAAGAGGGGAATCAGGATATTGAATTTGATGATCAGCCATGAACAAAATAAATGGCGGAGCAGGCTTGAAGGGCCGAATGGCCTACTCCTGCTTCTAGTTTCTATATTTCTATGTAAACTACACGCCAAGCCGACTTGGAAATATATCGCCGTTCCTTCACTGTCGCTGGGTCAAAACCATGGAACTCCCTTCCTAATATCACTGTGGATGTACCTACACCACATGGACTGCAGCAGTTCAAGAAGGCAGCTCACCACCACCTTCTCAAGGGCAATTAGGGATGGGCAATGAATGCTGGCCTTGCCAGCGATGTTCAAATCTCATGAACAAATCGAAACAAAATGAGTTGCACTCTGTCACATCATTCTTGAGTCAGCGCTGGCGGGAATGTGAATGACATTGTTTGAGTCACTTTCTAATTCCTCTCAGCCCCTTCCTCTGATACCTTAATGTGGGGGCTTTGACAGACAGGGACATTTCACTGTGTACAAAGAACAAAGAACAATACAGCACAGGAACAGGCCCTTCGGCCCTCCAAGCCCGCGCCGCTCCCTCGTCCAAACTAGACCATCCTTTTGTATCCCTCCATTCCCACTCCGTTCATGTGGCTATCTAAATAAGTATTAAACGTTCCCAGTGTGTCCCCCTCCACCACCTTGCCCGGCAGCGCATTCCAGGCCCCCACCACCCTCTGTGTAAAATACGTCCTTCTGATAACCGTGTTAAACCTCCCCCCTCCTCACCTTGAACCTATGACCCCTCGTGAACGTCACCACTGACCTGGGAAAAAGCTTCACACCGTTCACCCTATCTATGCCTTTCATAATTTTATACACCTCTATTAGGTCACCCCTCATCCTCCGTCTTTCCAGTGAGAACAGCTCCAGTTTACCCAATCTCTCCTCATAACTAAGCCCTTCCATACCAGGCAACATCCTGGTAAACCTCCTCTGCACTCTGTCTAAAGCCTCCACGTCCTTCTGGTAGTGTGGCGACCAGAACTGGGCGCAGTATTCCAAATGCAGCCGAACCAATGTTCTATACAACTGCAACATCAGACCTCAACTTTTATACTCTATGCCCATCCAATAAAGGCAAGCATGCCATATGCCTTATTCACTACCTTCTCCACCTGTGACGGCACCTTCAAGGATCTGTGGACTTGCACACCCAGGTCCCTCTGCGTATCTACACCCTTCATGGTTCTGCCATTTATCGTATAGCTCCCCGCTATGTTAGTTCTACCAAAATGCATCACTTCGCATTTATCTGGATTGAACTCCATCTGCCATTTCTGTGCCCAAATTTCCAGCCTATCTATATCCTTCTGTAGCCTCTGACAATGTTCCTCACTATCTGCAAGTCCAGCCATTTTCGTGTCGTCCGCAAACTTACTGATCACCCCAGTTACACCTTCTTCCAGATCGTTTATATAAATCACAAACAGCAGAGGTCCCAATACAGAGCCCTGCGGAACACCACTAGTCACAGGCATCCAGCCGGAAAAAGACCCTTCTACTACCACCCTCTGTCTTCGGTGACCAAGATCATAGAATCATAGAATCATAGAAACCCTACAGTGCAGGAAGAGGCCATTCGGCCCATCGAGTCTGCACCGACCACAATCCCACCCAGGCCCTACCCCCATATCTCTATATATTTTACCCACTAATACCTCGAACCTACACATTTCAGGACACTAAGGGGCAATTTTAGCATGGCCAATCAACCTAACCCGCACATCTTTGGACTGTGGGAGGAAACCGGAGCACCCGGAGGAAACCCACGCAGACACGAGGAGAATGTGCAAACTCCACACAGACAGTGACCCGAGCCGGGAATCGAACCCAGGTCCCTGGAGCTGTGAAGCAGCAGTGCTAACCACTGTGCTACCGTGCGCAAATCGATGTGGAGATGCCGGCGTTGGACTGGGGTAAACACAGTAAGAGCTTTAACAACACCAGGTTAAAGTCCAGCAGGTTTATTTGGTAGCAAATATCAAGCCAGTTCTCCACGCATCTAGCCACCTCCCCCTTTATCCCATGAGATCCAACCTTTTGCACCAACCTACCATGAGGGACTTTGTCAAACGCTTTACTAAAGTTCATATAGACGACATCCACGGCCCTTCCCTCGTCAACCATTCTAGTCACTTCTTCAAAATTATTGTCCTGTCTCATTATGTTGGCCAAGGTCGCTACTTTGTGTTGCCAAAGCTGCATTGATTGGTTGTGAATGCCAAAACTGTAACAAAGCAGAAACATTGAACCACTGTCAATGAAACAGTATTGAAGAGAGTCTAAACCAGGCAGTGAGAGGGAACTTGTACTTTCAGCTCGAACGTTGTGAGAATCAATTCAAGCTTAACAACTCTCTTCCTGCGGAGTACATAAGGTCAGGTGATCAGGGGACACATTTGATGATGGGGACATGTAGATTAGTTTGTCTTATTGGACGTCCTGGGGTTATCATTGACCAGAAACTGAACTGGACATGAGGGTGTGAACGCACTGGAAGGGGTGCAGAGAAGATCGCCAGGATGTTGTCTGGGTTGGAACAGCAAGGGTCTGGCAGATGGAGCACAATGTTGGTAAATGTGATGTCATCCATTTTGGTAGGAATAACAGCAAAATGGGCTATTATTTAAATGGTAAAATATTGCGGCATGCTGCTGTGCAGAGCGACGTGGGTGTCCTTGTGCAGGAATCTCAAAAAGTTGGTTTGCAGGTGCAGCAGGTAATTAAGAAGGCAAATGGAATTTTGTCCTTCATTGCTAAAGGGATGGAGTTTAAAAACAGGGAGGTTATGTTGCAGCTGTATAAGGTGCTGGTGAGGCCATACCTGGAGTACTGGAGACCAATTTTGGTCTCCTTACTTGAGAAAGGATATACTGGCACTGGAGGGGGTGCAGAGGAGATTCACAAGGTTGATTCCGGAGTTGCGAGGGTTGGCTTATGAGGAGAGACTGAGTAGACTGGGACTACTGTACTCATTGGAATTCAGGAGAATGAGGGGAGATCTTAAAGAAACATATAAGATTATGAAGGGATTAGATAAGAGGAGGTTGTTTCCACTGGCGGGTGAAACGAGAACTGGGGGCATGGCCTCAAAATAAGGGGGAGCAGATTTAGGACTGAGTTGAGGAGGAACTTCTTCACACAAAGGGTTGTGAATCTGTAGATTTCCCTGCCCAGTGAAGCATTGAATGTTTTTAAGGCAAAGATAGATAGATTTTTGAACAGTAAAGGAATTAAGGGCTTTGATGAGGGGGCAGCTAAGTGGAGCTGAGTCCACAAAAAGATCAGCCATGATCTTATTGAATGGCGGAGCAGGCTCGAGGGGCCAGATGGCCTACTCCTGCTCCTAGTTCTTATGTTCTTAGTTAAGTTATAAAGAGAGGTTGGGTAGGCTTAAGTTGTTTTCTTTGGAGCAGAGAAGACTGAGGGGTGATTTGATTGAGGTGTTCAAGATTATGAAGGGCCTGGACAGGGTGGATAAGGAGCAGCTGTTCTCCTTAGTTGAAAGGTCAGTTACGAGGGGACACAAGTTAAATATTAGGGGTGGGAGGTGGGAGGATTTGAGGAAAAGTGTTATTACCCAGAGGGTGGTGACGGTCTGGAATGCGCTGCCCGGGAGGGTGGTGGAGGCGGGATCCTCACATCCATTAAAAAGTACCTGGATGAGTACTTGGCACATCATAACATTCAAGGCTATGGGCCACGTGCTGGCAAGTGGGATTAGGTGGGCAGGTCAGGGCCTTTCATGCCTCGGTGCAGACTCGATGGGCTGAAGGACCTCTTCCGCGCTATAGGATTCTGTGATTCTGTGATTCTGGACATATCGGAAAACTTAATAACAAGAGGAGCCACATCCTTAAATTTAGTCAAAAATCCAATATCCTAAAAGCCTCAATTTTGTTACTCAAATTCCAATAAAAATGAAAACAAGGCAGTTCAAAATATTTTGAAGGTTTCTACGAAAGGCTGTTGTTAATTGTTTCTCACCATTGTTATGTTAACAAAAGTTTAAAGAATTGAAGCAAAGCGTCTAATTGCCATCGAAATAGGATTCATCAATCAGTGACAGGAGGTACAAGTGCGTCCTTAATGAGCATCAGTCTACCCTGGAGCACCAGGCTGTAGATCCCCGGCCTAGAATCAGCACGGTGGCACAGTGGTTAGCACTGCTGCCTCACAACGCCAGGGGCCTGGGTTCGATTCCCGGCTTGGGTCACTGTCTGTGCGGAGTCTGCACATTCTCCCCGTGTCTGCGTGGGTTTCCTCCGGGTGCTCCGGTTTCCTCCCGCATTCTAAAGATGTGCAGGTTAGGTGGATTGGCCATGCTAAATTGCCCCTTCATGTCACGGGCATCAGCAGGGTAAATACTTGGTGTTCAGGGCATAGGGCCCGGGTGGGATAGCTGTCAGTGCAGGCTCAATGAGCCAAACGGCCTCCTTCTGCCCTGTAGGGATTCTATGGCCAGAGTTGGTGCGCGCGAGGCTCGCAGAATGCAATTCTCCGTTGGCCGTGGGCAGGAATTTACGAGCTTGCCTGAGTGAGGTCATAAAATCCCGGCCTATGAGACTGACTCTGCGCTCCCTCAAACAAGATTCTGCCTCTCCGGAGCCACTTTGCAAACCATTTCATTGAGAGCAATATTTTAAAATGAGTTCTTGGTTGACACATGAACACTGTCCAAGCACTGTCCAAACACTGTCCAAGCACTGTCCAAGAACTGCCCAAGAACTGTCCCCCAAGCGCTGTCCAAACATTGTCCAAGCACTGTCCAACCACTGTCCAAACACTATCCAAGCACTGTCCAAGAACTGCCCAAGAACTGTCCCCCAAGCGCTGTCCAAACATTGTCCAAGCACTGTCCAAACACTGTCCAAACACTATCCAAGCACTGTCCAAGAACTGTCCAAACACTGTCCAAATACTGTCCAAACACTGTCCAAGAACTGTCCAAACACTGTCCAAGAACTGTCCAAGAACTGTCCCCCAAGCACTGTCCAAACACTATCCAAGCACTGTCCAAACATTGTCCAAGCACTGTCCAAACACTGTCCAAACACTGTCCAAACACTGTCCAAATACTGTCCAAACACTGTCCAAGCACTGTCCAAGCACTGTCCAAGCACTGTCCAAACACTGTCCAAGCACTGTCCAAATACTGTCCAAGCACTGTCTAAGCACTGTCCAAGCACTGTCCAAACACTGTCCAAACACTGTCCAAACACTGTCCAAATACTGTCCAAACACTGTCCAAGCACTGTCCAAGCACTGTCCAAGCACTGTCCAAACACTGTCCAAGAACTGTCCAAACACTGTCCAAATACTGTCCAAGCACTGTCTAAGCACTGTCCAAGCACTGTCCAAACACTGTCCAAACACTGTCCAAGCACTGTCCAAACACTGTCCAAACACTGTCCAAGCACTGTCCAAACACTGTCCAAACACTGTCCAAGAACTGTCCAAACACTGTCCAGACACTGTCCAAACTTTAACACAACTGTTAGCACTCTTTGAGAAGATCATGTGAAAGCACGTATAGAATCCTGGCTTCAGTAGAAATGTAGAGGGCAACAGCACAAAAGCTATGCTACCTCATTGGGGGTGGGTCTTAGAATCTAGGAAACAGAACCAGCCAATGGGGATTGGATCCCTTGAGCCTGCTCATCCATTCTGCAAGTACATAGAATCATAGAAAATCATAGAATCATACATGGATCATCTTTTGCTCCAGCACACTGCACTATCCTTATAAGCTTTCATTCCCCTTGTAACCAAAAATGTATCAATGTCAGCCTTGAATTTACTCAACAACTGATTGTCCTCAGCTCTCTGAGGTAGAGAGTTCCGAAGATTCACAACCCTTCAAGTGAAGACATTTCTCCTCATCTCAGTCTGAACCTCTATTCTGAAACTGCGACCCTGTGTTCTAGATTCCCGGCTGGGGGCAATTATTTGCTCAGCATCCATCCTGAAGAATCTTGTATGTTTAATGGGGTCACCTCTCATTCTTGTAAATGCCTGGGAATCGAGCCCTGCTCAATCTCTCCTCATAGGACATTGCCCTCATCTCAGGAGGCAGTCCAGTGAATCTTTATTGTGCTTTCTCTTGGGAAAATTTGTCCTTCCTTAGATAATGAAAACCTGGCTGGATATTGTAATGATTCAAGACTCAATGTGGCAAATAACTAACTAAAGGATTTATTGAGAAGAAGAACTATATACAATGAAGGATAGCATCAAAACTAATAAATTATCTTCCAGAGATCTATAAAATAATGAGGGGTACAGGTAAGGTAGATAGTCGGCATCTTTCCCAAAGGTAGGGGAGTCTAAAATTAGAGTGCACAGGTTTAAAGTGAGAGGGGAGAAATGCAAAAGGGTCCAGAGGGGCAATTTTTCACTCAAAGGGTGGTGAGTGTCTGGAACAAGCTGCCAGAGGTAGTAGGAGAGGCGGGTACAATTTTGTCTTTTAAAAAGCATTTAGACAGTTACATGGGTAAGATGGGTATAGAGGGATATGGGCCAAATGCGGGCAATTGGGACTAGCTTAGTGGTAAAACCTGGGTGGCATGGACAAATTTCCTCCGGGTGCTCCGGTTTCCTCCCACAGTCTGAAAGACGTGCTGGTAGATAGTCAGCATCTTTCCCAAAGGTAGGGGAGTCTAAAATTAGAGTGCACAGGTTTAAAGTGAGAGGAGAGAAAGCAAAAGGGTCCAGAGGGGCAATTTTTCACTCAAAGGGTGGTGAGTGTCTGGAACAAGCTGCCAGAGGTGGAAAGCTGCCAGTGGAAAGTGTAGACAGAGTATATTTGCCATTATAGTTCAGGAAACTCTGCATTAATTTACACATTAATGCTTGATAAACTTTTCCTCAAATCCCTCATGTGTTGGGTTAATTACTGTATTTCGGATAATTTGGAAAAAGGGTGCTCGTTCAAAGAAGTGCAGGAACATTCTCCCCAGTCTCCTTGAGCCAATATTTATCCCTCAACCAAACAGCACTGATAAAAACAGATTACCTGGTCATTACCCATCTGAAAGACGTTCTGGTTAGGGTGCATTGGCCGTGCTAAATTCTCCCTCAGTGTACCCGAACAGGCGCCGGAGTGTGGTGACGAAGGGATTTTCACAGTAACTTCATTGCAGTGTTAATGTATGTCTACTTGTGACACTAATAAATAAACTTTACTTTGCTCTTTTAAAGGGCCGGAAGGCCTCCTGTACTATACGATTGCATGAAAATCCAGCTCTTTGATCAAGTCTGTCAGTGACATTTCCCCACGTTACAACAGCGGTTATGTTTCAAAATGTACTTCACTGGCTGGAGAGTGTTTGCGAATGTCTGAGCAAAGGAGAGGAGCGATAGGTATGCCAGGAATCTTTTTGTTCCCTTCACTCTCCGTTCACGGCCCAGCATCTGTTCAGATTGTGATTGGGTGAAGACCCTTTGGGATATTTATCTCCGTGGAAGGGGCAGCGTTAATGTAGGTTACTGCCGTTGTTACGAGCTACCAGTAAACAGCTTGCGGATCATCTGCTGATCGTGCTGCAGCTGAAGTGAGAGAGGTGAATGGCTTTAATGCCAGCCCTGCGAAACCGTAACTGGTTGCCGGGTAACTGAAGGATTGTGCCAGCAGTTGAGGGCAGCATCTGAACAAGACACCAATATATTTTATGGGCACCATTTTCCTGCGACCTTTGCAACAGGGCACAGTGACTGAAGCACAATAAATGAGCAGCAAGATATCTTTAAAACAGCATTGATAAAGACACAGGACGCTGCAAATCCCCTGCCTCTTGCATATAAACCTCTCCACTGTCCTAGCATCGCTTGGCGTAAACCACCCTCAGTGTCCCGTCATCCAGTACTTAGTAAAAAATGACATGATGTTCAGTAACTTTTATTTTGATTTGATTTGATTTGATTTATTATTGTCACATGTATTAACGTACAGTGAAAAGTATTGTTTCTTGCGCGCTATACAGACAAAGCATACCGTTCATAGAGAAGGAAACGAAAGAGTGCAGTATGTAGTGTTGCAGTCATAGCCAGGGTGTAGAGAAAGATCAACTTAATGCGAGGTAGGTCCATTCAGAAGTCTGACAGCAGCAGGGAAGAAGCTGTTCTTGAGTCGGTTGGTACGTGACCTCAGACTTTTGTATCTTTTTCTCGACGGAAGAAGATGGAAGAGAGAATGTCCGCGGTGCGTGGGGTCCTTAATTATGCTGGCTGCTTTTCCAAGGCAGCGGAAAGTGTAGACAGAGTATATCTGCCATCATAGTTCAGGAAACTCTGCATTAATTTACACATTAATGCTTGATAAACTTTTCCTCAAATCCCTCATGTGTTGGGTTAATTACTGCATTTTGGATAATTTGGAGAAAGGGTGCTAGTTCAAAGAAGTGCATTCTCCCACATTCTCCCCAGTCTCCTTGAGCCAATATTTATCCCTCAACCAAACAGCACAGATAAAAACAGATTACCTGGTCATTACCCACCTGAAAGACGTTCTGGTTAGGTGCATTGGCCATGTTAAATTCTCCTTCAGTGTACCCGAACAGGCGCCGGAGTGTGGCGACCAGAGGATTTTCACACTAACTGCATTGCAGTGTTAATGTAAGCCTACTTGTGATACGAATAAATAAACTTTAGAACTTTATTTATTTGTGGGATCTTTCTGTGTACAGAGTGGCTTCTGCATTTCCTACATTACAACAGTGGTCACACAGCTGTAGAGTTCAGTTAGCAAGACAGGGAGTCTGGCGCCAGGGTTTGCAGATGTCAATTATTTCCCATTTTAATGTAATTTGGCCAATTTTGACTTGTGGACAGAGAGCCGGCAAAATGTGACCCATCAGACATCCATACAAATAGTGTCATAGAATCATACAGCGCAGGGGAGGCCTTTCAGCCCATCGAGTCTGTACCGACACATTAAAAACACCTGACCTCCCATCTAATCCCATTTACCCTGTTATGAGGTGCCAAGTGCTCATCCAGATACTTTTTAAAGAATGTGAGGCCCTACCTCGATCACCTTCCCAGGCAGCACATTCCAGACCGTCACCACCCTCTGGGCAAAAAAGATTTTCCTCACATCCCCCCTAAACCCTCTGCCCTTCACCTTGAACCTATGTCCCCTCGTGACTGACCCTTCAAGGGGAACAGCTGCTCCTTATCCACTTTGTCCATGCCCCTCATAATCTTGTACACCTTGATCAGGTCGCCCCCCAGTCTTCTCTGCTCCAATGAAGACAACCCAAGCCTTCCAACCTCTCTTCATAGCTTAAATGTTCCATCCCAGGCAGCATCCTGGTGAATCTCCTCTGCACCCCCTCCAGTGCAATCACATCCTTCTGATAATGTGGTGACCAGAACTGCACACAGTGCTCCAGCTGTGGCCTCACCAAAGTTCTATACAACTCCAACACGACTTCCCTGCTTTTGTAATCTATACCCCGATTGATAAAGGCAAGTGTCCCATTTGCCTTTTTCACCACCCTATTAACCTGCCCTTCCGCCTTCAGAGATCTGTGGACAAACGGCAACAGGTCCACCAGAGGTAGAGGGGTGGGGAGTGGGGCAAGATGCTGACTGGTGGAGATGGGGGAGGGATGAGCTACGTGGGTTGAGTGTAACTCAGCAGTGACCGGGCGGCCTGGAGCAGCCGTCCAGTTACAATGTCCATGAACTGACGCAGCCTGCAATGCACATGCTCTGACCGGTTCCAGTCCGTAATGGCAAATGGGGTCATTTGCATAGCAGTGCAATGAACCATGAGACACCAGCGGAGGCTTCGCGGGTCTGAAATCCCCGGGGAGCTTGTGTCTCCCTCCCCGCCAGGAGTGGTTCACTCCCACGGGGTTTACAATTGCTCCCGACTAACAGGGAGCAGGCGGCCGTCCCTGCTGGAGAGAACAGAGGGCATTGAGGCCCCCCCCCCAGGAGGTCGGGGGGTGCCCCCTGGGCAGTGCCAGCCTGACAGTGCCACTCTGGCCCCTGGCACTGCCCAAGAGGCAAACTGGCAATGCCTAAGTGGCACCTTGGCAATGCCCATCGGACATCGGGCAATGCCAAGGGGGCAGGGTAAAGTGGGGCAGGGCCTATTGGGGGCCTTATCGGTGGGGGGACAATCAGTGGGAGTGGAGGGTCCTGTTGCTACTCAGCATTCAGAATTGGTGGCAGAGGGAGAAAGCATGGTGATCTGGGCTGGCCATCCGAGTGGGAGGGGCGGTTGGGGCGGTTGGGGCGGTTGGGGCGGTTGGGGCTGCCGGGTGGTGGGGGGGGGGGGGGGGGGGGGGGGGGAGGGGGGGGGTGGCGGGTGGCGGTGGGGTGGTTGGGGAGATCGGGTCTGGCCAGGGGTTGGGGAGTTCAGAACAGGCCAGAGTGGGGGGCATTGGGGCTGGCCTGGAGAGCTCCAGGAGTCCAGTGATCGGGGGGGGGGGGGGGGGGGGGGGGGTGGGGGGCAGGATTGGAGGCGCTGCAATGGGGGGTCATCGTGGGGCTAGGCAGCAATCTGGAAGCTGGCAGTGCGGGGCTCCTGCGCATGCGCCAGTCTCAGCGCTGAGATCGACACATGTGCAATGGCCCACTCAGCGCTCTGCTGCCAGCCTCTCCAGCGGGAATATGCCCCACCCGCAGCTTACCAGAGTGAATCCCACTGAGGCACTGTGCACTGCTCAGAGTGTGGGAGGTTCAGTCTAAAAACCCTGCTCAAAAAATACAGTGGGAATTACTCCTGTTTTCACACGAACTGGGGGCTTAGAATTATTTTGGGAGAATCCCGGCCCTTCAAAGGGGCCAATCCCACCATGGCAGGCAGGCACTTTGGGCATTTTGGGCTGGAAAGTTGCAGCAGGCCAATCGTCAAGGGTAACGGGGGAGTAAGGCGGCAGATCCCAGTTTCAAGCTCTTACTGACCCATCTGTCCTGACTTGGCCGAGTAAAAATTTGATCCCACTAATTCAGGCATTATTGTTACACTTGATTAGAATGTGCAACCTGCACATTTATACTGGAAAATGTCTATGTAAACAATGTCACATGACAGTGCCCCCCCCCCCTTCCCGTCCCCCCTCCCCCCTCCCCTCCACACACCTCCCCCTCCCCCCGGGGAGAAAATTTAATTCAGTTAACGTGACAACGCCTCCATGGGCATTAGCGTGCATTACAAAGGGATGGGTTTGCTTCGCTTTGCTGCCATATTTGACCCAGAGATAAAGGGAGGCGATGGCCCAGTGGAATTATCGCTAGACCATTAATCCAGAAACTCAGCTAATGTTCTGGGGGACCCGGGTTCGAATCCCAACACGGCAGATGGTAGAATTTGAATTCAATAAAAATAAATCTGGAATTAAGAATCTACTGATGACCACGAAACCATTGTCGATTGTTGGAAAAACCCATCTGGTTCACTGATGTCCTTGAGGGAAGGAAATCTGCCATCCTTACCCGGTCTGGCCTACATGTGACTCCAGAACCACAGCAACGGGGTTGACTCTCAACTAGGGATGGGCAATAAATGCCGGCCAGTCAGCGATGCCCACATCCCACGGATGAATAATAAAAAGAGGCTTTAAACCAAATAGCTGTGTCATCACCTATTTCCAACTCTTTAACGTGGTCTCTGCTGGATCACACGATACTCAAAGGTCAACCCACGGAAAGCGACTGGCCCGGATGGGGTATCCGGATGAGCACTCAGATCCCACGTGGACCAGCTAGTGGGGGTATTCGCAGATATCTTCAACCTCTCTTTACAACAATCTGAGGTCCCTATCTGCTTCAAGAAGATGACCATCATCCCGGTACCAAAGAAAAGCCAAGCAGCGTGCCTTAATGACTATCGGCCGGTGGCTCTGCCATCCATCATTATGAAGTTCTTTGAAAGGTTAGTCATAGCACGAATCAATCCCAGTCTCCCAGACTGCCTGGATCCACTTCAGTTCGCCTACCTGCGCAACAGGTCCACAGCAGATGCCATCTCCCTGGCCCAGCACTCAACCCTGGAACACCTGGATAACAAAGACACCTATGTCAGACTCCTATTTATTGACTACAGCTCAGCCTTCAACACCATCATTCCTATGAAACTCATCTCCAAACTATGTGGCCAGGACCTCGTTTCCTCCTCTGCAACTGAATCCCGAACTTCCTAACTCTCAGACCACAATCAGTAAGGATAGGCAACAACACCTCCTCCACGACCATCCTCAACACTGGTGCCCCACAAGGCTGTGTTCTCAGCCCCCTACTATACTCCTTATACACCTATGACTGTGCGGCCAAATTCCCCTCCAACTCAATTTTCAAGTTTGCTGACGACACCACCGTAGTGGGTCGGATCTCAAACAATGACGAGACAGAGTACGGGAATGAGATAGAGAATCTGGTGAACTGGTGCGGCAACAATAATCTCTCCCTCAATGTCAACAAAATGAAGGAGATTGTCATCGAATTCAGGAAGCGTAAAGGAGAACATGCCCCTGTCTACATCAATGGGGGCAAAGTAGAAAGGGTCGAGAGCTTCAAGTTTTTAGGTGTCCAGATCACCAACAACCTGTCCTGGTCCCCCCCATGCTGACACTATAGTTAAGAAAGCCCACCAACGCCTCTACCTTCTCAGGAGACTAAGGAAATTTGGCATGTCCGCTACGATTCTCACCAACTTTTACAGATGCACCATAGAAAGCATTCTTTCTGATTGTATCACAGCTTGGTCTGGGCTCCTGCTCTGCCCAAGACCGCAAGAAACTACAAAATGTCGTGAATGTAGCCCAATCCATCACGCAAACCAGCCTCCCATCCATTGACTCTGTCTACACTTCCCACTGCCTTGGAAAGTCAGCCAGCATAATCAAGGACCCCCACGCACCCCGGACATTCTCTCTTCCACCTTCTTCTGTCAGGAAAAAGATCCAAAAATCTGAGGTCACGTACCAACCGACTCAAGAACAGCTTCTTCCCTTCTGCCATCAGACTTTTGATGGACATACCTCGCATTAAGTTGATCTTTCTCTACACCGTAGCTATGACTGTAACACTACATTCTGCACTCTCTCCTTCCCTTCTCTATGAACGGTATGCTTTGTCTGTATAGCGCGCAAGAAACAATACTTTTCACTGTATGTTAATACATGTGACAATAATAAATCAAATCAAATCAAAATCAAACACAGTTCACAGAAGCCGTTTTCATTATTAATGTGGGAGGTGGAAATTTGCCTCAGAAAAATTGGAGAGTGAGTTTATACAGACTCGGGTTTTGAATACACATTAGAATAGACCTAAGGCAACTTGTTGTAAATTCCCCTTGTGTAGCCACCAGTGTTGTATGAATTAATCTTGACCAGACACAGGCTGCAGCTTTCTGTTTGAATAAAATTGGCAATAATATGGTTTAAAATGAAAATTTCAGCGTTCTGTCAGTCTCTTAGCGTCGCGAGAAGGTTCGGAGTGAACGAGTGCGACTGTCAAACAACACATGCCAATTTGTGCTCTAAGTGAGACAGAGCGAGCAGTGGGTTGTCATCGATCAACATTATTTAGTTTTAGCAACGATGCTTTCGTACAGCGGGCGTTGGGTCGCATTAATATTAGATTCTTGTCTGGAAGTGAGCTTGTCCAACCTTCATTAAAATAATGCCTCCAGCTACATGTCTGCTGTCCTTTGACAAGAATCAATATGAATTGCCCTTTCAGATCCAAGGGAGACTGAGGGATAGAAGGTATTAATGTAGAACAGATGAACTCTGATTAAGATGAGAAAACACACCGCCTATTTCACTGGCCTTATAAATGATTGAACATCTCAGGTTATGAAAGTCCAGTTGGGTAACTTCAAAGTGACAGAATTTGTCTGTAAAGTCACTGAAAAACAAAGAAGAATGTGGGGGAAATGTGTATTTACATCAAGTTGCATTTACGCGGCACATTTAACATTGGACAACATCTGAGGGTGCTTCTTAAAAACGCAAGAATTCGAAGAAGGCCCAATTGCTTGTTGAGCCTGCTCCACTATTCAGTATGAATCATGGCGGACGTTGGGTTTCAACATCCACTGTCCCACCACTCCCCCAATCCCTGAATTGCCGGTCAGGTCAGATACCGGTCTACCCCAAAGCCTTAAATGTATTCAATGATGGAGCGTTTGAACCCGACGCAGTAGCAAATTCCAAAGATTCACAACCCTTTGTGTTGTGATTTGTTTGAGCAGATCTTCGCACGCGCACTTATTTCCCTTTGGGGAATAGTTATGAAAGCTCCTTCCGCGGCCAACAAGTCCTAGCATTGAACTTGAATGTGGAGCTTCTGGTCCAGATTTAGGGGCACTATCCACTGTGCCACAAGACTTCCTGTTGCGATACTGTGTGCATTGCCAATACAGCCAGTGACATGTATTTTTAAGAAGCTGCATTGTGTGACGATACCGTACTTTTCAGAACTGTATTTTAACCCTGTTTCTCTGCAGGATGTTTTAGCGGTTCCTCACATTTTTTTCAGAGTTATAGTGTCTACCGGCATTCTGTTCTGGTGTTGCAGCAGCTTAATTGTCCCTAATGGCTAGAATGTTGGTTTTAATCTGAATTAATGCTGTTCTGCTGTTTTCCCCCGGGATTTTGCAGAGTGGGGCTTCATTGGGGTGATTGGCAGGTATGGTCATTTGATGGGGAAGTTGGTCTTTTCACAGAATAGAGTCATAGAGGTTTACAGCATGGAAACAGGCCCTTTGACCCAACTTGTCCATGCCATCTTTTTTTTAGCCGCTAAGCTCGTCCCAATTGCCCATGTTTGGCCCATATCCCTCTATACCCATCCTACCCATGTAACTGTCTAAATGCTTTTTAAAAGACAAAATTGTACCCGCCTCTACTACCACCTCTGGCATTTTGTTCCAGACACTCACCACCCTCTGTGTGAAAAAATTGTCCCTCTGGACTCTTTTGCGTCTCTCCCCTCTCACCTTAAACCTATGCCCTCCATAAGAACATAAGAACATAAGAAATAGGAGCAGGAGTAGGCCATCTAGCCCCTCGAGCCTGCCCCGCCATTCAATAAGATCATGGCTGATCTGACGTGGATCAGTACCACTTACCCGCCTGATCCCCATAACCCTTAATTCCCTTACCGATCAGGAATCCATCCATCCGCGCTTTAAACATATTCAGCGAGGTAGCCTCCACCACCTCAGTGGGCAGAGAATTCCAGAGATTCACCACCCTCTGGGAGAAGAAGTTCCTCCTCAACTCTGTCTTAAACCGACCCCCCTTTATTTTGAGGCTGTGTCCTCTAGTTTTAACTTCCTTACTAAGTGGAAAGAATCTCTCCGCCTCCACCCTATCCAGCCCCCGCATTATCTTATAAGTCTCCATAAGATCCCCCCTCATCCTTCTAAACTCCAACGAGTACAAACCCAATCTCCTCAGCCTCTCCTCATAATCCAAACCCCTCATCTCCGGTATCAACCTGGTGAACCTTCTCTGCACTCCCTCCAATGCCAATATATCCTTCCTCATATAAGGGGACCAATACTGCACACAGTATTCCAGCTGCGGCCTTACCAATGCCCTGTACAGGTGCATCAAGACATCCCTGCTTTTATATTCTATCCCCCTCGCGATATAGGCCAACATCCCATTTGCCTTCTTGATCACCTGTTGTACCTGCAGACTGGGCTTTTGCGTCTCATGCACAAGGACCCCCAGGTCCCTTTGCACGGTAGCATGATTTAATTTGTTTCCATTGAGATAGTAATCCCATTTGTTATTATTTCCTCCAAAGTGTATAACCTTGCATTTATCAACGTTATACTCCATTTGCCATATCCTCGCCCACTCACTCAGCCTGTCCAAATCTCTCTGCAGATCTTCTCCGTCCTCCACACGATTCACTTTTCCACTTATCTTTGTGTCGTCTGCAAACTTCGTTACCCTACACTCCGTCCCCTCCTCCAGATCATCTATATAAATGGTAAACAGTTGCGGCCCGAGTACCAATCCCTGCGGCACGCCACTAGTTACCTTCCTCCAACCGGAAAAACACCCATTTATTCCGACTCTTTGCTTCCTGTCGGATAGCCAGTCCCCAATCCACTTTAACACACTACCCCCAACTCCGTGTGCCCTAATCTTCTCCAGTTTTAGACTCCCCTACCTTTGGGAAAAGATGTTGACTATCTAACTGATCTATGCCCCTCATTATTTTATAGCCCATTATAAGATCATCCCTAAGTCTCCTACACTCCAGGGAAAAGAGTCCCAGTCTATCTATCCTCTCTTTATAACTCAAGCCATCAAGTCCCGATAGCATCCTAATAAATCTTTTCTGCACTCTTTCTAGTTTAATAATATCCTTTCTATAATAGGGTGACCAGAACTGTACACAGTATTCCAAGTGTGGCCTTACCAATGTCTTGCACAACTTCAACAAGACATCCCAACTCCTGTATTCAATGTTCTGACCAATGAAACCAAGCATGCCGAATACCTTCTTTGCCACTCTATTCACCTGTGACTCCACTTTCAAGGAGCTATGAATCTGTACCCCTAGATCTCTTTGTTCTGTAACTCTCCCCAACTCCCTACAATTAACTGAGTAGGTCCTGCCCTGGTTCAATCTACCAAAATGCATCACCTCGCATTTATCTAAATTAAACTCCATCTGCCACTTGTCAGCCCTCTGGCTCAATTGATCAAATCCCGTTGCAATCCTAGATAACCTTCTTCACTGCTCACTATGCCGCCAATCTTGGTGTAATTTGCAAACTTATTAATCATGCCTTTTATATTTTCATCCAAATCATTAATATAAAGAGTATTCAAGTTTAGAAGTTGCTTTTGGACTTGAGAGAGAGCAGTGTCTCTCTTTACCCCTCTCTGAAGTTGGAGACTGGAGTCTGCTGGGAGATTAATCGCTTCTTTGGAGATTCTGCTTTATGAGAGTTGCTGCTTTGGATGCTGCAGAGGGAGAGAAATCTTCTCCAGAGGGAGAGAGAGAACTGCCAGAGGCTGGGTCTGCTTCTCTGAGGTTTTTCTCTTTTGAGGATATATCCTTCTCTGAAAGTTTTGCCTGGACTTCTGTCCAGAAGTGTTAAAAAGCTGAATATCCAGCTTTGCGAGCATACTTTTTGTGCTAATTCTGAAGACAGATGTTTGCTGATAGGATATTGCTTTAAATTGGAACAATAGAGATAGCTAGTTGTTAAGGATTATACTCTGTCTTGTAACTGGTAAAAGTTACGCTAATTCTTTTTGTTATATTCTGTGTTCTTAAATAAACTTTGTTTGATAAAAGTTTCCTGGTGGGTCACTTGAATCATACCTGGAGTGAAACACCTTATGCTCACCCTAATGCCAAAATCAAATGTAAAAGTTAGCGTCTAGGCTAACTTCACAAAACACCTCGGAGTTTCTGGCCTGGGACTTAACAATAGTGCCATCACTGTGACATTACTGTGTGTAAGGCTGAGAGAGAAGAGGTACAGCTTCTGTGTTAGCTGTTCACTGTTGTCTGTCAGTGGACATTCTCTACTGTCTGTGATTGTGCATCAGCCAGATTTCATGTATACCTTGTGAGTCAGACATACATGCCGGACTTCTACCACCTCGCCCGCCCGAGGCTCGTAAGATCCCACTCGAGGCCAATGGAGAATGCTGTTCTGCCAGCCTCGCCCGCTCCGACTCTGGGGCAGGCATGCCAGTAAAAATCCGGCAATAGTCAAGTAATGAGTCGATGTAACTGTTAGGAGCTAGGCTGGATCAGGGCCTGTGCCGAGCTGTGTGTAGTAATAATCTTCATGTCATTGTGTTCAACCAGAACCCTCATCATTCTCAATATCTTGCTTAGCATCAAGACAGACCCCTTGAGGTCTACACTGAGACCCTCACCATGTACTGGTGGCAGGAGACCATCACAGACCCCCACAACCCTTTGAGTGAAGTCATTTCTCCTCATCTCAATCCTAAATGATTGGCCCCTTCTCCTGAGACTGTCCTCGTGTTTTAGACTCCCCGACCAATGGAAACAGTCTCTCAGGGTGGGATTTTCTGGCCTCGCTCATCCCAAAACCGTACAATCCCAAGGTCACCGGACTTTCCATGGTCCGCCCCTCGCCCGCTCCGATTCCCATGGTGGGCGGGGTGGTAACAGTCTGGCCTCAGTGTCCACCCGATCAAACCCTTTCACAATGTTGGATGTTTCATAAAGATCATCTCTCGTTCTTCTAAACTCCAGAGAATACTGGACCAATTTATTCAGTCGTTCACAGGACAACTGTCCTCATCACAGGCATCAATTTAGTGAAGTTTCATTGTGCTGCCTTCAGTACAGTCCATCCTTCCTTTAGTGTGGAGATCAGGACTGCAGGAACATTATCAGACAGCATTTCACATAGAGTCACACAAAGGGAGATTACAGCATGTGACCGAAATTTGAATCATAGAATCATAGAATCCCTACAGTGCAAAAAGAGGCCATTCGGCCCATCGAGCCTGCACCGACAACAATCCCACCCAGGCCCTATCCCCATAACCTCATGTATTTAAGTGGCACAGTGGTTAACACTACTGCCTCACAGCGCCAGGGACCCAGGTTCAATTCCCGGCTTGGATTACTGTCTGTGTGGAGTCTGCACATTCTCCCCATGTCTGTGTGGGTTTCCTCCGGGTGCTCCGGTTCCCTCCCTCAGTCTGAAAGATGTGCTGGTTAGGTACATTGACCCGAACAGGTGTCAGAATATGGCGACTAGGGGAATTTTACATTAACTTCATTGCATTGTTAATGTAAGCCTTACTTGTGACTAATAAATAAACTAATAAATAATCTCCCTGACACTAAGCGGCAATTTAAAATGGCCAATCAACCTAACCTGCACATTTTTGGACTGTGGGAGGAAACCGGAGGACCCGGAGGAAACCCACGCAGACATGAGGAGAATGTGCAAACTCCACACAGACAGTGACCCGAGGCCGGAATTGAACCCGGGTCCCTGGCGCTGTGAGGAAGCAGTGCTGACCACTGTGGTACCCAAATTTGGTTGAAGAGATGGGTTTTAATAAGCATTTGAAAAGGAGGAGAGGGAATGGGAGTGCTGGCAGCGTGGAGGGAGGGAATTCCAGAGCTAAGGGCTTTGATCGCTGAAGGTAGAGCGGGAGGGAACAAAAGATGGATGTGGGTCATCCAGATCGATGCATCTGCAACAAGAATTCAAACGCTTACCAGCATCCAGGCGGGGCACGTTCTTGATTGGGTCTCTTCTCGGTCGATTCAGAATCCCATGTCACGACCATGGATATCAGATCATATCCACATGTTTCACTCCAGCTATTCCTTGGGATTCAACCCATCCTCATGGGACAGTCCTCTCAGCCAGGAACCAGTCTAGTCAACCTCCATTACCCTCCCTTTAACTTTAATAACATAACATAGGTTGCCATCCCCAGTGTCAGTATAGAGGGAGTGCCACACTGTCAGAGAGTCCGTACTGAGGGAGTGCCACACTGTCAGAGGGTCAGTACTGAGGGAGTGCCACACTGTCAGAGTGTCAGTACTGAGGGAGTGCCACACTGTCAGAGGGTCAGTACTGAGGGAGTGCCGCACTGTCAGAGGATCACTACTGAGGGAGTGCCGCACTGTCAGAGGATCAGTACTGAGGGAGTGTGGCACTGTCAGAGGGTCAGTACTGAGGTAGTGCCGCACTGTCAGAGGGTCAGTACTGAGGGAGTGATGCACAGTCAGAGGGCCAGTATTGAGGGAGTGCTGCACTGTCAGAGGGTCAGTACTGAGGGAGTGCCACACTGTCAGAGTGTCAGTACTGAGGGAGTGCCACACTGTCAGAGGATCAGTACTGAGGGAGTGCCGCACTGTCAGAGTGTCAGTACTGAGGGAGTGCTGCACTGTCAGAGGATCAGTTCTGAGGGAGTGCCGCACTGTCAGAGGGCCAGTACTGAGCGAGTGCTGCACTGTCAGAGGATCAGTACTGAGGAAGTGCTGCACTGTCAGAAGGTCAATACTGAGGGAGTGCCGCACTGTCAAAGGGTCAGTACTGAGGGTGTGCCGCACTGTCAGAGGATCAGTACTCAGGGAGTGCCACACTATCAGAGGGTCAGTACTGAGGGAGTGCCGCATTGTCAGAGGATCAGTACTGAGGGAGTGTCGCACTGTCAGAGGATCAGTACTCAGGGAGTGCCACACTATCAGAGGGTCAGTACTGAGGGAGTGCCGCATTGTCAGAGGATCAGTACTGAGGGAGTGCCGCAGTGTCAGAGGGTCAATACTGAGGGAGTGCCGCACTGTCAGAGGGTCAGTACTGAGGTAGTGCCGCACTGTCAGAGGATCAGTACTGTGGGAGTGTGGCACTGTCAGTGGGTCAGTACTGAGGTAGTGCCGCACTGTCAGAGGATCAGTACTGAGGGAGTGCCGCACTGTCAGAGGATCAGTACTGAGGGAGTGTGGCACTGTCAGAGGGTCAGTACTGAGGCAGTGCCGCACTGTCAGAGGGTCAGTACTGAGGGAGTGATGCACAGTCAGAGGGCCAGTATTGAGGGAGTGCTGCACTGTCAGAGGGTCAGTACCACACTGACCGTGCCCCCAGGACTGTGGGGAGAGAGGTGAGGAGAGATTGCAGCATGGATTGTTGGAATATTTGACCACAGGAGTTGCAGTAAGGAAAGGGAACTGACTTCCTTACAGGCAACATGGATGAGTAAGTGAGAGAGTGGAAAGAGGCAGAGATGTGGGAAGAGAGCGGGTCAGTAGGATTAAGTGTTTTTTGGTAATTGCCCCAAGAAAGAGCTGGAACAATGGGTCAAATGGTCGCTTTCTATGTTGCAAACTACCGGGGCTTCAAACCTGTAAGCCTGGGCGATCTGTGCCGCTGTCAGCAGGAAAGCTTTGAAAAACATCCTCCCCACATGTGGACAGCTTCAGGGCATTTTCAACAATCTTCAGTGAAGCCAAGAACGTTTCATACTGAGAATGTCTCAGTCCATCACTCCTGAGGATAGGTAAGTGTCAATTATACGGGGCGGCACGGTGGCACAGTGCTTAGCGCTGCTGCCTCACAGCGCCAGGGACCCGGGTTCAATTCCTGGCTTGAGTCACTGTCTGTGTGGACTCTGCACATTCTCCCCGTGTCTGCGTGGGCTTCCTCCAGGTGCTCCGGTTTCCTCCCACACTCCAAAGATCGGTGGGTTGGCCATGCTAAATTGCCTCTTAGTGTCAGGGGGGGTTAGCTAGGGTAGATTTGTGGGGATAGGGCCTGGGTGGGATTGTGGTTGGGGCAGACGCGATGGGCCGAATGGCCTCCTTCTGCACTGTCGGATTCTATGATATGGCACTGGGAGTCACGTGTAGGCCAGACCAGCTGAGGACGGCAGATTTCCTTCCCGACGGGGCATCAGTGACCCCGATGGATTTTTACAACAATCTCATGTATCTCCTCCTGCAGCTTTTTATTTCCACGTTTTATTTCGGACTGATTTCAAAAGCTCAAAGTGGGAGAGTGGGATTTGAGCTCACAACATCATTCAGTGGACAGAACCATCCTGAATGTGTTCAACAGATAAAAGGTGCAGCAGGACAGCAGGAACAAATCGCCTCAGTTGTATTTGTCTACTTTAAAATGAGCTGCAGGTTTCCTTCCCGCTCAGTGTCCGGAAGCTCGATCCCACTTGTCTTCTATTTTTAACAGGAATCCCCATCCCCACTTCAGCCAATCAGTCTTGCTCCGATCTTGTTCATCGTTCACCTGCTACGTTTCTGTAAAGTGCATTGGGATATTTTTCTTTGTTTAAGGTGCTATATAAATGTAAGTTCTTGTTGCTGTTCTCCAGTCTTTAACACAGTCAATGCTGAGGTGCATCGCCGTCACTTGATCAAAGATAAATGAACCCTTGAGACAAAGAAGGTGACGTTGGGGGCAAGGCCTCAGTCGCTTGGTCTAAGCTCTCTCCATGGTCTTTTACCAATCCACCTCTGTCACCGCCTCCAGCCCCTACACCGCCTCCCTATCTCTGTAACCTCCTCCAGCACCTACACCCCTCCCTATCTCTGTAACCTGCTCCAGCCCCTACATTCCCTCCCTATCTCTGTAACCTCCTCCAGCCCCTACACCCCCTCCCTATCTCTGTAACCTCCTCCAGCACCTACACCCCTCCCTATCTCTGTAACCTCCTCCAGCCCCTACACCCCCTCCCTATCTCTGTAACCTCCTCCAGCCCCTACACCCCCTCCCTATCTCTGTAACCTCCTCCAGCCCCTACAACCCCTCCCTATCTCTGTCATCTCCTCCAGGCTCTACACCCCTCCCCATCTCGGTAACCTCTCCCAGCCCCACAACCCTCCCTACCTCTGTAACCTCCTCCAGCTCGTACACCTTCCCAATCTGTGTAACTTCTCCTCGCCCCTACAACCCTCCCTATTTCTGGAACCTTCTCCAGCCCCATAACCCTCCCTAACTCTGTAACCTCCTCCAGCCCCTACAACCCTCCCTATCTCTGTAACCTCCTCCCTCCCCTACACCCCTCCCTATCTCTGTAACCTCCTCCAACCCCTACACACCTCCCTATCTCTGTAACCTCCTCCCTCCCCTACACCCCCTCCCTATCTCTGTAACCTCCTCCAACCCCTACACACCTCCCTATCTCTGTAACCTCCTCCCTCCCCTACACCCCTCCCTATCTCTGTAACCTCCTCCAACCCCTACAAACCTCCCTATCTCTGTAACCTCCTCCCTCCCCTACACCCCCTCCCTATCTCTGTAACCTCCTCCAACCCCTACACACCTCCCTATCTCTGTAACCTCCTCCCTCCCCTACACCCCTCCCTATCTCTGTAACCTCCTCCAACCCCTACAAACCTCCCTATCTCTGTAACCTCCTCCCTCCCCTACACCCACTCCCTATCTCTGTAACCTCCTCCAACCCCTACACACCTCCCTATCTCTGTAACCTCCTCCCTCCCCTACACCCCCTCCCTATCTCTGTAACCTCCTCCCTCCCCTACACTCCCTCCCTATCTCTGTAACCTCCTCCCTCCCCTACACCCCCTCCCTATCTCTGTAACCTCCTCCAACCCCTACACCCGTCCCTATCTCTGTAACCTCCTCCCTCCCCTACACTCCTCACTATCTCTGTAACCTCCTCCAACCCTTACCCCCCTCACTTTCTCTGTCACCTCCTCCAACCTCTACACTCCTCCCTCTCTCTGTAACCTCCTCCAGCCTCTATGCTCCTCCCTATTTCTGTAACCTCCTCCAGCCCCACAACCCTCACTTTCTCTGTAACCTCCTCCAACCTCTACACCCCCTCCCTATCTCTGTAACCTCCTCCCGCCCTACACCCCTCCCTATCTCTGTCACCTCCTCCAACCCCGACACCCCTCCCTATCTTGGTAACCTCCCCCAGCCCCATAACCCTCCCTATCTCTGTAACTTCCTCCAGCCCCACAACCCTCCCTATTTCTGTAACCTCCTTCATCCCCACAACCCTCTCTATCTCTGTAACCTCCTCGAGCCCCTACACCCCTCCCTATCTCTAAAGTAAAGTAAAGTAAAGTTTATTTATTAGTCACAAGTAAGGTTTACATTAACCCAGGTCCCTGGTGCTGTGAAGCAGCAGTGCTAACCACTGTGCCGCCCTCTGTAAACTCCTCCAGCTCTATCAACCCTCCCTAACTCTGTAACCTCCTCCAGCCCCGACCACCCTCCCTTTCTCTGTCACCTCCTTCAGCCCTACAGCCCTCCCTAACTCTGTAACCTCTTCCAACCCCTACCATCCTCCCTATCTCTGTAACCTCCTCCAGCCCCTACAAACCTCCCTATCTCTGTAACCTCCTCCAATCCCTACACCCCTCCCTATCTCTGTAACCTCCCTATCCCTGTAACCTCCTCCAGCCCCATCAACCCTCCCTATTTCTGCAACCTCCTCCAACCCCATCAACCCTATCCCTCCAAACTCCTCCAGACCTTACAATCCTCCGAGATCTCAGTGCTCCTCCAAGTCTAGTCTTTTGGCTATTCCTGATTTGAATTTCTCCCACACTGGTGAGTATGTCTTCAGCTGCCAACTCTCTGGACTCTGGGATCCCCTCACTAACCCTTTCCACCTCTCCAAACCGCACCCCCCCCCCCCCCCCCCCCCACCTCCCTTCCCCTTCAGACGATTCTTCAAACCTAGCTCTTTGACCGAGATTTTGGGCACTTGTTCTTCTGTCCACTTCTGGGGCTTGGAGTCAGATCCCGTTTGCTATTCACCCCGGAGTGGAGGCTTGTGGCATTTTGCAGTGTCATGGTGCTACATAAATGCAAGTTGTTGTTGTTTGCTGGAGCATGTTAAAGGAGGAGAGGGAGATGGAAAGTGGCAAGATTTCAATGGAGAATTCCAGAGCTTAGCATTTAGTTGGTGTATACACAAACTAATTAACAAATGTGTTCTTCTGTTTTTTGAAGAAATCCTCACATTATGCAAGTAATTAAAATTAAGCATCGCAGCGATACTTTAGTTATTCTGAACCTGTTTTTAATCAGTAGTTTGATGTTCGGGCTGAATTGCAGCAATTAGGATGTTACACTGGTCTTGTTTGCACACAGGAATGGCACTTTCTTTGACAATACAGAAATACAGAGAAATTAAAACAAATTCATTATATTTGCAGTTATAAAAAAAATGGGCAATGGGACCTTGCGAAAATCATTATTCTCGCTATTTTGTCCAATTGCGCATCCAGTTCGAAAGAGTATTCAGGGACCTGGCGGTCAAGTACATTGCTCTTTGAAGGTACGAAGACATATTTGCCGGAATTCTACCGCCCCACCCGGGAATCGACGTGGACGAGCGTCGGACAATGGGAAGGTCTGTTGACTTTGGGCGGGATTTTCTGGTCACGGGTCAAGCGAGCCCATAAAATCCTAAGGTTAAAGTTTATTTATTAGTCACAAGTAAGGCTTACGTTAACACTGCAATGAAGTTACTGTGAAAATCCCCGAGTCGCCACACTCCGGCGCCTGTTCGGGTCAGTGCACCCTAACCAGCACGTCTTTCAGAATGTGGGAGGAAACCCACGCAGACATGGGGAGAATGTGCAAACTCCACACAGACAGTGACCCAAGCCGGGAATCGAACCCGGGTCCCTGGTGCTGTGAAGCAGCAGTGTTAACCACTGTGCCACTATGCCACCCCATTGAGAGAGGAATTAGCAAAGCATACAGGGCGGCATGGTGGCACAGTGGTTAACACAGCTGCCTCACAGCACCAGGGACCCGGGTTCAATACCTGGCTTGGGTCACTGTCTGTGTGGAGTTTGCACATTCTCCCCGTGTCTGCGTGGGTTTCCTCCAGGTACTCCGGTTTCTTCCCACAGTCCAAAGATGTGCAGGTTAGGTTGATTGGCCATGCTAAATTGCCGCTTAGTGTCAGGGGATTAGCAGGGTGAATATATGGAGTTATGGGGATAGGACCTGGGTGGGATTGTTGTCGGTGCAGGCTCGATGGGCCAAATGGCCTCCATCTGCCCTGTTGATTCTGTGGTCTTAGAGTTCATAAATAGAGTCATAGGGCAGGACTTAGCGGCCTTGCTCGTCCCAAAAACATAAAATCCCGCCCAAAGTCAGCGGACCTTCCCATTGTCCGCCCCTCGCCCACTCCGATTCCCGTGGCGGGCGGAGAAATAAAATCCCGGCCATTGAGTACAAAGGCAGGGAAGTATTGAGTGCTTATACACCCCGGTTAGGCCCCAACTAGAGTATTGAGTCCAGTTCTGGTCACCACATTTTAGAAAGGATGTGAGGATCTTTGAGAGGGTGCAGAGGAGACTGACCAGAATGGTTCCAGGGATGAGGGGTTCGCAGCTCCCAGGTTAATTTGGAGAAGATGGGGATGTTCTTGAAGGAAAGGAGACTGAGGGGAGATTTGATCGAGGTGTGCAAGATCAGGGCAGGATTGAATAATGTAAACAAGGAACAGTTGTTTCCATTTCCTCAGGGTAATAGTGGCTGGGGACACTAATTTACAATTCTGGACAAGAGCTACAGGCGGCATTGTGAGAAGAACCTTCTTACACAGTGAGTAGTAATGGGACACTCTGCCTATGAGGGTGGTGGAGATACATTGGAAGTGGTTCAGTGAAGCTTTCCCAGACTAATACCAGGAATGGGCTTATGGAGGTTGGAGAGATTCGGTTTCTATCCACTACAGAGTAAGAGAGGACTTGATCTAAACCTTTCAGATCCTGAGTGGTATTGACAGGATGGATGGTGCAGAGGATGCTTCCTCTTGTGGGAGAATCTCGAACTAGGGGTCGCTATTTAAAAATAAGGGGTCACTCACTTAAGACAGAGTTGAGGTGAGCCTTTTTCTCTCAGAGGGTCATGAGTCTCAAACTCTCTTCCTCAAAAGGCATTGGAAGCAGAATCTTGGAATATTTTTATGGCAGAGTTGGATAGATTGACAAGGAGGTGAAAGGTTATCGGGGGCCGGCAGGAATGTAGGGTTGAGGTTACAATCAGATTAGCCATGATCTGACAGAATGGCAGAGCATGTTTGAGGGGCTGAGTGGCCTACTCCCACTCCCAATTCCTATGCTCTTATGAAACAGAGAGTAATAATGATTTTAAAAGGAATTGTTTTGGGTGCGGTTGTATTGTCATTGGACTAGTAATCCAGAGACTCAGGGTAATGATGATTGATGAGGGTAGGGCAGTAGATGTTGTCTACATGGACTTCAGTAAGGCCTTTGACAAGGTCCCTCATGGCAGACTGGTGCAGAAGGTGAAGTCGCATGGGATCGGAGGTGAGCTGGCAAGGTGGATACAGAACTAGCCTGGCCAAAGAAGACAGAGGGTAGCAGTGGAAGGGTGCGATTCTGAATGGAGGGCTGTGACAAGTGGCGTTCCTCAGGGATCAGTGCTGGGATCTTTGCTGTTTGTAATATATATAAATGATTTGGAAGAAAATGTAACCGGATTGATTAGTAAGTTTGCGGATGACACAAAGGTTAGTGGATTTGCGGATAGCGATGAGGACCATCAGAGGATACAGCGGGATATAGATCGGTTGGAGGCTTGGGCAGAGAGATGGCAGATGGAGTTTAATCCAGACAAATGTGAGGTAATGCATTTTGGAAGATTTAATAAAGATAGGAAATATACAGTAAACGGCAGAACCCTTAAGAGTATTGATGGGCAAAGGGATCTGGGTGTACAGGTACACAGGTCACTGAAAGTGGCAATGCAGGTGGAGAAGGTAGTCAAGAAGGCATACGGCATGCTTGCTTTCATCGGCCAGGGCATTGAGTTTAAAAATTGGCAAGTTATGTTGCAGCTTTATAGAACCTTAGTTAAGCCGCACTTGGAATATAGTGTTCAATTCTGATCGCCACATTACCAGAAGGATGTGGAGGCTTTGGAGAGGGTACAGAAAAGATTTACCAGGATGTTGCTTGGCATAGAGGGCATTAGCTATGAGGAGAGGTTGGAGAAACTTGGTTTGATCTCACTGGAACGACGGAAGTTGAGAGGCGACCTGACAGAAATCTGCAATATTACGAGGGGCATGGACAGAGTGGATAATCAGAAGCTTTTTTCCCAGGGTGGAAGAGTCAATTACTAGGGGGCATAGGTTTAAGGTGCGAGGGGCAAGGTTTAAAGGAGATATACGAGGCACGTTTTTTTACGCAGAGTGTGGTGGGAGCCTGGAACTCGCTGCCGGGGGAAGTGGTGAAAGCAGATACAATAGTGAGTTTTAAGAGGCGCCTGGACAAATACATGAATAGGATGGGAATAGAAGGATATGGTCCCCGGAAGGGTAGGGGGTTTTAGATCAGTCAGGCAGCATGGTCGGTGCAGGCTTGGAGGGCCGAAGGGCCTGTTCCTGTGCTGTAATTTTCTTTGTTCTTTGTAATGCTGTGGGGAGCTGCTTTCAAATCCCACCATGGCAGATGGTGGAATTTCAACTCAATAAAACATCTAGAATTAAAATGATCACCATGCCGTTAAAAAATACAACAGGATCACTAATGCCGTTTAGGGAAGGAAATCTGTCATCCTTATCTGGTCTGGTCTGCAGACCCAAGCAATTTGGTTGACTCTTGACTGCCCTCTGAAATAGCCAAGCAAACTACTCTGTTCAAGGACAATGAGGGACGGGCATCAAATGTTGACCTTGTCAGAGATGCCCACATCTATGAGAGAATGAAGAGAAAAAAGGGAATTGGAAGGAAGCGAATTTCCAGGGTTGCGGGGATGAAGTGGGGGAGTGGGACTAACTGGATTGCTACATGGGGTTTCTGACATGGCCTTGATCATTATCTGACCTCCTTCTGTGCTGTAAGTGACTCGGTGACTATAGAATTTACAGCACAAACAGGTCTTTCAGCCTAACTAGCTGGTGTTTATGCTCCACATGAACCTTCTTCCATTATATTTAATCTCATTTCAGCAACATCGCCAGCTTAACGTGAGATCTCGAGAAGCCTTCAATTCACTCCAGGCAGCTGCCAGTATAAATCCGTAAAGAGGCTGAATCCTGATAGCATGAATAAAGGCGCAGTTGACACGCTCCCTGTTCACTGCACAGTACAGAGTATCTATCCAAAACAGGAACAGCTCCCTCAAGCCTGTTCCAGCAATCAATTAGATCACGGTGAATCTTTGGAGTAGCTTCTTGTGAAATGTGGAATATAATATTCCATGTAGAGAACCTGTCCTATCTCAGTGTGCAATGATTGAATGACTGGGGGCCGCGAGCTTTTAGAAAGATTAGGGCCTAATCCCTGCCTCACTGTGAAAGCTGTGATCCAGTCTCTGAATTCTCAACCTCTTCAAGCAATGATTTACTTCCAAAGATAATGGCCGGAATTCTCCCTTTGTCACCTCCTTATATCCTCTTCACAATTTACTTTCATACCTATCCTTGTGTCATCAACAAATTTAGCAACCATACCTTCAATCCCTTTATCCAAGTCTTTTATATAAACAGTAAGATGTTGAGGTTCCAGCACTGATCCCTGTGGCACACCACTCCTGCCAACCAGAAAATTACCCATTTATGCCTACTCTCTGCTTCCTTTTAGCCAGCCAATCTTCTATCCATGCCATTATGTTATCTCTTGCACCATGAGTTTTTATTTTCTGCAATAGCCTTTGATGTGGCACCTTATCAAATGCCTTCTGGAAATCTAAATACAGTACATCCACCGGTTCCTCTTTATCTACAGCACATGAGACTCCTTCAAAGAACTGCAATAAATTGGTTAAATACGATTTCCCTTTCTCAAAGCTGTGTTGACTCTGCCCGATTACCTCGCATCTATCTGAGTGCTCTGCTATAATGCCTTTAAAATAGCAACTAACATTTTCCCCGTGATTGATGTTAACTGGCCGATAGTTTCCTGATTCCTGTCTCCCTCCCTTTTTTGAAAGAGTTACATTCATTGTTTTCCAGTCTACTGGAATCTTCCCTGAACCTCGGGAGTTTTGAGAAATTAATACCAATGGACCAACTATCTCACTGACCACTTCTTTTAAGACCCAAGGATGAAGTCCATCGGAACCCGAAGTCTTAACAGCTCACAGCTCCAACAATTTGCACAGTACCACTTCCCCGGTGATTTTCCTGAGTTCCTCCCTCCTTTCCATTTCCTGATTTAGAACTATTTCTGGGATATTACTTTGTCCTCTGTTGTGAAGACTGATGCAAAATACTCATTCAATTCATCTTCCGTCTCCTCACTTTTCATTATTAATTCCTAATATTCACTTCCTATATTTCATTTGATTTGATTTGATTTATTATTGTCACATGTATAAACATACAGTGAAAAGTATTGTTTCTTGCGCGCTATACAGACAAAGCATACCGTTCATAGAGAAGGAAACGAGAGTGCAGAATGTAGTGTTACAGTCATAGCTAGGGTGTAGAGAAAGATCAACTTAATGCAAGGTAGGTCCATTCAAAAGTCTGACGGCAGCAGGGAAGAAGCTGTTCTTGACTCGGTTGGTACATGACCTCAGACTTTTGTATTTTTTTCCCGACGGAAGAAGGTGGAAGAGAGAATGTCCGGGGTGTGTGGGGTCCTTAATTATGCTGGCTGCTTTGCTGAGGCAGCGGGAAGTGTAGACAGAGTCAATGGATGGGAGGCTGGTTTGCGTGATGGGTTGGGCTACATTCACGATATTTTGTAGTTACTTGCGGTCTTGGGCAGAGCAGGAGCCATACCAAGCTGTGATACAACCAGAAAGGATGCTTTCTATGGTGCATCTGTAAAAGTTGGTGAGAGTCGTAGCTGACATGCCAAATTTCCTTAGTCTTCTGAGAAAGTAGAGGCGTTGGTGGGCTTTCTTAACTATAGCGTCGGCATGGGGGGACCAGGACATGTTGTTGGTGATCTGGACACCTAAAAAACCTGAAGCTCTCGATCTTTTCTACTTCGTCCCCGTTTGATGTAGACAGGGGCATGTTCTCCTTTATGCTTCCTGAAGTCGATGACAATCTCCTTCATTTTGTTGACATTAGGAACAACACTCATTTTTTTAACTCTATTCTTTTTTTAAAATATCTATTAAAAACTCTTACCATCTGTTTTTATATTTCTAGCTTGCTTTCTCTCATAGTCTAATCCCCCCCCCCCCACCGCCTTATTAATCTTTCAGTCATTCTTTGCTGTTTTTTATGGTCTGCCCAATCTTCTGACCTGCCACCCACCTTTGAAAAAATTAAATGCTTTTCTTTATGTTTGACGTTATCTTTAACTTTTTTATTTAACCACAGATGGTGGATCCTCCCTTTTTTATTCTCTCATTCGAATGTATCTGTTTTGTGCATTCTGAAATATCCCTCTGGATATTAGCCACTGCATCTCTATGCCCCTAATATCCCTTAACTTCATTTGCTAGTTCACTTTAGCTAGTTCTGCTTTCATGCCCTCATACTTACCCATATTGGAGTTTAAAATACTAGTCTTGGGCCCACTCTTCTCTCCCTCAAACTGAGTCTCAAGTTCATTTTATAATGTCTGTAACCTAGGAGTGCTTTCACTATGAAATCATTCATTAATCCTATCTCATTGCACAGTACCAAAGATGTGCGGGTTAGGTGGATTGGCCATGCTAAATTGCCCCTTAATGTCAGGGGGATTAGCAGAGTAAACACGTAGGGTTTCAGTTACAGGATGTGGAGATGCCGGCGTTGGACTGGGGTAAACACAGTAAGAAGTCTAACAACACCAGGTTAAAGTCCAACAGGTTTATTTGGTAGCAAACGCCACTAGCTTTCGGAGCGCTGCTCCTTCGTCAGGTGGAGTGGGGATCTGCTCACAAACAGGGCATACAGAGACACAAACTCAATTTACAGAATAGTGATTGGAATGTGAGTCTTTACAGCAAATCAAGTCTTAAAGGTACAGGCAATGTGAGTGGAGAGAGCATTAAGCACAGGTTAAAGAGATGTGTATTGTCTCCAGACAGGACAGCGAATGAGATTTTGCAAGTCCAGGCAAGTCGTGGGGGTTACAGATAGTGTGACATGAATCCAAGATCCCGGTTGAGGCCGTCCTCATGTGTGCGGAACTTGGCTATCAGTTTCTGCTCAGCGACTGTGTTGTCGTGTGTCATGAAGGCCGCCTTGGAGAACGCTTACCCGAAGATCAGAGTCCGAATGCCCGTGACTGCTGAAGTGCTCCCCAACAGGAAGAGAACAGTCTTGCCTGGTGATTGTTGAGCGGTGTTCATTCATCCGTTGTCGCAGCGTCGGCATGGTTTCCCCAATGTACCATGCCTCGGGACGTCCTTTCCTGCAGCGTATCAGGTAGACAACGTTGGCCGAGTTGCAAGACTGTGTACCCCGTGTACCTGGTGGATGGTGTTCTCACGTGCGATGATGGTATCCGTGTCGATGATCCGGCACGTCTTGCAGAGGTTGCTGTGGCAGGGTTGTGTGCTGTCGTGGTCACTGTTCTCCTGAAGGCTGGGTAGTTTGCTGCAGACAATGGTCTGTTTGAGGTTGTGCGGTTGTTTGAAGGCAAGAAGTGGGGGTGTGGGGATGGCCTTGGCGAGATGTTCGTCTTCATCAATATCATGTTGAAGGCTCCGGAGGAGATGCCGTAGCTTCTCCGCTCCGGGGAAGTACTGGATGACGAAGGGTACTCTGTCCACCGTGTCCCGTGTTTGTCTTCTGAGGAGGTCGGTGCGGTTTTTTGCTGTGGCGAGTCGGAACTGTCGATTGATGAGTCGAGCGCCATATCCTGTTCTTATGAGGGTATCTTTCAGCGTCTGGAAGTGTCTGTTGCGATCCTCCTCATCCGAGCAGATCCTGTGTATGCGGAGGGCTTGTCCGTAGGGGATGGCTCCTTTAACGTTTTTAGGGTGGAAGCTGGAGAAGTGGAGCATCGTGAGGTTATCCGTGGGCTTGCGGTACAGTGAAGTCCTGAGGTGACCATCCTTAATGGAGATGCGTGTGTCAAAGAATGCAACCGATTCCGGAGAGGAGTCCATGGTGAGTCTGATGGTCGGATGGAACTTGTTGATGTCATCATATAGTTGTTTCAGTGATTGTTCACCATGAGTCCAAAGGAAGAAAATGTCATCGATGTATCTGGTTTATAGCATCGGTTGAAGGTCCTGTGCGGTGAAGAAGTCTTGTTTGAACCTAGCTACGACATCTGCTCCGGAGCCTTCAACATGTCATTGATGAAGACGAACATCTCGCCAAGGCCATCCCCACACCCCCACGTCTTGCCTTCAAACAACCGCACAACCTCAAACAGACCATTGTCTGCAGCAAACTACCCAGCCTTCAGGAGAACAGTGACCAGTCTGGTTGGGTGCATTGGCCGTGCTAAATTCTCCCTCAGTGTACCCGAACATGTGCCCGAGGGTGGCAACTGGGGGATTTTCACAGTAACTTAATTGCAGTGTCAATGTAAGCCTTACTTGTGATGATAATAAATAAACTTTATTTTAGCTTTTCCCAAACAGTTTCGTGCCCTGCAATAGAATAAGAACCAATTTCTACAGGGTCAAAATATTAAAAGATGCAAAGGAACACCTCCAGCCCCTTCTCTTAACTCCCCCACTCACCCAACCCCCAGCACTGGATCCTTCTTGTGACTCCTCAGGCTTACGTCAAAAGACAGAACAAAATAGCAAGCAATAGTTTTTAAACAATCCAGACATTTGTTTCAACGATTTAAAGGGCAGAACTTTTAAACGACATGACAGCTGAATTGCTACTTTTGACTGATCCCTCAGAGAGCTGCATCTGACAGTTTTGGTAGTTGATTTTGACAGATGTGTTGACAATTCCAATCCACTTGCCAGTAATGGGTTTATGTCCTTGTTACGCACATTTATGCCTACTTTTAACAATTTCAATGGGCAACTGACCTACAACAAAGGGCACCCAACCTACCCCAAAGGACACCTGATCTCCAAAGGACACCTGATCTCCCCCAAAGGTGTCCTGCACCAGGTCCAAAGGGGTACCTTATCTCTCTAAAAGGGTACCCTGGCTGACCAAACAAATTTGCAAAGTTCTGACTAGCTCTAACCTGCTCTGACCTGCTCTAATCCTTATATATTTTGGGGTTCACTCCCCTGACCCACCATAATCCCACTTCAGTGGGGCAGCTGATGATTTAAAAGACCAGCTGCTTCTTTGAACCTTGCTTACGTGAAATGTACCCTCCCCCCAATCCCGCCCCCGTGAAAACAGGAAGCGCTGTGTTCAGGGGCAGGATTTAGGATTTTTAAGCATTTCCCTGAGTTGCTCTGAAGTGTTGGAAATCTGGGTCACGTTCACCAATGGTGGAGTAATTGAACTTTGGGGTGCATCAGAGCCAAGAATTGAACCAGGCCACAAAACTACTTTGTTTTTAGATGGAGGCTATTTGGCCCATCGAGTCTGCATCGACTCTCCAAAAGAACATCTTACTGAGGCCCATCAACCCTCTCGCCCTATCTCTGTAAACCCACACATGACCCAGGACCAATCAACTTAACCGACACATCTTAGGTCACTAAGGGTCAATTTAGCATGGCCAATCAACCTAACCTGCACACCTTTGGAGTGTGGGAGGAAACCGGAGCACCCAGAGGAAACCCACACCGACATGGGGAGAACGTGCAAACGCTGGATAAACACATGAACAGGCGGGGAATAGAGGGATACAGGCAGTGGGTCTAGATAGGACAACATGATCGGCACAGGCTTGGTGGACCAAAGGGCCTGTTCCAGTGCTGTACTGTTCTTTGTTCATTGTTCCACACAGACAGTGACCCGAGGCCAGAATTGAACCCGGGTCCTTGGCACTGTGAGGCATAAGCGCTAACCACTGTGCCACCATCAATAAGTAGTCTCACAACACCAGGTTAAAGTCCAACAGCTTTATTTGGTAGCACGAGCTTTCGGAGCGCCGCTCCTTCATCAGGTGAGTGCAGGATTTGTTTCACAAGCAGGGCATATATAGACACAAACTCAATTACAAGATAATGGTTGGAATGCGAGTCTTTACAAGTAATCAAGTCTTTACAGGTACAAACAGTGCGAGTGGAGAGAGGGCTAAGCACAGGTTAAAGAGATGTGTATTGTCTTCAGCCAGGACAGTTAGTGCGATTTTGCAAGCCCAGGCAAGTCTTGGGGGGGTTACAGATAGTGTGACATGGACCCAAGGTCCTGGATGAGGCCGTCCTCATGCGTGCGGAACTTGGCTATCAGTCTCTGCTCAGCGACTCTGCATTGTCGTGTGTCGTGAAGGCATCAATAGGGCTGCAAAGTGCTCTCACCTGTACCCTCCCATCCCCCCCGTCCCGTGACCCGGATGAGATCTGAACCGTAGGTGCTGCTCTAAGTCGTAGCACGTTCAGTACTTGATTTCTTATAATGGATCCTTTGCTGCTGTAATGGATGGGATTAGCCAGTTTAAGCATGCCCTCATCCCTGGCAATGATAAACATTCTGCTCTATGGCAAGATATAACCGCTTTATCTATACATTCTTGTTTACAAATTAAGCTTCGTTTAATAGCTTCACGTCCTGCGCCAGCCTGGGAAAACCATGCCTGTGAAAATGTTGTTAATTGTACTTCAAGTTTCATCTCACACTGCAAATCCTCCATAAACTGTGTAATGATTGTGTGCGGGAGGAGATTAAAGGTTCTCCGATTTGAATGTGGTCCTATTGTTCAAGTCACGTTGCTTCCTTTTTCTCAGAAGCTGCAGGTTTTTATCTCGATCTTCATCCTGGAGGCATATTTTAATCCATCAGTAGCTTCAAGATACAAAAGGAACCCATTGTAGGCAACAAAGACCCAGATGAATTACACGTTGCTTTCGTCCTTAAACTCGGTGGTGAACTTTATTCTTCATTTGTTATGCTCCTCGTCTCAGCTGCTACTTAATCGAAGAATGTGCTGACAATCCCTCTCTCATTTCCAGCATCGTTTGAAAACAGAAGCCAAATCTTTGACACAAGCACAACACAGCAATTTGGGAAAAGGGCTGATCGTAATTCAAATCAGTTGCAAAATCTACCGTTTCTCAAACTAGATAAGGAAACACAGACACAACAATTCTCAGAATACTCGACAGGCCTGGCAGCATCTGTGCGCAGGGGATCTTTCCCATTGGCTTTGCTGTGACAGCCTTTGACTCAAAAACAATACGGAAAATTTATAATTCCTTTAAATGGTGAGGGTGCTTTGCTGTCCAGTTGATCATTAGCCTTTTGATTTGATTTCATTTATTATTGTCACATATATTAGCATACAGTGAAAAGTGTTGTTTCTTGCGCACTATACAGACAAAGCATACCGTTCATAGAGAAGGACAGAGTGCAGAATATAGCGTTACAGTCATAGCTAAGGTGTAGAGAAAGATCAACTTAATGCAAGGTGAAGTCCATTCAAAAGTCTGACAGCAGCAGGGAAGAAGCTGTTCTTGACTTGGTTGGTACGTGACCTCAGACTTTTGTATCTTTTTCCCGATGGAAGAAGGTGGAAGAGAGAATGTCCGGGGTGCGTGGGGTCCTTAATTATGCTGGCTGCTTTGGCAGTGGGAAGTTTAGCCAGAGTCAATGGATGGGAGGCTGATGGATGGATTGGGCTACATTCACGATCTATTGTAGTTCCTTGCAGTCTTGGGCAGAGCAGGAGCCATCCAAGCTGTGATACAACCAGAAAGAATGCTTTCTATGGTGCATCTGTAAATGTTGGTGAGAGTTTTAGCTGACATGCCAAATTTCCTTAGTCTTCTGAGAAAGTAGAGGTGTTAGTGGGCTTTCTTAACTATAGTGTCGGCATGGGGGGGGGGGGGGGGGGGGGGGGGGGACCAGGACAGGTTGTTGGTGGTCTGGACACCTAAAAACCTGAAGCTCTCGACCCTTTCTACTTCGTCCCTATTGATGTAGACAGGGCCTCACTGTCCAGTTGATCATTAGTTTTGATGTCCAGTTGATCATTAGCGTCGACGTCCAGTTCAGCATTAGGCTTGCTGTCCAGTTGGCCAGTTGCTAAGCTGTCCAGTTCACCATTAGTTTCAGGGCCTGGTCCAATTCTGGCCTGTTCTGCACCCCCCAAATCTAATTGCTCCACCCCTGACCTCCCCTGTGTGAATGAAGAACGGCTGGAGAATGGTGTAGCTGCGTGGTGCCACATTGGTGTGTGTGGGGTTTGGGCAGTGCCACATTGGTGTGTGCGGGGTTTGGGTAGTGCCACATTGGTGTGTGTGGGGTTTGGGCAGTGCCACATTGGTGTGTGTGGGGTTTGGGTAGTGCCACATTGGTGTGTGCGGGGTTTGGGCAGTGCCACACTGGTGTGTGCGGGGTTTGGGCAGTGCCACACTGGTGTGTGCGGGGTTTGGGCAGTGCCACATTGGTGTGTGCGGGGTTTGGGTAGTGCCACATTGGTGTGTGCGGGGTTTGGGCAGTGCCACATTGGTGTGTGCGGGGTTTGGGCAGTGCCACACTGGTGTGTGCGGGGTTTGGGCAGTGCCACACTGGTGTGTGCGGGGTTTGGGTAGTGCCACATTGGTGTGTGCGGGGTTTTGGAGGGGAGGGAAATGCCTGTGGTTGTGTAAGATATACCTCTGTTGCACAGCTATTTAAAATTAAATTTACATTTTTACTTAAAGTATCTTTTGTCTATTAATCATTATTTCTGATTCATGTTAAAGTGATAAAAAAGTACAATCTCGTTGATCATTTCTTGGCGTGGCTCCCTCTGTGCCTTATTTCTGTCTGCTCACAGTGCCGAGAAGTGCCTCAGGGTGTTTTCCTACAGCACAGGTGCTACATAAATGCAGCTTGTTGTTGTGAAATGAAACACAAGCAGCATAAATCACAATGGATCATATGTGGTCACTATCAGCAACCTCATTGCTCTGTGATACACACACGCCCCAATCTCCCAGCAGTTGTTATCTGAAGGTGCTCCTTCTGTGCATCTGTCTCAGCAGTTTGTGTGAACATGTGTTGGCGATGCTACCATTTAAGGTTGATTGATTGTGTCTCGCTGGCAGCACGCTTGTCTTTGTAGCAGCTGGCCACATGTTCGACCCACGCTCCAGGATTTGGGCTGATGCAGTGAGTTTTCTGTTTCGCGGATAAGATGTTAAAAGCTGAGGCCCCACTGGTCCTCCCAGGTGAATGTAACAGGTCCCACAGAAAAGCTGGGGTCTTCTCCCTGGAGTCCTGGAGATGATGGTTATTCCTCACCCAACACCACGAAGAACTAAAAGTGCTGGAAATACTCAGCAAGTCTGAGCATCTGAGGAAGAATCATACTGGGCGGCACGGTGACACAGTGGTTAGGGGGCGGCACGGTGACACAGTGGTTAGGGGGCGGCACGGTGACACAGTGGTTAGCACAGCTGCTTCACAGCGCCAGGGACCCGGATTCGATTCCCGGCTTGGGTCTGTGTGGAGTTTGCACATTCTCCCCGTGTCTGCGTGGGTTTCCTCCGGGTGCTCTGGTTTCCTCCCACAGTCTGAAAGACGTGCTGGTTAGGGTGCATTGACCCAAACAGACGCCAGAGTGTGGTGACTAGGGGATTTTCACAGTAACTTCATTGCAGTGTTAATGTAAGCATTACTTGTGACTAATAATTAAACTTTACTTTTGGACTCGGAACACTGTTAACTCTGTTTCTTTCTCTACTCATGCTACCTGAATCATAGAATTATAGAATCCCTACAGTGCAGAAGGAAGCTACTTGGTCCATCAAGCCTGCACCGTCAACAATCCCACCCAGGCCCTATTCCCTGTAACCCCACGCGTTTAGCCGGCTACTCCCTCTGCACTAAGGGGGGTTAGTGGGCTAAACCCCAAGACTGGAAAATCCCACCCGAGGTCAACAGACCTTTGCATGGTCCTGTCCCACCTGCTATGATGCCCGCGGCGAGCGGAATGGGAAAACTTCGCCCAAAAGATAAATTCAGCATGGCCAATCCACCTATCCTGTGCATCGTTCGACTGTAGGAGGAAACTGGAGCACCCGGAGGAAGCCCACGCAGAGACTGCTGAGTGTTTTTTTAATGTTTTATTTATTTATTAGTCACAAGTAAGGCTTACATTAATACTGCAATGAAGTTACTGTGAAAATCCCCTCGTCGCCACAC
This sequence comes from Mustelus asterias, assembly GCF_964213995.1. Taxonomy (NCBI): domain Eukaryota; kingdom Metazoa; phylum Chordata; class Chondrichthyes; order Carcharhiniformes; family Triakidae; genus Mustelus; species Mustelus asterias. The sequence goes on along the minus strand of NC_135813.1, from coordinate 82,931,243 downwards.
TCCGGCGCCTGTTCGGGTACACTGAGGGAGAATTTAGCATGGCCAATGCACCTAACCAGCACGTCTTTTGGACTGTTGGAGGAAACCGGAGCACCCGGAGGAAACCCACGCAGACATGGGGAGAATGTGCAAACTCTGCACAGACAGTGACCCAAGCAGGGAATTGAACCTGCCTCCCTGGCGCTGTGAGGCAGCAGTGCTAACCACTGTGTCACCGTGCCGCCCGTTTCCAGCACTTCCTGTTTTTACCTCGGATTTCCAGCATCCATATTATTTTGCTTGTATTCTATCAATAAAAAGCCATTATCACATTGCTGTTGGTGGGATCTTGCTGTGCGCTGGTTCTGTACAACAGTGACTCCACTTCGGAAAGAACTGTATTGGCTGTGAACTGCTTTGGGGCTTTCTGCTATTAGCAAGGCACCTCTTGACCTGCTCATCGATACAGCTCACTGACCGATCCTCACGCCATTGACTGAGCGTACAGGAGAAGATTGAAACTCAAATCTCCAATTCTTCAATGTAGGTCAGCCAGTTTTTATTTAAATGTACTGTATGTATGTATTTCAATGGAGACTTGGGCGGAGAGATGGCAAATGGAGTTTAATCTGGACAAATGCGAGGTAATGCATTTTGGAATGTTCAATGCATTTAGGAAATATACAGTAAATGGTAGAACCCTTAGGAGTATTGACAGGTAGAGAGATCTGGGTGTACATGTCCACTGATCACGGAAAGTGGCAACGCAGGTGGAGAAGGTCGTCAAGAAGGCATACGGCATGCTTGCCTTCATTGGTCAGGGCATTGAGTTTAAAAATTGGCAGCCCTTGCTGCAGCAGTACAGAACCTTAGTTAGGCCTCATTTGGAATATTGTGTACAATTCTGGTCACCACAAAGCATTCTTTCTGGTTGTATCACAGTTTGGTATGGCTCCTGATCTGCCCAAGACCACAAGGAACTACAAAAGGCCGTGAATGAAGCCCAGTCCATCACACAAACCAGCCTCCCATCCATTGACTCTGTCTATACTTCTCACTGCCTCGGCAAAGCAGCTAGCATAATAAGGACCCCATGTGCCCTGGACATTCTCTCTTCCACCTTCTTCCGTTGGGAAAAAGATACAAAAGTCTGAGGTCACATACCAACCAAGTCAAGAACAGCTTATTCCCTGCTGCTGCCTGACTTGAATGGACTTACCTTGCATTAAGTTGATCTTTCGCTACACCCTAGCTATGACTGTAACACTACATTCTGCATCTCTCCTTTCCTTCTCTATAAATGGTATGTTGTGTGTGTATTGCAAGCAAGAAACAATACTTTTCACTGTATGTTAATACATGCGACAATAATAAATCAAATCAAATCAAAATCAAGCACCACCAGAAGGATATGGATGTTTTGGAGAGGGTACAGAAGAGGTTTACCAGGATGTTGCCTGGTCTGGAGGGTATTAGCTATGAGGAGAGGTTGGATAAACTTGGTTTGTTCTCATTGGAACGACGGGGGTTGAGGGAGTGACCTGATAGAGATTTACAGGATTATGAGTGGCATGGACAGAGTGGATAGTCAGATGCTCTTTCTTAGGGTTGAAAGGTCAAGCACGAGGGGACATAGGTTTAAGGTGCGTGGGGAATAGTTTAGAGGAGTTGTGTGAGGCAAGTTTTTTACACAGAGGGTGGTGAATGTTTGGAACGTGCTGCCCGGGGAGATGGTGGGAGCAAGTACGATGGCGGCATTTAAGGGGCAACTAGATGAATACATGAATAGGATGGGAATGGAAGGATAAAGCACTGGTTAGGCCCCATTAGGAGTACTGTGAGCAATTTTGGGCCCCACACCTCAGGAAGGACATACTGGCACTGGAGCGGGTCCAGCGGAGATTCACACGGATGATCCCAGGAATGGTAGGCCTGACATACGATGAACGTCTGAGAATCGTGGGATTATATTCATTGGAGTTTAGGAGGTTGAGGGGAGATCTAATAGAAACTTACAAGATAATGAACGGCTTAGATAGGATGGACGTAGGGAAGTTGTTTCCATTAGCAGGGGAGACTAGGACGCGGGGGCACAGCCTTAGAATAAAAGGGAGTCACTTTAGAACAGAGATGAGGAGAAATTTCTTCAGCCAGAGAGTGGTGGGTCTGTGGAATTCATTGCCACAGAGGGCTGTGGAGGCCGAGACGTTGAGCGTCTTCAAGACAGAAATTGATAAATTCTTGATTTCTCGAGGAATTAAGGGCTATGGGGAGAGAGCGGGTAAATGGAGTTGAAATCAACCATGATTGAATGGTGGAGTGGACTCGATGGGCCGAATGGCCTTACTTCCGCTCCTATGTCTTATGGTCTTATGGATACGGACTCCGTAAGTGCATAGGGTTTTAGTTTAGGCAGGCATCATGATCGACGCAGGCTTAGAAGGCCAAAGGGCCTGTTTTATGTGCTGTACTGTTCTTTGTTCTCGGGTCCTTCCTCTCTATAGTGATTTAATTGCTAATTAGCTGCTCCTGTTTGCGCCCCTCGGGGCTCCACCATCCCCTCGGCTGATGGTCAGTGGGCTCTGGCCAGGGTCTCTGGCCTCAAACACTTTACCAATCCAGAGTGGGAGTCACTTTAGAACAGAGATGAGGAGAAATTTCTTCAGCCAGAGAGTGGTAGGTCTGTGGAATTCATTGCCACAGAGGGCTGTGGAGGCCGAGACGTTGAGCGTCTTCAAGACAGAAATTGATAAATTCTTGATTTCTCGAGGAATTAAGGGCTATGGGGAGAGAGACTTCAATGGGTAATTTTGAGCTTCCTGTTTTCAGTAAGACTGCTTTGAAAATGGGGTGGCTGACACTTAACAATGAAATTTGTCACACATAATTACTCAGGAATATCCCAGACTCATTAACATTGTGTCCTGTGAATTTCAGCCTTCACACCTTCATATTACTGAGTCAGTATGCACATGGCCACATCACAAGCCTCTCACACTGTCGATCCTCCGCTGTGCTTATGGATGGAGCAGGGATTTAGGATAATTTCTCCCTTTTCTCACTTCTTACTGACCACAAGATGCATCTTGGAGAAGGAGTGCTTTAACCCATTGATTGCTGTGACAGACACAACAAGGCATTCTTTAAATCAAACAAAAAAGATTTTTTTTTCACAATACCTGAAATCTAATTGTGACATTCACTCCTCACACATACTACATATACATGTACATACATGCACCCATATGTGCATGCACACATGCACATGGACATGCACACGCTCACATAGTTACACAGACATAGATACACTCTCACACACACATACACTCAAACAGGTACACACACTCAGAGATATACTCACACAGACACACACTCGCACACACTCACACCCACACACAGATGCAGGCACACACAAAACACATGCAAAGATTCACACACGCACACACACACATGTGCACATGCTCCCACTCACACAAATACATTCACTCATCCACACACAGATGCAGACACACAGGGGTGACCTTACCCTCTCGCCTCAGCGGCCGGTGGGCGGGACAACCAGTAAGATCGTGAGAGAGCTGAAAATTCTCACCTCTCACAATCTTACCAGCACTAGATATCCGGTAAGGTCACACTCGTGCCTGAAAAGACATTGTCTGGGCTCACTTGCCTCTGTGGCCTCGCCGGGGAAGGTTCTTTTCAGCGAGGATCACTTAAGGTCCTCATCAACGGAGACCAGACATGATGACCTCGCCAGTAGAACCAAAGGCCATTGAGGCCCCCTGTGAGGTCAGGGGCAGAGGGGGTGCCTGGCATCCTGGCAGTGCCAGCCTGGCTCTGCCCACTGGAAACCTTGGCGCGGCCAGCCTGGCACTGCCCACTGGGGTGGGGCCTACTGCCACTCTGCAACAGTGGTCGGTGGGGGAGGGGGAGGGATGATCCGCCAGAAAGCCAGCTGTAGCTGGGGGAGGCAGTGACAGATCGCTGTGCTCACACAGCTGCGCAATTGCGCCCTCTGCTGCTATCAGCTGGCTTTTGAGCAAGCTAGGCCCCGCCCATTTAAACCCAAGTTTGGCCTCATTTTTTTGACAAAGTCAGGTAAGATTCAATTTTTAAGTTGCCCAAAAAGCAGCGTGATTCTTTCCCATTTTCACGCTCTTACGGCACTTAGAATTTCCTTGGTAAGATCGCCCACACACACACACAGACACACACACAGACACACACAGACACATGCACATACAAACAGATACAGATACACTCACTCTTTCATATTCACACACATAGATAGATACATTCACTTATACAAGTATCACAGATACATACACACACATACACACACACTCACACTCACATAGATATCACAGATGTACACATGCACACACACACATAGATATCACAGATACTCAAACACACATACTCACACAAATTTAATAGATATACACACACTTAAACAGACACACACAGATTTACACAAACTCAGACACAAGAAAAATGATATCTAAAAATGCACTCAAATTACTTAAAGGACAAAAGAAACAGGTTACTGCTGTACATATAAGATGTGGCTGTAACATTGAAAACCTGAAGGATTCTCTCTCGGTTCCCTGAAGACAAGGGAGGTGGGAAGCTTCTGGCTTTTTCGGACAGAGTTGCAGCTGAGTTCCTGATGGAACAATCCACTTTACTGCCTGGGCTAATTACATCCTGAGGCAAGGCCCAGCCTGGTGCTGGGCCAGAGATCGTTCCTCTGGTCTCCATATCACAGACTCCCTTGTGGATTAATAAGATATTGGCTATGTTCAGCAAATGGTATTGTCTAGTAATTCAGAGAGCCAGATTCTAGGACCGAGGGTTCAAATCCCACCTTGACAGATGGTGAAATTTGAATTCAAGAAAAATCTTTTTTTACTCAGAGGGTGGTGGGTGCGTGGAATCGGCTGCCAGTAGTGGTGGTGGAGGCGGATTCGATAGGGTCTTTTAAGAGACTTTTGGATACGTTCATGGAAGTTAGTAAGGTAGAGGGTTATAGGTAAGCCTAGTAGGTAGGGACATGTTCGGCGCAACTTGTGGGCCGAAGGGCCTGTTTGTGCTGTAGCTTTTCTATGTTTTATGTTCTATGTTCTAATAATGAAAAGTCTAAGGATGTCCATGAAACCATTGTCGATTGTCAGAAAAATCCATCTGGTTCACTAATGTCCTTTAGGGAAGGAAATCTGCCGTCCTTACCCGGCCTGGCCTACATGTGACTCCAGAGCCACAGCAATGTGGTTGAGGCCACAGTAATGAGTTCACAGCTAGAGTAATGTGTACAGTTCTGGTCACCACGTTGTAGTGGCACAGTGGTTAGCACTGATGCCTCACAGCGCCAGGGACCCGGGTTCAATTCCTGCCTCAGGTCACTGTCTGTGTGGAGTTTGCACATTCTCCCCGTGTCTGCATTGTTTTGCTCCGGGTGCTCCGGTTTCCTCCTACACTCCAAAGATATGCAGGTTAGGTTGGTTGGCCATGCTAAATTACCCCTTAGTGTCAGGGGGATTAGTAGGGTAAATACATGGGGTTATGGGGATGGGGCCTGGTTGGGATTGTGGTCGGTGCAGACTCGAAGGGCCGAATGACCTCTTTCTGCACTGTAGGGTTTCTATAATTCTGTGATGTGAATGCACTGGAGGGGGTGCAGAGGAGATTCATCAGGATGCTGCCTGGGATGGAGCATTTAAGTTATGAAGAGAGGTTTGGTAGGCTTGAGTTGTTTTCATTGGAGCAGAGAAGACTGAGGGGACCTGATCGAGGTGTACAAGATTATGAGGAGCACGGACAGAGTGGATAAGGAACAGCTGTTCTCCTTAGTTGGAGGGACCGTCACGAGGGGACATAGGTTCAAGGTGAGGGGCAGGAGGTTTAGGGGGGATGTGAGGAAAAACCTTTTTACCCAGAGGGTGGGGATGGTCGGGAATGCGCTGCCTGGGAGGGTGGTGGAGGCGCGTTGCCTCACATCCTTTAAAAAGTATCTGGATGAGCACTTGGCACATCATAACATTCAGGGCTATGGGCCAAGTGCTGGCAGATGGGATTAGGTGGGAGTTCAGGTGTTTCTAATGTGTCGGTGCAGACTCGATGGGCCAAAGGGCCTCTTCTGCGCTGTATGATTCTGTGATTCTATGACTCTTAGCTTCTGTGTGAAGTGGCTGAGACACTCAGTTCAAGGGCAATCAGGGCTGCAGCACATCCCATGAATGAATAGGAAAAATGATTGCATTGGATTAACAGAAAAGAAATTGGGGATTCTTTATTCGAGGCTCTTCACCCCATTAAGGTTCATGTCCAGATTGTGAGAATGAAAGGCTCCCCTTAGATACGTGAGAAAAGAGTCAACCTGGGCTGAAAATCCTTTCTCAACAAATGACTTTATTGACATCAAAACACAATAGGTTTACAGCTAAAGATGCTTGCAGCCTTGTACAGAGGAACAGGCCAGAGCAAAGGTCATCGACTCTGTTCTTCTGGGAGACTGAGGGATGTCTCTCATTTGACCAGCTTTGTGTTTTGCACTCTGGAAATCCCGAGGGAGCTGCTTCTGTTCACTGCCACAACAGGCCGTCTGCAGATTTCCTCTGCCTTTGTTATAGTTCCCTTATCTCTAAAATTGTCCTGCGACGGTTCAGCAAATCCTCCCAACAGGAGAATAATAACTACAATTTCTCCATTCAACGGTCTAGGATATAATACTTGCATTGGTATAGCGCCTTCAACACAGCACCACAAGCTGCTTCACAGGACTGTTTATCAAACAAAATGTGACACTGAGCCACTTGAGGAGATATTCATGCCAAAACCCGGTCAAAGAGGGAAAGTTTAAAGATCACCTTTCAGAAGGAGAGGGATGAAGCGAGGCAGAGCAGCAATGCAATCAATGCCAGCCAGTCAGCCATTGGGCCGGGTCGATGGGCTTCTGAAGATGCTAGTCTGCTGCCTGGGCCGGTCAGGGGGTTCCTGGCCATAGCCCCCTGCAAGGGTCTCCATCACTGTGGTGGCCTGCCGCACTCTCCAGAACCTGCCTCCCCAGAGAGGTGTGGATCTCCAGGATGGTGAGACCCTGGGAAGGGAGCAACTCATTAGAGGAGGAGCAGGAGGTGGGAGAAGAGGAGGAATTGGAGAGGGTGGGAAATGATGCTGAACAGAGAGGTGCTCCTCCTGCATGATGAGGGGGCCTCCTCCTGCCACCCTCCAGGAAGAGGACCTCCTCATCTCCCTCGCAGCCTCCAGCATTAGATCCAGATTAGCATCGATGAATCGAGGGTCAGCCCTGCCCTGCCGTGGGTGCCAGGCCTCCAGCTGAATCCCCAATGGGGATTACCCTAGACCGGAAGCACTTGCTCAACAACCACCCTCACCTGAGTTCAAGGCAGGAACTCCACACAGACACTTATTTCGGATCTGAGCAAATGAACCCAAGTCTCCCCCAAGGAAAGTGACTATTCAGAGATGTTACCCTTTCCCAGATATCCCGCTAAATAATTTGTCGGCCAAGTTATAACTACTGCATATTAAAAGGGGCTGCAGCCTCTCTTCAAACATTGAATTTTCCCCCTTTCCGAATTGTTGTGGTTCAGGTCAGAAACTCCAAAGTGTTTTGCGGAGCCCGCCTGAATCGTAAGTTTTGCATCTTGAATTTGGCCAGGATAAGCATGAGATGTTCCACTTCAGGTGTGATTCCAAAGACCCACTCGGGAGCTTTTATCAAACAAAGTTTACTTAAGAATATAGTTAACATGCATAGTAAGAAAATTAGCAAGAACTTTTACCAATTACAAACAAGAAATAAACCAACCACTATAATGTATAACCCTTAATCAATCTCTCTAATGTGTTCGAATTAAAACCAAAACCCATCGACAACAAAAACCCTTTGCACAGGTTTAACACAGCACAGACTAATGCTCACTTGATACTGGGATTGCGTTCTCTGGGTGGAATGCTGATTTCAAATGATCTTGAAAACTCAGAGCGGCTTGTAGTGGTATCAGCTCCCCAAGACCCCAAAAACACAGATTATTTACTGCAGGATGGCAATAAGCTGTGCTTTCAGCTAACTGGTAAACTTTTCAAAATAAATTTTGAAATTTATTTTGAAATAATTTCATCACTTTCAAATCTGAATCCAGTTCTCTTTTGAAACCTCCTATGGAATCTGCCTCCACTCTCCCAGGTAGCGCATTCCAAATCCCAACAACTCTCTGAATAAAGACGTTTCTCCTCATCTCGCTGCTAACTCCCCGTGCTGACCATCTAGAAATTGTGACCCCCTCATCACTGACATACCAACTAGTGGAACGGAATATCTTCCTTTACTCTGTCCAAATTATTCATCACCCTGAACACCTCAATAAGGTCACCTCTTAACATTGGCTCACCGCCAATTCAAAAACTATTTTAACAATTAAATAATGGAGAATAAATGCAACACATCTAAGGGGAAGTGTTAATTAAAGCGGTAACATCCATTGGTACTAATGGATGATGTAATCCGGTTTAGAAGGGTATGAGAGAGAAACTTCTTTCAGTGATGCTCCTCACACTGAAGCCAAAACAAAATTGAAAGCAACCCTTGTCACCTGAACGGCACAGTTTTATTTTCCTCCTCCCACCAATGACATCACCTAAGGCTGTAAAAACCTTTTTTGAAGGGACAGTAACATCACAGAATACACAGGGAGAGGTGGGTTCTTATAAAAAAAATGCAGAAAATTACAAGAGACATTATACTTTACCAATTTATTTACAGTTTAAATAACTAAATTATTACAGTTCAGTTGGTGCAGGCTTGGAGGGCGGAAGGCCTGTTCCTGTGCTGTAATTTTCTTTGTTCTTTGTACTTCGTTTATTGCATAACTATGTGACATGCAATACATTTTAAAGTGGATAAGTGCATTGCAATGTTAATGACTATAAAAAAAACAGTCTTAGTTCCAATACAGAATCCAATAAAACTTTAAAAATACAATGCCACAACTAATTCTGGTCGCCACACCACCAGAAGGATGTGGAGACTTTGGAGAGGGTACAGAAAAGATTTACCAGGATATTACCTGGTATGGAGGGCATCAGCTATGAGGAGAGGTTGGAGAAACTTGGTTTGTTCGCACTGGAACGACGGAGATTGAAGGGCGACCTGATAGAAGTCTACAAGATTATGAGGGGCATGGACAGAGTGGATAGTCAGAAGCTTTTTCCCAGGGTGGAAGAGTCAATTACTAGGGGGCACAGGTTTAAGGTGTGAGGGGCAAGGTTTAAAGGAGATGTACGAGGCAGATTTTTACACAGAGAGTAGTGGGTGCATGGAACTCATTGCCGGGGGAGGTGGTGAAAGCGGATACGGTAGTGACTTTTAAGGGGCGTCTTGACAAATACATGAATAGGATGGGAATAGAGGGATATGGTCCCCGGCAGGATAGGGGGTTTTAGTTCAGTCGGCCAGCATGGTCGGTGCAGGCTTGGAGGGTTGAAGGGCCTGTTCCTGTGCTATAATTTTCTTTGTTCTTTGTTCTAATATCAATGTAAGAATACCTAAGAGTATTCAAAGTAATTTTGGACCTGAATCCTCATGTGAATCAGTTGTTGGGCTTTTGGATGCAAAAGCTGTCTGCTTTACGATATTCAACACCCCAACAACCGAAGAAACATTCAAGGGTTCTTCCAGTAGCTTTCTACAATGTCTAAGATGGTCTGAAAAGAAACAGGAATAGTCATACCCTTCTAAACCAGATTACATCATCCATTAGTACCAATGGATGTTACCGCTTTAATTAACACTTCCCCTTAGGTGTGTTGTATTTACTCTCCATTATTTAATTGTTAAAATGGTTTTTTTGAATTGGCGGTGAGCCAATGTTAAGGGATGATCTTATTGAGGTGTTCAGGATGATGAATAATTTGGACAGAGTAAAGGAAGATATTCCGTTCCACTCGTTGGTATGTCAGTGATGAGGGGGTCACAATTTCTACATGGTCAGCACGGGGAGTTAGGAGTGAGATGAGGAGAAACATCTTTACTCCGAGAGTTGTTGGGATTTGGAATGCGCGACCTGGGAGAGTGGAGGCAGATTCCTTAGGAGGTTTCAAAAGAGAGTTGGATACAGATTTGACAGTGATGAATTTAGAGAGCTACGGAGATAGGGCTGGGGAATGGGACTAGCTGGGTAGCTCTTTCGGGAGCCAGTGCAGGCACAATGGGCCGAATTGCCTCCCCCTGTGCTGTAACATTCTATGATTGTATATATGGTCATAACACTTTAAAAGATGCCCTTACTATTTTTTCTATTTACCCTCAATTGTTTCGATTTCTATAGAAGTGACTTTAAAAGGTTTATAGAGGAATAGATTGTCTCAATCTATCTGTCTGTTTTTCTAATTTGCTGAGGTAAGATTTACGAATGTCTTTTGAACAGATAAGGAGAGACAATACCATCATAAAAGCTTTTAAAGTTCATTTCAAATGACATCAAAGCTTTTTCTTTTCTTTGGAGTTGTGTCAAACTTTGGTGAGGCCACAGCTGGAGCACTGTGTGCAGTTCTGGTCACCACATTATAGGAAGGATGTGATTGCTCTGGAGGGGGTGCAGAGGAGATTCACCAGATGCTGCCTGGGATGGAACATTTAAGTTATGAAGAGAGATTGAATAGGCTTGGGTTGTTTTCGTTGGAGCAGAGAAGACTGAGGGGAGACCCGATTGAGGTGTACAGGATTATGAGGGGCACGGACAGAGTGGATAAGGAGCAGCTGTTAGTTGATGGGTCAGTCATAAAGGGCCAGAGGTTCAAGATGAGGGATAGGAGGTTTAGGGGGGATGTGAGGAAAATCATTTTTACCCAGAGGGTGGTGATGGTCTGGAATGCGCTGCCTGGGAGGGTGGTGGAGGCGGGTGTTTCTCACATGTCGGTACAGACTCGATGGGTTGAAGGGCCTCTCTTGTGCTGTGTGATTCTATGATTGTATGAATAAAACTTGAAAGTCCCTGGTGTTACTTTATGCTTGGTATAGATGATATCTGTTTAGCACCTGTTGAAACCAAAGCTGTTAGCTGGTGCTCTCCATGTATATGCTTTAAGATGTGCAGGTTAGGTTGATTGGCCATGCTAAATTGCCCCTTAGTGTCAGGGGAATACCAGGGTAAATACACGCGGATAGGGCCTGGATGGGATTGTTGTCGGTGCAGGCTCAATGGGCTGAATGGCCTCCTTCTGCACCATAGAATTCTATGATTCTAAGGCTTCTGGGTAAAAATGGCTCTACTCGAACATGTGTGGACTTTCTCCTTTCTAAAGTTCAATATCTTAAATACATAGGAATTAATATATTTCCTTCAGACGATCCCCTGTGGAAGGCTTGTGGTACAAATCCTAGATCTCTCCCTCAGCACAACCAGCAGCCTCAGATACGGCTGCCCTGAGTCTAGATGAGCCCCACACTTCATCTGAACCTCCTCTGTTCCCACTCCCACTGGCTCTAATTGTGCTGCACACCCGTCTCTGGGAACGTCTGAATTTTGAGTGGAGGTGAGTTTCGAACCCAAAAACAGAGCCGCTCCTGTTCCATACCTCCGTGGTAGAACTTCAGTCCAAATTATCACCTTCAACTAAGTTTCCATTTTAGGTGAAAGAGTTAATAAAAATACAGCAATTTCTAAGCTCAAAAGTAGAAAATCTTTGGATTTTAGACTATTGTCAACAGTGCCCAGGTTTCAAGTACAAGTACTGGTGGAAAAATGCTTTGAGGCCTCTCAAGGGCAAACAGGAGGTGTGTCATAGAGTCATAGAGGTTTACAGCATGGAAACAGGCCCTTCGACCCAAATTGTCCATGCTGCCTTTTTTTTTAAACCCCTAAGCTAATCCCAATTGCCCGCATTTGGCCCATATCCCTCTATACCCATTTTACCCATGTAACTGTCTAAATGCTTTTTAAAAGACAAAATTGTACCCATCTCTACTACCACCTCTGGTAGCTTGTTCCAGACACTCACCACCCTCTGTGTGAAAAAATTGCCCCTTTGGACAGGTTTGTATCTCTCCCCTCTCGCCTTAAAACTATGCCCTCTAGTTTTAGACTCCCCTACCTTTGGGAAAAGATATTGACTATCTAGCTGATCTATGCCCCTCATTATTTTATAGACCTCTATAAGATCACCCCTCAGCCTCCTACGCTCCAGAGAAAAAAGTTCCAGTCTGTCCAGCCTCTCCTTATAACTCAAACCATCAAGTCCGGGTAGCATCCTAATAAATCTCTTCTGCACTCTTTCTAGTTTAATAATATCCTTTCTACTTTAGGGTGACCAGAACTGTACACAGTATTCCAAGCGTGGCCTTATCAAGCGTGGTATTCCAAGCGTGGCCTTATTGTACAACTTCAACAAGACGTCTCAACTCCTGTATTCAATGTTCTGACCAATGAAACCAAGCATGCTGAATGCCTTCTTCACCACTGTCCACCTGTGACTCCACTTTCAAGGAGCTATGAACATGTACCCCTAGATCTCTTTGTTCTGTAACTCTCCCCAATTCCCTACCATTAACTGAGTAAGTGAATAAAGTCTCTTTATCCTCCTACCTGGGCCAAAACGAAAAACCCCTTAAAATTCTCTGGAGCAAGGATTCTCTGCAGGTCAAAAGAAAAATTGCATCAAATGAACTATAGTAAACTTATTATAAACGCCTGGGCTGTGAGCTGACATGGGGCTTCCTGGCCTTCCTGAGGAGATATTTAGATATTGTTTGCTCGCTCAGTCTCAGTGACCATGAATTCATCCCTATGACAACACAGCAGAGAGACTCTTGAATAAGAGAAGGATGTTTCTGCCCTCTCGAGAACCAGGTCACTGATGGCAAGAAGCAGATCTTCAAGCGTGTGTCCTCAGCAACGTGGACATTTCATCTTGAAAATAATAGAAAGGCGGAAGGCAGGGAATGGTGTTTGAGTTACAGTGCGAGAGTATTCCAACATCTGGCATGGAATGAGAGGCTGGGATAACTGGGATTGTTCTCCCTGGAGCAGAGAAGTAGTGGAAGCAGATACAATAGTGAGTTTTAAGGGGTGTCTGGACAAATACATAATAGGATGGAAATAGAGGGATATGGTCCTCAGAAGGGTAGGGGGTTTTAGTTCACACGGGCAGCATGGTCGGTGCAGGCTTGGAGGTCCGAAGGGCCTGTTCCTGTGCCGTAATTTTCTTCGTTCTTCAAGAAGATTTAGGGGAGATTTAATAGGGGAAATCAGAATCATGACAGGGTTTGATAGAATAAATAAAAAGTACAGGTGACATAGTGGTTAGCACTGCTGCCTCACAGCGCCAGGGTCCCAGGTTCGATTCCCGGCTTGGGTCACTGTCTGTGTGGAATTTGCACGTTCTCCTCCTGTCTGCGAGGGTTTCCTCCCACATTCCAAAGATGTGCGGGTTGGGTGGATTGGCCATGCTAAATTGACCCTTAGTGTCAGGGGGACTAGCTGGGTTAATGTATTGGGAAAGGACCTGGGTGGAATTGTGGTCGGTGCAGACTTGATGGGCCAAATGGCCTCCTTCTGCACTGTCGGGATTCTATGATTCTATGGGGCGGCACGGTGGCACAGTGGTTAGCACTGCTGCTTCACAGCTCCAGGGACCTGGGTTCGAATCCCGGCTCGGGTTGCTGTCTGTGTGGAGTTTGCACACTCTCCTCGTGTCTGCGTGGGTTTCCTCTGGGTGCTCCGGTTCCCTCCCACAGTCCAAAGATGTGCGGGCTAGGTTGATTGGCCATGATAAATTGCCCCTTAGTGTCCCAGGATGCATAGGTTAGAGGGGTTAGTGGGTAAATATGTAGGGATATGGGGGTAGGGCCTGGGTGGGATTGTGGTTGGTGCAGACTCGATGGGCCGAATGGCCTCCTTCTGCACTGTAGGGATTCTATGATTCTATGATCCCATCGTGTGGAGCTTTCCGTTAGGAGCAATTGGGATGCCTTTAATCATTCCTAAATGCTAGATGTTTAAAGTTTTAAAGTTTATTTATTAGTCACAAGTCGGCTTACATTAATACTGCAATGAAGTTACTGTGAAAATCCCCTAGTCGCCACACTCCGGCGCCTGTTCGGGTCAATGCACCTAACCAGCCATTAGATTGCAAGACGCAATGAAGGATGTATCAACTTTTATCATCTGCCCTTGTCCTTCTAGGTGGTAGAAGTTGTGGGTTTAGAGGGTGCTGTCGATGGAACCTCAGTTGCTGCAGTCTGTCTTGTTGGGCCTCTGCTATTGCAATTGCGTAAGATGGTATGCATTGCTACTATGCATCGGTAATGGAGAAAGTTAATGTTAAAGCACCCAAGCAAGTGGGTTGCTTTGTCCTGGATGGTTTTTGAATTGATTTGATTTTTTGATTTGATTTATTATTGTCACATGTATTAACATACAGTGAAAAGTATTGTTTCTTGTGCGTTATACAGACAAAGCATACCGTTCATAGAGAAGGAAAGGAGAGAGTGCAGAATGTAGTGTTACAGCCATAGCTAGGGTGTAGAGAAAGATCAACTTAATGCAAGGTATGTCCATTCAAAAGTCTGATGGCAACAGGGAAGAAGCTGTTCTTGAGTTGGTTGGTGCGTGACCTCAGACTTTTGTATCTTTTTCCCGACGGAAGAAGGTGGAAGAGAGAATGTCCAGGGTGCGTGGGGTCCTTAATTATGCTGGCTGCTTTTCCGAGGCAGCGGGAAGTGTAGACAGAGTCAATGGATGGGAGGCTGGTTTGCGTGATGGATTGGGCTACATTCACGACCTTTTGCAGTTCCTTGCGGTCTTGGGCAGAGCAGGAGCCACACCAAGCTGTGATACAACCAGAAAGGATGCTTTCTATGGTGCATCTGTAAAAGTTGGTGAGAGTCATAGCTGACATGCCAAATTTCCTTTGAGCTTCTTGAATGTTGTTGGAGCTGTACTCATCCAGACAAGTGAGGATTATTGAATCACACTCCTGACTTGTATCTTGTTGATGGTGGATAGGTTTTGGGAAGCCCAGAGGTGGGGTACATGCCATAGAATCCCCAGCCTCTGACCTGCCCTTGTCACCATTGTATTGATATGGTTAGTCCAGTTCGGTTTCTGGTCAATGGTAACCCCCAGGATGTTGTTAGTGAGGGATTCAGCGATGGTGATGCTATTGAATGTCAAGGGGTGATGATTTCCCGCCTCTCACAATCTTACCGGCACCGGATATCCAGCAAGATCAACCTCTCACCCATTTCTGGCATATTTAAGTATATTCAAAACCTAATTTAAGGTTCTCCCCGGTGAGGAAAACACCTGCTGCCCATGAATGGGTAACAGTCCTGTCGGCCTCAAAGGTAGAACCGGAGGCCATTGAGATCCCTCGAGGAGGTTGAGGGCAAGGGGGAGTAGCCCTTGGGCAGTGCCAGCCTGGCAGATTCCACACTCAGAGCTGTCAGACCTCTGCTATTGCAATTGCGTAAGGTTAGCCACAGAAGTTTGCACATGCGCAATAGCTCCCTCTGCTGCTCGAGCAAGCTGGCTGGTGATTCAAGCCCTACCCACTCCCTCTAGTGGCTGGAAATGGTCTAGCCCTTTTTTCATTATCTAAGTGCGTAAGATTCAGAGTACAGACTAGACCACAAATTGGATCTGAAACTGTTCTGCCTTCATGCCGGCTGGACACTTAGAATATTTCTCATAAAATCACCCCTCTCATGTTTAGCTATTCCAGGTGTGGATCCTGGCATGCCCTCCTGCACTCTTCATTAAACCGGGTTAATCCCCTGGCTTGGTGGAGTGGGGATTATGCTGGGCCATGAGGTTACAAGTTGTGCTGGAGTACAATTCTGCTGCTGTTGGTGGTCCACAATGTCACATGGAGCCTAGTCTTGAGTTGCTAGAGTTGTTTGAAATCTATTCCAGTTATCACGGTGGTAGTGCCACACAACGCGATGGAGGATATCCTCAATGTGAAGATGGGACTTCATCTCCACAAGGAGTGGTCTCTGCTGCCAATACTGTCATGGACTGATGCATCTACCACTGGTAGATTGATGCAGACAAGATCAAATTGGTTTCTCCATCACCACCTGCCACAATGGCAGTGTGGCATCTATGTCTTTTAAGACCTGATGTGGAGATGCCGGCGTTGGACTGGGGTAAACACAGTAAGAAGTTTAACAACACCAGGTTAAAGTCCAACAGGTTTATTTGGTAGCAAAAGCCACACAAGCTTTCGAAGCTCTAAGCCCCTTCTTCAGGTGAGTGGGAATTCTGTTCACAAACAGAGCTTATAAAGACACAGACTCAATTTACATGAATAATGGTTGGAATGCGAATACTTACAATTAATCAAGTCTTTAAGAAACAAAACAATGGGAGTGGAGAGAGCATCAAGACAGGCTAAAAAGATGTGTATTGTCTCCAGACAAGACAGCCAGTGAAACTCTGGACGGCCTCAACCGGGATATTGGGTTCATGTCACACTATTTGTAACTCCCACAGTTGCGTG
This sequence comes from Mustelus asterias, assembly GCF_964213995.1. Lineage (NCBI taxonomy): Eukaryota > Metazoa > Chordata > Chondrichthyes > Carcharhiniformes > Triakidae > Mustelus > Mustelus asterias. The sequence goes on along the minus strand of NC_135813.1, from coordinate 82,914,740 downwards.
GACCTGCAGAGTTTCACTGGCTGTCTTGTCTAGAGACAATACACATCTTTTTAGCCTGTCTTGATGCTCTCTCCACTCCCATTGTTTTGTTTCTTAAAGACTTGATTAGTTGTAAGTATTCGCATTCCAACCATTATTCATGTAAATTGAGTCTGTGTCTTTATAAGCTCTGTTTGTGAACAGAATTCCCACTCACCTGAAGAAGGGGCTTAGAGCTTCGAAAGCTTGTGTGGCTTTTGCTACCAAATAAACCTGTTGGACTTTAACCTGGTGTTGTTAAACTTCTTACTGTTTTAAGACCTGGCCAGCTAGGTCTGTGGGTGCTGCTATAGAGCTACTGTTAGTGATGGACATTGAAGTCCTCCACTCAGAGTACATTCTGTGCCCTTTTGACCCTCAATGCTTCCTCCAATTGGTGTTCAACATGGAGGAGAACTGATTCACCAGCTGTAGGGTGGCCAGGTTTTCTTGCCCAGGTTTGACCTGATGCCAGGAGACTTCATGGGGCTCAGAATCAATGTTGAGGGAACCCTCCCGCCTGCATACCACTGTGCAACCTCCTCCCATTGGGCCTGCCCTGTGGTGGGACAAGACATACCGTGAGATGTGATGGTGGTATCCAGGACATTGTCTGTAATGTTTGATTATGTGAGGATGACCATGTCTAATCTGGGGTACAGTTCTCCCAATTTTGACACAAGCCCCAATGCTAGTAAGGAAAACTTTGCAGGGCTGACAGGGTTGAGTTTGCTGTTGTCATTTCCTGTGCTGAGGTCGATGCCAGGTGGTCTGTCCATTTTTGTTCTGTTTGACTTTGCTTTAATACAACTGAGTCTCCTAAAACGCAACCACTTTGCTGTGGGTCAGAAGGTCAGTCCAGGTAAGGACGGCAGATTCCCTTTCCAAAAGAACATTAGCGGACCAGATGGTTTTTTACAATTGACGATGGTTTCACGGTCACCATTATTGCGATAGCTTTAACTCCAGATTTATTGATTGAATTTAAATTCCTCCAGTTGCTGTGGTGAGATTTGAACCCGTGTCCTCAGAGCATTAGCCCGGGCCTCTGGATTACTGTAGTGCCGCCACTACTCCTTTGTTCAAATTCATGAACCGGAAGTCACTTCTGTCTGTGTCACCTTCGGGAATTCAGGGGCTTGTGCTAAAATTGGAAGCGCTGTCTCACCGACTAGTCAAGCCACAGCCTGACATAATGTAGAAACATCGAAAATAGGAACAGGAGGACATTCAGCCCTTCCAGCCTGCTCCACCATTCATTATGATCATGGCAGACCCTCCAATTCAATGGCCTGATCCTGCCCTCCCCCCATATCCTTTGACCCATTTCAGCCCAAGTGCTGTATCTAACTGCTTCTTGAAAACATACAATGTTTTGGCCTCAACTGCTTTCTGTGGTAGCGAATTCCACAGACTGACCACTCTCTGGGTGACAGAATTTCTCCCCATCTCTGTCCTAAATGGTCTACCCGGTATACTCAGACTGTAACCCTTAGTTATGGACTCCTCCACCATCAGGAACATCCTTCTTGCATCTATCTTGTCCAGTCCTGTTAGAATTTTATAAGTTTCTATGGGATTCCGCCTCATTCTTCTGAACTCCATCAATAACAATCCTCACCAACTCAATCTCTCCTCATACGTCAGTCCCACTGTCCCAGAAGCCTTCGCTGCACTCCCTCCAGAGCAAGAACATCCTTGCTCAGATAAGGAGACCAAAACAGCATGCAATATTCCAGATGTGGCCTAACCATGGCATCATCATACCCAGCGCATCAGACCTCACCGTTAATGCTCTCGACTCCCTCATCACCACTGGCTGGGCAGTGTGAACGCAGTTATTTATGGTATATCAGGCTGTAGCATGGTGCGCTGTTAAATTTAAACACAAGAGTGGTGCACTGTTGCTGCGTGTTTAGGTTTCCCAGCACAATGTTTAAAACCATTCATTGCACGAAGATAAGTATCAGTTATTATGGACAGATAATAATGATCAGATAATAATGATCATTATATTTTCTACTCAATGCATATTAATATTTACATTTGTTACAGTATAATAGAGAAAATATAATTTGAGAATAATATGTTCTGCCTTCAGGTAAGCACAAGAGGCAATCTTTTAATAAGGTCAATTTGAATATAGTCTAATGGTTGATGAGGCTTTCTCTTGGTGCAGGCTAGCTTTGCATCTCATAGCAACCAACCCTGCACACTTAAATGCCAGAGTGATATTACTGCTAAACAACATGAGGATTTAAACTGTTTTAGACAATGGTTCGCTCTGCCCTCTCAGCTTCCTCGGCCCAGCCATGGGGAGGGGGGTGGGGGGAGGAGGGGGGGGGTGGGGGGAAGGGGACGGTGGAATTCTCCTGTCCCGCTGCCACGGGAATCGTAGTGGGCGGTGGAAGGGGCAGACCATGCAAAAGTCCATTGGCCTCGGATGGCATTTTCCAGCTTTGGGGCGAATGCAGACGGAAAATCCCGCTCCAGATGTGTACATGTCCCAGCAGGAACCAATGTGTGGAGCTAGAACCTTTCCCTCTCTTAACACAGGGATAGAGAAGTCTTAGGTTTTGATGAAGGAGCGGCGCTCCGTAAGCTCATGATTACAAGTAAACCTGTTGGACTTTAACCTGGTGTTGTGAGACTTCTTACTGTGCCCATCCCAATCCAACGCCGGCAGCTCCACCTCTCAGGAATAGAGAGGGTAAGGACGGATGGAGGGAGAGCCTTGCTATTCCATAAGGTCATGGATGATCTGATTGTAGTCTCAACTCCACACTCCTGCCTTCCCCCCACCCCCACCCCCCCATAACCTTTACTCCCCCATTAGTCAAGAAGGTAACTATCTCTGCATTAAAAATATTCAGTGACCCTGCTTCCAACACTCGCTGGGCCAGAGAGTTCCAAAGATTCACGATCCTCAGAGAGAAAACATTTCTCTTTATCCGTGTCTTCACTGGGAGACTCCCTAATTTTTTAACTGTGAGTTTTAGTCTTTCCCACCAGGGGACACACCCTATCCCTGTCTCCGCAGGATATCATGGGGCAGATTCTCCACTTCGACCAGCTCCTGGTGGGAATCACGTCGGCCTGGAAAATCCGCTGCTGTGCCAAGTTTCGTGATGGGCGGGAAACCCGTCACCATTTACCTGCCCCACCGTTCCCAATCAGATTCCCACCCATATCAGCTGGGAACCTGTGGCTTACACAGAACTGCCAACAGGAATGTAATCAGTGGGTTTGAGGCTCGATTCAAAGCCCTCCTGCCATTCACCCCCCCCTCCCCAGTGAGATCTGCACCCAGCGGGCTTTGGTGTTAGTCATGGGGTATCGTGGACCTGGCATCACGGTGGACCCCGAATGAGGCGGGTGGGGGGGGCGGGGGGTGGTGGTGCAAGGTCAGTGCAGTGTCCATGTGCCTCTCTGCTTCTGCCAGGATGCAGAGGATAGGGCCCCGAAGCGTCCTGGGGATAGGGTGGGCTAGGTCTGGAAGCAAAGGGTTGACCAAGTGACTCTTCCCCCGGGGTGGGTGTCTCGTGGCTGGACCACCTCTTCTCACCCTGGGAAAGCTGAAGAGCATCTCGGCATGGCAATTGTAAACATCTCAGTGATCAAGTCTTCATTCCAGTCTGTGGACTGTGAAAGCTTTGAAGTGGCCTGGTCACTTTAATTACTACTCCCCCTGGTCACCAAGCAGGCTTCCAAATGAAGCAGCACTCCATTCTGCAGAAAGGATTCCTCTTTCTCTCTCTAAGAAGCTACAAGTGTGAGAAGACCCCTTTCAAGTCCTCTGACTGACAGGAGAAGTCACTTTCATGGCTGGGGGGGGGGGGAGATTTCCTTCTCTACAGCAGCACAATGGCACAGTGGTTAGCACTGCTGCCTTACAGCGCCAGAGACCCGGGTTCGATTCTGGCCTCAGTTCACTGTCTGTGTGGAGTTTGCACATTCTCCCCGTGTCTGCGTGGGTTTCCTCCAGTTTCCTCCCACAGTCCAAAGATGCATGGGTTAGGTTGATTGGCCTTGCTAAATTTCCCCTAGTGTCAGGGGGATTAACAGGGTAAATATATGGGGTTACAGGAATAGGATGGGATTGTGATTGGTGCAGACCTGATGGGCTGAATGGCCTCCTTCTGCACTGTAGGGATTCTATGATACAGCTGTGCTGCAGGCAACTAGCTCAGTGCTCTCAGGTCTCCTTTGTATAAACATTGATGTTGGGAACAATAGGAGGTAATTCAGATGCATTCAACTGTGAAGGAAAAGATAAACACTGCATGCTGTGCAAAAACCATTAAGCTGTCAATCAAAGGCTTGTGAGGCTGCAATATGAAATTGAATGAAGGCAAAGCTTTCCAAAGCAAAGCAAAGGACTTCAAAGGATTCCAAGGATTTGTGCTTTCTAAGAAGACTCAGAGACTGGGAATAAATGCAATGATTAAAAAAAGGACTAAATGAGCAGCTGTGGAGAAGGAATGCCCCCTTCCCCACCAAATGAAAGTGACTTCTTCTGTCAGTAAGAGGACTTGAAAGGGGTCCTCACACACCTGCAGCTTCTTGGAGAGAGAAAATGGAATCCCCCCTGCAGAGTGGAGTGTTGTTTTATTTGGAAGCCTGCTTGGTGACCGGGGGGGGGGGGGGGGGGGGGGGGGGGGGTGGGGGGGGGGGGTGGCATGGAGATTAACGTGACCAGGTCACTTCAAAGTTTTCACTGTCCACAGACCCGAATGATCAGAGAGATGCCTGAAATCGCCATGCCGGGAATAATGCTCAGATTTCCCAGGACTAGAAGGTGTACTCCCGCCATGAGGTACACTCCAGGGGAGGAGACTCAAGGTCAACCCCTTGAGCTGAGCCTAAACCCACCAAATGCCCTTTGCAGCCTGGCAGTGGCAGAGGGGCACATGGGCACTGCACTCACCTCCTTGAGTTCCCTCAGAGTACAGGGTCAGGGAGTCACTGCCAGAGTTCCAGGTGACAGTGCAAGTTGGCATTGGGGTCTCCTGAGAGAATGTCCTGAAGAGAGAGGATGTCGAGGGTGGTGGTGGCAGGGGGGAGGACGGCTAAGGCCTCTAGTTGGGGGGGAGGGGGTGGTGCGGCTAAGGCCTCTGGGTGGGGGGTTGCCGCTAAGGCCTCTGTTTGGGGGGAGGTGCGGCTAAGGCCTCTAGTTGGGGCGGTATCAGGTCACCCTCAAGCCTCCAAGTTCCAAGTTGTTGAGGAGGACGGTGGGGGAGTAGGTGATCCATTCATTCTGTGGTGGGGGAAGAATGCTGCTCTGTGCTGGGGGCTTTGGGTTACTCCCCTTGCAAGCCCGGGGTCAACATTTCCGTCATGTCTCCCACATTGTTCAGGTGGGAAAATCCCACCCAGGGGGTGCTGCTGGTGCCAGTGGGGAACACTCCCATTTTTCCACTGGTGGGGTGACGTGGAGTCTCATTGAGAGAATCGATGCTTCTATGTTTCAATAAGATCACCTCGCAATCTTCCAAATTGCAATGGGTACGGGTGCAACCTGTCCAAGCTTTTCTCTTAAGATGTGTACTGCTCATGATATCTATACAAGCCTTTCAAAAGACATCTTCCTTATCCCAAATCTCCAGACTCAATAACCAGGTGACAATTTTATCACAAAACCATTAATGGAAGTTCAGGAAAGCTGTTGGAATCAGCTTGACTATTGCAAAACACGACTGTACCAATGTACAGATCAGTTATCATCTAACTGAAGAAGCCTGAGGGACTGACCTGCTTCCTGTGGCATGATGGCACAGTGATTAGCACTGCTGTCCCACAGCGCCAGGGACCCTGGTTCAATTCCAGCCTCGGGTCACTGTCTGTGTGGAGTCTGCATGTTCTCCCCTTGTCTGTGTGGGTTTTCTCCGGGTGCTCCAGTTTCCTCCCACGCTCCAAAGATGTGCGGGTTAGGTTGATTGGCCATGCTAAATTGTCCCTTAGTGTCCAAAGATGGGTAGGTTAAGTGGATTGGCCATGCTAAATTGCCCCTTAGTGTCCAAAGATGTTCAGTTTAGGTGGATCGGCCATGCTAAATTGCCCCTTAGTGTCCAAAGATGTTCAGTTTAGGTGGATCGGCCATGCTAAATTGCTCCTTAATGTCCAAAGATGTGCAGCTTAGGTGGATTGGCCATGCTAAATTGCCCCTCAGTATCCCAGGATGTGGGGGTTAGGGGGATTTGCGGGGTAAATACACGGGGTTACAGGGATAGGGCCTGGGTAGGATACTCTGTTGAAGAGACAGTGCAGACCTGATGGGTCGAACGGCCTCCTTTCGCACTGTTCAGATTCTATGCTATCCTTTATTACCAGATTTGCTTAGATTTTCATAGACGATGGATGCTGGGGACTAAACCCCACAACGTTGTTGAATTCTGGTCACTCCCTCTTCCACAGTTGAGTCCCCAGTGCCTACTGCAGAGAAATCAGCCAGCCAGTCGTTTTTGAACCTGGGACAACTGATGAGTAAGAAGTTTAACAACACCAGGTTAAAGTCCAACAGGTTTATTTGGTAGCAAAAGCCACACAAGCTTTCGGAGCTCTACTGATGAGGGCATTGACCTCTTTCTAATGTATTCATGTGACCGAGCATTGTTTTTGCTAAATTATCCTTTGTTGTATGAGTCACGACGGAGTCCTTCACCAGTGCTGGGGTATCAGTCTATCCTCTGTTGATGCTGTAACATAGCAACAGATGCTGGAGGTGAACATGGTCAGACTGGAGAGTTAGAAATTACAATAAGAATTCAAGGCTGTCGAGATGGGGAAATATTACGATGCAGAAACAATGCTGAAGCAGTGAGATCCATTTTGCATTTACATTCGGGGTGATTTCAGACACTGGAAATCAATCCCACCCGTGATCCCCAATGAAAGATGTTTCTTAAAAGAATACGTATCAGCGAGGATTTCCAGATTGCCTCTGGCCCGATTAAACAGGCAATCAGCAGAGGGCAACTTGAGGGGGTCCTTTTTAGTGGGGATGGGCTTTCAGACTGTTCTTCAGATAGATGCCCCATTCTCTCACTTGTTCGGCGACTCTGAGTGAAACACTAAAAGTAGCAGAAAGAAACGGGGTAAACTTGTCTCCCAGGTTTTCAGTGCTAAACACCAAACATCAAAGAAACTGCAGAGGTAATCCGCTGAAGGATATTATCCAAACCTCAGAGACACACGGGAAAAACAGCCCTGGTATAAATCGGGTAGCTGTAAATTGTGAGGGTGAATCAGAGTGGGAAATAATCAGGGTGGTTTATAATCAGGGTGGATATATAATCAGGGTGGTATATAATCAGCATGGTATATAATCAGGATGGGTATATGATCAGGGTGGTATATAATCAGGGTGGTATATAATCAGGGTGGTATATAATCAGCATGGTATATAATCAGGATGGGTATATAATCAGGATGGTATATAATCAGGATGGATATATAATCAGGGTGGTATATAATCAGCATGGTATATAATCAGGATGGGTATATAATCAGCATGGTATATAATCAGGATGGGTATATAATCAGGGTGGTATATAATCAGCATGGTATATAATCAGGATGGGTATATAATCAGGGTGGGTATATAATCAGGATGGTATATAATCAGGATGGGTATATAATCAGGATGGTATATAATCAGGATGGATATATAATCAGGGTGGGTATATAATCAGGATGGTATATAATCAGGATGGGTATATAATCAGGATGGTATATAATCAGGATGGGTATATAATCAGGGTGGGTATATAATCAGGATGGGTATATAATCAGGATGGGTATATAATCAGGATGGGTATATAATCAGGATGGTATATAATCAGGATGGGTATATAATCAGGGTGGGTATATAATCAGCATGGTATATAATCAGGATGGGTATATAATCAGGGTGGGTATATAATCAGGATGGTATATAATCAGGATGGGTATATAATCAGGATGGTATATAATCAGGATGGGTATATAATCAGCATGGTATATAATCAGCATGGTATATAATCAGGATGGGTATATAATCAGGGTGGGTATATAATCAGGATGGTATATAATCAGGATGGTATATAATCAGCATGGTATATAATCAGCATGGTATATAATCAGCATGGTATATAATCAGGATGGGTATATGATCAGGGTGGTATATAATCAGCATGGTATATAATCAGGATGGGTATATAATCAGGATGGTATATAATCAGGATGGATATATAATCAGGGTGGTATATAATCAGCATGGTATATAATCAGGATGGGTATATAATCAGGGTGGTATATAATCAGCATGGTATATAATCAGGATGGGTATATAATCAGGGTGGGTATATAATCAGGATGGTATATAATCAGGATGGATATATAATCAGGGTGGGTATATAATCAGGATGGTATATAATCAGGATGGATATATAATCAGGGTGGGTATATAATCAGGGTGGGTATATAATCAGGGTGGGTATATAATCAGGGTGGGTATATAATCAGGGTGGGTATATAATCAGGATGGTATATAATCAGGATGGATATATAATCAGGGTGGGTATATAATCAGGGTGGGTATATAATCAGGATGGTATGTAATCAGCATGGTATATAATCAGGATGGGTATATAATCAGGGTGGGTATATAATCAGGATGGGTATATAATCAGGATGGATATATAATCAGGGTGGTATATAATCAGCATGGTATATAATCAGGATGGGTATATAATCAGGATGGGTATATAATCAGGGTGGTATATAATCAGCATGGTATATAATCAGGATGGGTATATAATCAGCATGGTATATAATCAGGATGGTATATGATCAGGGTGGTATATAATCAGGGTGGTATATAATCAGGATGGTATATGATCAGGGTGGTATATAATCAGGGTGGTATATAATCAGGGTGGTATATAATCAGCATGGTATATAATCAGGATGGGTATATGATCAGGGTGGGTATATAATCAGGGTGGTATATAATCAGGGTGGTATATAATCAGGATGGTATATAATCAGGGTGGTATATGATCAGGGTGGTATATAATCAGGGTGGTATATAATCAGCATGGTATATAATCAGGATGGGTATATGATCAGGGTGGTATATAATCAGGGTGGTATATAATCAGCATGGTATATAATCAGGATGGTATATGATCAGGGTGGTATATAATCAGGGTGGTATATAATCAGCATGGTATATAATCAGGATGGGTATATGATCAGGGTGGGTATATAATCAGGGTGGTATATAATCAGGGTGGTATATAATCAGGATGGTATATAATCAGGGTGGTATATAATCAGGATGGGTATATAATCAGGATGGGTATATAATCAGGGTGGTATATAATCAGGATGGTATATAATCAGGATGGTATATAATCAGGATGGTATATAATCAGGATGGTATATAATCAGGATGGATATATAATCAGGGTGGTATATAATCAGCATGGTATATAATCAGGATGGGTATATAATCAGCATGGTATATAATCAGGATGGGCATATAATCAGCATGGTATATAATCAGGATGGGTATATAATCAGGATGGTATGTAATCAGCATGGTATATAATCAGGATGGGTATATAATCAGCATGGTATATAATCAGGATGGTATATAATCAGCATGGTATATAATCAGGATGGGTATATAATCAGCATGGTATATAATCAGGATGGTATATAATCAGCATGGTATATAATCAGGATGGTATGTAATCAGCATGGTATATAATCAGGATGGGTATATAATCAGGGTGGGTATATAATCAGGATGGTATATAATCAGGATGGATATATAATCAGCATGGTATATAATCAGGATGGTATATAATCAGCATGGTATATAATCAGGATGGTATGTAATCAGCATGGTATATAATCAGGATGGGTATATAATCAGGATGGTATATAATCAGGGTGGTATATAATCAGGATGGGTATATAATCAGAGAAGCACATAAACCAGAGAGTGGTGAATGTGTGGAATTCACTTCCACCGAATGTTGTTGAGGCCAAAACGTTGTCTGATTATAAGAGGTAATTATGGTGTGGAGATGCTGGCGTTGGACTGGGGTAAGCATAGTAAGAAGTCTCACAATACCAGGTTTATTTGGGATCACGAGCTTTCGGAGTGCTGCTCCTTCATCAGGTGAGTGGAGAGGTAGGTTTCACAAACACTGCATGTATAGACAAAGACACAATTGCAAGATAATAGTTTGGAATGCGAGTCTTTACAGGTTTGATTTTAATTTGATTTGATTTGATTTATTATTGTCACATGTATTAACCTACAGTGAAAAGTATTGTTTCTTGCGCTCTCCAGACAAAGCATACCGTTCATAGAGAAGGAAAGGAGAGAGTGCAGAATGTAGTGTTACAGTCATAGCTAGGGTGTGGAGAAAGATCAACTTAATGCAAGGTAGGTCCATTCAAAAGTCTGACAGCAGCAGGGAAGAAGCTGTTCTTGAATCGGTTGGTACGTGACCTCAGACTTTTGTATCTTTTTCCCGAAGGAAGAAGGTGGAAGAGAGAATGTCCAGGGTGCGTGGGGTTCTTAATTATGCTGGCTGCTTTTCTGATGCAGCGGGAAGTGTAAACAGAGTCAATGGATGGGAGGCTGGTTTGTGTGATGGATTGGGCTACATTCACAACCTTTTGTAGTTCCTTGTGATCTTGGGCAGAGCAGGAGCCATACCAAGCTGTGATACAACCAGAAAGAATGCTTTCTATGGTGCATCTGTAAAAGTTGGTGAGAGTCGTAGCTGACATGCCAAATTTCCTTAGTCTTCTGAGAAAGTAGAGGCGTTGGTGGCTTTCTTAACTATCGTGTCGGCATGGGGGGGCCAGGACAGGTTGTTGGTGATCTGGTCATCTAAAAATTTGAAGCTCTCGACCCTTTCTACCTCGTTCCCAATGATGTAGACAGGGGCATGTTCATGTAATCAAGCCTTTACAGTACAGACAGTGTGAGTGGAGAGAGAGAGATAATCACAGGTTAAAGAAGTGTGAATTGTCTCAAGCCAGGACAGTTGGTAGGATTTTGCAAGCCCAGGCGAAATAGTGGGGGTTACAGATAGTGTGACATGAATCCAAGATCCCGGTTGAGGCCGTCCTCATGCGTGCGGAACTTGGCTATCATGAAAGAAATTAGATATCGCTCTTGGAGCTAAAGGGATCAAGGGATATGGGGGTAAGAGGGGATCAGGATATTGAATTTGATGATCAGCCCTGATCAAGATGAATGGCGGAACAGGCTCGAAGGGCTGAATGGCCTCCTCCTGCTTCTAGTTTCTATGTTTCTATGTAATCAGGGTGGGTATATAATCAAGGTGGTATATAATTAGGGGATATTAATTGAGGTGGGTGTAAGTTGAACAGGTGTAATCAGGTGCGCCTATATCGGCACGGTGGCACAGTGGTTAGCACTGCTGCCTCACAGCGCCAGGACTCGGGATCGATTCTGGCCTCAGGTCACTGTCCGTGTGGAGTTTGCACGTTCTCCCCGTGTCTGCATGGGTTTCCTTTGGGTGCTCTGGTTTCCTCCCACACTCCAAAGATGTGCAGGTTAGGTTGATTGGCCATGTTCCTTTGTCCCTTTGTGTCAGGGGCATTAGCAAGGTAAATACATGGATTTATGGATTATAGAGTCTGGGTGGGATTGTTGTTGGTGCAGGCTTGATGGGCCGAATAGCCTCTTTCTGCACTGTAGGAATTCCAAGATTTTAAGAAGATGTAGAACGGGGGGGTGACAGTAATCAGAGTGTATAAACCTGGAGGAGGGGCGGTTATAAATAGGGGGGTGTACATTTGGATTGGGTATAAACTGGGGGAGTTGCAAATCAGGGGGTGGTGGGTGTAAGTGACTTGAAAAAGGCTGGGAGGTGCCCTCATTGGGAAATTGGGGGAGATCAGGAAACATGGATTTAAACCGTATGGGAGTAGGAGCGAGATTCTGCAGGGGGTTGACAAGGTAGACGACTTCAAATGTTGATTCCCTGGGTGGGGAATGGGGCTCAGCCTCAGAATAAGGGGCCAAGGGTTTAGGATGGAGATGAGGAGAAATGTCTTCACTCAAAGGGCTGTGAATGTTTGGAATTCTCTGCTTCAGAGGGTTGTTAATGCTTCATCCTTGAATATTTTTAAGGCAGAGATTGACAGATCTTTGATCTCGCAGGGAATGAAGAGATGTGTGGAATGGACAGCAAAGTGGGCCTGAAGTCGATGATATCGAGAATGGCAAAGCAAAGTGAAGTGTTTTGAAGGTTTTATTTCTGCTCCTATTTCTAATGTTTAAGTTGGACCCAGGGTAATTAACAAGGACCTTGAACTGATTGACACAAACTATTTGCTTCAAGCAATTTTTAAGGTTAAAAATAACGTATGACCTGGAAACTGATTAAAAGTTAATTGAAGCTACACTCACTGCATTACATTTCACCTTTAGAAATATATGAATTGCAATAATAAACCCTTAGAGTCTATAAAGTGTGATATTTTATAAAGGATAGTCTGACAGACCACAAAGATAAAAACAAACAAAGCTTTATTGAAAAGGTGCTTACTCTACCGGCTGTTTGGATAGACTGCCCACTTGCCCGCTCAAACAGCCAATGACATCATCAATACACCACGTGATTGGTCCCTTAAAGTGCCCTTGTTCCAACGAGGAACAAACATGAATGCACAACATTGTGGACAGAAAATCATATCTAAATGCTTTGGCAATAAAAACAGAAGATGCTGGAAATACTCAGCAGGTCAGGCAGCATCTGTGGAGAGAGGAACCGAGTTAGCGTTACAGGTTGACAGCCTTTTATCAGATTGTGAGATCTATGGAACATTCCTTGTTCCAGTCCGAGTCAGGGTCAACCTCACCTCTTTTTCTGGCTTATTGATGTCCAGATGGATACCATTTCCTGCCTTCACTCTGAACTGGAAAATTACATCCACTTTGCTTCCAATTTCCCTTCGCCCCTCATCTTCTCATGATCCATCTTCGACTATTCTCTTCCTGTCTTCATTTCTGAGGATAAGGTCATCACTGCAAGCCCATTGGCACCCACAATTACCTGGATTATACCTCCTCGCACCCCGCTTCCTGTAGGAACTCCATTCCATTCTCAACCATTCTTCGTCTCATTTGCATCTGTCCAGACGATGCCACACCAACACTTCTGAGATATCTTCGCTTCCCTCAACTGAAGAATTATCCATTGTGGCCAACAGACCCCTAGACTGTCTCTGTTTCATTTCCCACATTTCTGTCCTTCCCGGAACCATGATGGGGTCCCCCTTGACCTCTCTCACCCCGCCAGCCTCCGTATTCGCCGTACCAAACTCCACCATTTCTGTCAGCTCCCTCGTGTCGTCACCACCAAACCCATCTGCCTCTCCTCCCCTGACAACATTCCAAAGGGACCATTCCCTCCATGACACCATGCAGGTGCAGAAAGTGCGACACCTGCCCTTTAACCTCCTTCCTTCGCACAGACCAAGGCCCCAAACTCTCCTTCCAGACGAGGCAGCAATTTCTGTGCATTTATTCCGAGTTGGTGAACTGCAGTCGCTGCTCACAATGCGGTCTCCCCTACACTGAGAGCAAACACAGATTAGGCAGCGGCTCATTGTGACCCTGAGCTTCCAACCACTCTGTCATTTTACTCTTCGCTTTGCTCTCACACTGACATCTCTGTCCTCAGCCTCTGTCCCAGTGAAGTTCCCAGGCCTGAGTAATAAACAGGACCTTATTGTTTATTGTTGCTCTGTACAGCCGTCAGGACTCAGAGTTCACCAATTTCAGATGGAATCACTGCCGCTATTTTGTTTCCCTTCCCTTTGTTGGTTTTGATTTAATTTCGAGTTTTTCTTGTTCCTGCTTTTTGACAGATGGAACCTTCATCATTCTGCCAATCACACCTCCTCTAGAAAGATCTTTTCTTTCTTCCTTTGCCCCATCGTCACTCCCTTTGGTCCTGTGTCACCCTCCCGATGGTCATTTAATCTCTCCTGTCTTCCACCCAATCGCAGACGTTCCCTTTTGTTTTCCCCCCCCCCACCCCGCATGCCTTTTACTTGTTTGAAACCGATTACATTTCAAATTTTTCTTAGTTTGATGAATCATCAGTGACCTGAAACATTAACTCAGTTTCTGGGTAGCACAGTGGTTAGCACTGCTGCCTCACAGCACCAGGGACCTGAGTTCGATTCCCGGCTTGGGTCACTGTCTGCGTGGAGTTTGCACGTTCTCCCCGTGTCTGCATGGGTTTCCTCCGGGTGCTCCGGTTTCCTCCCACAGTCCAAAGATGTGCGGGTTAGGGGGATTAGCCAAGGTAAATGCATATGGTTGTGGGGATCCGGCCTGGGTGGGACGCTCTTTCAGAGAGTTGGTGTTGCCTTGATGGGCTGCAGTCAGTGCAGAATTGATGGGCCGGATGGCCTCGTTCTGCACTGTAGGGTTTCAATGGTTATCTCTCCACAGATAGTGGTAAAAACAGGGCGTCATGGACAACCTGGGCCAAAGGGCCTGTTTCCATGCTGTAAACCTTTGTGACTCTATGAGATGCTGCCAAACCTGCCGAATATTGTCTCACTAACTTGATCGAGTTTTTCGAGGAAGTGACGAAGATGATTGATGAGGGTAGGGCAGTGGATGTTGTCTACATGGACTTCAGTAAGGCCTTTTACAAGGTCCCTCATGGCAGACTGGTGCAGAAGGTGAAGTCGCATGGGATCAGAGGTGAGCTGGCAAGGTGGATACAAAACTGGCTCGGTCAAAGAAGACAGAGGGTAGCAGTGGAAGAGTGCGTTTCTGAATGGAGGGCTGTGACAAGTGACGTTCCTCAGGGATCAGTGCTGGGATCTTTGCTGTTTGTAATCTATATAAATGATTTGGAGGAAAATATAACTGGTTTGATTCGTAAGTTTGCGGACGACACATAGGTTGGTGGATTTGCGGATAGTGATGAGGATACAGCAGGATATAGATCGCTTGGAGGCTTGGGTGGAGAGATGGCAGATGGAGTTTAATCTGAACAAATGTGAGGTAATGCATTTTGGAAGGTCTAATAAAGATAGGAAATATACAGTAAATGGCAGAACCCTAAAGAGTATTGATAGGCAAAGGGATTTGGGTGTACAGGTACACTGGCAATGCAGGTGGAGAAGGTAGTCAAGAAGGCATATGGCATGCTTGCCTTCATCGGCCGGGACATTGAGTTTAAAAATTGGCAAGTCATGTTGCAGCTTTATAGAACCTTAGTTAGGCCGCACTTGGAATATAGTGTTCAATTCTGGTCGCCACACTACCAGAAGGATGTGGAGGCTTTGGAGAGGGTACAGAAAAGATTTACCAGGATGTTGCCTAGGATGGAGGGCATTAGCTATGAGGAGAGGTTGGAAAAACTTGGTTTGTTCTCACTGGAACGACAGAGGTTGAGGAGTGAACTGATAGAAGTCTACAAGATTATGAGAGGCATGGACAGAGTGGATAGTCAGAAGCTTTTTCCCAGGGTGGAAGAGTCAATTACTCGGGGGCACAGGTTTAAGGTGCGAGAGGCAAGGTTTAAAGGAGATGTACGAGGCAAGTTTTTTACACAGAGAGTAGTGGGTGCCTGGAACTCGTTGTCGGGGGAGGTAGTGGAAGCGGATACGGTAGTGACTTTTAAGGGGTGCCTTGACAAATACATGAATAGGATGGGAATAGAGGAATATGGTCCCCGGAAGGGTAGGGGGTTTTAGTTCAGTCGGCCAGCATGGTCAGTGCAGGTTTGGAGGGCTGAAGGGCCTGTTCCTGTGCTGTAATTTTCTTTGTTCTTTGTTCTTCTTTGTTCTTTATTTCCAGCATCTTCTGTTTATATTTTCCTCATCTGCAATTGGCTTTTCTTTAGAA
Source organism: Mustelus asterias (assembly GCF_964213995.1). Lineage (NCBI taxonomy): Eukaryota > Metazoa > Chordata > Chondrichthyes > Carcharhiniformes > Triakidae > Mustelus > Mustelus asterias. Next base: position 82,898,812 of record NC_135813.1, on the reverse strand, counting down.
TGTTGGTGGTACGAGCTTATCAAATAATTTGATTTCCAATGTCAAAGGGTGTGGATGTGAAGTTGCTAACGTGTGTTTATGGCATTTCAGTTATTGGCGGGATATTACCATTTTCAATTTATCTAATTTTCTGATGCAAATGAGACCAAGATCATTCATATTGATTAGACACACCAGAAGCAGCAGTGTGTTTGCTGTTTTTCAATTGCAGTGGAATGAATCACATTTCCATCTATAATATAAATCTCATTAGCATACTTCATTAATGTGTTTTGCTTTTCCACACGTTAATCCTGCTGTGTTGGATAAAGATAAGAGTGATAAATTTGGAACATTGCTGGAGAGTCAGAGGATGATTTACACCGATGCCTGTCTGATTGTTACTGCTTTAATGCACCCTATTACACAGGGAAAGCAGTCATTACGAGGAGGCTCAGTATGAGAAGCATTTACACCTGATATTTGAGTGGGGAGAAGGTTACACTACACCATAATGGAAGAGCTGTCGCACTAGGTCTCCATTTCAGAATTGAATCGAAGCACTGCTCCCTTAATCATTTATTGTAATACAATTATTTAAACTCGAAGAATTCTCCTGAAAATTAAATCAACCTTTGTTTCAGATTTAATGTTTTAGCCATTGAGGCTGATTTACGGACTGGATAACAGACCCTTATTAATTCAGTTGAGTTCTTTATACACACTGCTTAGGTTTCATTTGGAATATTGGCCCAATTCTGGATGCCACACTCCAGGGTGGCGAAGCCTTGAGGAGGGTGCAGAGATGATATACTGGAATGATACTTGAGTTAAGTGTGACTGCTCCTCACACAGCAGAGGGGATGGAGGAGATATTTAATAGAAAGGTTCCAAATTATAAATAAGTTTCTGACAGAATCATAAAGATGAATGGGTTCCAGTGACAGGAGGATTGGTGATGAGAGGGACATAGATTTAAGTTTTCAGCTTAAGTTTATTTATTAGTCACAAGTAAGGCTTTAGATTAACACTGCAATGAAGTTCCTGTGAAAATTCCCGAGTCGTCACACTCCGGCGCCTGTTCGGGTACACTGAGGGAGAATTTAGCATGGCCAATGCACCTAACCAGCACGTCTTTCAGACTGTGGGAGGAAACCGGAGCACCTGGAGGAAACCCACGCAGACACGGGGAGAACGTGCAAACTTCAAACAGACAGTGACCCAAGCCGGGAATCGAACCTGGATCCCTGGCGCTGTGAGGCAGCAGTACTAACCACTGTGCCACCATGCTGCCCTATGTTATTGGGCAAAAGAACCAGAGGGGCAGATAAGGAGGCATCTTTTATTGAGTGAATGAACAGATGTTACTGCACTCACTGGATAGGTGATGTATGTATAATCCAGGCCAGAAGCTCCAAAGAGTTTTATGAAGCCAGCCTAGATTATGACTGTTGCATTTTGAATTTGGCACGGGTAGGCATAATGTGAATTAC